>NC_135892.1:11682896-12282896 GCF_964194155.1 Cetorhinus maximus
AGCACCATTCGCAACTCCTCACATACTGAAGCAGTCCATGTCCAAATCAGCAAGGCCTAGACAATATCCAGGCTTGGGCTGACAAGTGGCAAGTAACATTTGTGCCACACAAGTGTCAGGCAGTGACCATCTTCAGCAGGAGAGAATCCATCCATCAATTACCACCTCTGGAAGTTCCACTCCAAGCCACTCACCATCCTCTCTTGGAAATATATCACCGTTTCTTCTCTGTCGCCAGGTCAAGATCCTGGAACTCCCTGCATAACAGCACTGTGGGTGTACCTACACCTCAGGGACTGCAGCGGTTCAAGTAGGCAGCTCACCACCATCTTCTCAAGGGCAATTAGGGATGGGCAATAAATGCTGGCCCAGTCAGCGATGCCCACATCCCATGAATGAATAAAAACAAATATTTTGAAGGAGGGAGAGGCTGGGTGTCCTGGTATTCACCCCACAGTCAACAGTACAGAACAGGTTATCTGGGCATTATCACATTGCTGTTTGTGGGAGCTTGCTGTGCACAAATTGGTTGATAGTTTTGTAAAGCACTTTGCAATATCCTGAATTCATGAAAAGCGCTGTAGAAATACAAATCTTTTTAGCTTGCCCAGTCTCTGACTTCAGTGCACACTCTTACACAGCCTCAAATATGGAGTATTCACACTCCAACTGTGGCATTGATGCAAAGCTGCGGTCATAGTGCAAATGGAGATTGAATCTGTTGTCAAAACCCCACCTGAAAATGGAATGAACCCGGCAGAGGCAATCTTACTCCACTTCACCTTGAAGTTGGTTCAGGCCTTCAAATCAGATTTACCTGGATAGCACTTTAATATCATAAGAAAAAGGAGCTGGGTTAGGCCATTCGGCCCCATGAGCCCTGCTATGTCATAAAATTATGGCCGATCTTCTACCCAATGTTCCTTCAATTTTGTTCTTTGTTGTGTCCGGTCTCTTCACTGCACTGTGCGCTACATTCCAGGTTGCCACCTCTGTGCAGTGTAAAGGGAACGTTGCTTTGACCAGGACTCCACTTTCCCACCCTATCCCATATCCCTTGATTCTGTTGTGTCCAAAAATCTCAGTCGAATATACTCCGTGACTGAGGATCTACAACCCTCCGGGAGTGGGGAGGCGGGGGGCGGGGGGGTTGGGGGGCGGGGTGGTGGGGGAGTGAATTCCGAAGATTCACAACCCTCTGAGTGAAGAATTTCTCCTCAATCTCAGTCCTCCCCTGTCTGAAATCTGAATGTGTAATCTAGGTACGCCCAAGTGGTCGAGCTAACTTGAGGCAGGTTTAAAGCTGAGCAGATGCTGGTTGAAGAATCAGCTTCATCCAATATAATGCCAGGATACAGCCCGAATTCCAAATCTATTTGATGCAGCCATCAAATCCCGGCAAGCTTTTAAGAAGTTAGCCAGGAAATGTTAGGCAAGAGTTAAGATTACTAACTGCAGATAAAGATAGCCACATTGGGAAATCTTGTTCTTACCATTCCTTTAATCATTCATTCAGCAATTCAATGTTAACAAAGAAAACACATAACAAAAACACATATTTTACATGAAGCGATTAGATGTCTGAAACGTGCTGCTGTTTCCAAGGGCCATGAGGCAGTGAATTAATCATTAAAAACTGGATAACTGGGGAACTCCTGTTTTTGTTGAACTTGGTTCTGAAACTCGATGTGGTCGGACACACTGAAACTCAGGCAAGGTTTGTTTACTTTTAATTGAAGAAAGTGGGTGAAGCCCATACTGTAGGACAATACCAATGACTAAAAACCGAGTGGGACGAGTCGAGGAGCATCTGGTGCCAAAGTTGGATTTTATAGACCTAGAGATTGTAAGGAAAATGGTAGGGTTGGTCGGGGGGGGTGGGAGTTTGGTTAGGAGTTCTACAGTTTGAAGTCCAAGGAAACGCTGACTCTCAGTAGGCGAATGACACACTAACATGCGATTCCAACACCACGACAGTGTATGGGGGAGGAAGAGAACTTGTAAGGTGACATTTACCGGGGCAGACTGCACTTAATTAGCATGCAGGATGTACAAGAATGATTCTTATGAAAGAATGTGTTTGCTGGCTAATTATATTCAAGGAGGACGTGAGTGCGGCAAGTCTAACAAACTGAAGTTCTGATGAAAGATCATCAATCTGAAACGTTAACTCTTTTTCATTATCCACAGGTGCTGCCCGACCAGCTGAGTATTTCCACGAGTCTCTGTTTTTGTTTCAGATTTCCAGCATCCGTAGCATTTCGATTTGAAGTGTATATTATACCGAGGTACAGGTAAAGTCTTGCCAAAGTATTTCAAAAGACAGAAACAATCAAGTGAATCTGGGTTTCTCCAGCAAAACATTCCCATTTCATGTTATTTATATTTTTGACCGGTACTTTAGACTACAGCCTTTTATTAATAATGGTTCAAAAATATTCTGCAGAATCCCAGAACTGAGTGGGTGTAGTTATTGTCAGCTATCACTCAATCAGTAGCATTCTCAACTCTGAGTCAGAATGTTAGGGGTTCAAAACCTACTTGAGCGCATGAATTTAGGCTGACAAATCAGTGCAGTACTGAGAGAGTGCCGCACTGTCAGAGGTGCTGCTTTTCAGATGAAATATTAAAGCCTGCTCACTCAGGTAGATGTCAAAGGTTCCACGGCACTGTTTGCAAACATAAAAGGGGAATTATCTCCTGGTGTTCTGTCCAATATTTATCCCTGAATCAAAAGCAGTAAAAAACAGATTGCCTGGTCATTATCGCAAGGTTGGGTGTGCTGTGTGCCAATTGGCTGCTACATTTCCTACATTGAATATTGCTGAAAAAAGAGACACGTGGTCAAAGCTTTTCATCTTCCACTCATCAGGACAAACACAAGAATAACAAATTTCAAAGGGCGCAACAATTTGTATTGCAAGGGGCCGTTCCTACATCATAATAGTGACTACTCTTCATTAAGATAAAATCAAAATGCTGCGGATGCTGGAAATCTGAAACAAAAACAAAAATAGCTGGAAAACCTCAGCAGGTCTGACAGCATCTGCGGAGAGGAACACAGTTAACGTTCTGAGTCCGGATGACTCTTCGTTCTGATGAAGAGTCATACGGACTCGAAACGTTAACTGGATTCCTCTCTGCAGGTGCTATCAGACCTGCCGAGGTTTTCCAGCTATTTCTGTTTTTGTTACTACTCTTCATTAGCTGTAGAACACTTTTGGATGTTCTGAGGTTGTGAAAGGTGCTATTAAAATGCAAGTCTTTATGTTTTCTTTTAACCTAACTGTGCTGTAACCATTCCATGATTCTATGTTAACCAGGGCAGGTGCATCAGGACAGCAATGTTGCTTTGTGGTATTTGCCCTATTCCAATGACCAACATGCCAGGCTGCTTACTGCCCTTCTATTAGAATTTAAAGGACCATAGCAAATATGGTGCCAACCTGGCAGGGCATAGGAGCAGGAAGAGGCCATTCAGCCCCTCGAGCTTGTTCCACCATCCAGTTAGATCATGGCTTGTCAGTATCTTAACTCCATCTATCTGCCATGTTTCCATTTTACCCTTTATTACCCTTGGTTCACAAAAATCTAGTCATCTCAGTTGTGCTTCAAACTAATGGATAGCCAGGATGTATTTCAAGCGTTATGCCTTCTCAAGTCTGGATTCTCAATTATGACTCAGTAAGTACAACACTCTCATTCCTCTGTCAGAAGGTGGTGGGAATAGGTCCCACTCTGGGGACTTGTAGAATCATAGGCTGGAGTTTTCGATCCCTCCCGCTGGTGGGATCTTCCAGTCCTGCCGGAGGCAACAGATTTTTGAGTGGCCCGCCTCATTTTCCGGACCTGCCCCCAAAGCGGTGGGACTGGAAAATCCCTCCCATAGAATCTTTACAGCACCAATGGAGTCCCCATGTCCAAGTGCAGCAAGACTTGGACAATATCCAGGCTTCGGCTGACAAGTGGCAAGTAACATTCACGCCACACAAATGCCAGACAATGACCATCTCCAACAAGGGAAAATTTAACCATTGCCCCTTGACATTCAATGGCATTATCATAGCTGAATCCCCCACTATCAACATCCTAGGGGGTTATCATTGACCAGAAACTGAACAGGACTAGCCATATAAATACTGTGGCTACAAGAGCAGGTCAGAGGCTAGGAATCCTGCAGCGAGTAACTCACCTCCTGACTCCCCAAAGTCTGTCCACCATCTACAAGGCACAAGTCAGGAGTGTGATGGAACACTCCCCACTTGCCTGGATGAGTGCAGCTCCAACAACACTCAAGAAGCTTGACACTATGCAGGACAAAACAGCCCACTTGATTGGCACCACATCCACAAACATTCACTCCCTCCACCACCAATGAACAGTGGCAGCAGTGTGTACCATCTACAAAAGAACTGCAGGAATTCACCAAAGGTCTTTGGACAGCACCTTCCAAATCCACAACCACTACCATCTAGAAGGATAAGGGCAGCAGATTAATGGGAACACCACCACCTGCAAGTCCCCCTCCAAGTCACTCACCATCCTGACTTGGAAATATATTTCCGTTCCTTCATTGTTGCTGGGTCAAAATCCTGGAACTCCCTTCCTAACAGCACTGTGGGTGTACCTACACCACATGGACTGCAGCGGTTCAAGAAGGTGGCTCACCACCACCTTCTCAAGGGCGATTAGGGATGGGCAATAAATGCTGGCCCAGCCAGCGAAGCCCACATCCCGTGAATGAATAAGAAATAAAAAATTGTGTCCATGCCAGCTCTTTGAAAAAGTTGGTCCCACTGCATTTTGCTTCCACTGGAGCCTTCCAATTATTTTCCTTTCAGGTGCTTATCCAATTCCCTTTCAACAGCCACGGTCCAATCTGCCTTCACCACCCTCTCTCCTTGAGCACAAAAATCCAGGCTGTACTCCAGTGCAGTACTGAGGGAATGCTGCACTGTTGGAGCTACCATCGATTGGATGAGGTGTTAAGCCAAAGCTCTGTCTGCCCTCTCTGGTAGACACAAAGATCCTACGACTAGGGTTGTCAACTCTAGATGGCCTTCCAACTTCAATTGCCCTACCCAGAAGAGCAGCCTTATCGTCACCCCCCCCACCAACTCCCCCCACACCCCCCGCCACCCAAATCTCCAATATTTTTATAACCAAGAAATCACAGGATTCTTTAAGTCCCATTAGCAGTGTCCTGGAGATACATCATTTATTCCTGGAGACTCCAGGGCAATTCTGCAGGGTTGGCAACCCTACCTAAGGCACTGTTTCAAAGAAGAGCAGGAGAGTAACCCCCCGGTGTCCTGGACAATACTGACCCTTAATCAACATCAGTAAACACAGGTTATCTCCTCATTATCACATTGCCGTTTGTGGGAGCTTGCTGTGCACAAAATGGCTGCCGCATTTCGAACATAACAAACTTGCTGCTGTGTCTCCTACATTACAACAGTGACCGCACTTCAAAAAGTACTTCATTGGCTGTAAAGCACTTTGGGATGTCCTGAGGTATTGAAAAGCGTTATATAAATGCAAGTCTCTCTTATTTTGCTTTCAGGGATTTTGGTGGATCAGGCCCACGTTTCCATTTTGTAAATCTTGACTTCAAGCTGCTGATAAAATGACAACCACCCCCCCCCACCCCCCACGCCCTCCTGTTAGCCAGGGATTTGAGTTTAATTGAGATAATTGATGGAAATTAAGTTCCATTTAGAAATCTTGCTTAAAGATGGACCTAGTTTTTTTTAACACCTACCCTAAAGCAAATATTTAATTCATCAAAGTGTGTGGAATCCACAGTAGGTATTCTACTTAGGTTCTCCTTGTGTCAATGAATTTCTTTTGTGCCATTATTTTGCCAGAAGGTGCAAATTCTTCAAAACTGCAAGTTAGTGTCGACCCATATCGCTGCTGTCGTGCCAATTACTGGAAAAGGGGACGTGCACTGTCTGATCTGAATAGCTCCAAAGGTGATCAGACATCAAATCGGAGCCGTGACAACACAGCAACAAGAGGGACAGCATATACCTGATGGTGGCAGTAGTTTGCAGCCTAAGAATACAATCTCCCCATTCAAATCAACAATTTGGCTTTTAAAACACACAGGCATTTAACAGAATCTCACAGGTGGGACAATTACTTCAATGGAATATTGACAGATTATTACTGCTATCGTGTCTGCGTTGCTGGGAACTTGGAGGGTATATCAGAAAAAGAGGACAAAGTGCCACAGCCACTGTTTAATGATGTATGAAAAATTGGCTAGTAAAGTGCACCATTAAGAATAACTAAGCCCACTACATCACAAAGACTTGATGAAATATTTATGCCATTTTGGCCAATTTTGTTCTTGCTCAGTTGCAAACAGCCGGTAAAGTCAGACTCCCATGGGAGCCAAACACCAGGGGGATCTGACAATGCAAGGGCAAAACTCTGCAAACAATTGACGTCGGCCTGCGTTTGCTTTCAGCTGAAGGTTGAAAGATGTTGTCATTAATTGCACATTGCATCTAAACATTGCCTGTCAGTGCACGGCCTTGCTTCCAGACATAAAAGGCCCCTTCTGATTTTCCAGGATTGTTAAAGGACTTTTGAACAGTGGGAAGCAGTAACAGGAACGTTACAAAGCTGTCATGTTTTAATTGGACAGCAGGCAACCTAACACAGTCGGGAAAGTCTTCCAACACAAAAGTGATGTTCACATCTATGGATGCGAAGCAATCAGTCACTGGAGTGTAACCCTCTGAGTATGATTTCAATGACTTCTTCGTTAGAATCCATCATATTCTGTCTCTTACAGCTTTCGCTGCAGCAATATGATGGATGTTACTTGCTGTCATTTTCTTTCAATGGCCCCACTTACATCAACATTTCAAATTCATTTAACCCATTGCTCCACATGGAATTAAATTCTTACCATATTAGGATATGATTAAACATTCTGCAGCATTTGTATGTGTTGGACCAAACATTGAATGCTTTTCTTTTCCTGGAGATTTTAACTTGACAAGAAACACCGAGGTGCCCAAGGTGTCAGACGACCCTAAAACTTACTTACCATCAGGAGCATACGGAATCCACAGTGTCAGATTCCACATGTACACTGACTGCATCCAGCTCCACTTCACCAGCACTTCCCTCGACCCTTCCACTATCCCTAAATTATCAGACTGCTTATCCGGCTTCCAGTACAGAAATTTCTTCCACATGAACAAGCATACAAACAGACCAATTAGGAGCAGGTGTAGGCCATTCGGCCCCTTGAGCCTGCTCTGCCATTCAATAAGATCATGGCTGATCTGAATGTGGCCTCATTCCACCAATCTCTGATAAGCTTTGGCTCCCTTGTTAGCCAAGAATCTATCTACCTCTGCCTTAAAAATATTTAAAGACCCTGCCCCCACCACTCCCTGAGGAAGAGAATTCCAAAGATTCATGACCCACTGAGAGAAAAAAAAATTCTTATCTCCATCTTAAGTGGGAGACCTCTTATTTTTAAATTGTGTCCCCTAGTTCTAGTCTCTCCGACAAGCATCCACCCTGCCAAGTCCCCTCGGGATCTTATATGTAAGATCACCTCTCAATCTTCTAAACTCCAATCGATATAGGCCCAGCCTGTTCGATCTTTCCTCATAAGATATCCCCCCAACCAACCACCACCCCCGCCCCCGCCCACCCACCAATCTCAACTCAACTAATTTGACCATTTAAATACTGGGAAGACTGAAGCCATTGTCTCCAGTCCCTGCCACAGACTCCATTCCCTAGCTATTGACCCCATCCCTCTCTCTAGCAATAGTCTGAGGCTGAACCATTCTGTTCGCAACCTTGGTGTCCTATTTGACCCCAAAATGGGCTTTCAGTCACATATCTGCAACATCGCTAAGATGGCCTATTTCAACTTCCATATCTCACCTGTCTCTGTCCCTGCCTCAGTTAATCTACCGGTGAAAGATGGCAGGGTAAGTTGATAATGTTACATCCGCAGCTGATATTAATGCTGAGTAAGCCAGATCTCAGATTGAAATCCATCACGGATGGTTGTAATTTTTCTTTTTCTGTGTTGTAGAAATGAGGAGGGAAAGCTACTGAACACAAAAGTACAGGACTCCAGTGATAACTTGTAAAATTTGAAGGACTAAAATGTTTATTAAAAGAAAAAAACCTGAAACACACAAGATAAAAGATACACAGTTAGAAAAAATCTTACAAAATAACCCCCCAAAATGCTTTATCAAAGATACATAATGAAACTATTTTTTTGGCAGCAGCCCTTATAGATTCTTAACCATAAAATCCAGGAAATATTACCAAAACCGAGAAATTGTTTCACTTTAAACAGAAGTACAATCCATGACCTCCCAGAACAAATCCATGCTGATGTGAGTTTTTCAAAGGGAGATTTAAAACAAACTGTTTCTCAGGTCAAGTATTCTCCTGGCCCAAAACTGAGTTGCTTTTCTTCAATTAAAAGATTTTCACATCTATTCAGCACACTTAAAAACTCTAGAATTGGCCTTCAGTGGGACTCCCCCCCACAGCAACTACTACCCCTTTTTTGTAAATGCCTTTTCATCCCTTAGTTCTCCATTGTCTTTCAATATCGCTTTGAAAACTCAGGTTCCCAAATATCAAAACCTTTCATGTTCCTATTTTCCCTCTATTTCGGGTCAATAAAATTTAAAACACTTGCCCCTGTTTACTCACGAATCTCCTGTGAAATACAAATGTCCTTTGGGACCTTTGAGGCTGCTTGGCAATGCAACGGCTACAAATCAATTTCAAAACTTATCCCCAAATGCCAATTTCAGATCTACTCTGTTTCCTTGTGAATTAACACCCACCATAATGCCTCATTACAAAATGCAAGAAGATAGCGCTTTGAGTCTTTAACCCCTTAGATTCTACAGACAATCTGACTCCAACAACATCACCGTTGATTAACCCTGGACACACACAGATGCACCTTACCCTTACCTACATAGAATATATACATAAACACAGAAATATAAAAATATACACATATCATCACAATAAGGTAGTTAAGAAAATGTACAGGATCCATGGCTTCATTAATAGAGGTATGGAATACAAAAAACAAGGAATTTATGCTAAATTTTTTTACAATTCTCTGGTTAGACCTCAGCTGGAGTAATGTGTACAATTTTAAGGGAGGATGTCAAGGCTCAGGAGAGGATATGGAGGAGATTTACTAGGATGGTGTAAGGTATGAGAGAGTTCCACTATGTGGGAGACTTTAGAAGCTAGGATTGTTTTCCTTGGAGCAGTGGGGGTTAAGGGAGGCCTATTGGAGGCGTTCAAAAGGGTTTTGGATAGAGAAGGTAGGGAGAAATTGTTCTCTCTGGCATTTGGGTCTATAACCAGAGGTCATAGAGGGGGTTTGTTAACATCTGGAATACACTATATCAAAGGGTGTTGGAAGCAGATTCCATAGGAACTGTCACAAGGCAATTGGGCATGTATTGAAGAGAACTAATTTGCAGGGTTGTGGGGATAAAGTTCAAGTGGAAGATTAAACTGGACAGCTTTTTCAAAGTGCCAGTACCAGTGTGATGGGCTGAATGGACTTCTTCCATGTTTTAAGATTCTCTGAGGCAACAATTCTATATCAACAGTATTTCATAAAAACGTAGAAGCAAGTTGTAACAATCGAATCTGAATAAGGTTTGATGTAGAAGACCATAACTCATTTCGCAATATCTTCTGCATAAACCTTTTAATGTGTTTTTCAACTGGGGTTAACACAGGTATGCTACAATATAATAGCCTATTGTGAATGTGTGGAAAGCAGTAGTTGCAGCATGGTGATACAAGGGTTATAGACATAAGAAGCAGTGCACCACCATATAAAAAATAAAGTGCTGTATTATCCTGACAGAGCAGGCAATGAGAGTGACTTTACATGCACCAGAGGTGATGTTACAATCACTGGAAGTGTCATTGTACAAACAGGTTTTAACAGTGTTCAAGCCATGAAAGGGATTCCATTCCATGCACACTTCTCATTCATTGAGCAATTGCCATTCTATTCAAGGGGCAATGAAGACCCCTTGAAATAATTATACCAGTTATGACCTTCTCATTTTTTGCAATCTCAATTTTTTCTTATAAATAGCGAGTCCCTGTGACACCAACGAAGATGAATTAACATAGACAATGGAAATAATATAATCATTGATACACCTTGACTCAATCTTTATTGAAGTTCATTCAGCTCCTTGAACTGCTCTGTCTGAATAATTACCTCTTTATGGTGGAGCTCAGGATTTGCGTTTACAGTGTATAATTCAGCTTTTTGGTAGCATCAGTAAGTTTAAAAAGCTAAATACTCAATGGCTGTAAGTGTATTACAGCTGGTAAGAACATGATTTGATATGAAACTACCTCCACTGTGAACCTTAGACAACTCGTCAAAATTGAAAGTATCTTTAAATCAGTGACTTTCATATATATTTGCAGAATAAAAGCAACTTTCATGTTCTCGGTATGCCCAAAGATACTTCACAGTGAATAAACCACTTTTGAAATGTAGTCACCAACACCTTGCAGACACAATAATCGTAGTGTATTGAAAATTGCATTATGCATTTTGTCCACTTGAGGCTACCATGCACACATATACCAGCAGAGGGAGTGAAAAGAGATTTAAAAGTATATATGTTTAACAAGATGAACAGCAATTCTGTTTCTCCCTGAATGTGGCTGAATCATACTGTTTCTACCCAAGAATTTCACAATAATGTACTTTCTGTGTCAATGACCAATGTCAAATTTTAACCCATGATGTCTGTCAGGTGCTTCACTCTCTGATGTCCAGTGCAACCTTTAGCCCCAATTATATCACTCCCATGTTTTGAAATATCATCAAATCAAGGAATTCTGCATTCAGAAGGCAATTCAGCCCATCATGCCTGTACTAGCTCTCTGAACAAGTTATTCATGCCATTCCATTCCCATGTCCTGTCCCTATATTTGTACACGAGAAACATTGTATTAAACCAACAGTTTTATTTGACTTGTAATTGTCAAGTTGTTACACTGATGACCAAGGAAGGTTAGAAGTTAGTTTTTTTTACACCTGCTGAGGAGCACACATGTTTTTCAGGATAACAAGATGAGTTTACATGTCAGTCCTCATTCTGTTTTCTAATAAATTATCATCCAGTTATTTTAAATTGCAAAAGTATCGGAGTAGAATTTGAACTTGCTGCCTGGCGCTAACCTGGAGTTAACACTCAGCTTCACCATATACAAATGGCCTGACCTTCATTTCCATTGACTTCTAGTGTGTGGCGTTTATAACAAGGGCTGAATCACAACACTGGGACGAAAGTTAAAAATTATCCTTATTAGCTTTCACCACTCCTGGTATTGAAGCTGCTGCTTCTCTCAGTATTTCTGTTGAAGAGACGTAGAGTTAGTGAGAAATGGGAGAAAGATACTGAACATCCCCAAGGTTCAATAGAATGAGATACATTATCCTGTTTTTAAAATACCTGTAGGAAGGTATGTACCAGCATGTACATAGGAGTTGTAACAATGATGGAATTGTTGTTGCACTTGTAATTAATCTAAGCTAAGTAACTTTACTCCATAGTATTTGCAGACCATTAGAACATTCTTCAATTGTGATCAGAATGTGAAGTTCACTACCACAGGGAGTGGTTAAGGTAAATAGCTTAGGTACTTTCAAAAGGAAACTAGACAAGTACATGAGAGAAAAGGGAATAGAAAGATTTGCTGAAAGACTGAGTTGAGGTAGATAGAACGGGAAGGGAGCCATGTGGAGTATAAAGACCAGCACAGACTAATTGGCCCGAATGGTCTATTTCTGTGCTGTATGTTCCATGAAGGAAAAAAAATACAGGGCCAAGAGCAAAGAGCAGTGGAGTGGGTTTAATTGGATAACTTTACCAAACAGCCAGGACAGGTATGATGGGCAGAATGGCCTCAGCCTCCACTGTATCATTCTGTGATTCTATGAAGCTATGAGTCTGTATCGCTTTATATTTGAGCTTTGTATTTAATCCAAAGATCTTCAAAAAGCAAAGGGTAGAAATTGCACAGCTCATGGTGACATATATCCAGCAAGGTTTTGGAAGTCACATTGGAAACATGAGAGCCTCTGGCTTTCTGCCTCATTCACAAGGAAACTTCAAATTATGATTCTGGGCAGATAAAGAACAGACATTTCTTTTGTCGCTGCCCCTGCTGCTGGTAGCAGTTTGGGGTATTCCTTGGTGGCCCAGGGTGGTGTCTTTAGACACGTCATAGAATCTGGGAGTAATGGAACACAGAAGGAGGCCATTTGGCCCATTACATCTGTGCTGGATCTTTCAAAGTGTTATCCCATTAGTCCCACTCCCTGCTCTTTCCCCATAGTCCGGTAAATGTTTTTCTTTTTCAAGTATTCCCTTTCGAAAGTTACTATTGAATCTGCTTCCACCGCCCTGTCAGGCAGCGTGTCCCAGATTACAGCAACTCGCTGTGTAAAAAAAAGAATCCTTGTCACCTTTGGTGCTTTCGCCAATCACCTCAGCTCTGCGTTCTCTTGTTACTGACCTTTCTGCCACTGGGAACAGTTTCTCCTTACTTACTCTATCAAAACCCTTCATTATTTTGAACACCTCCATCAAAATATCCTCTTATCCTTCACTGCTTCAAGCAGAACAATCCCAGTTTCTCCAGTTCTGTTTGGCGTGGCGGTAGTTATGTCGGCGAAGTTCAAGCATGGGTCCTGCCATGGGCTGCAAGTGGACCCCACCTACAGCAGTTTTTACAAGAGAGTGCTGTTCCAGGATTACACAAACTCTGCTGGGTGAGTGTTCATGCCCTGCACTCTTACAGGCCTGGGGTTGGGGGTGGGGGGGGAGGGGGTGCTGCCCCTTTTATCTAAATGACCCCTGTTCTCCAGGATTTGGGAAAGCGACCAATCCCAAGTGGCAGTCAGAGGTTCTACCCTACCACACACCCTGTGGTACAATGGCACCATCTAATATTTATGCTAATATATCAATGCTAAGTGAAGACTGTGAATGATTCAATTAAATACGGCGAACTTTTCAGAAGCATAATTAGCATTATATGCAAAAAAATAAGGTGAGTCAACATCGGAACTTCAATGTTAATGCTTCAGGTTGATGACCTTTCAGATGAAGGATCATTGACCTGAAATAAACTCAGTTTCCCTCTACACAGATGCTCCTGAGTATTTCCAACATTTTCTGTTTTTATTTCAGATTTCCAGCATCCACTTTACTTTGCTTTTGCAAGGAAACTGCAGTTCTATTTTTTATCAACTATAACACAGTAGTAGCTGGTAATCTGAGATGGTCAGATTTTGGTTATGCAAGGCCAGAAAAGGATACGGAGCCAAAACAGGCTGATGGAGTTAAGATACAGGTCAACCGTGAATTCATTGAATGGGGTAACAGACTTGTGGGGCTGAATGGCCTCCTCCTGTTCCTATGTTCCTATAGGAAGCAAGAGCTTCCCCCACTGTTCTTAGATGAAGGGAAACAGTGTTAACAAATCAGGAGTTTGTAACATGTCATTATCACTGGTGCTATTGTTCTCCCAATCACTAAATGATCCTAATTAGACCAAACTATACTGTTTTTAGAAGCATATCCCCTCATGCCCAACCATATGTAGATATCAATGGCACTACTATTGTCTGAGGCTGTTGAACTTCCAGTTGGTATCCAATCTTAGCGGCCATTAGCAACTGATTGTCTCAACCAGCAACAGCGACATACAAAATGTTGGAATTCCTGCCCAGATATATTTGCCCTGATAGAAATACACTTCCCTCTCTAAAGTCTGGTATTCGCTTGTGTATATAGTTCTGGGTTGGGCACCGGAAGATCCATTTTGTTCAATACTGACTATACCAGGTCTGTGCCTTGGAGCCAGGTTACTAGCTGTTGATGCCACTTCACAGGTACATACATATCCAGACACTTTTCAAAAGTATCACTCAAAGCAAAAGTAAAATATTTCTGTGGGAATAGCAGAAACTAGCTTAAGAGGGCGAGGGGAGTACATAATGTTATACCTGAGTCTGGAGACTAATCACTTCCTTCAAAAGTTGTCTGCTGCCTGTATTTTATTCTTCCGACAAAAGACATTCTGCTAGTAGAAGAGAGTGCCATTATCACCAGCAATTGACATTTCTGCATTTTTATTCCATAGAAACCATAATTGAGCCTAATGCGAAATGTGCAGACACACATATTTTGACATTATTTGAGTTTAAACATAAATGTTTCAAAATAAAACATATCCCTTTCCTTCCCCATCTTGTTTTGCTCTTGTCCACGTGACTGTTGATCATATGTACTTCTTAATTAGCTCGCAGACCAGGTTTTAAGACTTAAAAATTGAACTCTCTGGTGTGATAAAGCAGGACAATGAGAGCAATGACTGTACCCGGCATCATCCACAGAAATTCAGGGATAATTGTTCATTATAATATTGCAATATTGCTGCTGGAAGTCCCCACTCTCACCTCATTTAAAAGGTGCATGAATTATTTTCCACAAAACCCATTATTGCTCAGTTACAATGATCATTAAGGTTGTCAATGGCCTGACATTTTACTTTCCCTGACAAGTACCTCAAAGTGAAATTCATTTTTCCATGCAATCTGCTTGAGATATTGTCTTGAAAAATGACATTCGAATTGATGCAAGGATACAGATACTGCGGCGGTGAGGGTGCATCACATATGGTAGTAATGATACTTGGTCTGAAAATTTGCTCTATTACATAAATATGACTAATCACACATTTAATGTAATCCGTCTGCTTCTGAAATGCCCTCAATCTTCGGAGAATTCTGACATGCAGTACATCAGGTACTCAAGTACATTTTGGGCCTCATGTGATTCATTACATAGAAGTCATAATGGATCAGAAGACACAGTTTATAGATAAAGCGAATAATAGTTTTCATCTCATATTTGTTGCTGTGAAAGGAAACTGGCAAAGGACATGCTATATAATAATATGTAAAATATTTACTACTTTAACAATCGAGAATCGTCTGAAAATGCCCATCTTACCTCCCATTGATTGGAAAGCAAATCTTCAATGGGGACAGCAAAGTTCTGTAGATGAATTTGCTTAGTCAGTTTTCAGGTACAGTTGCCAGGTAGTGGCAATTAGCTCTCCTCTAATGGGTTTTGTGGAAAATAATTCATGCTCCTTTTAAATGAGGTGAGAGTGGACACAATGAGCAGCAATATTGCGATATTATAATGAACAATTATCCCTGAATTTCTGTGGATGATGCCGGGTACAGTCATTGCTCTCATTGTCCTGCTTTATCACACCAGAGAGTTCAATTTTTAAGTCTTAAAACCTGGTCTGCGAGCTAATTAAGAAGTACATATGATCAACAGTCACGAGGACAAGAACAAAACAAGGTGGGGAAGAAAAGAGACATGTTTTATTTTGAAACATTTACGCTTAAACTCAAGTAATGTCCAGAATATGTGTGTCTGCATAGTTCAAGCCTCCAGGATCTGCACGCCCTTCCAGTTCTGGTCACTTGCTCCCTCCTTAGTTTACTCACCCCATCATTGGTGGCTGTGCTTTCAGCTGCCTTGGCCCCAAGCTCTACAATCCCCTCCCTAAACCTCTCTGCTTCTCCACCTCTCTCTCCTTCTCTGAGACACTGACTAAAACCTGCCTTTCTGACCCAGCTTTTGGTCACCTGTCCTAATATCTCCTTCTGCGGCTTGGTTTTTAAAAATGTCAAAAATGTTTTTATTGATATTGCCTTTGTTGAGCACCTTGGAATGTTTTGCTACATTAAAGGTGCCAAATAAATATAAGTTGTTGTTGTTGTTGTGGTATGGTCATTTGCACAGAATCTAGGAAGAAATTTCTGCCAGGAACAAACTCAGTTTTCTTATCCCAGAGAAAAATGAGTAATCAAATGTAATTAATGCTCAGATTGGCTAGCCACTAGATATACCCCATTATCACAAACATTTTTAAAAATGTGTTCATTTTTGAGCGAAATTTCAATTGTCAAGTGACCTGGAATTGAATAAAAAGACAGTTTAATGTAAAATTATGTTCAATCTCGGAACTGTGTAACTTTTTTCCCTCTGCATGGAAATTCAAGTGCAAATAAGGAATTTTTTAACTTGCAGTCAAGATATGCAGGCGATCTGCCTTAGTGAGTCACCATCCTCACTGATCACTTAACATACCTGGTTGCTATGGTCAAAAACTGGTAACGCCATGGCAAATGCAGTAGAAGGGTCTGGCACATACAGGGTTAATGTGGTACTCAGTACAGTACAGCCCACACAGTGATGTAAGAAGGCACATGACACCGGCCTAGGGTCAGCGTGGTGTTGGCCAGAGACGTGTTAAGACCTAGAAATGGAGACAGCTCCTTACCTGTACTCTTTACTGTCTATATGTATATCGCTACAGGTAGTTAATAAAGACTTGCTGTTAACATGCAGATGACTATGGAGACTTCCTTAACAGACACGTTCTGTAAGCTGCACCATTACTACAGCAAATGTGCTGGGTGAGTGGTAGGTAACTCTTTCAAGTACATTCACAGTTCTTGACTTTTTTTTTTGTTCAAAGTCCTGGAGTGGGACATGAACCCACAACCTTCTGACTCAAAGGTGAGGGTGCTATGAACTGAGCCACAGCTGACACCTCGTGAGTGGTAGGTATCAAAGCATTGCGTGATGGACAATCAACAACCTTATTCTGCCAAGTTTTTCCATCTCAACGAGCATCTTTATTTAACGCCTAAGAATGCTACCAGACCACAGAAACAAGTCCAGAGCTGTTGCAATACTGCCATTCACAGCTGTCAATTAGAATCCCTCTTATTTCATTAATAGCCATGGGGCATGATACATTTTAACAATCTTACCTTTTTTTCAAGCATGAATCAGGAAATTATGAATAAGTCAGCATTAAGAAAATACTGATAGTTATACACCATTGAGGAAAGATGAGCTTTCTTCCTTCTTGACATATTATTTCAACTCTTTAGAGTATTAGCCAAACCTTTGGAAGACACAGCATTTATATTTAGGATACAAAATTAGGAAGTATTCCCTCAGTATTGAATCCTGCCGAAGTTAGTCTTTAACTTTAAGCAGTAAGAACAGTGTCGCCTTTATCATATGGACTGAGTATGCTACACCTCATTTTTTTTTACAAAAAACAACAATAACTTGCATTTATGTAGCACCTTTAACATAATGAGACATCCGAAGGTGCTTCACCGGACTGTTTTAAAGCAAAGTTTGACATCAAGCCACATAGGGAGATATTAGGGCAGATGATCAAAAGCTTGGTCAAAAAGGTAGGTTTTAAGGAGTGTTTTAAAAAAAGAGAGAGAGGAAGAGAGGCAGGAAGAGGGAGGGAATTCCAAAGCTCAGGGCCCAGGCAACTGGAGGCACGGCCACCAATAGCGATTAAAATCAGGGATGCTGAAGAGGCCAGAATTAGAAGAGTGTAAGTATCTCGGAGGGTTGTGGTTGGAGGAGCTTACAGTGATAGGGAGGGGGTGTCGGCCGTGAAGGGGTTTGAAACCACGGATGAGAAATTTATTGATTTGAGTTTCAGACTTAAGTAGATCCACCAGCCAACCCTCTGTCACAGCAGTTTCCTGATGGCTGTAAATCTTCCAGTTGTCAAGAAATTTGCACAGCTAGCCTGGGAGCACCAATAGCCTGGAGTTTTCTGGAAAGTTACAGTTTAACTATGGCGTAAGAATGGAGTTGTGCCATTTTAGTTCCTGAGGAAATTTGGACATAGCTGTTATATATTGGTTTTACTCTGAAAGATCACTATGCACAAATTTCCTTGATCATTCATGCCACCTCCTGAATCCACTTGGCTTAATAACATGGCTCTGCCCCGCACAGAAGACTAGAGAAGGTACCTTTCCTTCATTTAGGCCCATTCTTAACGACCATGAATTTACATGCAATATTTTAAGTGCTCCAGGATCCGAAGTCACGAGTTCTGTTTGCTAGTAATTCGTTTCAGCAATCCTGAAAAGCTACTTTCCTTTCTACATTTTCAGTGTCTTTTAATGACATCAGAATGACATTAATAAGAGAAAACCTCCCAAAACTGCGTTTTATTTTTAAACATGGTTGTGCATAAATAATGAGTTTGATGGTTTCAAACTTTAAATTTTATAACATCAGTAAGTTGAAGGGGGTCTTTAAGAAGATTGGTGCATACATTATGTGCTTTCCTCAAAATTCGCTTAACTGCACTAATTACCATTTGATTTATATTTCCACATTTGCTGATGGGACTCTCAGGAAATTTTGGCATAAAGTGTCGTCAGTAATCCCAGCGCAGAAACTGGCACAAATTTCACGAAAATTTTGGAGTAGGGGTTAGATTGGGAACATTAGGCCCTAAAATGATTCGTCCAACCACAGATTTCACTGTGCAAATCCTTTACTCCGGCTATTCTGTCCAAAGTGGAGGTCTAGATTTTAAAAATTATATCTCGTATTGAGATCCAATAAGTGGTGATGGCTGCTGAACTGACATGATTTCAGGATTTCGCGGGCTTTTGTAAGATTTGATGGAATATATTGTTCATTATTGGTGAACATTAACGATGTTTAAAAGGCTCTTTTACTGCAATGAAATAATTCCTTCACTCCTACACCGAATGTTTTCAAGGATTACAAAACCCAAATTAATTATCTTCTAACAAGTTAAGCCTGTTACCTGAGACGGTGTGATCTTGCCAAAATGTGCATTTTGCTGCGTCTTACCTGCAGGCCAGTACTTAAAAGACAAGCTACTACAACAACAAAAGACAAGGCCACATGTTCACTGGCCAGCTCTGATCTTAACAGCCACTTTTCTCATTCCAAAAAATGTTTAATTGCTAGTTCTTAGGAGGGTTCAAGCAAATCAAAGAGTTTTTTTTTAAACACAAAAAGAATTGTGGTGCTGCTCCCCTTGTTGATACTGAATGTTGCCAATTTTGAACAAGGGAATCCATTTTTCCATTTTATTTTGGCATGGGCTTCATTTGGCTGCACAGATTCAGGTCAAAAACAACATTAGGCTTTCTCCCATTATCCTGACAGCTCAATCGAGTCACTGATCTCGAGAGCACTGCAGTGATGCCATGCCGTTTCTTCAAAACCCTGGCAGCCAAAAGCAGAAGCGGCTTCAGTGCTCAGTGTATTTGGGCCCAATTTTAATCCTGTACAAATGGATGGGTTTTGAGTGGGTTAAAATCCCGGCTTTTGGCCAGAATTTTTAATTTGATGGGCGGGTGGGCCCCACCGGCTTGGCGGCGGGCGGGCAGCCGAACTCCGCTGCCGAAATGGAGCCCGTCGCCATTTTGAGTGGGTGGGGCAATTAAGGCCCCGCCCAGCGGCCTGCCCAACGGGAAGCGCTATGCTCTTCCTGTGTGGGGGCGGAGGGATTCCCCATCTGTCAAAGTGCGCACTGCTCCCTGAGGCTAAGTGCTGTCTCAGGGAGAGTACTGACAGTGTCAAAAACATTAAAAATAGAAAAATATAAAAATTATTAACATGTCCCCCTCATGTGGCAATGTCACACGAGATGGGAAATGTTAATAAACAGGACATAAACTTTATTAAAGTTTTTAAAAACGGACATGAAACCTCATCCCGCCAGTGGATGAGGTTTCATGCTTTATCAGAAGCCCACTGGGGCTCCTGGCCTGCCCGCCAGCCTTAAGGTTGGACGGGCAGATCCTTTAACTATCTTAATGATCCTGTCAATAGCCTTAATTGGCCATTGACAGGTCGGCGGGCGGACAGCTGATTTCGCTGTCCACCCGCTTTCCTCAATATTTAAATGGACCAGGATGATGTCGGGGTTCCTCCTGACATCATCCCGCTTCATTTTCCCATCGGCGAGCGGGCCCCGCCCACAAATCGCCGACTGGAAAATTCTGCCCTTTGTGTTGAGCGGTGACTATTTGGAAACTATCCAAAATCATCTCTTACTTGAGCTCTAAGGTAGAATTTTATGATCATTGTTTGCGTTACTCTTAAGTGTTTTATTTTGGAGTGCTGTACCAGTGTAGGCTTGTAAAAATGAATCTATACTGTGGCCCTGGTCAATGCTCAACCATGTGCAAAACCTCCCCAAGATCCAGTAAATTATAGAAAGTTTATTCATGTGAATGACAAAGTCATACAGGATACAAATGGACAGAACACATGGCACTGACACTGAAAGACAATGTAGTCAGTGGGGAACTAAATCGGGCTGGGTCATGCCTCTTTAATTTATGTTTTTTAAAAATTCATTCTTGGTAATGTGAGCGTCACCAGCAAGGCCAGTGCCCATCCCTTTCTGAGTAGCTTGCCAGGGCAATTTCAGAGGGCAGTTAAGATCCAACCACATTGCTGTGGGTCTGGAATCACATGTAGACCAGATCAGGTAAAGGCGGCAGGTTGACTCTCTGGAAAGACATCACTGAACCAGATGGGTTTTTACGACAATCCGGGAGATGCATGATCATTATTAATGAAGACTGGCATTTTGTTCCAGGTTTATCAATTATTTATTTATTAATGAAATGAATTTAAGTTCCTCTAGCTGCCATGGTGGGACATGTCTCTGGAGCATTAGTCCAGGCTCCTGCTACTCTCCCTGTGGTCGCAATACATTAATAGAAACCCGATTACATTTGAACTCTGGCCTGAAGCAGTGATGTTAGCTCAGTCTTCCTTCTGTGATGAAGCAGGTCTTCAGATAGAAGAAGCCTTGCAAAACTAATGGGAGGCTTTCCTTTGTGAAGCCAGGAGGAGCAGGGGTGCTCAATCAGGCCCCACAAAGGAACGTTGCAGCCTCATGGGGTCTCACCAGCATTGTCTCAACTCTCCTTTCACTTCACTGTCCTGGAAAGTGACGGGTGACCAAGGACTGCCCAATCTTTCAGTTCTGAAATGAGAATGGGAGTTAAAATGGGAGTTAATTTGGACCTGGGTTAAATGTAGGAAGAAGCTCAATGAACTCACAAGAGCATCAAAGTTGTCTGCAGCTCTTCACTTCGCTTAACAAGACGTGCCAAGACTCCATTCACTCCCTCTCCCAAAGGCTGCCTCCTATTCAGCATATCTGTCATCATCCAAGGGAGGAGTGTAATGTTTCTCTTTCACTTTGCAGACACACTCAGCTCTCTTCTCTTAGCCTGCCACTTGCACAATCAGCAACTCCTCCCAACATCTCTTCTTTATTTCACATTCCACACTCTGCTCTTTTCATTCTTCAGATTTCTACACTAATTCCGTCTTGTTTTGCCTCCATCTCTGAAAAGTTGCCTCATACCTACACATCCTCTTCTTCTTAGATAGTCCCTTGGGATTGAAGAGGACTTGCTTCCATTCCACTTCCATGGATTCTGAGATGATTGGTACCTACACATCCTCACTAACAGATTGAAGGGTCAGTGAAGAAGAATTTAAGGGCTGCCTGACTTTGACAGTCACTGGCAAAGCATGTTATCTGTTCATTACCACATTTCTGTTTGTGGGAGCTTGCTGTGCACAAATTGGCTGCTGTGTTTCCCGACATTACAAGTGACAACACTTCAAAAGGTACTTCATTGGCTGTGAAGAGCTTTGGGAAGTCCTGAGGTCATGAAAGGCGCTTTAGAAATGTAGTTCCTATCCTTTCCAGAGCATGGTTTGGAGTTAAGGTTTGGATCAGCCATGATCTCATTGAAAGGTGGCAAAAGCTCGAAGGGCTGAACGGGCTTCTCTTGTTCCTATGTTTAAACGCATGGCTCTCTGATGCAGCGGTCAGCAGGACCCATTGTAAGAGGCTGCGGAGATTGATAGCAATCTGCAACATAGTCTCTGGAAATACTGCTCCTCAGATAGATCTAAGGATGTGACACTTGGCCTGTACACCCTCCATGCCTTCTGCACACTGCCCACCTCACCTGATGTCTCCAATGGACCCAACCACGACTCAAACCAGTTGCTGAGAGTGTTGCTGCTGAAGCTCTTCCTGTAGCAGCTTTTCCTTCACCTCTCACTCCATCCAAATACAACTGAAAATAGGGCACCCATGATAAGCAGATAGAGCTTAAAGAAAGGCAAAACTAATCTCAGGAAGCAGTGGGAAACTCTCCCAGCAATAAGAACATATGAAATAGGAGCAGGAGTAGACTATTCAGCCACTCGAGTCTGCTCCGCCATTCAATGTGGCCATGGATAATTTTCTACCTCAACTCCTGTCCATTCCCAAATGCCCTTTGATTCCCTAAGAGATCAAAAATCTGACTTTCTCAGCCTTGAATATACACAACAATGGAGAATCTGCCACTCTCTGAAGTACAGAATTCCAAAGATACATAACCCATTTAGTGGAAAAGTTTCTCCTCATCTCAGTCCTAAATGATTGGCCTCTTATCCTGACACTATACCCCCATGTTCTAGATACCCCCAGCCAGGTGAAACAACCTGTCAGTGTCTACCTGTCGAGCCCCTTCAGAATCTTTTATGTTTCAATGAGGTCACCTTTCATTCTTCTAAACTCCAGTGAATATCGGCCCAATTTACTCAATCCTCCCTCCCTAGGAAACAATCTTGTGAACCTTTGCTGTCTCACCTCCAGAGGCAAATATATTCTTCAATCCAAACTGCATGGTTGCACACAGGTCCAATGTTACAATTACCTACAGCAAAGAGTGCCCCATTACTGCTTCAGGGCCACTGAGAGACCAAAACTACAAAGTGTTACTGGCCGTTTAAGTGCAGTGTGTGATCTCTGCCGTCTCATGCTAAAATGACCTTGATGTCCTGTTTATATCAAAGGACCCTGATCTTCATGTGTAAGATTCCCTCCTATCTCTGGTGGGAGCCTCAGCTGACTCAATGACCATGTGTTGTTAAAATCAACGTGAACACGCCAGGAATGGAACAGTCAACACTGCTAATCGTATATTCATTGTAGTTAATTCTATGCAGGTGGTGGGCATTAATTGGGGATTCATTTGTGCCCCTATAAATGGACACAGGCTGAAACTGTAGTTGTTGGGTTAGGAGATGCGTGCTTGAAATATGTAACTCTGTGAATAAATATAAAATGTGTTAAGATTGGCTCCAGTTCTATCCGTCATCAATTGATTTTCCTGAATATGAACCATTACTCTACAGTGATATTAACCACTGGTGGGTGGGCACGGTTAAAATCACTTCCTTGGCCTCTGCTCCCTGTAGACAAAATGAATGCTATTTATGGGCAGCCATCCCAAACAGCGAACAATCTTTTACAGCCACGTTGGTCACTTGTGGAGATATTTCAACACTTTATGAAATATAATTGGACCATCAACAGATCTTATGGATTAGAAGAAAGGTTATGAAAACTATTGCATCACAGATTGGCTCTTCCAATTAAGATATGGATAAACTCATGCCCATTCCAAAACAATGATTCTGTTCCTTTTATTTCTCAAAACAGAGACTGAATAAATCACTTGTAAATCATTTACTAGAGAACCTGAAATTGGATCCACCATCACCTTTGACCCACCTTAAAATCCAATGAGTATACCTTTTCAATGCGAAGTTTCTGAAAGGTTATCCTTGCTAAGAGAGGCCAGACCCACATGAGCAGGTAATTGTGAATCATAAGAAGGATTTTCTCTGGTATGTGTGCAGCCAGCTAAACTGGTAGCTGCTTGAGTTGTTAGATGTCATGAGAGGGCTTTCCAATGTCATAACCTAGAATCCCATCCTTCAGGGATTCTGTTCATTCGTCCACAGGGAGTGGTGAGGTGAATAGCATTTACGGGAAAGCTAGATAAACACATGAGGGAGACAGAGTTAGACAAATATGTTGGTGGGTGAAATGAAGAGGGGGTGGGAGGAGGCTTCTGTGGAGCATAAACACCGCCATGGATCTGTTAGACTGAATGGTCTGTCTCCGTGCTGTAAATGCTACATAATATTATGTAAACTTTTGTGAGGCTAGTGCATGCCAATCAGGATGAGGTGGCAGTGTGTTTTATGAATAAACAGCTTTTGTAGAATGGAAACTCTTTACTCAGGGTGCATAGAGGTGGACAAACCACTCTATTCTCACTCCAGAGACTTGAGCATAATCTAGGCTACTGAGGAAGTGCTGCACTGTCAGAGGCGCTGTGTGGATGAGGAATTAAACCGAGAACCCGTCTGCCCTCTCAGGTGGATGGTACTACTTTGAAGAAGAGCAGGGGAGTTACTCTTGGTGTCCTGGCAAATATTGACCCCTCAATCAACATCACAAAAACAGATTGCCTGGTCATTTTTACATCGCTGTTTGTGGGAGCTTGCTGTGTACAAATTGGTGGCCACTTTTTCTACTTTACAACAGTGGCTACACTTCTAAAGTGCTCCATTGACCATAAAGCATGTTGGGAGGTCAGGTATTGAATGGTGCTATATAAATGCAAATCTTTCTTTGAGAAAGTTTCTATGAAAATCCAAACAAGTCATACGTTTAAGAACTGACAACTTTCTCACTATTAGGTTCTGATTTTCCCCCATGTGTAGCCGAAGTAATAAAACCTTCAGGAATTTGAGTGTATGCTACAAATGACTTCATTGACCTAGTGATACTGATCTAATGCTCAAGTTTGATAAGGTGCTACCTGAGTTATCTGGTGGTTTCTCCAGGGTCTAAGGAATTAACAGATGGCCACAAAAAAAACTCTATACACAATGTGGCTGTGGAAGAAATGACTTACCAAACAACTGCTTGCCAGAAAGATCTCACTTTTCAAACTTTACATCTATGTCGAGGGCCAGGGAACATAAAAACAGAGCTTGAATAATTGGCACATGTGTCCAAGACAAGATCATTGACATTGCTTACCAATTGGCCATTTGTGAATGAAATTCTCTCTTGTGTCTGAAAATGATTTTCTTTTGTGATAGCTCCTGGGATGCTGCAATGTCAAAGAGCTCTTGTTTTGTTCTTATTTACTGCTATGGGTCAAAGAGAAGCAGATGTGGTTGTCAAATATACCAGGCACGACAGCTATTACCTGAGAGATGGATCTTGACAGTGATGCCTGACTAATGTCCACAATAGCTAACTGTCTAAGGTCTGGGAGATAGATAGCTGGAGTGAGTACTGTATTCATTCCTCCCTGATCTGCAGATTCAACAGCTGCAGGTCTCTACAAATCTCTTGATGGCTGCTTGCAGAGAAACACAACATCGCCACGCAATGGTACAGCACAGAAGGAAGCCATTCGGCCCAGAATGCCTGTGCCAGCTCTTTGAAAGAGTTATCCATTTAGCCCCACACCCTTCCCATTTCCCCTGAGCCCTGCAAACTGGTTCTATTTGAGCTTTTATTCAATTCCCTTTGGAAAGTTATTATTGAATCTGCTTCCATTCAAATCACAAGTTCCTGTGTAAAAAAAAATTCCCCTTATCTTTGCTCCTTTTCCTTTGGAGCTGCTTGTAAAAGAGATTCTCTACTTTGTAGCATCAAACAAGGGCAGCACAGATTTTACATAATCTTACTCTGCAGATCAGCCATGATCTTACTGAATAGTGGAACAGGCTTGAAGGGCTGGTCTAGCCTTCCCCTGCTCTTGAGTTCTGGAAGTTGATGGGCAAAGGTGCTGTCAAAGAAGATCCCATGACACTATTTCAAAGGAGAGCAGGGGAGTTCTCCCCTGTGTCCTGGCCAATAATTATCCCTCAATCAACATCACAAAAACAGATTATCTGGTCACTATTACATTGCAGTTTGTGAGAGTTTACTGTGCACATATTGGTTACTGAGGTTCCTCCACTACAACAGAGACTGTTCTTCATATATAGGGCTTCATTGGCTGTAAAGCACTGAGGTTGTGAAAAGTGATAGATAAATGCAAGATTTTCTTTTTTTGCTAATCTGTTAATGACTATTAGTACAATGCTTCTGCAGAATGACATATTCTCAGCAAAACAAAAGCTAAAATGTAATTTAGAAAAGACTCCTTGAATAAACTGTTGGATATACCAGTCCATAACATTCCGTGACAGGTGAAGGGTAGAAATGGGAGGATGTTTCCCATTCAGGGTTGGCAGTAGTTCTGTTTCGGAGTAGCTGCTGGACTCACCCTCAAATAAAACCAGCCAAGCCCCACAATGTTCAATTACGGATGATATGGAGCTGATAGGATAAAATGTCTGGGATTAAAATCAGAAACCCAAGGCACTCATAAAACTAGAAATCCCTCAATGTGTCACACATTTACCCTGCCTGCAAATTCATAGCAGCTGTGTCACCGCGACCTTAAGATAAACTGGATGCAAGGGGACATTTTCAGCCGATTAGGTGATGGTGTTCAAATTTTAGCAGTTGTCAGGGAGAAAGGGTCTTAATCTTCACCTTTTCAGCAACGCAAAACAGGAGGAAATCTACGACTGAGTTCAACATATGGCGATCTGAAGAGGTTCTCACGATATCAGAATTAGTTTATGGGTTTTACCTGACCCCCTAACATGGATTAAAGCTTCCAAATTGGGTTGCCAACTTTGGCTGGACGTTTTCCAGGAGGTTTCACCACATGATCTCTCGCGGTGCCCCCACACATTCCGCCCGCCATTGGTCATCTAACCTGCCTGTCAGTGCAATGCCCCACACTCCCAGGCCAAGTGGAAAGGAAAAGGGCCCTATGTTACTCGATCGGCTGATTCTGCACTAAATAAACAAAAATGCTCAAAGGTAACCAAACCAAATCATACTTGGGATTTTTCTCAGGGTTTACTCGCAGCCATGGCTGCTAGATTAATCCTTAATTCCTGGAGGCTCCAGACCAATATTGAAAGGTTGGCAACCCCTCCTTGCCACCCCAATTCCTGTGATGTTTTAGTTTATGCCGTGTTTGCAGAATGAACACATTCACAGTATTTATGATTCAGTGTTTCGAGAGTGAAACTTTGTGTGACTGAAGGGCATACGAGAATTTGGGCACAAAATTCAGTGAGGGCAACTTATCACCTCCACAATTTTCAGAATTCCCAGTTAATCTTCTACATGCTTTACTCTCCATTGAAACAAATGGATGGAAAATCGCTCGAAAACTGCAAATTGGTGGCACTGATTTCCAAGTCCAAATTCCAATAGCATTCTGCTCACATGAAGCTCTGGTTCCAGGAATGCTAAATGGGAAAATTGAGCCAAACAGGAACTTATCACTTTCAGAAGATCCCAACGCGCTTCAGTGCTGTGACTGTTGTTATGCAGGCAAATGATATTGTGTGCAGGGAATTTTAACCGACATTGGCACAAGTGATTTAAGATCATCAACCTGAAGCGTTAATTCAGTCCCTCTCTTCATTTTCTGTTTTTATTTCAGGATTCCAGAATTCACAGTCTTAATTTACTGTGTTGTCCAATAGGAAATTGTTGGTTAGCCACAGGTGGCTCTGGCAGTAATTGTTATAGCATTAATCTTAGTGAAATGTGCCTCACATTATACACAATACAGGTAAACGCACTTCAGGTGTATATTTACTTAGCAAACACCTACAGCCGTTCAGTAACCGAGGAAGTAATGGACACACAAGAAAAAAACACTTGCAAAATTCCATTTTTCCCTCAACAGTTTACCAATAAACACATATAAAGTTCACCTCTGTACACCCTGTGAATATGAGTATTCAGATCACAGCGGCCGTGCCTATTATTCATTTTTAATTAAAAATGCAATTAGTCACACCGGGACCCTCTATTAGCTCCACATGTCGCTGATCACTAACATCTTGGAAAACATTGCACTGGTATGAAAGTTTCAAGGCCTTTCTTAGTAGCTTTTTTAAAAAGAATTATAATAGAATGTTTACAGCACAGAAGGAGGCTATTTGGCCTGTCAACTCTATGTCAGCACTCTGAAAGGGCAAGTTGGCCATTCTCCGACCCTGGCCTTTTCCTAATGCCCTGTAAATGGTTCCCTTCAGGTGCTTACACAGCTCCCTTACAATTCCCAATAGTACATTGTGTGAATGACACTCACAGGAGAACATTATTCTCTTCGCTCCTGCACAGGCAGCTATAATTAATTTGCTGTTTATTGGAGAGAAACCCATAAACAGGGAACTTCGCAATCTTTTGCCTCTCATCTTGAGTTGACTTTGAGAAAGCTTTTAGTGTAGAACAACAGCAGGGTATTAGACCATGCATTCGCTGCTCCAAGCACACAGCCCCATTTTCACAGACTTGACATCAGTTTCATCAGTGCTGGTATCCTTTGTGAAGCAGACTGAAAGGAGAGCTCAGGTTAGTGATAGCAAGGGTATATGCTGTAGATGTGTTGGTGTGCCAACGACATGAGGTAACCTTATGTGTGTATCGCCAGGAATTTTCTCAGGCTGCCTCTGATTGGCTGCCTTCATTTATAAGAACATAAGGAATAGGAATTGGAGTAGGCCATTCGGCCCTTCAAGCCTAATCAGTTATTCACCAAGATCATGACTGATCCTCTACCTGAACTCTACCTTTCTGCCCTTTCCCCATATTCCTTAAATTCCCTTAGTACCCAAAAAATCCATTGGCCCAAGTCTTGGATACACTCAATGACTGAGCATCCACAGCTCTCTGGGGTAGAGAATTCCATAGATTCACAACCCTCTGAGTGAAGAAATTTCTCCTTGTCTCAGACCTAAACATCCATCCTCTTATCCTGAGAATGTGACCTCATGCTCTAGGTTCCCCAGCCAGGGCAAACATTTTCTCAGCATCTACCCTGTCAAGCCCCTTAAAAGTTTTGTATCTTTCAGTTAGGTCACCTCTCATACCTCTAAACCCCAGGGAACATAGGTGGAGTCCAGTCAAATCTCTCTTCATAGGACAATCCTCTCAAGCCAGGAACCAGTCTACTGAGCCTTGGTTACAACCTCTCTATGCATGTATATCCTTCCTTAGGTAAGAAGACCAAAACTGCACATATTACTCCAGATGTAGACATACCAGTGCTCTGTATCATTGCCGTAGGACTTCTTTACTGTGATAGTCCCTTTGTAACAAAAGCTTTGGTGGTGCAAGATTGGTAGAAATTCTGCTTAGAGTATAACTAACATCTCCACCAATCTGGCACCCCTGATATTTTACAGGTTTTAAACAAAACACTTTATATTCCCCCTGCTATAGCCAGCAATGTTGGAGTGTGTGAGTAACTTGCTCCCTTGCCACTGCTGATCTCTGCCAATTGCTGGGCAGTGCTGAAAGATGAGTAGAGCGGTCTAAAGTGACACATCCAACATTTCTTCTTGCCTTTCTCTGGGTACATTACACTTAACCTTGAAAGGTACAGAAATGTACATCACCAGAAACAAAGTGTTATGTCTAGTTTCCGCTTGGTATTCCTTCAATTTACAGCACATACAGCATTAAAAAAATAGCAGCTGTGCTCCCACAAAACAATACAACATGAAGCTACTGAAACACCACCAACTGGAAGTTCCCCTCCAAGCCACTCACCATCCTGACTTCGCTGTCACTGGGTCAAAATCCTGGACCTCCCTCCCAAACTGTGGGGGTACCTACACCACATGGTCTGCAGCAGTTCAAGAAGGCGGCTCACCATCACCTCCTCAAGGGCAAATAGGGGTGGATAATAAATGCTAGCCTAGCTAGTGGCACCCACATCCCATGAATGAATTAAAAAAATTCATTTTTCATTCCAGTGCAAACTGACCAACGCATAAACTATTCTTCACAGGCAGCGCATTAATATGACAAGGGGGAGGCCTGGCAGAGCAGTTGATATTAAAGGGACTGCAGGAAGACTTTACAAAGGGATGAGCTGGAAATATAAACTGCTAAGAAAAACAGGTGATATGGCAATGGACTAAATGGTCACTTCTGAAGCATCACTTTATAGGAAGAATTGGACTACGTTCCCCAAATGCATTCTAGACAGCAGCACATGCTGAAAATAATGCTAAAGGAGTATAGTTCCAATTCTCTCTTTTAATTCTTTCCTGGGATGTGGGAGTCACTGGGAAGGTCAGCATTTGTTGCTCATCCTTAATTTCACTTGACAACATGGGAGCATAAGAAATAGGAGCATGAGATGGACATCCGACCCCTTGAGCCTGCTCTGCCATTCAACTAAATTATGCTTGATCTTCTACTTCAATGCCATTTTCCCGCACTATCATATTTCTTGATATCTTTAATATCTAGAAATCTATCGACCTCTGTCTTGAACATGCCCAATGACTGAGCCTCCATAGCTCTCTGGGATAGAGGGCTCCAAAGATTCACCACCCTCCAAGTGAAGAAATTCATCCTCATTTCAGTCCTAAATGGCCTCTTATTCTGAGACTGTGCCCCCTGGTTTTAGACCCCACTCCAGCTAGAGGAAACATCCTTCCTGCATCTACCCTGTTGAGCCCTGTAAGAATTTTGTTCACTTCAATGAGAACGTCTCTCATTCTTCTAAACTCTAGAGAATACAGGCCTAGTCTCCTCAATCTCTCCTCATAGGACAATCCACCATCTGAGGCATATCTCTGGTGAGCCTTTTCTGCCATCCCTCTAAGGCAAGTATATCCTTTATTAGGTAAGGAGACCAAAACTGTACACAATACTCCAGGTGTGGTCTCACCAAGGCTCTATACAATTGTAGCAAGACTTCTTTACTCCTTAAATCCTCTTGCAATAAAGGCCTATATATACTGCCTTCCTAATTGCTTGCTGCACCTTCATGTTAGTTTTCAGTGACTTGTGAACAAGGACCCAGGTCCCTTTGGATATCAACACTTCCCAATCACTCACCATTTAAGAAATACTCTGCATTTCTGTTTTTCCTACCAAAGTGGATAACTTTGCATTTTACCACATTTATTCCACATTATCTGCCATGTTCTTGCCCACTCCCCTAGCCTGTCTAAACCCCCTTGAAGCCTCTTTACATCCTCCTCACAAATCACATTCCCACCTAATTTTGTGTCATCAGCAAGCTTGGAAATATTACATTTGGTCCCCACGTCCAAATAATTTATATAGATTGTGAACAGCTATGGCCCAAGCACTGATCATTGCAGTACCCCACTAGTAACAGCCTGCCATCCTGAGAATGACCCATTTACTCCTACTCTCTGTTTTCTGTTTGTTAACCAATTCCAATCCATGCCAATATATTTCCCCCAATCCCATGTGCTCCAATTTTCTTTACTAACCTCTTTTGTGGGACTTTATCAAAAGCCTTCTGAAAATCCAAATACACCATATCCACTGACTTCCCCTTATCTATTCTGCTAGTTACAACCTCAAAAAACTCCAACAGGTTTGTCAAACATGATTTCCCATTCATAAATCCATGTTGACTCTGCCCAACCCTACCATTATTTTCCAGTTATCAAATCCTTTATAATAGATTCTAGTATTTCCCTTACTACTGATGTCGAGCTAACAGGTCTGTAGTTTCCTGTTTTCTCTCTCCCTCCTTCCTTAAATAGTGGGATTACATTTGCAACCTGCCAATCTGCAGGGACTGTTCCAGAATCTATAGAATTTTGGGAGATGACCACCAATGCATCCACTATCTCTACAGCCACCTCTTTCAATACTCTGGGATGTGGATCATCAGGTCCAGGGGATTTATCAACTTTCAGTCCCATTAATTTCTCCAGCACTAATGCTAATTTCTTTCAGTTCCTCATTCTCCCCAGTTCTTTGGTTCTCCAGTATTCCTGGGAGGTTTTTTGTATCTTCCTCCATGAAGACTAACACCAAGCATTTGTTTAGTTTCTCTGCCATTTCCTTATTCCCCATTATAAATTCTCTGGTCCCTGCCTCTAACCCACATTTGTCTTTGCTAATCTTTCCTTTTTTCACATCTTCAGAAGCTTTTACAGTCTGTTTTTATGTTTCTCATTAGTTTATTTTCATATTTTCTCTTTATTTATCAGTTTCTTGGCCCTCCTTTGCTGAATTCTAAAATGTTCCCAATCCTCAAGCTTATTACATTTCTTTTAGCAACTTTATAAGCCTCTTCCTTTGATCTAATACAATTTTTAGCTTCTCTTGTTAACCATGGTTGAATCACCTCTCCTGCTGGGTTTTTGTGCCTCAAAGGAAAGTAAATTTGTTGTAAACCACGTATTCATTCTTTAAATGCTCACCATTGCCTATCTATCGTCATCCCTTTTAATGTAGTTTCCCAATCTACCACAGCCATTTGTCCCTCAGACCTTTGAAATTTCCTTTGTTTAGATTTAAGACCCTAGTTTCAGATTGAACTGCACTACTTTCAAATGTAATGTAAAATCTAACATATTATGGTCACTCTTCACTAAAGGCTCCTTTACAATGAGCTAAAATATTATCCCTTTCTCATTGTACAATACTATATCTAAAATAGCCCATTCTCTAGTTAGTTCCTCAACTTACTGTTCTAGAAAACCATCTCATATACATTCCAGAAATTCACCCTGCACAGAATTAGTGCTAATTATGTTTACCCAGTCTATATGTAGATTGAAGTCCCCCATGATTACTGTATTAACTTGTTACATGCAACTCTAATTTCTTGATTTATATCATGCCCTATCTTGCCACTACTTTTTGGTGACCTATAAACAACTTCCGCCAATGTTTGCTACCCCTTGCTACCCTAGCCAAAGTGATTCTACAACTTGAGCTTCTGATCTAAGATTCTCTGTCATTAATGTACCAATCTCATCCTTTATTAACAGTACTACCCCACCTCCTTTTCCTTTTGCCTACCCTTCCTAAACGTTAAATACCCTTGAACATTCAGTCCCCAGTCTTGATCACTATCGGGCCACCTCTCCATAATGGCAATTAGATCATACCTGTTTACTTCTATTTGTGCCGTCAATTCATCTACCTTGTTGTGAATGCTGTGTGCATTCAGATACACTGCCTTTAATTCTGTTTTTTGTTATTTTTGCAACTGGTGCACCCTAAACTCACACTTGCACTCAAAACTGAGTGGCTTGCTAGGCCAAGTCAAGGGGAATTAAGAATCAAGCACATTGCTCTGGGTCTGGAGTCACATGTAGGCCAGACCAGGCAAGAAAGGCATATTTCCTTCCCTAAGGACATTAATGAACCAGATGGTTTTTTTATGATAATCAATGATGGTGTCGTGGTCACCAATACCGAGACTATTTTTCAATTCCAGATTTTTTTCAGTTAATTAATTGAATGTATGAATTTTAATTAATGAATTGAATTTTCCAACTCATGCTCCTATCTAACGATGCCGTGCTCCAGGACAACAACCTCACTGTATCTTGCCCTTGTGTCTTCTTTCTATTTAAAAGAGCTGAAGTGCGCTTAACAATAGCCAATAGTTCCCGAGGATGGTGGAGGTCTGGGTCAAGGCCAATCATGATAAAATTTTGCAACTTTGTGTGAGGGCAATATAAATAATAACTGAATTCTGAACTCTTACTTAGATAAGGGGCTTGTATGAAATGAGCTGAACCTGGTGGAAGGGTATCAGAGCACACAGGGGATATTGCAGCCATATTTCCTTTTTTAACCTTGTCCTTAATGACCACTCCCATTTCATCAAACCGTTGCTGGTAACACCAACTGGAACTAACCTTCTTTGGCAACCCTCACCCAACTTTGCATCTGGCCTTTTTCTAATGAAGCTTTGGCCATTGGCAGCAGGCAAAATAATAAGTGTTGGCTTTTAAAAAGAAATCAGGAGAATAAATAAATCATTTACACCCGTTGTTTCCTCCATTGCAACTGTGCCTATGCTTCAACCGTGCTTTACAGGCTATAAGGTGTTTTAGGATGTCATGAGGTCATGGAGATACTATATAAATTCAAGCCTTTCTTTCCTTTAAAACACTTACACTAAAATAATGAATTTGCTGCTTACAAATCAGCCACTGAGGGTGTGTATGAGTATTGTAATTTTATACATCGCTTTTAAATAAAAATTATAGCTTCATTTATCAGTTGGATCGATTCATTCCATGTTAGGAGTGACAGAAACACCTTTTGTAAATTGAATTATCTTAACGTGTCAGCAACCAACAAGAATGGAGGCAGCTTAGGGCTGCTAATGCAAGTTGGGTCATGTCAGGGCTGTCAGCCTGAGATTGTTTAGATAAGGGCTGCAAGTCTGAGTAAGGCTGGTACAGCACACATCTTGGTCAAGTTAGCTAAGAAAATCTCTGTATACTTGATTGTGAAAATCTTCATTTGATCACTTTGACTCAAAGTTGATGAATAAAATATTTACAATTGATGCTGGAACGTGCTTGCCTGAGAAGTGTAAAATGAGCATGATTGCAGGTTAAAAAAAAAGCATGGGCTGAATTTTGCCGTCGGTGAGCAGGAGGCGGGGCCCGCTCGCCGACGCGCAAAATGACGCGGGATGACATTGGGCGGAACCCCCGACGTCATCGCGCCCCATTTAAATTTTCAGGAAGGCGGGCGCGCAGCAAAATCAGCTGCGGGCCCGCCGACCTGTCAATAGCCAATTGAGGCCATTGACAGGGTCATTGAAACAATTAAAGGACCTGCCCATCCAACCTTAAGGCTAGCAGGTCGGCCAGGAGCCCTGGCGGGGAATAGAAAAAACATGAAACCTCATCCACCGGCGGGATGAGGTTTCATGTAGAGTTTTAAAAAGCTTAATAAAGTTTTAGTGAAATTTATTAACATGTCCCATCTCGTGTGGTGTTGTCACATGAGGGGGACATGTTAAGGATTTTTTTTTCCTCTGTCAGCGATCTCCCTGAGGCAGCACTTAGCCTCAGGGAGATGTGCGCTCTTTCGTGCGCATGCGTGAAAGAGCGCACTCTTGCTTTTGGTCGCACAGGGAGCGCATAGCGCTTCCCGCCGGACGTCACGCTGGGCGGGCCTTAATGGGCCCGTCCATGTAAAATGGCGGTGGGGCCCGCTTCTCCGGCAGGGATCAGCTCACCGCTCGCCGGAGATTGGATCGGGCCCACCTGGCCGGTGGGCAGAAAATTCTGCCCTAAAATACTGCAAATGCTGGAAATCTGAAATAAAAACAGAAAATGCTCTAAATATTCAGCAGGTCAGGCAGCATCTGCAGAGAGAGAAAGAACTAACATGTCAAGTTGATGACCCTTCCTCGGAACATGATTACAGATAGGTCATGAGTCATATTTTGGAGTTTGACTTAAGATCAAACTTTGTTGCAAAGGAATTGGAGAATGAGAATAATCCTGCTACAATTATACAGAGCATTGGTGAGACCACATCTGGAGCACTGTGTACAGTTTTGGCCTCCTTACCCTAGAGGGCATGCAAACAAGGTTCAGTTGACTGCTTCCTGGAATGAGGGGATTGTCCTATGAAGAGAGATTGAGTAGATTAGGCCTAGACCTTGGGGTTTAGAAGGATGAGAGCTGATCTTATTGAGATATATAAATTCTTAAGCGGTTTGGCAGGGTGGATGCTGAGAAAATGTTTCCCCCTAGTTGAGGAGTCCAGAACATCGGGTCACAGTCTCAGAATAATGGGCAGGCCATTTAGGATTGAGACAAGGAGAAATTTCTTCACTCAGAGGGTTGTGAATCTTTGGAATTATCTACCCCAGAGAGCAGTGGATGCTCAGACATTGAGAATATTCAAGACAGAGATTGATAGGTTTTTGGGGACTTAGGAATATGGGGATAGGGCGGGATGGTGAAGTTAGGGTGGAAGATCAGCCATGATCTTATTGAACAGTGGACTAGGCTCAAGGGGCTGAACAGCCTACTCCTGCTCTTAGTTCTTATGTTCAAGATGACCCACCATTTCAATTGGCAACCCCAAACCACTAGTAATTGTCATAGTTGAGGACTGCATGGTGGTGTCAGCTGTGGCTCAGTTCATAGCACCCTCACCTTTGAATCAGAGGGTTGTGGGTTCATGTCCCACTCTTGGAAACCAAGAACTGTGATTGTACTCGAAAAGAGTTGCAATCTGTGATTGTTGGTAACTCGAAAGAGTTTCCTTCCAATAGGACCCAAACCGTTTGCTTTGCGCAGAAGCTGAGTTAAAAGTGCTGGAGCAAATCACATGCTGATCACAATCCAGCTACAGGTGTTTCAAATAAGGGATGGGCTGTTTTTATAAGAAATTCCAAACATGTCCAGCAATGTCTAATCATTCACCAGTTATCTTTTGGTATTGAGAAATTCCTTTAATCTCTGCTAATGTCTGAGTCAGGAATGAACATAGGCACCAGGATCTCTCAGTAAATGAGTAGGAGAGCTGTAATGGAGAAATAACCAGTTTTCTTTATGGGTTTCATGTCCTGAATCTAACATGACACAGCTGGAAATTGTAGAGATTGCACCAAGCCAATTTCTACTCGCTGTTCTATAGTTTTGTCTATAGTGGAATGAAGCTGCCTATAAGCCAAACCAAATGATGCCTTACTTGGTGTTTAGTTTTATTCATTCATGGGGTGTAGGTGTCGTTAGTAAAGCCAGCGTTTATTGCCTATTCCTAATTGCCCCTTGAGAATGTGATGGTGAGCCACCTTCTTGAGTACAAAGGAGTAGCTTGCTGGGCTACTTCAGAGGGCAAATTAAGAGTCAACCATGGGTCTGGAGTCACATGTGGGTCAGACCGGGTAAGGATGGCAGACTCCCTCCCCTAAAGGACATTGGTGAAATAGATTTTTTTTAATATGACAGCCTGATAGTTTCATGGTCAACATTACTGGTACTAGCTTTTTATTCCAGAGTTAATTAATGAGCAGTATTGAAATTGCCCCAGCTGCTGGTGGGATTTGAACTTGCATCTCTGGATCGTTTGTCCAGGCTTCTGGGTTACTGGTCCAGTGACATCTGGGTAACTGGGGGATTCAGTAGCATAAGAGACCCACCTTCAGGGAGAGAGGAAAGAACAACACTTGCACTGAGTTCTGGTCCAAATCATAAGGGGGTTTCATTGTTAGACCCCCAGCCCTTGCTACTGTACCAGCAGATACAGGAAAGCAACAGCAACTCTGTCAAAAAAAAAATGACCACAGTGTTTAAGGCAGATGCTGACACCATTGAACCCAAGTGGCAGGCCTGAAATCAATACAGTAGTTAACTCTTCTTCAGTAAGAGAGGAAAGTGGACCCAAGAGAGACTAATAGATATGTAGTAGTGAGCTACAGAGAACAACAGATATGGGATCCGTTATAAGATTACAGTGTACACCTTGAAAAAAACCAGTAAAGTACAGCCAAAAAGGCAGGGTGATGTGCCATCGTTACTTTTATTAACCATTCAAATATACCATTCCGGCTTCACACCACATCATAATGGTCATTAAAAAAAATGGACACAATTTTAACATGTAATAACTAACAGGCACGTTTGCAGCAGATTAATCTCAGGGTTCTGTTGATATTCATAAAATATTCACTTAGGATTTATGATAATAAGGGAAAGGATGTTGATTGGCCCGCTGCCTTGTGTTTTACTGCTTGCCATCTTTACTGCCTAATGTATAACCTACAAGACCAAAAGCTTATCTGGAGAAAACGCTATCTGCTCAGTCTTACTTGCAACCATCTTTTTATCATTTAACATGGATAGCTTTCTGATTTTTTCATCTCCCTTCATCATTGGGGCTATTTGTTCTACGATTGTGCACAGGTTTTCTGTACTTGCACTAACTACTGGCAAAGGTCCCAAGAAATTTGTTATGAGATTTCACGGTGCAGAATTTGTTCTCAATGTGATGGTGGGGCTAAAAACGCTTGGGAAAATGTTTGGTTAAACATGGAAATCCAGAGGATTTGTTGTTGCTGTTAGTTTTGTGCAAATAATTTCATGCTGTCTGCCTCACCGTCAAAATTCATTGAATGGCGTGAAATTGCTGTATTTGTGCAGTAGACATGAACTAAACTCACCACAGAAAGTCTTGTCATTTTAACAACAGAATAACTGTTAATTACTGTCAATAAGTATACTGGCACTGAAAATGAACTATTGTTAGTGTGGAGTATCTTTCCTTCAGATAGTAATTGTTGTTGGAGATTTTAAAGGGTAAATTTGTTTTTCACTTTTCCTGTCATTCTTCTCTTTTGATCCAATTTTCCTATCCCTCCCTTTATTCCTCTTTCTGTACCTGATTAAACATTGAATTCACTCACACTAATGTACATGTCCTTCTCAGTCCTTGTGCTGTTAATTTCACAATCCTTCACAATCTGATGAAGGAAGTACCTTTGATTGGTCTCATTCACCTGTATCCCAAACGTTTGCTTTCTTTCTCTGCGACGCTATTGGTTCGCGCTTTCAGCAACCCGCCACACAAGGAACTGAAAAACTGAAAGATGTAAGGCTAAGGTTAACCTTAGATGCCATTAGGTTTCCTGCCCCAGCCAAAACCTGTCCCAATGCCAAGAGACAGAAACAGAAACAATCATGCGCAAAAATTAAGGTGTAAAACAATTATTAAAACGAGTTGCTTTGGAAGTTGAGAAGGCCTACCATCCAATGCAGTAGTGGGAATGAAGGCTTTACTCGCTTAACTTAAAGTAGTAACAGGAAAGTAGGTTATCAGCCGAGCTATATAATCATGACATCAACAGAATGACAATATAGAAGCTATTTCCACAATTGCCAGATCATAGGTCTGGTACTAATAAATGTGATTTAGTAGGAAATCACGTGAAGAAAAGAAAGCAATCACAATTAATTTAATAGAACATATGATCAATTCCCTGCAATATGCTACAATGTTGTTAAAAATTATACGTTTCAGCCCAGACCTCTCTGCATTATGAAACAAGATGTGGTTTCCATGGGTGCTACAGGGTATATAGTGGGATTCTGTTCTGATCAATTGCAGCATGTCCAAATTTAATCAGTACAACTGAGTGATTACTATATTCATACATGTTTACTATGTTCTGCTATACTCTCAGACTCAGCAGAATTAGTGTTAAATAATAATTATAAAGTTGCCACGGGAATGTCATATGGGGAGATGTAGTGGTAAGGTCACTGGACTAGTAATCCATAGGCCCAGGCTCTGGGCACACGAGTTCAAATCCCACCAAAGCAGCTCGTGGAATTTAAATTCAATTAATAAATCTGGAATATAAAACTAGTCTCAGTAGTGGTGACCATGAAATTATCATCGATTGTTGTAAAAACTGGCCCTCTATCCAGCTCTACCTACCCCACCTCCCTCAACCAGCGCTAATGTCAACACCCCTCTGTCCTTTAGTCTATGACATCTTTGGCAATCTCTTCTTTGCCTCCACCTATCACTGGCCCTTTATCCAGCTCTACCTGTCCCACCCCCCTCAACCAGCTTATATTTCACCTCATTTCTATTTTTCCTTAGTTCTGATGAAGAGTCATATGGACTCGAAACGTTAACTGTGTTCCTCTCCGCTGTCAGATGCTGTCAGATCTGCTGAGTTTTTCCAGCTATTTTTGTTTTTGTTGTAAAAATCCATCTGCTTCACTAATTAGGGAAGGAAATCTGCCGTCCTTATCTGGTCTGGCCTACATGTGACGTCAGACCCACAGCAATGTGGTTGATTCTTAACTGCCCTCTGAAATGGCCTAGCAAGCCACTCAGTTCAAGGGCAATTATGAACGGGCAACAAATGCTGGCTTTGCCAGTGGTGCCCACATCCCATGAAAGGAAAATAATATATATGCCTTTTTTAAAGGAGCATAAACTATGGACAATTTACCTGAAAAAAATGAACTCCAGAGGGTCAGGTGATTTATTTTGTTGTTTCTGTACAGACAGGGACTAACTCCATTTCTAGACATGTCTCTGGAAAGACATTAAAATGTAAATGACCTTAGAGGGCCTTTTATTGAAGAGACTTAAAGTAACAATGGCCATTAGACTTCCTGAAACTTTGAAGATGGAATTTCAAATAGAGACATTTTGGAAGCTAATCATAGCTGGAATATTGATGAGATAGCAAACATCCTCCATTGTGTGGCAAATTACATTTGTCATTAATCCATTGTGTGGGCAATGGAAAACATTGATACTGTTGCTACATGATCGAAACTTGCTTGTGATGGGAAATGCCTGGAAATACTTTATAAGTCCACAAGGACAAGCCAGGGCAGACAGTCTGGAAGCAGTGCCCCAGGGGTGAGATCTCGGCAAGCAAAAGGAAAAAGCCCTGCCTCAAAAAGAAAGTAATCTCAGGCAGTGTAGAGGGGCTCATTTGTCTTACCTGAAGGATTTTGACCTTCACTACAGGAGATGGACCACAATTTTGACTGAAAAAGCCAGACACTTCCAACCTCCTCCATCTTCAATGAACCAAGAAAGAATGTTTCAGGCCTGCACAGAATCACAGAATTATTACGACACAAAAGGAGGCCATTCGGCCCATCGTATCTGCACTGGCCCTCCGAATGAGCATTATGACTCAGTGCCATTCTCCTGCCTTTACCCCACACCCTTGCACATTGTTCCTATTTAAATAATCATCTAATGCTCTCTTGAATGCCTCGATTGAACCTACCTCCACCGCACTTCCAGGCAGTGCATCCCAGACCCGAACCACTCGCTGTGTTAAAAAGTCTTTTTCCTCACATCGCATTTGCTTCTTTTGCAAATCACTTTAACTCTGTGTCCTCTCATTCTTGATCCTTCTACAAGTGGGTACAGTTTCTCCCTATCTGCTCTGTCCAGCCCCCTCATGATTTTGAACACCTTCATCAAATCTCCTCTTAGCCTTCTCCTCTCCAAAGAGGATAGTCCCAACCTCTCCAATCTATCTTCGTAACTGAAGTTTCTCATCCCTGGAATCATTTTTGTAAACCACTTCAGCACTCTGTCCGATGTGTTCACATCCTTCCTATAGCGTGGCGCTCAGAACTGTACACAATACTCCAGCTGAGGTCTAACTAGTGTCCTTTACAAGTTCAGCATAACTTCCTTGCTCTTGTACTCTCTGCCCCTATTAACAAAGCCTAGGATAATGTATCCTTTATTAACTGCTCTCTCCACCTGTCCTACCATCTTTAATGACTTAAGCACACATACATCCAGGTCCCACTGCTCCTGCACACCTTTTAGATCTGTGCCCCATATTTTATAATGTCTCTCCATATTCTTCCTACCAAAATGAATCACCTCACACTTCTCTGCATTGAACTTCATCTGCTACCTATCTGCCCACTCCACCAACTTGTCTGCGGGCTGGATTTTACCGTCGGCGAGTGGGGGCGGGGCCCGCTCGCTGACGTGCAAAATGATGTGCGGTGACGTTGGGCGGAACTCCTGATGTCATCCCGCCCCATTTGAATTTTCCGGAAGGCAGTGACACAACGAAATCAGCTGCGCGTCCGCTGACCTGTCAATGGCCAATTGAGGCCATTGACAGAGCAATTAAAGTAATTAGTGGACCTGCCTGTCTAACCTTAAGGTTGGCGGGCAGGCCAGGAGCCCCGGCGGGAACTAGAAAAAACATGAAACCTCATCCACAGGCGGAATGAGGTTTCATGTCGCGTTTTAAAAATTTTAATAAAGTTTTTTTGGAAATTATGAACATGTCCCAACTCATGTGACATTGTCACATGAGGGGACACGTTAGGGAAATTTTATTTTTCTATTTTTAATATTTTTGAAAGTAGAGGCGATCTCCCTGAGGCTGCACTTAACATTTTAGGCATTCCTACCCCCCCAACCCACCCGCACAGGACGCGCATTGCGCTTCCCTGCGGACGTCACGCTGGGCGGGCCTTAATTGGCCCACCCACGTAAAATGGCGCCACGCCTCCGATCGGGGGCGCCGATTGGAAGTGCGTCTGCACGCGCCCATCAACTTCCCCAAATTCAGCCCTATGTCCTTTTGAAGTTCTACACTGTCCTCCTCACAGTTTACAATGCTTCCAAGTTTGTATCATCCGCAAACCTTGAAATTGTCCCCTGCAAACCAAGGTCTAGATCTTAAATGTATATCAGGAAAAGCAAGGGTCCCAATACTGACCCCTGGTTTCCTCCAGCCAGAAAAGTATCCATGAAATCATTACTCTCTGTTTCCTATTACTCAGCTAATTTGGTATCCATGTTGCTGCTGTCCCTTTTATTCCATGAGCTATAATTTTTCTCACAAGTCTATTGTGCAGCATTGCATTGAATGCCTTTTGGAAGTCCATGTACACCACACCGACAGCATTGCCCTCATCCACCTACTCTGTTACCTCTTCAAAAAACTCCAGCAAGTTAATTAAACACAATTTCCCTTAAGAAATCCATGCTGGCTCTTCCTAATCAACCCACATTTTTCCATGTGACTATTAATTCTATCCCAAATAGTTGTTTCTAGAGGCATCCCCACCACCGGACTTAAACTGACAAATGTTTGCAGCATTTCAACCAGCATCTTACAGACTCTTTAAAGGAGAGTCCTGTTTCCTTCTACCCTTTCAGTAACCTAAGGACATGTTACAACTTTAGAAATCATTTTTTCTTATGTGTGTTTGTGTATATGTCTATATATTTTGTGTGACAGGGGAGTTAACAAACTGGTTAATGTTTATTATGTTTACATTTTGGGTGGTGTGAAAAATAAATGCTTATCTTTTGTTTTGATTTAAGCTTACAAGAAAGTCTTGGTTTTGGTGTCTGTTCTTTAAAGTTACAGCATTTAAGGGGTTAAAGCACTCCTTCTCAAAAGTACATCTTGTTGCAGTCAATTGAGAGGTGGGAACCGGTGGGGGGAGAAATTATCCCACATCTCTCCCTGTCCATGACACAGTAAATTATAAAACACTACAAAGCAAATAACAGAAATATTTAACTTTATTTCTGACTTTATTAGTTCCCAGAATCCCACATATTTCCAATTGGTGTTTGAAGAAAAATCTGCAAATTGCTTCTGTTGTTTGGTGAATTTTAGTGAATAACATTACAAGCAACAAAACGCCTACTAACTGGTGTTGTCAACTGGCTCCTCCCCACCACACTTAGGTCTAATTTAAGTCTACATGCATCCTGCATTGATAATCCCTTGTAGAATCTGCAATCTTCCTATTTAGTTGTAGCACATATCAAATTCCAAGTAGAGCTTTGCTATTTTTAACATATTTAACAAATCATTAAAATATCTGTAATTACAACAAATAAATCAGCAATCTCCAGCTGCACTGTTGGAGGTGCTGTCTTTCAGATGAGACATTAAATCGATACACAGTCTGCCCTCCCGGGAAGAGGTAGAGGATCTCATGGCACTCCATGAAGAGCAGAGGAGTTCTCCCCAGTGTCCTGGCCAATATTTATCTCTGAGCTACCAGTGGACAAAATTCTGGCCGTTATCTATTTGTGGGAGCTTGCTGTGCACAAATTGGCTGTGTGCTTCCTAAACTGCAACAGCAATTGCACTTCAAAAGGATTCAATTGTCTGTAAAGCACTTTAGGATGTTGCGAGGCTGTGAAAGCTACTGTATGGATGTTTAAAAAGAGTGAGGTCTCATGAGGTGTGTTGAACTTAGTGGGGACCAGGTAAAAAGTCATTTAAAAGAAACTGGACTAAAAGCAGGGTTTTTTTTTAAGGAAGTCGAAGTCAGTTGGTAACCAATTACTATTTGATGGACCATCCATAGAAATGAAATATTGAAACATCTGAAACATTGACACTAGTAACAAACCAATACAACACAAATCCCTTAATCATTATAAACTAACGCAACCACACAGGTACATTTATTACAGGCCTGGCAAGGACAGATTGATTATTCGAAGCAAATTAAGTCATCACTACAAGCTATCATCGCTGAAAGCAAACTCCAATGCAAATCTTTCCATGTTTCGGAAGCAAGGAGTGAAATATATATTTTAATCCAGCTGAATAGGGTGTCATAAGAAAAGGACCATGAGCATCCGCCCAATTTCAAAGTCGATGGCCCAACTTGAATTTAAATGAGCATAGCTGTAGCTTTCATTAATGTTCGGGTCATTAAAAACTGCAGCCAGGATTTTCCGCCAGATTGCACTGAGTTGTTTGTTTTTTAAAGATGATTCCCCAATCAGCAAGTGCAAAAGACTGCAGAATTTGACGTGCCATTCAGATTGGGGTCCTAGTCCTAGTCGTGCTAGTTTAAAAACATCCCTTTAAATTGTGAAATTTGCTCTACCCACAAAAGCGGCCATACCTCTGGGATGATTTCATCACCATGGCAAGTTTCCGCTCACCATGATAACTCTGTGCATATTTTCCAAGCCTTTGAGGAGGCTCCAAACTTCAGCTGGATCTTTAGGGCACAAGGAAACTCATAGAAGCTTTTTAGAAGATTTTGAAATAAAAAAAACAATACTAAGGAATCTATCCAGTATAGCTAGAAAATAGTTTAATTTCTTTAATCGAAAAAAATAAGTCACAACTGGAATGATTAATAGGGATTTAAAAATTGTAATCTTTTGAGTTGAACACATTTCCAACTGCATTAATCAAACTTTGACAAGGTACTTCTCTTACATATACCAAAGAAAGGTTTTGCTTTGAAAAAAATATTCCTCAAGAAAGCAATGTTTTGAAACACTCCCAATTGCTCTAGTTCATGGTAGACTTTGTATTCGATGATTTGTAAGTGAGTTTGAGAAGAAACATTGGGGGGGAGGGGAAAAACCTTCCAAAACGGATGCAATTTTGGGCTCAATTTGTGTCGGAGTCTTTGAGCACTGAATGAAAACTCTACCCTCTCTAATTCTAAACAGACACTGCCTTACCACTAGCACAGCATGTTGAACAGAAGCTGGCCTGCCCTTCACTTCTTCAACAGAAGGAAGTTAGTAGAATTCCCTTTCAATGGGTTAATCATATTTCTGCGCTGGATCACTTTTATTCTACTCCCGGTTGTCACTCAAAGCACACATGCAAATCTTAGTGCACCTTTCAAACTCCAGCTGAATAGAGCCCCCAAGTCGTTGGACCAGCAGGCAAACGCTTCTAAAACAAATTTTACAGTTTGATTCTTCCAAGAATTTTGACCATCTGGAAACAAAATCATCTGCAGGTGCTTCGTTTACAGAAATATCTGGCCTGGAGCATCTCCAGCAGCATAGTTTCCTGTTCAAAGCTTGTCTGAATAGTTTTAAGCTACAGCCACCTGAAAGCGATTGCCCCCACGGCAAATCTTTATACAAAGTTTTATTCTTTTTTTTAAAGTACAGAATGTTTCTCTTTTGCACATAGCTGACCACCATTTGTCAATTCTTTCTTCCCATTGTGAATGGTTGAGTTGTTACATGTTGTAGGATATTAACTGGCTGCATTATACGTACAGCTTCAATCTCTGCTTTCAAAACTTTAGGGATTTCCCACATGAATTCGCACAACTTGGCTTGGGGCAGAGGTGCAAAGGGACCTCAGCAACAAGGGCTAACTTTGGAGAGGTTTTGCTCCATAGTTTTGATCAGTTACCTCCAACAGAAAGCAGTTGCTATGCACAATCAGGACATTCTTCCGGGACAGGGTGAACAGCCAGAGGTCGTGGTCCACGTTGGTACCAATGACTTTTGTAGGAAGGGGGATGTGGTCCTGCAGACAGAATTTAGGGGGCAGGATTTTATGTGTCGGCGAGCGGGGGTGGGGCCCGCTCACCGACGCGTAAAATGATGCGTGGTGACGTCGGGCAATTCCCGATGTCACCGCACCCCATTTAAATTTTCAGGAAGGCGGGGGTGCAGCGAAATCAGCTGTGCGCCCACCGACCTGTCAATGGGCAATTGAAGCCATTGACAGAGGCAATTAAGTAATTAAAGGACCTGCCCGGCCAACCTTAAGGTTGGCAGACAGGCCGGGAGCCCCGGCACGAACTAGAAAAAACATGAAACCTCATCCATGGCGGGTTGAGGTTTCATGTAGGTTTTGAAAACTTTCAATAAAGTTTTTGTGAAAATTATGGACATGTCCCAACTCATGTGACAGTGTCACATGAGGGAACATGTTAGGGAAATTTTATTTTTCTATTTTTAGGTTTTTTACATTTACAGCCGATCTCCCTGAGGCTGCACTTAGCCTCAGGGAGATGAGTGCGCTCTTTTGTGCACATGCGCGAAAGAGCGCACTCTCGATTTTGGGATTCTCTCCCGCCCGCACAGGGAGCGCATAGTGCTTCTGTCCGAACGTCATGCTGGGTGGGCCTTAATTGGCCCACCCACGTAAAATGGCGCCGCGCCCCCAATTGGGGGCGCCGATTGGAAGCACGCCTGTGCGCACCCGCCATTCAACTTCGCCCCCGACAGGGGGAAATTCAGCTTAGGGAGTTAGGTAGAAAATTAGCAAGCAGGACCTCAAAAGTAGTAATCTTTGGATTACTCCCAGTGCCACATACAAGTGAGGACAGAAATAGGAGGATAAGGCAGATGAATGCGTGGCTGGAAAGATGGTGCAGGAGGGAGGGCTTTAGATTCCTGGGACACTGGGACTGGGTCTGGGGGAGATGGCACCTGTACAAGCCAGGCAGGTTGGACCTGAACAGAGCTGGGACTGAGTCCCTTGCAGAGCGTTTTGCTAGTGATTTTTTTGGGGGGGAGGGGGGGGTCTTTAAACTAACTCAGCAGGGATGTGGGACTAGGAGGGAATATTAGAGAGTAGTACCAAGGTGCACAAAATACTGAGAGAGACAGATAGCACTAGAATAGAGAATAGTAAGTCGGAGTAAGGGAGGAAGTAACAACATCTAAATCAGGGTTATACTACATGTATGTGAATGCATGGTGTGTATAAATAAGACTGGTGAGTTACAGGCACAGATCACCATGCATAATGTTGTGGTGATAACAGAGACTTGGCTCAAGGAAGGGCAGGACTAGGCGGAGATGGGCCAGATAGACTGAAATCCAAGGTTGGCGGGAAAAACTGTAGCTAAACAATGGGCCACCTTCAAAGGAGAAATAGTTCAAGGTATATACCCTTAAAAGCGAAAGGTAGAGCAAACAAATCCAGAGCTCCCTGGCTGAAAAATGAGGTAAAAATTAAGATGAAGAAAAAGTGTGCAAATGACAGGCATCAGGCAGAAAATACAATTGAGAACCAGGTTGAATATAAAAGGTGCAGAGGAGATGTGAAGAAGCAAATAAGAGAAGCAAAGAGAGATTATGAGAAATGCCTGGCAGCCAACAGAAATGGGATTCCCAAAGTCTTCTATAGGCACATAAATTGTAAGAGGGTGATAAAAGGAGGAGTAGGGTTGATTAGGAATCAAAAAGGGGATTTACACATGGAGGCAGGGGGCATGCTGAGGCGCTAAATGAATACTTTACATCTGTCTTTACCAAGGAAGCAGATGCTCCCCAGGCCATGGAGACAGAGAAGGAAACTCTGTCACTAGAAGGGTTCAAAATTGATAAGGAGGTGGTATTGGATAAACTGTCGATACTTAAAGCTGACAAGGCACCAGGACCAAATGAGATGCATCCAAGGATTCTAAAGGAAGTGAGTGTGGAAATTGCAGGGGCACTGGCCATAATCTTTCAGTCTTCCCTAGACTCAGGGGAGGTGCCAGAGGACTAGAGAATAGCAAACAATGCACCCTTGTTCAAAAAATGTTGTGAGAATAAGCCCAGCAATGACAGACTAGTCAGTTTAACTTTGGTGGTGGGGAAGCTTCTAGAAACAATTATTCAGGATAGAATTAATAGTCACGTGGAAAAATGTGGGTTGATTAGGAAGAGCCAGCATGGATTTCTTAAGGGAAAATCCTTTTTAACTAACTTGCTGGAGTTTTTAGAGGAGGTTACAAAGAAGATTGATGAGGGTAATGCTGCTGATGTGGTGTACATGGACTTCCAAAAGGCATTCGATACAGTGCCACACAACAGACTTGTAAGAAAAGTTATAGCTCATGGGAGAAAAGGGACAGTAGCAACGTGGATACAAAATTGGCTAAGTAATAGGAAACAGGGATCAATGGATATTTTTTGGGCTGGAGGAAGGTTTGTAGTAGAGTTCCCCGGGGAACAGTATTGGGTCCCTTGCTTTTCACGATGGTTTAGATTTTGGTATGTAGGGGGCAATTTCAAAGTTTGCAGATGATATGAAACTGGGAAGCATCATCAACTGTGAGGAGGACAGTGTAGAACTTCTAAAGAATAGAAGGGAGGAGTGGGCAGATAGGTGGCAGATGAAGTTCAATGCAGAGGTGTGTGTGGGGTGATTCATTTTGTAGGAATAACATGGAGAGATAATATAAAATAAGGGGCACAGATCTAAAGGGCATGCAGGAGCAGAGGGACCTGGGTGTACATGTGCATAAATCATTAAAGATGGCAGGACAGGTGGAGAGAGCAGAAACAAAGGATTCAGTATCCTAGACTTTATTAATATGGGCATAGAGTACAACAGCAGTGTGGTTATGCTGAAATTGTATAGGACGCTAGTTAGACATCAGCTGGAATATTGCGTACAGTTCTAGGCGCCATACTTTAGGAAGGATGAGAATGCATTGGACAGAGTGCAGAAGAGGTTTGCAAGAATGGCTCCAGGGATGAGAAACTTCAATTATGAAGATAGATTGGAGAGGTTGGGACTGTCCTTCTTGGGAAGGAGAAGACTGAAAGGAAATTTGATGGATGTGTTCAGAATCATGAGAGCTCTGGCCGGAGTAGGTAGGGTGAAACTGTTCCTGCTCGTAAAAGGATTGAGAATGAGAGGACACAGAGTTAAAGTGTTTTGCAAAAGAAGCAAATGCGATGTGAGAAAAAAACTTTTTCACACAGCGAGTGGTTTGGGTCTGGAATGCACTGCCTGGAAGTGTGGTGGGGGCAGGTTCAATCGAGGCATTCAAGAGGGAATTAGATGATCATTTAAATAGAAACAATGTGCAAGGTATGGGGAAAAGGCAGGAGAATGGCACTGAGTCATAATGCTCATTCGGAGAGCTGGTGCAGACACAATGGGCCTTCTGCATCTAACAACTCTGTGCTTCTGTGAAAATAGAAGCAAACTAGAAAGAAACGTAGCATCAAGATACACATAAAAAACATGCTTTCTTTTGTTCATTCAGGGATGAAGGCCAGCATTTATTGCTTATCCCTAATTGCCCTTGAGAAGATGGTGGTGAGCTGCCTTTTTAAACCATATGGTGTAGGGACACCCACAGCACTGTTAGGAATGGAGTTCCAGGATTTTGACCCAGCGACAGTGAAGGAACTGCGATATAGTTCCTAGTCGGGATGGTGTGTGGTTTGGAGGGAAACTTGAAGGTGATGTGTTCTCTACTATAATTGGAAGGCTAAAAACATTATAATCATACAGGACCAGGAAATCTTTCCAAAAATGCAATTCAAGATTTTCCAGTTGAAAATACTGTCCCTTCGTTGTGTTTTTTTTGTGTTTCTTTAATCATACAGGGGCAAAGAAATATTATCGACTGATGAGTTGAAGTTAAATTATTTTTTAAAGTGAACAGAACAGAAATCGAGCAAGAACAGTTTCACAGAATTTAAGAGGAAATCTTGAGTTTGCAAACGCACAAATCTGAGGAAAGAAGATGGTGCTTTGCAAAAAGCGTCAATGTGCAATGAAGTGATTGTGAGAAGCTCTGCAGGACTGTACAAGAGAACAGGGCCCTTAGGTTCCAGGAAACCCACACCTCAGCTACATGAGGTCATTAACTCACATAGATAGGTTTGTACATTGAAACCAATCAAAAAGGATTGAAATATTTTCCACCTGGTAACCAGCCAAAAGGAAAACCCAGTTTCAAGAGAGGAAAATAAGGCCAAAGAAATGTCTCCACTTAATGAAACACAGTAATTAATCATAATGTCTCAAACCTGAGCCCAACATTTACTTTTTATTTTGGAGGTTGTTTAAAACTTGAATTCTCTTAATGCTGTTTTGGCTTCTGAGAGGGAAGTTATATATTTATATTCGTCTGAAGCACAGTAATAGGAATTAAATGTAGAACCACAGACAAAACATTGGCTAATTTTCAAGCAAATAGATATTAATTTTGTTTCAAGAATGAGGAGTTTTGAAAAGAAAGAAGTGCTCCAGACATCTATTTGGACCAAATCGTAGGTTAAGTCACCTTGCTTGATGGAGTAGTTGCTTATCTGCACATCCCCTCCCTTCCTGATTAGAGGGACACTGCAAATAACCTCGACTCAGAAACTAAAACAAGTGTGAATCTGAAATAAAAGCAGAAAATGCTGGAAATACTCAGTGGGTCAGACAGCACTGGGGACAGGGAAAGAGAGTTAGCATTTCGGGTCAATGATCTTTCATCAGAAATGGAAAATATTCGGAGATGCAATAGGTTTTGGGCAAGTACAGAGGCAGGGAAAGGGGAGAGAAGAGGAAAGGACAGAATGGAAGGTCTGTGTTAGAGTGGAAGGCAGGAGAGGGTAACCAACAAAAGTGAATCTGTTCTGATCTCAGAATCTGAACTGTAATATGGCATATGCAACTTTTACCTTCATGTAAAATGGTGTGAATACAGGTAGTGACAATGGGAGAAGATGGGCATGTTGGATTTGAGATAGAACTTGAGAGAACTGGGTCTAGAAGGGAAAGGGCAGCTGGAAATTACGTTTGAAATTACAGAATGTAGACCATTCACAGTGCGGAAAACTCATTTATTCAGCAAAGGATGTAAGTGCGTTGGAAGCAGTGCAGGAAAGGTTTACCAGACTAATGCCTGGAATGGGCAGGTTGTCTTATGAGGAAAAGTTGGGACAGGCTAGGCTTGTATCCACTGGAATTTAAGAGTAAGAGGAGATTTGATTGAAACATAAAATCCTGAGGAGTCTTGACAGGGTGGATGTGGAGAGGATGTTTCTTCTTATGAGAAAATCTAGAACTAAGGGTCACTGTTTAAAAATAAGGGGTCACCCATTTAAAACAGAGATGAGGAGAAATTTTTTCTCTGAGGGTCGCGAGTCTTTGGAACTTTCTTCCTGAAAAAACAGTGGAAGCAGAGCCTTTGAATAATTTTAAGACAGAGTGGGGTAGATTCTTGGTAAGGAGCTGATAGGTTATCGGGTGTAGGTGGGATGCAGACTTGAGGTCACTATCAGATCAGCCACGATCTTATCGAATGGCGGAGCAGGCTTGAGGGGCCGAGTGGCCTACTCCTGCTCCTTCTTCATCCGTTCGCATGCAACCAAAAATGGTAATGTTTTTGGATCTTAATGCACGTTTTCCTTGTCCCTGTTGACGAAGGTCACTCTTATAGAAACAGGAGATCATTCAGCACCTCGAGCCTGCTCCACCATTCAATTAGATCAAGGCTGATCTGCATCGTAATTCCACCTCCCTGCCTTGGTTCCATAACCCTTACCCAATGAAAGTCTTACCAATGTCAGTTTTGAACCTTTCCATCGACCCTCAGCCTAAACAGCTTTTTGGAGTAGGGGTTTTAGGTTTCCACTGCCGTGTGTATGAAGAAATGCTTCCTAACAGCACCCCTGAACAGTCCAGCTCCAATTTTCAGCTTATGCCCTCGTGTTCTGGGCTCCCCCACAAGGGGCAATAGTTTCTATCTACCCCCATCACCTTCTTTAATCATCTTAAATACCTCAATTGGATCACCCCTTAATCTTCTACACTCATGGGAGGGAATACAAGCCTAGCCCATACAACCTGTCCTCATAATTTAACCCTTTCACTCTCAGTTTTATGCTGGTGAATGTATCTTAAAACAAGCAATTACTCCAAGTGGAAATAGTGGGCAGCTTTCGTTACACACTGTCTAGTAAAGGACCGTGTTAGGGATCAAACAGAAACCTTGGTTACTGTCTTCAACTTATTGCATGCATCACAAATCTCCCAGATGTTGGAGAGCAGAAGAATCAATATTCTCGCAGATCTTGGCTTAGCGATAAATTACAGAATGAACTGTTAAACAATAAATAAGAAAGCTGCAACACCAACTGATTGACCATAATTGTATAAAACATACTCATTTCTCACAATATAAATGTTGTTTCTCTTGCATTAAAGCTTGCAGTAGAATTGGAACTGATAATGTCCTTTAAGAGAGGTCTTGTGGCACAGTGGGTAGTGTCCCTACTTCTGGACCAGAAGCTTTGGGTTTAAGTTCCACTTCAGGGCTTGATGGCTATGGAAGGTGCATTTGAAATGTGGCCAAACAGGTTGATTATCAGCATGCAAGTCCTTCCAATACATCTGATGGCAGGTGGTAAGAGGAGAGTTTCGTGGTCAGCCATACTGCAGAAGGTAATGGCAAATCACTGCAGTAATTTGCCAAGCATAATCATGGACCAATTCAATGGAAGGCCCTGGTGACCAACACCCTCCTAGGACATTCTACCTGCTGGAGAAGGAGAATGTCTTTCAATAACGACTTTGTGGATTTTACTGCACTTGCCCCAGCTACGCACCTTTCTTCTAGCCAACTGGAAAAGCTCCAATACCACAAAACATGACAAGCCATTGCCCACCTGAATGCTGCAAATGCTCTCTAATCTCACACAACTTGCATTTAATATAGTACCTTTAACATAGTACAATGTCCCAAGGAATGTCATTAGAGCAATGATCAAACAAAAATTAACACCAAGCTAAAGACATTAGGAATGGTAACCAAAAACTTGGGTCAAAGTATATTTTTAAAAGGACTGTTTTAATGGAGAAATGGAGAGTTTAGGAAGGAAATTCCAGAGTTTTGGGCCTAGATGGCTGAAGACACAGCTGCCAATGTTGAGACACAGGGCGTGGTGGATGCATAAGAGCCAGGGTTGCAGAAATGCATTATTCTCAGAGGGTTGTAGAGCTGCAAGAAGTTAGTGATAAGGAGGGAGTGAGGTCATGGATGGATTTAAACACAAGAGTATTCATTTTTAAAGTGAGGCGTTGTTGGGTCTGGAGTGAAAGCAGATGATGGATAAGTGGGACATAGTGCAGGTCGAAATATGAGCAGCAAAATTTTGGATGAGCTCAAGCTTATGGAGAATGGAAGATGGGAGAGCAGCCAAAAGTGCACTTAAAATTGTCAAATCTAGAGGAACAAAAGCATGGATGAGGCTTTCCTCAGCAATTAAGCTGAGAGGGGTGGAGACAGGTGATGTTATGCAGGTGTAAGTAGCTGGTCTTTGCAATTGAAAGGGTTTGATGTTGGAAGCTCAGCTCAGGGTCAAATTGGACAGAAGTTGTGAAGTTGGGTTCAGCCTGACAATGGCCAGGGAGGGGGTTGGGATTGGTGACGTAAGTTGGAAACTGGCATTTGTGGTGGGGCTGATTATTGCTTTGGGCTTCACAATGTTTATACAGTCAGAGTCATAATGGCACAGAAACAGGCCATTTGGCCTATGCCAGTTCTCTGTAGTGTAACCCAGTCAGTCCCATTCCCCCACTGTATTCCCATAGCCCGTTTATTTCCATCAAGTACCCATCCAATTTCTTTTTGAAATCATTGATCGCCTCTGCATCCATCACCTCGTAAACAGAAAGTTCCAGATCATTACCACAGGCTGTGTAAAAAAAAATGTTGTTGCTCACGAAACAATGGCTCATCCAGGATTGGATGTCTGCCCAGCAATCTGATATGAAAAAGACAACAGTGGGTTCAAGAAACATGGTAATACTGTGGTAGAATCTGATGGCAACATATAGATAGGAAATAAGACGGGGCCGAAGATAGATCCTTCAGGGGCTCTAGAGGTAACAGTGAAGGAGGATACAAAAAGCCATTGCAGATGATGTTCTGGCTATAACTGGGTAATTATCTACACAACCAGATGTGGGTAGTTCCACTCAATTGGACAAAAGAGCGGGGCATTGGAGAAGGATGCTGTGGACAACTATGTCAAAGGTTGCAGAGGTCGAGAGTGGTGAAGCGGGTAAGATCACTGCGACAGAGCTGTAATTTCTAACTTTGATTGGGCCATTTCAGTGCTGGGCCAGGAGTGCAAAGGTGATCGGAAAAGTTCAACACGGAGTTGCAAGATGGCCGGAAATTTGGGGGGTGACAATTCGCTCAAGGGCTTGAGGGGAATGGAAGGTCGGAGGTGGGGAATACTTTGCCATGAAAGGGAAGTCCAAGGGTTGGATTTTTTTTAAGCAGTGGATGTGAACTGCAGTTTGAGAGGGTGAGGACAGTACCTGAAGAACATGAACCGTTTATAGTATCAGCTAGGGCGAGGGCCAGAAAGGGAAATTAGGGTGGTGGCACTTAGGGGGAGGGGAGGGAAATAGGCTCAAGGGAGGAGGAGGTGGGACCAACGTCCCTGCTAAATCGAGCACGCTGGCTTTTCTCTGATAAATAACGCATGTTCATGGCGTGCAAAAAGCTTTAAAGTAACCACCCACTAACAAAATAGACGGTGAATAATTTTAAAGGGAAGATTGGGTGGGACATGTGGATGAAATTAGACACACTCACTCACCCCAGCTTATAATGTACAGGTTCTTGATATCTGAATTGTCACATTACACAGTATTTGAGATTTCAGAATGGAGCCAATTTAAAATCAGTTTGACTGAACTTTCATTTTCTTAAAATCAAAGTCTGCCTCTGGCCAGCAACAGTGGATGAAGTGTACTGCACCCTGAGCATAACCTCACCACTACTTTGCAATATTACTACAATTTTATCATGCACTCAACCAAATATAGAAACTTAACTAGATTATTCCCTTGGGAATAGTAAATGGGACTGCATATGAGAAAAATTCAAGGTACATTAGTTTGTCATTTTATAATACCAAATGACTCCTTCAATTTTTTTTAATTAGATGTCTAGACACTGGTTAAAAAGCACCAGGTATACATAAACACTTACATATGTACAGTTGCCAAAGTATTATGTACATGGGCCAGTAGAAACATACTAAAAATAATAAGGATAGATTCAGACCAGCACCAACCACCACGATTATTCTCTGGCAGCACTTTAAGATCTTGTCTTCTAACGTTAATAGTGTAGTGCAAACAACGAAAACAAAATAAAATTTGATTTTTACTAAATTTTACTATAAAGGTGTGATATTCAATAACGAATAAAGTATTACTAGCATGTCATCAGAAAACAGTAAATAACAACTACACTGGAAAGCAATGGACCAGGATCAGAATATTTTTGATAAATATTCATGTTCTGAGGTAGGTTATAAAAATAATAGAAAATGTTTATACAGTAAAATTTTGATCAGGCCAAGTTACAGTAATCTAAAGCACAGTTGTGTAACAACAAAGACATAATTAAAGCGTCACAAGAGCTTCATTCACATGACAACCTGAACCCGAATTAAACATTTGTCCAAGTCTGCACTTCACTAAGCTCAGCTGTAAATTAAGAAAAACAGAAAGGGAGCTCAAATTTCCAAACATAAAAATTCATGATATAAAGTCATGGTATTATTCCATGAACCCTCCATGTACTTTTTTGGGGCAGTAGCTAATGGGTTAATGGCGACATTCAAACTGAGTACAAGGAAATTTTTGGGTGAATACCTCACGCAGAGCACTGCCAGAGGAACTTGAACCCAAGGCAATTTAAAACAGTAACAAAAAATTTGTAAGGCATGCTTAACAGGAATAAGAGATTAAAACCAGTTCACAAGCATGTGCAAACTTTTCCAATAAGAATCCCTTGCACAGTAACAAAAAGCCATGAAGGTCCCTTATTCACAAAAACAGAAATTCATCTTAGAAAACTATTTTAATAATGTTTGTGGCAGCTCATAATTGTGAAGTTAAATCAGAAATGATTGGCAGAGGATGGCAGTGACTGGTTGTAACTCTGCAGGAGCTCAGCTTGGGTATTCATTAGCACTTGAAGCAAAATGACTAAAATGTTTCTAGAAAGCTTAGGTACAACGCTGGTGACTCAGCCACGATGTCAGGGCAGTCCCTGTATCGATTCCCAGTCTTTGCGAAACCAGTTTACCTCAAGTAGGTGGCAGTAGGGAAGCCTCAATAAACCTCTAAACCCTCTACTTAAAAGGCGGGGGGTGGGGGGAATCCAGGGTTCCTTCCCCTGCTCACTTGTGACCCCACAGCCTCTGCTGCTGAAATTGCACATGTTGGTCTCAGATGCGATGCTTTCCACAGTCCAATAGTCAGAAGGAACACAGCAAGTAGTCAGTGCCTTCCAAGTGGAGGCAAGGAGGGTGGGGAAAAAAGCAAAGGCTTTCAAGTCACGATATTGGAAACACACCAGTGTGATAAATACTGCAATAACTTTCAATAACTTAATTATAACGTAAACACACACTTATTCTCTTAGTCAACTCAATTCTCCATTTATTTGTCCAGCTACATTGCAGACTGAAAATAAGATGCAGAGCCGGATTATCTGGAAAGAAAATGTGCACTCTTTCAGCCAAGTGCTACTTTCTTCATTACATTCCTATAATAACCAGTCATCCTTTGGATCTGTGAAGTCATGTAGATGATGGATGAGCATAGCCGGCTTGCATTTTCATCTTCCTCCGAGCTAACGCTGCCAACTTCTTCTGTTCAATCTCTTGCAATGAACATTTTGCTACTGGCTTCTCCACAACTGCACAAATGGAAAGCATAGAAAGCAATATTCTTTGAGACAAATAATAGCTTAGATGTGTAATTTGAATTTCATAGAACATTTTATAAAGTTCCAATTTTAGCTAAATAGAACTTTGAGAAATGGTCAGCTGACACAGATCCCGACCCATGATTATTTTACCATGCAACTCATCAGAAAACAATCAGCTGTCAAAGTGGATATTCACTGTGTTGAATTTGCTAAGAGTTATTTCCTTGCTTCAGCTGTTGATTAATCCTATAGCCTCAACCAGTCTACCATCTCCACAAGCTCCAACAGCAACCTGCATCCCATGGCACATTGAATCCAACTATTTTTGTGGGTGTGGGCATCGCTGGCTGGGGCAGCATTTATTGCCCATCTCTAACTGCCCCCTTGAGGAGGTGGTGGTGAGCTGCCTTCTTGAACCGCTGCAGTCCATGTGGTGTAGGTACACCCACAGTGCTGTTAGGGAGGGAGTTCCAAGATTTTGGCCCAGCGACCTGTCTAGCATCGTCATTCCTGTGATTTGTGTTAACATCCTATCCCTCCAGGGTATCAGACTTAATTTAAAATCTTGCCTTCAAATCAAAACCACACCCTCTCCCCAACCGATCTTCAGAAATCTCCTCTAACCTTGCAATCCCTTCACATCCTCTAGATCTCTGAGGCACTTGTCTTTTACCCTAACTACTTTCAAAACAAACCAAGCTAGTTATGTTCCCTTTTTAAAAGCAAGCATGCTTTATTCATCACCTGTCCCACTGACATTAAAAACACCAGGTACATGAAAAGCATCCCCTTTGTTATGGGTGGAGGAGAGTCCTATTGCCATAACATCAAGACCCCATCTGTGCACCTCAAGGGATTAACTCTAGCACTGGGAACTAATTAAGGAATGAATTCTTAAATGCTAACCAAAGGAATTAAGTAACAGGGGGATTAACTTCCCTCATTTTGTGCTGCAGACAGGAAACCTCATTGACTGGGAGCAGACGTCAGATGTGCACCCGAACCTCTGAATGTAACCCCTTGGTAAGGTTCCCTATTGGTAGTGCAAAGTGAGAAAATTGTTCCTGCTCTAACAGTGTCTATTTGCGTTGCCTAAAAACAAGTTGTTAGTTATCACAAAAATGTCCAATAGGGTATTTAATCACATTTTACCGGGATTCACATGAAATGATGAAAACACCTCACCTTTTGCCTGTAAAGTAGAATCAGAAAAATGTCTCTTCAGAGGTGCTGCTGGGTACTGTGTAGCTGTGGAAAATTTATTTGACTGAGCATTTCTTTCCATAGGGCTTTTTACATGATCTCTGTTGCTAAAAGTCTTTGCACTTTGCACTGCATGACTACTGGTGTTCCCTCGAACACTCATCAGAGAAGAATCCGTAATTTTAGTGAAGGTGAACCGTGGAGTCCTGGGAACGCCGGTAGTATGCTGTGATTTGGGGGCTGCATGTGTCAGGGTTACTGTGGATGTACAAAGTTGCCGGCTATGGCCAAAGTTTGTAGTAATTGAAGCCTGAAGCAAATCTGAAATACCATTTCTAGAGCCAGGCATAGAATTGGATCTGTTCAAACTCACTGCACGTGTGTGGGTAGCGTTTGACAAAGGTTTACCCTGGAAATTGCTTAGAGAATTCAAATGATGGCTTTGTGTAGGGAGTGTAGCTGCAGAACACACCGTGCATGTCAAACCTGTGGGTCTTAGCAGATGCCTCGTGGAAGGTGCAGCGTTTTGCTTTGCTGCTAACTGCCCTTTAGAGATTTTGCTTTCTGACACAAGAGAAGATTGCTGGTAATTTAAATGCTTTTGCTGCCCATCCAACCTTTCAGCAAAATGATTTTTTTGCATGTTTGAAGTCAAAATTGCATTGTTTTTTAAACTCTGGTTAATATTTGCTATTTTTAGTCCTGTAGTCTCTCTGGTGATAGTCACCTCAGAGTTCTGGCTCTGAATCAGCTTTTCTACATCATCGCACATCCTGTTCAAATCATCGTCGTCATCACCAGTTTCCCACAGATTGTCCGATTCAGTAAACAAATTTTGAATTTCGTCGGAGAACTTTTCATCATTCCAGTCATCAGCCGCCAGTGCAGGTACATCAACCCTACTCTGTGAACCAGCACGAGAGGATTTTCCAGATTCCGGCTGATCGGGTGAGTTCAATTTCGCAGGAACTGAAACAAGAGGATCCTTTGTATTCTTCTGTGCATTACCACTATGCAATGGCTGTTGATTAAAAGGTTTTGTATGAGACAAGCAAGGTGATTCCATTAGAGGTCCATTAAACAGATGGGAACTGCAGTGAGGTTTTGAAACTTCGGAATTCCTCTGTTCTTTTCTTATTAATGTGTCAACCACAGGCTTAAACACTTTGCTTTGTTGAGTTTTGTTGAGAGATTGCTGTTCAGCCACCTTACTACTAGGTTTGCTTTGTAGTGCAAAAGTAGCCCTTGGCTTTGGTGCCTCAGATCGTTTTTCAAATTGTACGATTTTGGCTCTCATTTCAGCGTTGTTAGGTTTGCAGAAACGTCTTTGCATCTGCTGCATAAATGATACACATGGTACCATGCCAGAAGCCGCCTTTGGGTTGGTTGAATCATTAAATTTCTTTGTACCATTCAGGTTAGCAGCATCCAAGGTATGAACTGATTGTTTTGGGAAATTAGTGCATTCCTTGGGAATGGCAATAAGTTCTGGGTTTTGTGTAATTTCCATTACAAAACAGTCCTCTGCCATCCAATCATCATTCTCCCAGTCATCAAACCCATCATTCTCTGGAACTGTTTCAGATGTACAAAGCGCTGCCATCCTACCTGTGGATTGAACATTAGTATTGTTTTGCTGGTCCAGTTCACAACCTGCAGTGATGGCTTTATGAGCAAAGCCTTTGCCATGTTTGGTGTTTGCTGTGTTGTTGAAGAGAGGACCTTTACTTGCATCTAATTCGAATGGCTTCGAGGCTTGAAGTTCACTGGCTTGCTTACAAGTCGAAGAGGAAACCATTACTTCGTCTACCCTTGTTATATTAGTGCCTTTACCATGGTCAATGTCATCTTGTGCAGATGTTGGAACCACTCTGGAAGTATGAAATCCGTCTAGTTTTGGACTTGACGAGTCATCGCCCGAGAGGCCCTGACTCAGAGGTCGGCCAGTATGTTGGGTGGGTCCATCAAACAAGGCATTAACAGCGGCTTCAGCTTCTAGATCCAATGACTTCTGACTACTATTCTGACTGTGCAGCTCCATTACAGGAAGAGTGCTGCCTGCATCATGTTTAACTAGCCCAGTGGTTCCAGTCACAGCCTGTCCCAATGCTGAGAGGTCATTATCTGGTTGCTCTGGCTGTGCCTGTTCCAAATCTGTATAATCGAAAATCCGGTTAACTTCACTGGTTTCCGGGCCATAACCGATATCTTGTTCCACCATATTTCGGTCAAATTCTTTTGCTAACTTCATTAGTTCTTCCTCTGTGCTCTTTTGAAATCTAAAATGAATAAAAATTTGACAAATTCTCAGATGCTTTTAAAACAACGTTTCTTTTAATGAAAAAAAATGAATCTCTTTGTGGAGACATTTTGTTTCCTATTTTAAGGATATTTTACCTCAACTGCAGAACTGCATCGATAATTAGCAAAAATCAATATAACATTAGAAAGAATTCAACGAAGCCTAGATTGATAATAGATTTGTTAAACGTTGAACAGATTGCTTTTAAGTATTGTGATAATACTGACATTTTTTATGTACACTGCCTGTTAAGTTATTAGATAAATTATCCTGAAGATACAAGATTACAATAAACCTGGACAATCATGCACGTGCAGATTTATGATTACAGCCGTTTGAAACATTTTCATGACTTCATAGGCCAGTACACATACCAGAGTATTACTGAGCCATGAATGGGAAGCTAAGGTTGTGGACAGCAATCCTGACTGTGACTAATTTTAGAGCGATCAAATTGCTTGCATGAAACCTTGACTCGTCAAAAAAAGGCTTCCATAGATGTAAACAAGCTCCTCTCCCTCCATTTAATAGCGTCTTTAGTACAAATTAAAATATCTGTAGCTTTCTGCCAAATGTTAATGGTACAAAGTGGTACTTTCAAGGAATCAATAGATGAGGGCAGAAAAAGTAATGGGCCATGACTTCAGCCTCAGCAAAAGATGCTGACTTCTGAATTGACGGAAGAGGCAAATATTTAATTTTTCTTAAATTGATAGTCTTCATTCTGGAGAGGATTTGCAACATACAAATTGATTCTACAGACAGCCGATTTGAAGGCAAACGTTAAAAAATTAATACAACCAGGAAATGGGAAACTTACATAAAAGACATGTACACAGAGCAGACAGATGCACACATGGGACAGAACTAGCAGCGGACCCATTTCAGTGGGGCAAGTGACCTCTCCTCAGATCAATGCCAATAGATCTATGCAAGACATTGAAACCTGCATGCAGGTCTAAAGCTTTAGAATAAAACATACTGAAGAAAAAGCATCAAAATTGGTCTATTTCCAAATTATATCAGATTTTGCTTTTTCCGATGCCATCCAGAAAAATGACCCTAACACATTGCTAAAACATAGCTTGCTTACTAGCTAAAATGGCCATGAATTTTAAACAACTTCTATTTATATAGTGTTTTAAATGTAATGAAATGCCCCAAGGTGCTTCACAAGGACATTATAAAACAAGGTATGACACTGAGCAACAAAAGGAAATATTAGGCGGATAACCAAAAGCTCGGTCACGTCAAGGAGTGCCTTAAAGGAGGAAAGCAAGGTGGAGAGGTTTAGGGAAGGAATTCCAGAGCTTAGGGCCAAGGCAAATACAGGCACAGCCACCAATGGTGGCACACTTAAAACTGGAAATGCTCAAGAGGTCAGAATTAGAGGAGCACAAATACCTTGTAGAGTTGTAGGGCTGGAGGAGATCACAGAGATAAGGAGGGGTGACGCCATGGAGGGATTCAAAAAAGAATATTAAAACCAGGTTCCGGTGTAAGCCAGCAACCTCAGAGGTCATGGATGAGAGTCTGGACATGGGCAGCAGAATTTTGAATGTCCTAAGATACTGAGGGGGATTTACAGGGTAGATGCTGTGAGGATGTTTCCTCTCATGGGGGAATCAGAACCAGGGGCCATAGTTTCAAAATAAGGGGTCTCCCATTTTAGGTGGAGACGAGGAAGAATTTCCTTTCTCAGAGGGTTGTTAATCTTTGGAAATCTCCTCCACTGACAGCAGTGGAGGCTGGGTCATTGAATATATTCAAGGCTGAGTTAGATGGGTTTTTGATCGACAAGGGAGCTAAGGGTTATGGGGGAGGGGCAGTCAGGAAAGAGGAGTTAAAACCACAATCAGATCAGCTATGATCTTATTGAATGGTTCAGCAGACTCAAGGGGCCAAATGGCCTACTCCTGCTCCTAATTGTTATGTTATGTTCAAGTTTACAGAGGGTTGAACATGGGAGCTCATTTTGAAATAGTCATGTCTGGAGGTAACAAAGACAGGATGAGGTTTTCAGATGAGCTGAGGTAGGGGCGAAGTTGGACGATGTAACAGAGGTGGGAATAGGGGGTCTTAGCAATGGCACGGATATATGGTTGAATCTCAGGGTGAAATATGACACTGGAGTTGCAAACAGTCTGGCTCAGCTTCAGGCAGTTGCCAGGGAGAGGGACGGAGTTGGTGACAATGTTAAATTGAGAGCATTGATCTGTTTAAAACCAAGTTAAATTTGTTAACACTCTGAACAAGTGCATCTCAAAGTGATAAATAAGTTTAGAGCTTTGTTTTCAAACTTGAAGTATTTCTCAGGTCTCTTTAAATTCGATCAGTGGCTCAATGAAGGCTTTATATTACTAGCTCAGTGCCCCCAGGAAACTCTAAATAAAGGTCAGCATGCCCCAGCAAGAAAGAAAACCTAAAGTTCACACAGTGATTTATCTGACACGAAGAATTTTTAGTCCAGCTTTGTGAATGGGCTATTTCAGAATATTATCCAACAACTCCGCAACGGTTGGCGTTTATTTATAATAGCTATCAATTTCGAGTGTTATACACACTCAGGTGTGGAAACACCAAGCCCACAACTTTCTTCCAATTAGTCTCAACAGATTTTTGGTGCAGATTCTCAATCAGCTATTTTAACAGTGCATTTCACTTCGTAACAAATTTTATTCATAAGGATATTAAACAAAAGTAAAATATGAACGCTTTTTCTTTTAAATACATTGAACTGCTTTGTAATCATGAGCTGTTGCGGCATCAGAAAGTGGTATTTTCATTTTATACACGATGTAGCCTGTTCAAAAAAAAAAGGCTGAAAAGTTCAACTTCAGCCAAGCGACGTCACAAAATTTAGTTTCTCTAATAAAGCGACTCATTATACAAACCTATTGATGCAGAGTTTTATATATTTCTTTCATTGATGCTTATGCCAATTTTCCACTAGAGCACAGCAAAATTTGCTTTACAAGTAAATACCACTACAGCCTGGCTTTAACCACTCTGAATGCTATAAAATGGTCTTCTTGTGGCACGTACCTTGAATTACTTGCTTTGATCCTTTCTCGAAAAGAAACAGGGCTACTCTGGATTGCCTCTTCACCTAGCCATATGTTCAGGGGCACTTCGGAGGATCGCTACTTTTCCCAAAAGCAAAAATTGCTATTAATTATCGAGTGACACTGTAGATATTTCTGACTCTATACTTAAGGAAAGAAAATACTGAAAGTAGATAACAGAAGGATTTCACTTAATTGGGATCTTTGTTGCCAAAGGAAAATTGGCAAGCGTTCCCTAAACCATAACTGAAATAGGTAATCAAACTTTGTTTCTCATTTCTTCATCTTCCCCACACACACACACACACCACAGGATCATGGCCCAAGATTGACGTAAACAGGCTGACTGATACGATTTTAAGGCTTTCCCCAACATTTCAGTGAAAACATTGGATGATAGTTGTTCACTTTGGCAGGGAGAATAAAAAAGCCGATTATTACTTAAACAGAGAACAACTGCAGAATTCCAAGGTGCAGAGGTGAATGTGCCACAAAAAGTAAAATGCAGGTACAGCAAGTTATCAAGGCGGCTAATGGAATGCTATCCTTTATTACGTGAATATAAAAGTAGGGACGCTATGCTTCAGTTATAAAAGGCATTGGTGAGACCGCATCTCGAATACTGTGCGCATTTTTGGTCTCCTTATTTAAGGAAGGATGTAAATGCATTGGAGGCGGTTCAGCGGAGGTTTACTAGATTGATACCTGGGATGAGCAGGTTGTCTTACGAGGAAAGGTTGGACAGACTGGGCTTGTTTTCACCGGAGTTTAGAAGAGTAAGGAGTGACTTGGTTGAAATATATTAGATCCTGTATGGTCTTGATAAGGTGGACGTGGAAAGGACGTTTCTTCTTGCGGGTGAGTCCAGAACTAGGGAACACTGTTTTAAAATTTGGGATCACCCTTATAGGGTAGAGATGAGGAGAATTTTTTTCTCTCAGAGGGTTGTGCGACTTTGGAATTCTCTGCCTCAGAAGGTAATGGAGGCGGGGTCACTGAATTTTTTTTTGGCAGAGGTAGATAGATTCTTGTCAGGCAAGGGATTCAAAGATTATTTGGGGTAAATGGGAATGTGGAATTTGAAACACAAACAGATCAGCCATGATCTTATTGAATGGCAGAACAGACTCGAGGGGCCAAATGGCCTACCTCTACTCCTGTTTTGAATGTCTGTATGATGCCAAACAACTCAAATCAAAGGCAACTGATAATGTCCCACAGGGACAGACAGAATGAACTCTGACCTTACCCAACCTCAGCCCGCACATTGGCAACACAGCAAATTGCATTCCTTGACTCATTTAATACACTAATCTGCATAGCCATTACAGCCTTGGCTTGGCTAAATGGATAACTGAACCACATGGGTGAGACATTGAACCCAACAGGCTAGCAAGCTACTAACTTGGGTATCTCTGCAATAAAATCAGAAAATGGTGGAAATACTCCGATCAAGCAGCGTCTGTGAAGAGAAAAACAGGAGTGAATGTTTCAGGTTGTTGACCTTTCATCTGTTGTATGAGTAACTTTTTGCTGAATGGCTGGATGTCAGCTGTGAGGCATGTTTCGATCCCTTCCCTCCACCTCACCCCCACTAGGGCCATCTGTCACTTGCTCATCCTGCTTTCTACCCTTAATGTCACAATTAGCATATCCTTTAGCTAATATCACCATCGTCAACACCCCTTTGTCAATGACATCTTTGGCAATCTCTCCTTTGCCTCCACCTATCACTGGCCCTCTATCCAGCTCCACCTGTCCCACCACCCTTAAACAGCTTATATTTCACCTCATTTCTATTTCTCTTCAGTTCTGATGAAGAGTCACACGGACTCGAAACGTTAACTCTGCCTTCCTCTCCACAGATGCTGTCAAGCCTGCTGAGTTTTTCCAGCTATTTTTGTTTCAGATTTCTAGCATCCGCAGTATTTTGCTTTTATCATAATTGACCAGTTCCCCTAGTTCAACACTCTCGTGCCTAAAATAGTTTGTTACCTGAGGAGCGATGCGCTTTACAATGTCAGATATTTCCACTGCATGTTGACAAACCACAGATGACTTCTTTCCATTGTCTGCATAAGCAAAGGCGAGAGGCTAAATTCGATTAGGCTTCCATTTCCTTCAAATTCTATTATTGATTTTCAATAAAGCCAACACTGGCTCAATTTCTTTTAAAGAAAAATTTATCAGTTCAAATAAGTTGATGGTGGGTTTTACTGTTTTGAAACATACCAGAAATAACAATGCAATTCTACACCCGATTTTAAACTTGGTGGCCTTCAGATTATGCTGTGGGGCACCGACAGAAAATGCTCAACACCTTTGCTTGAAACTGTTCTCAAGTATTTTAGCAGAAGTGTTTGTCAGTTTAAAATAAAACAAGGCCCTGGTTCTACAGTGAACATTATAAAAACTTCACTTAGCCTTCCAACTGGAAAAAGGGTCACATATAAACTCTTTTTTTTGCCAGGAAAGCCTGTTCTTCTGTATAACATGCAACAGCTTCAAACAACATATACTCTGCCTTTAAAATGTACGTGATGAGTTACAGAAATAATCAATTCAATACCAATGGTTAAAAGAGCAATACTTAAAATTTAGGTAAAACAGTTGTTTGGCAACTATTAAGCTATTAAGACATGATAGGCAACACGTATATACTTCTGTACAATAACTGATTCGAGGCCTGTACATGCTGATATTGGAATCAGGTAAAAGGAAGGAAGGAAGGAGGGGCAAGGCAGTGAGAAAAATATCAAAACAGAGAAAAGAATGCAAGACCAATTAAAAAACAAAATGCAGGAAAATGTACATAGGATTTCTCAACAATCTAGTTCACATACTTGATAACTTATGTTACATTACCTAATTTAAATGTGGTTGGAGAGTGCTGGTCCCAATAAATATCCTGCTGCAACTCGGAATCATTGACAGGGGAATTGCGATTTGCAATGAGCTGCTGCTTTCTCAATACCCTCTTAGGAGTTTTACATGACAATAATTCTGGAAGATAAAAATACAGGTTTAAATATGGTGCAGAGATTGGGGTACAACTAAAAATAAGCATGTTTAAAACAGGCTGTCTGTCCAATTCAGACGGAGCAGCATCTATACAGGATGGAAATATGAATAACTACAAGGAAACAAGGAAATGACTTCAACCACAGTATAATAAAGTAATGTCTGAAATAAATAAGCCACCATTTACTAACACATTGCTCTCCGCAACTCTTACATGATTTGGTGAGCATTGTTAATTCCTGAGAGGAATACTTCAGGAGAGAGAAATCCCACTCAGGCAGAGTAATCCAGTGTTCCAATTTACTTACCACAATCATCATACTGCTGAAAAAAAGGGACACGCTGTTGAAGCTTTTCATATTGCACTCATCAGGAAAGATTTACAAGAATATCAATTGTAATAGGAGCAACAATTTGAGCAACAGGTGAAGCTTGCCATGTTACGCTGCTGCTGCGCAGTGGCAACACAAGTGGCATTCGCCACTAACAGGATGCTGCTGTCAAGCCAAAAAGGTGTTCTGCCTATCACACAAATGAGTAATGTGGTATATGAATTTCAGTACCGGTGCGATGCCAGGTATGTAGGCTGCATGTCCCAATGACTGGTGGATTATATCAAACAGCACCTCCCTTCGGTTGTTCGCAACAGAAAAAGTACTGACCATACCCAACTAGCCCCTGCTTGCAAAACTCAAAACGTACTGTCCAACAAGAGATGTGATTCCGTGATTGGACGGCACTTGCTAAATAATCCTGATTGTACTAAGAATTACATGGACAACCAATTTAAGAACAGTTGGGCTCACAGTGTGGCTCACCTACATGGGCTAGAAGCTACAAATATTCACTTACAGGGCCTTGTCCTTTGCAGACAGAAAGGGCTTGTACATGCATTGTGCCTATTTCAACTAAACAAAACTTGGGGGACAGCCATTCCCCATGGCAATGCCTTGACCAATCACAGTCAACCTACCCGGTTTGAGTTTAAACATGAGCTTAGAAGTTCATTGGTGCATTCCCCATGGCAACGGTTCAATCATGGCAATCAGAGTCCACTCACCAACCAATCAGCACTCTCTTCCCTTTACAACTGATATTGCGAATCTGTCCTGAGTGCAAGACGAAAAGCTTCACCGTGTCTCTTTATTCAGCCGTACTCAAGAATACTCTCTAAGCCGCTGCTATTATTTTCACTCTTATAGAACACTATCATTCCACTTCTTTTCCAACTGGGTAGAGGCATGCAATTCAAATGCCTCTCCTCTCATTATTGTTTCCAGCAGTTTGGGAAAAGAGCGAGCCTGAATTTTATAAGAGTGCTCTCTGCTTTCGGAAAACTTAAAAGCTTAGCATATCCAATAAATTACACTTTGGGTAAGTGCTACCTAAGACAGCAGCAAACTTGCACACTGCAAACCCCACAAATCCACCCCCCCCCCGCCGCCCAAACATGAGCAATGAGTTAATCTGATTTTGCTGGTAATGGTTTAGCGAGGACACAGAATTCGTGTCCGCCTCAAATGGACGATGGGTCCTTTATTTAAAGTTGCAACCAAAATAATGCACCATCAACTTCACAGTACTCCCTTTGTAACTGTCTGTTCTAGATTATTGGCTTACATTTTGGAGTGGCACTTGAACCCACAGATTTCTGACTCAGGCAGAAGTGTGACCAACTGACTCAAACAGAACTGGCAGTTGCAGTAAGGGCAGATTCAGACATCTGTGACATGCAGGTAAGGTTTAAAGAGTGCAAAGGAAGCTTTTATGTCAATTACTGCTACAAAGCCACAACCCCCACTTGGCTGACCCAGTATTCCCTTCCTCAGCTAGTGAGGGTAATTCGTTTGCAAGATAAGCTGCATATAGGGCTGAGACTTCATACAGGATGCATTTGCACAATGGAAGTGTAGATATGACCTTGCTTTATCTGCTTTAATTATCTTAGTTATATTCATCATTTGGAGCTTCTCCCTCTTATCAGATGTTTACATAGTTGAGCTACTGGCATTAGGAAGGAGCTTGCAAGGTGTAAAGCTTCCTTCACCAAGTGATGTGATTATTTTACAACTGAATGTAAAGGCCAGTACATAACCTTTAACATATCACCTGAGCAGGGGCATGGAAAATCTGTCACATCTGCAACTTGCACCTTTGCAACACCACTTGCCTCGACTCCGTCTCTGCGACATTGAAACCAACCATTGAAATCAACGTCCACGTACTTTACCAGCTCAAGGCTCAACTTCTGCTACTATGCTAACCAGCCTCCCTACCTTAATCCTCCATAAACTTCAACTCATTCCACTGCACTTATCCTCATCTGTACAACAGGCCACAATCCCCAGGGCCACCACTAACACATTGCCTTCAAATCTTCCGGAGCTCATCCCCATTAACAGGTGACCCCCCTACAGTCTGAAGCGCTCACACACACCTTTTGCCCAATACAGAATTTCCACTTACTTCTCCCATTATTGCTCAACAGCTGTGATGCTCCTGCCCACCACACACCCAGTTGTCTCTCCATCTTCCTCATTGTTTTCATTTTAACAAAAACCCTTCCTTTTGACAGTGCATTGGGTATCTCATAGGAATATGATGAGGCCATTCAGCCCCTTGAACCTGTTCTGCCATTTAATGAGTACATAGCTGATCTGTATGCAAACTCTACCCACCCTCCATGTCTCCACACCCCTTAAAACTCTTGGCTGGCAAAAATCTAGCGATCTCAAGGGTTGAGAGTGAATAGTTGAGCTAGCATCTAGTGCTTTTTGTGGGAGAGCGTTCCACATTTCTACCACATTTAGCATGAAGTGTTTCCTAATTTCTCTCCTGGAGGGCTTGGATCTCTCCTAATTTTCTTTTTCCCCCTTCCTATTGTGTCATGGAATGGTACAACATAGGAGGCCATTCTGCCCATTGTGCCTCTGTTGACTCTTTGAAAGAGGTATCCATTAATCTCCCCTCGCTTCGTCACCTATTTTGGCTTAAGTGCTGTGTAAACAACACCTTTACGTGGTAAAGCATTACAACAAGGTGCTTCACGGGAACATTATCATATAAATTTATTAAAATTATCATATAAATTTTGACACCAAGCTTCATAATGAGCTGCAGCCAAAAACTTGGCCAAAGAGATAGGTTTTAAAGCACGCATGAGAAGAGGGGGGTGCGAAGTAGAGGGGCTTCGGGAGGGAATTCCAGAGCTTAGGGATCAGGCAGCTAGTGATGAGAGTGATTAAAATCGAGAAAATTCAAGAGGCCAACACTGGAGAGGTACACAGGAGAGCGCAGCAGTCTCAGGAGGGGCTGGAAGAGAGAAGGTGAGATAGAGAGGGGGGGGCGAGGTTGTGGAAGGATTTGAAAACAAGGGTGAGAATTTGGAAATCGAGACGTTGTTTAGCCTCGCAGGTCAGGGAGCACAGGGGCGATGGGTGAACGGGGGGGGCTTGGTACAAAAAGCTGCCTGGGCAGCAGGGTTTTAGCTGAGCTCAATCTGCAGGGGGGGGTAGAGAGCATCACCTTGTAGAGGATGGGTGCAGATAGAAATATTTGTCCAGTTTTTTGCTGCCCAGATTTTGTTCTGAGACATTTTTGCTCCCAGTTTGTTTTTTTAAAAACTGCCCAGTTTTGGTGCCCAGTATTTTGCTCCCAGACAATTTTTTGCTCTCAGTTCTTTTCCCCAGACAGTTTTTGTTCCCCAGACAGGTTTTGGTCCCCAGACAGGTTTTGGTCCCCAGACAGGTTTTGGTCCCCAGACAGGTTTTGGTCCCCAGACAGTTTTTGGCCTTCCAGACAGTTTTTGGCCTTCCAGACAGTTTTTGGCCTTCCAGACAGTTTTTGGCCTTCCAGACAGTTATTGCTGCCCTAAGCGCCCTGTGTTTAGCTGTAATGAGGGACTGGGGGCTTGGGAAGCTGCTGGAGGAAGTTTTGCCGGCGTCTTTGTCACCTGCAGCCGCCTGGGGCCTAGCTGCAGACCTGGAGCCTCGGCTCAGCCTGTGAGTCCGGGCCGGGGGAGTCAGCCCTCGCTCCCCGGGCGGCCCCGGGCTGGGGTTGAGCCGCGCCCGCCGCCTGCTGCTGCTGCTGCCTCCGCCCGCCGCCGCCGCCACATCCTCCTCCTCCTCCTCCGGCTGCTCCTTCATCCTTCAGTCGGCCGCCGCCGCCGCTCTCCGAAGCCGCTCCGCCATCGTCCCGCCGCCGCCAAGGGGATTAAAAAAAACCCGCCGACTCCACCCCCCGCCCCTTTAAGGGCTCTCCCCTTCCCCGATTGGCTGAGAACGCCTAGCTGCCGACTCTGATTGGCTGCGCTCTTGCAGCCTCTGGGCCCCGCCCCCTCGTGACGGTGTCAATCAAAGCTGGGAAGGAGTTGACGAATAACTTGGTGGAGGGGAAAGTTTACTAAAGTAACCCAGAAGGAGAAAAGTTTAAAGAAGTCGCATTTATATAGCATCTTTCATCACAACTGGACGATCCAAAGTGCTTTACAGCCAATAAAGTTACTTTTGAAGTGTATTCACTGCCCATTTCCATCTCCATAATATTGCCCAACTTGCCCAGACTCAGCTCATCAGCTGCTGACACCCTCATCCATGCTCTTGTTACCTCTAGACGTGACAATTCCAAGGCTGTCCTGTTTGGTCGCCTACATTCTACCCTCCGTAAACTTGAGATCATATAAAACCCTGCTGCTGGTGCCTTAATTCGCAGAAAGTCCCGTTCCCCCATCACCCCTGTGCTTGCTGATCTACATTGGAACCCAGTCAAGCAATGTCTTGACTTTAAAATTCTCATTCTTATTTTCAATTCCCTCCGTGGCCTAGTCGCTTCCTATATCAGTAACCTCTCCAGCCTCACGATCCTCTGGGATATCGGTGTTTCTCTAATTCTGCCCTCGTGCACTCCAAATTATAATTGCTCCAACATTGGTGGCCGTGCCTTCAGTTATCTCAGCCCCCAGCTCTGGAATCCCCTCCCTACACCTCTCTGCCTGGCTTTTTTTTTAAGGCACCTCTAAAATCATGTGTCATTGACCAAGCTTTTGGTCATCTGACCTATAATCTTTATGTGGCTGAGTTTCATGCTGTGTTTTAGGTGCTGCTGTGAAGCTCCTATGGGAAATTTCATAATTTTAAAGGTGCTGTTTAGTAAAAGTTGTTCTTATCGTAATATAGGGAATGTGGCAGCCGCTTTGTGCACAGGAAGCTCCCACAAATAGCATTGTGATAATGATCAGATAATCTCTTTTGTGATGTTGGTTGAGGGATAAATATTGACCAGGGATAACTCCCCTGCTCTTCGAAATAGTACCATGGGATCTTTTACGTCCACCTGAGAGGGCAGATAGGGCCTCAGTTTAACATCTCATCCAAATGATGGCACTTCTGACATTGCAGCACTCCCTTAATACAGCACAAGAGTGTCATCCTGGATTATGGATCATGTCTTTAAACCCCTGGGCTTGAGTCACAACAGACACCTGAGTTATATATAATTACATAGAGACATGGGTGATAATATTCTTTTTTTAATTTAATGTTTCTTTTTTTCCTCTTTGTGTGATTTATTTTCTCTTTGGAAGTTATGCCCTCCTGAAAAGGAAATCACTTTTGTTAGATCTTATGTTTGATGACCCTGGAAGAACCCAGTATCTCTTCATTGTCCCAATTAAGAGAGTAGAGTTACATAGAGTCTACAGCACAGAAACAGGCCATTCAGCCCATCTGGCTCATGCTTATGTTTATGCTCCAAAGGGGCCTCTTCCCACCCCCCCATCCCCGCTTCATCTCACCCTATCAATAGATCTGTCATTCAGATGAGACGGTAAACTGAGGCTGCATCTGCTTTCCTATGACACTATTACCAAGAAGAGCAGGGAAGTTCTCCTAGTGTCCTGGCCAATATTTATCTCTCAGTCAACGTCAACCACACAATCATCAGACCTCATTGCTGTTTGTGAGAACTTACTGGATGCAAATTGGCTGCTGACTGTCCAACATTATAACAGTGACTATGCTTCAAAAGTTCTTAATAGGCTGCAAAGTGCAGAAGTCATGAAAGGTGCTATCTAAATGCAAATCTTTCCTTTCTCCAACTTTCTATCCCCTTTCTCCTTCATGCATTTACCTAGCTTCCCTGTAAATGCATTTATGCCATCCCTTCAATCTCATGGTAGCAAGTTCCATATTTTTACCACTCTCTGGGTAAAAAAGTTTTCCTGAATTTCCTTTCTATTTATTGGTGACTATTGTTTACTTATTGTCCCTAATTTTTTTCTTGTCCAAATGTGAGAATATCTGCTCAGTGTCTATCCTATCAAAACCTATCTTAAAGACCTCTATCAGGTCACCTCTCAGCCTTCTCTTTTCTAGAGAAAGGGTTCCCAGCCTGTCTTTCCTGCTGCAGCACCTCACCCCATGGCCATGGGAAGCCCACCATTATCACGTACCTGGAAATGTGGCAAACCACTGCCTTTCTGGTGGTAAAGTGCTTACCTTCAGCGACTGGTGTACAAGGACACCCAGGTCTCGTTGCACATTCCCCCACTCAATTTATAGCCATTCTGCCTTCCTGTTTTTACTACCAAAATGGATAACCTCACATTTATCTACATTATACTGCATCTGCCATGCATTTGCCCACTCACTCAGCTTGTCCAAATCACACTGAAGCATCTCTGCATCCTCCTCACAGCTCACCCTCCCACCCAGCTTTGTGTCATCTGCAAATTTGGAGATTTAATTCCCTCATCTAAATCATGAATATATATTGTGAATAACTGGGGTCCCAGCACCAATCCCTCTGGTACCTCACTAGTCACTGTCTGCCATTTGGAAAAAGACCCGTTTATTCCTACTCCTTGTTTCCTGTCTGCCAACCAGTTTTCTATCCATCTCAATACACTACCCCCAATCCCATGCGCTTTAATTTTACACGCCAATCACTTATGTGGGACTTTGTCGAAAGCCTTCTGAAAGTCCAAATAAACCACATCCACTGGCTCCCCCTCATCAACTCTACTGATTACATCCTCGAAAAATTCCAGTAGATTTGTCAAGCATGATTCCCCTTTCGTAAATCCATGCTGACTCTGTCCGATTCTACTACTGCTTTCCACGTGCTCAGCTATTAAATAGTATTAGCCATCTGTCAGATTCTTTTGATCATAAATTCAAGTGTTAATCCTTTTTATATTGTTGACAACTCAAGTTCCAACAAATTAAGTTGTTTTATACAAATAACTGCCCCCTCCAAAGCTTTGTAATATCTCTGGTTTGACACTATGCTTGACTATTTTCAGTAGGGAGTCAATGTTGTTATCACACTCTGGTACAGAATGTGTTATTTTAAAACAACTACTCCAAACACCATGGATTTTAAATGTATTTAATTGCCTTCTTTTGTGCTGTTTTTTGAAATCTTTACATTTAACAGCTGCTAGCCCTGTCTAAATAGCACTCCACCTAGCTATCCCGAGGGGGTGCTGTACTTTCAGAGGTGCCACCATTTGGATGAAACATTAAACCGAGGCCCCATCTGCCCTCCCAAGTGGATGTAAAAGATCCCATGGCACTATTTAAAGAAGAGCGGGTGAGTTCCCCCCACTGTCCTGGTCAATATTTTAATGCAAACTGTAATTAAACAATTTGTAGGGCAAACCTGGGTTGAATATACTTAATTTATCAAATTAGGTTCTTGCATAAATCAAACACAATATTCTCTTGGCATGGACTCCGCTTGGGTATAGTTTGAAATTTCCCTCAGACCCTGAGGGAATGGAATTCCAGGATATAGTTCAACTCTAAAATCAGTACTATTTATTGCACGGATGATATATTTATCACCACAACAGCAAGAAAGGATTGCATCCAAAGGGTATATGGTCATGTTTCTTTTCAGTCGTATTACCTTTAAACCAATTTTGAACAGTTATAACCCCACCTATTTTCTTAAGGAAGGAATCCACATACTATTAATCGCTTTTGTTAGAAGTTATAGCTGCATGTATCCAAGAGGGAAAAAAAGAATTGCATTTTTATAGCACAAACTCAGGATATCACCAAGTGCTTTATAGCCAAGGACTTTCTGAAGTGTAGCCACTGTTGTAATGTAGGAAACATAGCAATTAATTTGCGCATAAACTCTGCCCCAAACAGCAATATGATAATGATTAGATAATCTGTTTTTTTGATTGAGGGATAAATATTAGCCAGGACACCAGGAAGAACTCCCTTTTTGAGAAATAGTGCCATGGAATCTTTTATATCCACCCGAGAGAGCAGACAGAACTTTGGCTTAACCAAGAGATAGCACTCCACAGTCCTGTATTGGAATGTCAGTGTAAGTTTTTATGCTCAAATCTCTGGATGGGGGCTTGAACCCACAACCTTCTGAGTCGGGGGAAAGGTGCTGCCCATTGAGTCATAGCCAACGCTCTTGTGGATAGCAATCTTCAAATTGCTGCTCTCACATGAGGCCTGTTAATTTGTATGAAGTCACAGTATGTTAAACGATACGTTCTATCAATTTGAACACATGGATATCTCCCCTTTGCTCTCCGTTGAAAAATATTTATCCTGGGAGTCATCCTTTGTAACTCTGAGCCCTAAGTCTCAAAATCACCTTTGTCATTCTCTGAAACCTCAGCCCATCACAAAACCCAAGACTTGGGCTGAACTAATTGCCCATGTGTGCTTACTGGAACTAACCTTTACATCTACAAAAATACCTGGAAAAACTCAGCAGGTCTGACAGCATCTGCGGAGGGGGGTATAGTTGATGTTTCGAGTCCGTATGACTCTTCATCAGAATTAAGGAAATGGAGAAATGAGGTGAAATATAAGTTGGTAGAGGGGGGTGGGACAGGTAGAGCTGGATAGGGGGCCAGTGATAGGTGGAGACAAAGAAGAGATTGCAAAACATCTGTAGTGTTTTGCCTTTAACCTTTACATCTATTTTGAATTGATCCTTACATGGAGTAGTGTGTTCCATTAACTTATATGTCATATTATAACTTTTCACAAGCAGAATTTCCTTTGACAGCATGTTTCAGTTTGCAGTCTTTGTGTAAACCTCTGGAGCCATGTTGGTAGCAGAATTCTGCTGCGACAGTCTGTAGATTTAAGAAGGTAAGTTAAACATTAGTTTATCAGGACTATCGCTAGCATTGAAAAAGACTTATTGGGCTGGATTTCCCCAGCCTCCCGGAGACGGGTTCAGAGACGGGGCTTGAGGTCAGGAAAAATTAGGAGGAGCTGTGTTGGGAAGAATCCTCAATGCGTTCCTGCCTCTAAGGGGCTTTTCCGAGGGCAGACTGGGAAATGAGTCGGCTGCCTGCTCCACAGAGGCAGGAAGGCAATTAGGGCATATTAAGACCCCACTCAGGGGCCATTTTTCATCGGCACTGATATTTTACCACCGTCTCAGTCTCACAGTGTGGCCTCCCGGCGGCAGGTTGGGTGGCGATCGGAGCTGGAGGCTGCGTGCCTCAATGACAGGGCTGTGGAGATGAAAGGCTGCAGCCCCCTCCATCAATAGTCCAGCAGAGGGGTTTCCCCTCCACCCCAATGGTCCGATTGGCTGCAGGCGTCTTTATTTCAATAACTCTATGAAGGCATCAGAGGGTGTCTACAAGCTGAGGCATCCTCTTGCTCACTGGCCAGCCTCGGTAGCGCCAACCTAACCTGGTGGGGCTGCCAGCTTGACATCGGAGTAGACCCTCAGATTAGGCTGCAGCCTCCAGAGTCTGCCCAATGTCTTTAATAGGACTGCAAGCGCAGTGGCGGCCAATTAGGGGGCTGCTTCCTGAAAGGTTGCTCCGGTGGGCATGCAGTAGATGGGTGGTTTCGGTAAACCCCATCATTGCCCAACATTAGAGCCCCAACAGCCCATTGAAAAATCCAATCCCTAATATCTGCAGCTAATTATTCTTAAATAAGTCTTCATTTCTGTTAACACCAACAACTTGCATTTATATGGCGCCTTTACTGTAGCTAAATATCCCAAAATGTTCCACAGGAGCGATTATCAAACAAAATTTGGCACCGAGGCACTCAAGGAGATATTAGGATAGGTAACAAAGCCTGGTCAAAGAGGTAGGTTTTAAGGAGCATCTTAGAAGGTGAGAGAGAGGTAGAGTGACTGAGACGTTTGGGGAGGGAAGTCCAGAGCTTAAGGCTCAGGCAGCAGAAGGCACGGGTGCAAAATGGTGCAACAATTAAAATCGACGTTGCAAAAGGGGTCAGAACAAGAGGAGCACAGATATCTCGGGGAGTTGTTGAGCTGGAGGAGGCTACAGAGTTAGGGAGAGATGAGGTCGTAGAGGGATTTGAAAACAGGAATGAGAATTTTAAAATCGAGCGTTGTTAGTTGGGGATCCAGTGTAGGTCAGTGAGCATAGGAGTGTTTGGTTAATGGGACTTAGAGTTCCATCAAAGAACAATATTGAATGCAATATTCCCTTGCTTTGAGTCCATCCTCTCAGATTCTGGCCAAAACAACCCACATGCTCTGAAGAAGCAAAATCACTTGTCCAGTTAACAAGGGCAAAAGAGCTTCGGATAGTGAGACCAGATATTTCAAACATTCAGTGGGACAAATTAAAGTTTAAAAAATACATCAAGCAGAACATGAGAAAGACAAGAATGGTCACATAGTAACTGGAAATGGGGGTTGAATGAGTAACTCTTAGTGACTTGACATTTTCTTAAATCTCAAGTGGACAAGACCAAGCGATTGACTTGATTGTGGCTCAGGGTTTTCTTGTCTGTGGCTCTGTGAAGACATACATGAAGCTGAGATGATCAGAAGCACCAGACAGAGCGAGGTTACCTCATGTGTGAATGATGTAATGCTCACAGACTATGGAGATGCTGAATGATTTTGAATCTATCTTGGGTGAGTGATTACATCATTGAAATACCGCATGAGAAAGCATCATTCATCATTACACTGTGCAAACTTGAAGGGAAAAAATGTTAAATTTGAGTATGTCCTGATCGGATCTAAAAGCAGCATTTTGAGCATTTTGATTCTGATGGCAGTGAAGTTAAGGGATTTATTCACTCTAACTATATTTGGCTTACATACAATGATCGGAACAAGGTCCAAACTCGTGCAGGTACGTAAAATCAAGCATGAGAAAAATCATATCTTGCTCTTAAATTCTTCTTGGTGCGATTGGAGCTTGAAATTTGTTTCAATGTAGTCTTGAAAATACCGGTCTTATTATTTGGTGCTGCTCCCCCTCTCCCCACCCACACCCCATTTATTATTGATGCTTTGGATAGAATTTTGGGAGGTTTGAATGTAGCAGGGACGCTTGATGGACTCTCGCGGAATAGAATAGCCACTGTGTGATCTCATCCAGCAGTTATGGGGGACTAGTCACTTATTAACAAAACCAGATAGTCAATTTATTGCCACCTATGTATCAATCATGCCACAGAAAGCAATGCGAGTGACATCTCTGACCCCAGTCCCCTGCATGTTTCACTTCTTTTATCAAGGCTCTACCCAGCTGAAACCCAGGATATTACCCAAAGCATTTCAAGGTGCAGAAATCCAGAGCATACTATCAACCGCATCTAAGTTGTGACGCTGATTAATTGATATTTTTCCCTTGTTTAACTACTGTACTTCAACGCATCTTGAATGACAGCAGCAGTGAATACACAACTGTAAGAAAATAGGGCCCTTAATAAACTGTTATTTTCTGCAGAGTATAGAACTCTTATCAGATTAGCTAATACAGCATTGATTTTTCCTCGCCAGAAGGGAAATTTTTAAACAGGCAACAATTTTAAACAGCCCTTGGAAACGTTAGGGTCACTTGGTTCAGACTTCCATGTTGACATTTCTAAGTTAGTAGGATGTTGTCTTGTGTACCCCCTTATCTATGTAAATGTTTACAAAGGGTCAGGAAATGATCCTCAGCAGGACATTAACTAAAAATCTAGCCTTGACTTGGGAGATGGAGAGGGAGGGAGGTGACCGCCCTGACATCTTGGGTAGCTGTCCGATATTCATTGGTTAGAAGCGTCCAAACAGATGATTGACACAGGGTAAACTTCCAGAACCCAGGAATAGGGTATGTCAATGGGTGCATAAGGAGGAGGGGAAGACAAGCCATCGCCTGGCTGAAGACCAAGAGCTTCCTGATGTCTCGGCCGACCTGAGAAAGAAAAGAATAAAGAAAGGAAAGAAGACTACTGTCAGCAAAAGGCAAAGGTCTGTCACCCATACCACATCAATCTGCAGAGGTCGGCCAAATCATTTGTCCGTTCTCTGGGATTGGTACGCCACTCTGAACTGTCATGGCTCATAAACTCTTTCTGTCTCATTAATTAATGCATCATTTTTAAACTGTTGCTTCTTAAAAAACTATCTTCAAATTACTTACAAATTCGACTGCCAATCTTAGGCATCTGTGGCCCCCGAATCCAGGATGTTATACAACTCTCCTAATTCATGAAGGGCAGTGCTTTCACTATACAGAAACCTTAAAACTGTAAAACATTTGAAGCAAAGAAAAATCTTGTTACTACCTCCTCATGGCCATTGTGTACTATAAGGCCAAAGTTTGCTTAAGTAGATTCTGAAACCGATAGGTAACAGAAATAATTACACATCAGCGCTAAAACATTTCACAGTGTGTTCTTTTGTATGAGAAGTACTCACTTACTTTATAAAGAGCACCCTGAATTACGGCAGACCATAATATTTAGAACTCTGCTCAGTGGTGCATTATCTAAGTCCTACGCAATAAAATGTGGAGGACAACTAACTCTTGATTATAATTCACAGGACGTTATTCAGCTTTCTGAAGGTTTCTTTCTCCATCCTGTCAAACAAGCTCAATATAATGTGGTCATATTAACTTAATGAACACATTTATCATCATTTAGGAATGCTAACATTAAATTTTACAAACAAAGTTGGGCACCACAATGAAATGCTGAAACCTGACTGCAACCTTTTAGAGTTTCCACACCATCTACTTGATTAGTCTCTGTAGAATCCAATATTTACAACTCCAGTGTACCCTCTGTGCTGTTATTTTTTTGAACGTATGTATTATTAGAGGTACAGTAGAACTATTCCTTCATCAAATACCCCATTACATTATGGGTTTGATCACAAATAAGATGGTGAAATTGAAAAATTATACAGCATAATTGAAGTGACATTTTCACGTTCTGTCTTTTCTTCAGGTGTAATGGGATACCAGTGCTGAAAAAGTGATAGTTTCACTGGAATTCGAACACCCAATCATTAATGTCCAACTGTCTATGGATTTTATAGCAAACAACTGTTTTTGATCTCTGTCTTCAAACGATGTACATAGAAAGAGGATCACAGTGAAACCGAGATTGCATCATAAACTCAAATATAAGGTCAGGAAGTGCAAGTTCCATTGGAGCAAACCAGCCTTCCTAATGAAGATCAAACAGAAGAAATTATGGCATCCCCTTCAAAAACTTAACCAAGAAACTACTGGCTTCACCAGCCCTGAGATTTTAAAAAAATGTACTCATTCACAGGATGTAGGCATCACTGGCAAAGTCAGCATTTATTGTCCATTCCTCGTTGCCTTTGAAAAGGTGGTGGTGAGCTGCCATCTTGAACTGCTGCAGTCCATGCTGAACCCACGGTGCTGTTAGGGAGGGAGTTCCAGGTTTTTGACTCAGACACAATGAAGGAACAGTGATATAGCTCCACGTCAGGATGGTGTGTGACTTGGAGGGGAACTTGCAAGGGGTGGTATCCTCATGCACCTGTTGCCCTTATTCTTCTAGGCATGAGAGGTCATGAGTTTGGGAAGTGCCGATGAAGAAAAGTGTTCAGGTTCTTGACTTGCCTGAACGACAAACTGGTTTATCAATTTTGCCTGTCTCTGTGAACTGTTGTCCCAGGTGAGGGAGAAACTGAAAACATTGCCAATCCACATGAAGATTTCAAGGTCAACCCAATAATTATTGCTGATCATATCAGAATGAAGAGAAGTTTAGTACGAATCCATGGAGATCAGCTAACTTGATTGGAATGTCCTACTTGATGCTAAAGATTGCACGCTCCAATCTGTAGTGAGTTGTTGGGTTGTCAGTCTGTTGCGACCGTGTAGTTGGAGCAGCATCACATCTTCTACGGAAGTTACCTAAGGCTAATCTTTATGCTTATGTCCGGCATTTAGGCAAAGCTATAGATGAACCTTACTATCCCCTATAGGTTTCTATCAGCTTGCAGAGAATAACAGCAGCAAAGCTTCAAGGATTGTTTTTGATGTCTATAGAACTCTTAAAGCAGCATTGCTGCCTGGGACACTATTCCATGTTTTCAGAAATTCAGCTGAAGAGTTTGACCTTATAAGCAAGATTGCTGGTTTGTTCACAGGCTCTGAAGAAGAGTCATACGGACTCGAAACGTTAACTGTGTCTTTCTCTCCACAGATGCTGTCTGACCTGCTGAGTTTTTCCAGCAATTTTCTGTTTTTGTTGCTGGTTTGTTCACAGGCTCTGGTAAAATTGGGCTTTCACTTTGTTATAATTTCTTTGATTTTCCCACAACACACAACTGCAAGTGGAGTGACAGTGGCGACATTAGTTGCTTGTTGCTGCACCCTGAAACTAAACTAAGAAAAATAAAGTGCGGGAGAGAGGGTCCCACCAATGTTCATCCTCTAGTATCCCAACTTTCCCAGACAATTACTTAACAGTAGATATTACTGTCCAGCCTGGCTGAATATTGCAGACAATTATAATCTGTTATGTGAAGAAATTACTTTCAGTGTCTGCTCTAAATTCACATTCACTAGTTTATATTTATGGTCCTGGGTGCCAAACTAAAGCTTTATTCAAGGTTTACCTTTTCTAAGCTATTTAATATTTTATATGTGGATATGATTTCCCATGTACCATCCTTATGCTCCAGAGGTTGAGTTTTAATTAACCTTTTGTAAATACACCACTGCCCCTTACACTGGAATCATTTCTGTTGCTCTCCAACTCCTGCAGATCACTTTTGTATATAGAATCATCCTATCACAACAGCTGGAGAATTTAAATTCAGTTTATTAAGTAAACCTGAAATATAAAGCTAGTCTCAGGAATGATGACCATGAAACTGCCAAACTCTAGTATGATCACTAGAACCGTACACAGTACTCCAAGTCTGATTGAACTAGTACATTGCACAGGCTTAGCATAACCCTAGTAGACTTTTAGCCCTCTGTTGTAACTATATGTCCTTGCATTTTATTGTCTTTTTAAATTGCTTCACAACATTGTCTGGATGTTGTCAGAGGCAAGTCCATTTTTACTTTGAAGGTTCTTTCTGAGACCCCTTATGTTATATCTTTTCTTCCTCCAATGTCAATATGTATACCTTTGGAAATGGTAACATAATGCTGATGAGGACGTGAGGAAGAGGAGCAGTAGGCCATTCGGCACTCCGAGCCTGCTCCGCCATTCTGTAAGATCATGGCTGTTCTTCAACCTCAACTCCACCTGCCTGCCCTATCCACATATCCCTGAAGTCCATTAGTAACCAAAAATCTATCTACCTCTGCCTTGAATATACTCAATGACTGAGCACCTGGGGTAGAGAGTTACAAAGATTCACAATCCTCTGAGTGAAGAAATTTCTCCTCATCTCAGTCTTAATGGCTGAGCCCTTATTCTGAGGCCGTGACCTCTAGTTCTAGATTCCCCAGCCAGAAGAAACATTTTCTCTGTGTCTGCACTGTCCAGCCCCTGAAGAAATGTTAATATGTTTCAATACGATCGATTCTTATTTTTCCCTACTCCTGGGAATATCGGCCTAGACTACTCAAATCTTTCCTTGCAGAGCCATCCCCTCATCCCAGGAATCAGTCTCATGAACTTTTGTTACGCTATGTTGCTGGACTAGTAATCCAGAGGCCTGGACTACCGATCCTACAATGATGTTAGTGTTAACCCTAACCCTAACATAGGCTGGGATTTTCCATCTTCGCCACTGGAGATTCGGCAGCCCACCCGAAAATCCATTGACTTTCAGCGGGACTGGACGATCCCGGTGGTGGGCAGGACCAAAAAATCCCACCCATCGTGTTGGACATGAATTATCAATGCTGATGAGCTGCCCTCACTCAATGGTGTTTTTTGAGGAAGAAGGGTTATGTAAGCTTACATCATACACACATACAACACACACACCACACCTAACATCACACACACACATACAACACACACACCACACCTAACATCACACACACACATACAACACACACACCACACCTAACATCACACACACACACATACAACACACACACCACACCTAACATCACACACACACATACAACACACACACCACACCTAACATCATACACACACATACAACACACACACCACACCTAACATCACACACACACATACAACACACACACCACACCTAACATCACACACACACATACAACACACACCACACCTAACATCACACACACACACATACAACACACACACCACACCTAACATCACACACACACATACAACACACACACCACACCTAACATCATACACACACATACAACACACACACCACACCTAACATCACGCACACACATACAACACACACACCACACCTAACATCACACACACACATACAACACACACACCACACCTAACATCACACACACACACATACAACACACACACCACACCTAACATCACACACACACATACAACACACACACCACACCTAACATCACACACACACATACAACACACACACACCTAACATCACACACACACATACAACACACACACCACACCTAACATCACACACACACATACAACACACACACCACACCTAACATCACACACACACATACAACACACACACCACACCTAACATCATACAAGGGCATGGAGACAACTGAGGCTGACATCACAGGAATGTGAATCTCACAGTCAGACTCTATCACTGAGTGGGGGGAAGGCTAAACCTCGAAATAAGAGGATTCCAAAGTACAAAATCACAACGTCTTCAGCTTTCAGGAACATTCACATAACTATCATATCTAGCACACCCATGACCTAAAAGTGATACCAATTTTTCTTAACTTCCCTAACTCTAGCGCTACACCTGGGTACAGCCCCGACACCCGCAGCAGAGGTGGAGGCAGCTGCTGACTGCTACATCCTGATGCCTGTGATGACCTCGAAGGACGTCCTCTGGGGGCCCCAGGCCTGGAGGGCCCCAGCCTAATAAGGGTAACCTGCTCAAGGGCAGAAGTGCCCTTGATGGCCTGAGAAGATGGAGTGGGTGGGGCCATAGGCAGAGGGGGCTGTGAGTGGCTGCACACCCTTGGAGTGTCCTGAGAGGAGGCCCCCGGGGTGTCCGGCTGACTCTCATCCTCCCTGTGGGTGCCCGAGGGCCCCACCCTGACTCCTGCAGGAGATGGTGCACCTGGAGGGAGGTCAAGGCGCCTCATCCCCATGGTGCCTACATCCTGTTGGTGCCCACCAGGGTGTGTGGCCGTGGAGTGCAGGACCCAGCGCAAATCCAGCAAGACCTGCCAAGATCTCTATGGTGGTCTCCAGCCTTCCCATGGTGAGCTCGAGGCATTTGCATGTTGGAGCCACGAGATCAGACAGAACACGGACGGATTCCTCCATCGTTCTCTCTAGTCTGCAGAATGACTGCTGAATCTCTGCCTGATGTCCCACCGCCTGTCGTTGCACCTCCAGCATAGATTTGGCGCCGCTTCCAAAGGCTCATCATCTGACTCGGACTGAGCGGGTGGCTGGTTTCCAGCAGCCCTCTGAGTCCCGGAGACCTGGGCTGTCCCTGCCTCCGACTGCTGCGGGGACGTGTCAGTGAGGTGTTCCCCAGAAAGTGAGCCCCCGAGCCTAATCTACATCTGTCCCCCACTGACATGTGTGTCTCTGAGCTGGTGGAGGGTGTGTGTGAGCACTGTGAGGGTTCTCCTGGAGCTTCCCCTCCAGACATGGTCCGGGGGCTCGCACTGATGCCCGACTGGCTTGGGGGCCTCAAAGTGCTTGTGCCTAGAAAATAGAAAAGAGAGTTTCAGTTAATGAGCATGAGCTGGGTAAGACTGCGCGTGACTCACTGTGAATGTCAGGATTTGATGGGGTGATGGAGCTGTGATCCATATTGGGTTGGTGGGAGAGGCCAATCTCCCCTTCCCCACAGGAGCGATCCCTGTCCCCCCCCAGTCAGCTCAGCTGCAGCCTCCTCGAATTCACTGAGGGCGATGATGCCAGACGTCCCTCCCCGGTCTGCGCTCTCTCACACCTCTTGTGCGTCAGCTTGGCCTGTATGAAGAAGAAAGAAAGGCAGATGATGGGAAGGGATGGAGTGGAGGTTGGGTGAGATGCATGTCCCCTGTGTGTGGTGAGCCCTCCCCAGGAGGGCCAGAGGATGGATTGTGAGCAACATGATGGATGGGATGGCGGTAATGTGTCAGAAATGTTATAATGTTATTGGAATTTATTGTTAAGTAGAGTAATAGTGGGGCCTGTGTCTATGTCTATGTCTGTGTGTGTGTGATTTAATTGAATTAAAGGCAGCTGGCCTGAAGGCTTTGATGTATTAGAAGATAAGCTAGATTTGAAATGTTACGTAGGTAAACATGGGTGGAAAGGGAATATTTGCATTTTTAAATAAACCAGACTAGCTTGTTTTCAAAGGAGGGGTGAAATGTGTCACCTAGCCAGGTGAAGCTCAGAAACAGTGAGCGGGATTTGCTGCACCCGCCCGCCGCCGGGATCTTCTGGTCCTGCCGCAAGTCAATGGACATCAGGCTGGGGTGCCGCCTCGCCCGCGGTGAGTCCCGCCCACAAAGCGCCTAGAGAATCCTGGCAAGTGTGTTTACTTTTCCCAAAGATTATTGGTAAAGTTAGTGCCAATGGAGATTTTTATTATCATGGAGGTAAAGTCCAAAGACATAGTGAAACAATGGGAATTTACATTCAAAGGGGAAAATATGCATAAAGGAGCGAAGGTTGTGTGTAAGGTCAGGCATTCTAAGATCTAAACAACTGTGAAAAGCTTGCAGCATCTAAGCCTCAAGCTGCTGTCTACAAAGAGCTGAAGTTAAGCAAACTCACTTTGAATTCGATTGTTCAGGGTATCGTGTTCTTTACCTGGGTCTTATAAAATCTATCTGTCTTACTGTTGCCTTAACAAAAGTGTAACTGGGAGTTAGATTAAGTAGGGGATTTAGAAGTTATCATAGTAGTAATTTGCAGATTTACGTATGCATTTAAAATCATTTCTTCTATTAATAAAGGTTTAATTTAGTTTTGTAAGAAACCTATAAAACTCGGTGGTCTTATTAGTACTGAATTCAAGACACGCATCTTGAAATTTATACAAATTGCAAAACAAGTTGTTTCAACTTTCTCTTTGGGGTTTGAGCAGCTCAGCATTTACCATTGGCTGTGCCAAAACAGATGTGGACATCTCGGTGAGAGAATAAGTGTTGATATGTGTCCCCCACTAATGGTTGTGTGAAACCACTGAAGAGAGTAGCTGCTTGAGTGCATGGTGCCATATTGAGAGTTTGATATTGGATGGCGTTGAAGGATGACTTACCTTGGCGGAGTGGATGAGATCATTCATCCTCTTCCTGCACTGGGTGGTACTTTGTACGTGGGTGCCAGCCACACTGACTTGCTCTGCGACGGTGCCCCAGGCCTGAGAGGTGAGGCTGCTCCGCTTCCTGCAGCCACCCGTGGGGTAGAGCATGTGCTGTTGCTCCTGCACCCCTTTGACCAAGGCCTGGAGGGCCTGGTGGGTGAAGCGGGGGGTGCAGATTTTGCCCTGAGGCTCTCGGGCTTTCTCTTATGGGTTGCAGACATCTCTGCTGGGCCGGAGAGATTGAGATTGTGCGTTGGACTGGCGTTCAAATGTGGCACCTGGGCCTTCGAACCAACCAGCTGACAGCGGGTGGATGAATCAGCTCCTGACCCACCAGGTGATTCGGAGTGAAACGTGCCTCTGCATAATTAATGAGGTGCAGAATCGGGCAGGAGTTGCCGCCATTTCGGATGGCGGGCTGGGCGCTGCTGAAACTGCCCATCACCGCACTTAATTTCATTTTGGGAGAATTCTGCCCAATCTCACAGTCAGTTTCAGGATTCATATCATTGATACAAATAAGAAGAGATCCAAGCACTGAACCCAGCAGTACATCATTCAGGACCAACCATTGGTCCAATAAACACCTCACTGCTACCTTTAGCTTGCTAATCATCAGCCAAACTTTGTGTCTCTCTTCCATTCTTATGTTGGATTAGAGCATTTCATGGGGAACCTTGTCAAGACCTGAAATGAAAGGGAATACCATTGCCTACTCTGTGTGCACCTCCAAAGAAATCAAGGAGATCTATCAAGCATAACCTTTCTTACTCAAAGCCATGTTTAACTGGATTTCAAAATTACATTTCTATATTTTATATTTTCCTACATTACAACAACGATGAAACTCCAGCAGTACTTCATTGGCTAGAAGACACTTTGGGGTGACCTGAGGTGGTGAAAGGTGCAAGATAAATTTGTTTTCTTTCTATACAGCAATGCCTCCACTTAAATCACTAAAGTTGGTAAATATTTCTGTGGGCAATGTCACCTGGCATATCTCAAGATCACAAAGATGATGATAAATTACGAGAGGGTTAACTTCCAGTGTGGCACCTCGCTTATTGGGGACACAGGTTGCAGAATCAAAAGCATTGAGCTTTGCACCAAGTTTTTCCACCTGCGCTATTGTTAAGTATGTTGGGAACACAGCCTGGCAAAAATGTATCCAATGTTTTGTCGTTGAGTGTAATAAGAGGAGCAAAGCGTCGAATCGTATCTTACTATGGTTATCTTAGTGCAGAAGGAGGCCATTCTGCCCATTGTGTCTGTGCTGAATGAACTGTCCAATTTAGTCCCAGACCCCAGATTTTTCCCCATAACCCTGCAAACTCATCTTCTTCAATAAATACATGTCCAATTGCCTTTTGAAAATTCCTAAGGAAAATTCATTTATTTGTTCTTTGCCATTGCTTTTCAGTATAGTTGCATTTTTTCCAGCGTAAGCTTTCTTTTTTTTTATACACTCGAGAAACAAGCAGTGAAAAACTAAAGTGATTTAAAAAGGAAAAATTATGGCATAGATCACAGCACCTCTAGTGCACAGAGATGAAGCCCTGAGGCACTTGCTGAAGGATGCTGGAGGAGATATGACAGGGGAAGTACAATTATGCAAATATTTTGGATATGTTCAAAAATCCAACCCTACTGGCAAAACATGTTACATGACATTAAAACCAATCACTCAGCTCCCCACTGAACTCCAGAGAGCATACTGCCTTCTGGGATTACATATAAAGCCCACTTGAATTCCATGCATGTGTAACGTTTATTTATAAACCAACAGTGCATCTCACTGAAGTGGGTGTTGATATGGATCTCCAGCCAATCCAAAAGCAATCACCATGAAAGAAAGAAAGATTTACATATACATCTTTCACAACTTCTGGTTATCCGAAAGCAACATCACAGCCAATGAAATGGGTTTTCAGAGTGTAGTTACTGTTGTATTGTGGGAAATGTGGTCATCAATAAGCTCCCATAAACAGCAATGCGATAATCACCAGATAATCTGTTTTAGAGATGTTGGTTTGGGGGATAAATATTGCCCAGGACACTCCTTTGCTCTTCTTTGAATAATGCCATCGGATCTTTTACATCCACCTGAGAGGGCAGATGGGGCCTCGGTTTAACGTGCTACCTAAAACACAGCACCTCTGACAGTGCAGCACTCCTGCAGTACCGCACTGGAGTGTCAGCCTAGGCTACATACTCAAGTTCCTGGAGTGGGACTATGAACACATGACCTTCTGACAAGAGCTTTAGCCACTAAGCCACAGCTGACATTATGGAATATGGATCATACTGAAAATACTGCGCTGTTCAGACTAAGAGAAATTGTTTCTAATATAGAGTAATTTATCCAGGTTAGGTGTGGAAGGAAGTTACCCAGCATTGAAAATAGGTTCTGGACTAATCAGGTAGAGGACAAATGAATATGCTCTGGGTACGTGGACAGCGCTGACATTACCATTATTATTACCAATCCCTATGTGCCATGAGAGACAATGGTGTTGGGGTTTGAGGCATTGATACATATAAAATATTAACAAGTCCTCCAACACCTTTCCTTTTCTAATTTGACAATTCTGTTCCTGGTTTGCTTTCTTTTTAACCTGTTTTGCTCGTCCTTCAATCACATTCTCAACAAACATATGATGATAATTATAGATGCTAATGGATAAAGAAACCAAAGGCAGCACCTGGATGAGAAATAGTTGGGGCCAGGGATGGACTCTGTGCAGGAATAAGAGAACAAACCATTGGAAGTGATGAGCTGACTGCAATGGGACATGAAAATGGATAATGCAGTAAAGGCAATATTTTTCCCTCTACAGATCACTTTCGTGATATTGTCCTACCAGGACATAACCATAATGCACCACAAACAGCAAAGATGGAAATTATTGAGCTCCTTTTCCTGATAGCTGCAGCATACAGCAAAGGTGCTGGGAAGGCAGCGCTCCCAAGTGTTGGCACTAATCAAACAGAGGCGGCTTCAGCGGATCGGGCGCAACCCACAGAGTGGGAGACCGTTGCATACCCAAGAACCTTCTGTGTGATGGAGGAGCCTACCTCTCAGGGATTTAGCCTTCACAGCCATCAGCAAAGGTGCACCAATTGAAGACAGCCCACCTAAATGGATTGTCTGCTGCGTGTCCATCATCTCTTGTAGATGAAAGGATGACAACACAAACATTAGATCATCTGGTCTAATTCCACTCTCTGACTCAGTCCCCATTTCTGTTTTCCTATTACAATCAACAATCAAATCCTGCTCTAAATGTGTTTATAGACTCTGCGTTCAAAACAATTTCTGGCAGAGAATTGTACATTTCGCAAAACAAATCCTCTACCATCACCTTTAATTCTTTCTGTGGTGAGCGACATCTTGATATTGTCCTGTTGACCAGTGATTCCAGTGATAATGAAAAGCAATATGTCCTGACGCACAGTATTAACTGGTTTGCCTCGTATTATAATGCCGCTGATTTTAGCCCCAAACTATTAGAACACATAGCTGAAAGCAACCAACAGATCAAAAATGATTGATAAACACACTTGGGACTTGTTAATATTCACATGATTTACCCATCTGTTACTGGTGGGGTGTTTTGGTTCAGTAGCTGGAGAACAATCAAAAGCAACAAAAGCAGAAAGATAATTCTAGAAAACATTAAAGGTTAGTAAGATAAATAGTTCAAACAACAGAACATATTTTGTTTTGCTTATTAGCTTTCACTCCCATAATTGCACATGAATCTCAATCTAGTCATTGGGTCTCACATTTGAAATATATCATTCACTTACATTGATGCTGATGCAAACTGTTTGCGAAAACAATATATTTCTATCTTTCAAGATATGAATGCATCATCAATTTAAAAAAAAGTCGGGATTGCATTGCATTATTTCTTGTGATGTACATTTATTCTATTTATCTTTTTCTGTCTGTCACCAGTTAAAATGTATCTGCATGCTGCTTTTAGCACCACTGCTCATTCCCTCAAGCAACACCTTGAGAACAAAGCACATGAAGAGGTGATAGCAATGATGAATATTCAAATATTCCTTTTATTCCACTGATGAGTTTGACCATTATAATTCATCTGTGACCCCACCACCCTTGAATAACAATTATGTCCTCCTTCATAACTGTACATTGCCTTTGTCCAACAGGTTGGGGTGGGGTGGGTGCGGGGGGAATATTAGGTTTAAAACGTAAATGGCAAAACAACAGCTGAATGATCCAGTTGGCAGCGATTCGTTTACATTCCACTGTTTCACCATTGAATGATAGGTAACTCCTGCCCCATACACATGAACTTGATTTGCTATAAAGCCCAGTGTATGTGCTAATTATGTGCTGAAGGATTGAAATGGCATTCATTCAATGGGTGCATGGAAAAAAAGGTGGGTATTGCAGGCTACCGCTTTTCTCCGTGCTCCTACACATGTGCCTGTGAGTAAATATTTCAAATGCACAATGATACTCTGGCTCAGCACTAACACTCTCTCAATGCTTGTTCAGCAGCAATTAGCACAGAACGTGCAAATTTAATCAGGAATGACTTAATTTCCACATTGTGCCAATTTCTCCCATTTAAAACAGGTGTTAAAACACAGGAGGATCCACTAGTGAACAGAGCACGAGATACTGGCAAAAAGACGGGTTTCTCTTGGTGAACTGTGGAACGTGAACGTCACCTGAAGTTTGTCAAAGCTCCATAGTTTGGAAGAAGGAGAAGCAGCAAAAGCACTGTTCAAGTCCTGAGGCCCAATGTAATACTGGACTGCCATGACTGAGATTCATGGTCTCTATAATTAACGCCCATAACCACAAGCCAGTAGAAAATGCTATCTTCAATTACTATACTGTATTTGCTGCTCAAGACGCAGTCTCCTCTATACTGAGGAGACCGAACGCAGATTGGGTGACTGCTGGGGACACCACCACTCAGTCCGGAAGCACGGCCCCAAACCTCTGGTCGACTGTCATTTTAATTCTCCACCCCCACTTCCACTCCTCCTCTGATCTCGGCCTCCTGCAGTGTTTGAGTGAAGCTTAACCCGAAAATCTTGAGGAACAGCATCACGTCTTTCAATTTCCACACTTTCCGACCTTCCAGACTCAAAACTTGGAGCCCAGGTTTTCGCCATGTCGGAGAGCCTCTCCGCCATGGCGAAAATAGCGGAAATGGCCGAAAATCTTAAGTCCCATCCCCGGACACAGCATCTCCTATTTTGGGGGTGGGGCTGGAGAAGGGCTGAGGTTCATGCATGCACGATTCATGGAGGCAGCTGGCCACTTAAATCACCAGCTGCCTGCACTGAAGTAGGATTATGGTAGGTGAGGAGTGTGGACCAGGTAAGAGCTGGTCTGAACTTGGTGGATTCATTTGGATAGCCAACGTACCCCTTTGGAGAGGTAAAGTACCTCTTTGGACAGGGTCCTGGGACACCTTTGTGAGAGGTCAGACATCCTTTGGGAGAGGTAAGGCACTCTTTCGACTTGTTAAAAGTAGCCATTATTATGTGTAAAAGGTGCATAAGCTCATTGGGACTGTCAAAGCTGTCAAAGAACTGTCTAGCTTTCAAGGAACTGCCAAGCTGCCAAAGAACTCTCAAAGAACGGTCAAAACTCATTGCTACTGTCAAAACTCATTGGAATTGTCTAAGCTATCATTGGATTTAACTCGCTGAGATTTAAATTTTAAAAAAAGTATGGAGTTCAAAAAAAAGTTAGTGCTTGATGTTTCATTATAGGCTGATTTTACAAGCTAACATTATCACCGTGGGGTGCCCGTTAAGTGGGAAGTTTGATTGACAGGTCCAAATGGCTAAAGAATAGAAATGTTTGTTTTCATAAGAGAATAGTTGAAGTATTGAATGTTTTTTTTCTCAGTAAGAGTGTTTATTGTTTAAAATAGTGATGTCATCAATATACACATGGCTCCTGAAGTTTGCCCATGGTGGATACTAGGTGAGTTGGCATGGACATGGCTAAGGGCAAAGGGTGGTGGGTGGGGGGACATGGATTGGCATGAATTGACATTAAGTTGGCATATGGGTTATAAAGGGCCATGTGGATGTGGGGGATATAGGGACTATGAAGGCAATGGATCTGGGTACATATGAACATACGAATTAGGAGCAGGAGTGGGCCAACTCGACCCCTCAAGCCTGCTCTGCCATTCATGGTGACCTGATTGTAACCTGAATCTCACACTCCCAAACCAGCGTATTTTTAGATGGGGAGGGGCATGAAATAGGATGAATGGGCTATTTCCCACTGCCCTGACCTCTCAGCCAGGGCGGGCAAGGCCTCGGACAAGTTGCCTGCCCTTGCCCCGCTGGAGGCCATTGAGTGGCCAATTATTGACAACTTAAGGGCCATTTCCCACCCAGCCTCAATTTTTAGGCCGGTGAGAGGACTTCCCGGGCATGGGAAGAGCCCAAAAATAATCAGGTCTCGGCCTCGGGCAGGAAGAGGCGGGGGTGGGGGGGGGAATGCCCCCACTTAAGGCCCAATGGCTGCTGGGCCTCCTTCCCCCAGGCCTTTGCCCGGACACCCCAATCTCCCCAAGGCCTTCCCTTCCTCCCCCACCCTGAGACCCGGAAAACTAGCCTTTCTGTCCGCTCCCGAGACTTAGGCCCTGTCATCTTTAGGAAGCTCCTCATCGGCCCATTGCAGCTTCTGTCACTGGAGGGACTAGAGAGCTGGCAGCTCTCTAAGGCGGGACTTCCCCGCTGAGTGTGACCAGAGGTCCTGCCTGCAGCCAACTGACACCCATTCGAGCGTGAAATGGCTGCGAGGAAGGCAGAGTCGGCAGGGATGTGTTCCTCGCCGATTCGTCCTTTGACGGGATGGGAAACCCCACCATTGGAAAAATCCTGGCCCTCAACTCCACATTCCCGCCTACCCCCGATAACCTTTCACCCCCCTTGCTTATCAAGAACCTATCTACCCCTGCCTTAAAAATATTCAAACCTCTTCTTCCAATGCATTTGGAGGAAGAGAGTTTCAAAGACTCACGACACTCTGAGAGGAAACATTTCTCCTCATCTCTGTCTCAAATAGAGGGGTAAAAGGCCATGGGTTGGCATAGGTGGTAAGAGGCGTCATGGGGATGGATCGGGGACATCGGGTGGCATGGCTTGGCAGGAATGGGGCATGGGGAGTATGTAGGGGCGTGAGGGGGGTGAGGGTTGCAGGGTTGTCTTCGGTTTTAATTTTTAAAGTGCCAGAACACAGAAGCAGGCTTTCGACCCAGCCCCCCTCTGCACCCGGCAGCCTCTGCACTCACTCCTGGGGAGGCGGGGGTAGGGGTCTGCGAGCCTAACATCTAATCCAGCCTGCCCCCTGGATCGTAAATTGGAACTGCAGGCAGCCATTTTTAAAGGTTGGGTTTACAGGGGCAGAATTTTGCCCTCGATGGGCGGGCGGGCATCCGACCTCTGCCGCCGAAACGGGGCCTGCCGCCATTTTGAGTGGGCGGGCCAATTAAGGCCCGCCCAGCGGCCTGCCCAACGGGAAGCGCTATGCAGTTCCTGTGTCGGGGTGGGGGTGGGGGGAACCCCCAGCTGTCAAAGTGCGCTCTGCTCCCTGAGGCAAAGTGCTGTCTCAGGGAGATTAGTGACAGGTTAAAAAACTCTAAAAGTAGAAAAATAAAAACATTATTAACATGTCCCCCTCATGTGACAATGTCACACGAGATGGGGCATGTTAATAAGAAGCACTGAAGCTTTATTAAAGTTTTTAAACATGAACATGAAACCCATCCCGCCGGTGGATGAGGTCTCATGTATTATCAGAAGCCCGCTGGGGCTCCTGGTCTGCCCGCCAGCCTTAAGGTTGGATGGGCAGGTCTTTAATGATCTTAATTATCCTGTCAATGGCCTCAATTGGCGACTGACAGGTCGGCGGGTAGACAGCTGATTTCGCTGTCCGCCCGCCTTCCTAAAAATTTAAATGGACCGGGATGATATCGGGGGTTCCTCCCGACTTCATCCCGCGTCATTTTCCCATCGGCGAGTGGACCCCGCCCCCAAATCACCGACGGGAAAATTCTGGCCCAGAGGTGGGAATTCCCCTGTCTCTATGTACCCGACCCGGGGTGGGGGGTGAAAATCTGAGCCTGAGTTCAACCATTTCAGATTGAAACTTCTGCCCCCAATTTGTTTCGTTCTCTTTGCTGGTTTTGGTTTCTCTCTCTTGTTTTTTTGCTTTTAGACAGCAGTTGTTCTTGATCTTGATATTCACGCCTCCTCTAGACCCATATTTTGTTCATTTATTTGTCCCATTACCATTCCCTTTTGCGCAATCATCCCTTTTGTCATTTAATCTCCCTTACCTTCTACCCTAGCACAGACCTGCCATTTTGTTCTTTATGTACCCTTCCCCTTTTCACTTACTTCTAACCTGTTACATTTCTAACTTTTCTTAGTCCTGACGAACGGTCACAAATTAGAAACATTAATTCTGTGTCTCTTTCTGGTTTTTTTCTGTTTTTAGACTGGTGATAAACTCCTTTTCAAAATGGTACATTTACATCCACCTGATAGAGTAGGCAGAGCCTCAGTTTAACCTCTTACCTGAAGGACGGCACCTCCGGCAGTGCGGCACTCTGCTCAGTGCTGCACTCAAGTGTTGGCCATGACTTTTGGGCTCAAGTTTCTGGAACTGGACTTGAACCCACAACCTTCAGACAGAGGCAATAATGCTGTCCACTGACCTATGTTTGACACATGGAAGGAAAGGTGGGTATTTCAGGTTACCAATTTGCTGCTGCTTATTTCATGTTTTTTAAAAATTCGTTCATGGGACGTGGGTGTCGCTGGCTAGGCCACTATTTATTGCCCATCCCTAATTGCCCTTGAGAAGGTGTGGTGAAATGTCTTTTTGAACCGCTGCAGTCCCTGTGGTGTAGGTACTGTTAGGGAGGGAGTTCCAGGATTTTGACCCAGCAACAGTGAAGTAAAACTCACCATGACCCTATTTATGATGTTTTTGTGATGCTGCTGTGGTTTGCACAATAGCTGTGTGTAATTTTTTTCATGCAAACTGAGGATATTTGGATGTTCTGACGAGGTGTGCCAGTGCTCAGACCCGTAACAATAGCATTAACTTCCTACTGAAAGATGGCCTGAAATACAGTAAACTCATTGCTGTGTTAAGGGCAAACCCTTGAGGTAAGGATGACGTCATTACAGATCCATTCTTTTTCATTCTTAGTCGGTTTTCTGCTCCCTCTCAGGCCTGAAGGACACATTAGGTACTGTAACATTCCCTCTTGTCTGTACTTCAGTCTGCACCGTTCTCCTGCTTTGTTTTGCTAATGACCCTGCCTGACTTTACGCCATCATTTAATGTTAAGAAAACCCAATGGCCAGAATTTTTAGCTCGTTGGGCAGGGGCATGCCCGACCCGAACAAACGTAAAATGGCGGACAATATTTCGGTCGGCAGGTGCACATGGGAGAAGGCAACGTGCCAGCCAACAACTAAAAGGCCTCTTGAGGCCATTAAAAATGTAGTTGAATGAAATTTTTCGCTGCCCGTCCTACCTTACGGTTGGCAAGCGGACAAAAAAAAGTCAAGCGGCCTTTGCATTTTTTGTGAAACCTCGTCCACGGGCGGGATGAGGTTTCGATCCATCGTTAAAAAGAATTTAAAAATTTCATCCTAATTTCTAACATGTCCCTGCTCATGAGACAGAGTCACATGAAGGGGCATGTTTTTTAACACCTTAAAATTCTTTATTTTTTTTATATCATCATCTTTTCCTGCACGCACGTGCGTGCATGTGTGAACTTGCGCGCTTGCCCTCTTCCACCCACCCCACCCCGGCCCCACACAGGCAGCGCTGAGGGATGCAGCATGCATTTCATGCTGGGCGGGCCTTAATTGGCCTGTCAGAGTGAAATCACAGTCCGGCCCTGATCGCGGGTGGTGGTCAGCTTCCCGGCCGCTCCCGCCCAGCCCCCCGCCGAGCCCACCCGACGAGGGCAAAATTCTGCCCTATCTAATTCAGGAAATCCTTGCAATAGCCAGGCTATTTTAACCCAATTTCCTTTTTGTTTTTACCTGATCCAGTACACTGCACCTTTCTTACATTATCAGTTAAAGCATCAACTTGCTGCTTTCAGTATCTTCAAAGGAGTGAAATATGAATCAACAATCGCCACATAATGAAGCACTGAACTTTTATTGCTCTTGTGTGGAGAGCAGAAATATGTGGCTGCTAGGGACTTGTGCACTTCAGGTTGTGATCTTTTTAATCCTGCAACTCTCAAACGTTTTATCCAGCGATGGAAAGATTTTAGAGTTTGATTAGTTCAGAAACATGGTGAAGAAATCCAATGTTTTGAAGACTTTTATCAAACCAATTACATAGAAATTGACCATTCATCCCAAGCAGCTCATGTTGGTGTTAATCCACCACTGGAGCTTATATGCTTGCCCTGCTTCCATGTCCTTTCACTCTCCATTCTTCATTCATCCATTACCTGTTCTAAAATGTTGACACAGTCATTGCTTCCTCAGTCACCCCTAACACCCACTCCCTTTCCTATGGTTCTTTTCTGTGCAATCTCAGGAGATGGAACACCTGTCCTTTCACCCCTTCTTCTCCCTGCCCAAACCCCTCCACAAAGCCTGTCCACAAGGCACAAGTCAGGAGTGTGATGGAATACTCTCCACTTGCCTGGATGAGTGCAGCTCCAGCAACACTCAAGAAGCTTGACACCGTCCAGGACAAATCAGCCCTGCTTGATCGGCACCTCATCCACAAACATTCACTCCCTCCACCACCGACGCACAGTAGGAATTCACCAAGACTCCTTAGACAGCACCTTCCAAACTCATGACCACGACCATCTAGAAGGACAAGGGCAACAGTGCATGGGAACACCACCCACTGCAAGTTCCCCCCCAAGCCACACACCATCCTGGCCTGGAAATATATCACCATTCCGTCACTGTCGCTGGGTCAAAATCCTGGAACTCCCTTCCAATGCTTGGCAGGTGCCTGAAGCTGGTTTGCTAGCAGCTGACCAGTTGACCCCGAGACCATCTATACTTACCCCCCCCCAACCCCCCACCCTGAACTGCAGCGATCAGTGGACCATAGTTGTGCCTGCAGGTGCCTGCACATCCCCCCAATGACAGCAGCTGCACCCACCTCTCCCAGTGGAGCAACTGTCCTTCCAAGGCAACCGGCCCTCTGATTGGCCTGCCCTCCCACCTTTAGTTGGGCGACGCTCCGGGAGGCAGCCTCTTTATTGGCTGCCTCTGTGATGATGCCGTGGGCAGGCATGCTGCCACCTAGTATTGGGTCAGGATTCAGAAATGGTCCTGCCCCACGGGACAAGAATACTCCCCTGAGCCCAGGCCTGGAGTAGGATGATTGTGCTGTGGATTAGTCAAGGAGAATATGGCATAAATGCAAAATTACATAGAACGTCTTTCATTCCTCTGGCCAGGGCAGTCTCAGTGCTGTAAGCAGGGCAGAAACCAGACTGAAGGTATTTGAATAGGATGTTATAGAAAGGAAAAGGAAAGAAGGAATTGCATTGATATAGCGCTTTTCACGACCACCAGATGTCTCAAAGCACTTTATAGTCAATTTTTTCAAGCGTAGTCACCTTTGTAATGTAGGAAACATGGCAGCCAATTTGCGCACAGCAAGCTCCCATACACAGCAACGTGATGATGGCCAGATAATCTGCGATGTTGATTGAGGGATAAATATCGGCCAGGATACTGGAGATAACTCCCCTGCTCTTCTTAAAAATAGTGCCATCTGAGCTTTTGCATTCACCCGAGCAGGCCAATGGAGCCTCAGTTTAATGTCTCATCCAAAAGGCATCACTGCAGCACTCCCTTAGTGTCAGTCCAGATTTTTGTGCTCAAACCTGTGAGTGGGGCTTGAACCCAGAACTTGGCGATTGAGGAGTGAGTGCTCTACCAACTGAGCCGCAGCTGAGACTAGAAAGCATTTTGGAGCAATGACCATGGAACTGGGAGGCCATGAGCTACCTGTAGACCTTAGAGAGGAAAGCATGGGCAGGAGGAAATGGTCACTTGAGAGAGTGTCTCGACCAAGAGGGAGCTATATGAGGAGAAAGGTGAAGATGGTAGCTTTGATAGGAAGAGGGATAGTGCTTAGTCAAAGGAAGCCATTACAATAAGAAGCCATGGGAGCCAGGAGGGAAATGGGAGCTGAGTAGGAGCAGTCACTGGGTCCTAAGTGAGCTTGGAGCTGGAAAGGAAGCTGCAAAATGACAGGAGGTTGTTGGGAAATTGCATGGTGGTCAGAAGCAGGAGAAGACGGGAGAAAGGGATGGTAATGGCAGCTGCATAGATGGTCTCAATCTTGGCAGTGAGGAAATCCATGAGCTTTTCCCACTTTGTATTGAAGGTGTGAATGGAGGGTGAGGGCAAAAGGTTGAGAAAATGGTTCATCATGGGGACAAAGTGCCTTGGATTGTCCTTACTTTCCAAGATGATCATGGAGTAATAGGAGGGCGTGACTCAAAAGAGCGATGTGCAGTAGTACATCAAGTAGGTGAATCAGGCAAGGGCTATAGGCAATAAGGGAATTGATGAGATAATCATAGTCCTCTCAAGGCTTCAGAATTAGAGTGTTTGAGATGCCAAGGTCCATCCATCAGCACACCCAGGTTCAAACTGTAACTCAACAACCTTGTCAAATCCTCATCTTCAAAAAACTCACACATCAAACTACCTGACTCTCCCATGGTCATTTACTGATACATGGAACAGGGGCCATTAGTGAACTTCTAAACCATTCTAGTTCCATTGAGCAGCCATTCCATACTATTCAATGGGAGTGGGAATGCGAGTGCTGGCAATGATGATCACTGCATGAGGAGCAACTCCTCCTTTAACCAATTCATCAAAAACTGATCACCTGAGCATTCATTTATACCGCTGGAATTGTATATGGCACAATACTGAGGGTAGGGATGAGTACATATATTATCAGGAGGCTGGGGCATCAGAGAGCATTAAAAGTATTTTAAAATATATAGCAGCATATTTTCTCTCCAGGCAAAAGGGTTACTCCCCATTCCTGTGAGGTCTTTGTAGGATCTGCACATCCATTGAGGTGGCTGTCCTTGGGCTTCCCACCCCACCACCTCCCAACGCAGTCCCGTGCCAAAGCAACACAGAGCATTAGAAATGCAGACCAGCCCTAGCACCTAACATGGGAAACCTATCCAGTGAGCCCATCCATAGATTGATGGATAGGATGCCCACTACCATTTCTGATGGGTAAATATGGAAGTGGTGGTAAGGAACCTGTTCAATTGGTTTCCCCTGCCCTTTTCCCTCCCCTGACCACCCTGGATCTGTCCTGAAATCAGGACAAAAAGGAATAGTAAGCTCAGTAGATATCTTATCTCATAGGACAAAGGGATTAATGAGCATGAAGATGTTGATAGAGAGGAGAGTTACAGTGATGAGTGATAACTACCAGAGATACAATAGGCACCCAATAAGGTTTGGTATTTCAGTACCTTATTTATTAATGAACATGCCGATCAATGTCTGTCTGTGCGGAATAATGGTTCTGCTCAGGGTCTCAGACTGGTAATAGACACAATAGATCTGTTTAGTTACCAACCTGCTCTAAGCAGGAAGATTGAAAGTTCTAGTGACAATGAACAGGGGAAAGGAGGGGTTGAGGCCTGGGCAGTCTCTTACCTCTTGGCAGATGACTAATGAGGGCATTGATCTGGGGGCATGCCACCCCATATAGACACGAATGCCCAATCTCACGCAGGCATCAGAGCAGAAGAATGGAGTAAAGGGAATTAAATCCAACCGAAAAGGATAATCTCAAGCAAATAAAAACGACCTAAAAGGCAATGGATAGCAAGAAGTGTGCCAAGTGCTCAAATTTATCTGATAGACTCTCATGATATCAAGAGGCTCAAGAATGATGCTAGAGGAGTTTTGGGACATGCGATCAGTAAATATTAGAAATTTATACTTTCAGAGTGGAAGTTTTCTCATCGGGAAAATAGTATCATGAATTATCAGAAATTTCTGGGGCCCACTAAACCAGAATCTGGCAGTGCCCTCAAAGACAGAGCTCCCAAGTGTCTTGGCACTAATCAAACCGAGATGGCTTCATTGACTCGGGCACATCCACAGGATGGAAGATGGTCAAATGCTCAAGGACCTTCTATACGGTAAGGGAGCCAGAGCCAGATGAGCAGTGGAGCGCCCAAGGGTCCGTTTCAAGGATGCTTGCAAGTGTGACATGAAGGCCCCAAACATCCACTATCATGCCTGGGAGTTGCTAGCTTGTGAAAGAGGGAAATGGCGAGATCTCCTGTTGGCTGGTGTGTGCCACCATGATGAGTGGCTTGGCAACTGGTGCCAATGCTCAAAGCAACAGCAGGCAAAGTCACTTGACAATGCCACGTGCGTCTCTTGTGGCAGGATTGGCCTTCACCGCCATCACCAAAGATGCACCAATTGAAGACACCCCACCAAAAACAATTGTTTGCTGTGTGCCCATCATCTCTCATAGACAGAAGGATGCCAATGCCAACCATGCCAGAATTCCTGATGTGTGCTCTCAGGGTTACTGAGCCCTATTTTACTGGAGCTGTGTTAGCCCAAGTTATCAAAGAATGAGTACCTCATCAGGTTAATGTTCATGTCTCTATTGATGCTAACCTAGTTTCCTTACACTGTCAGGGGAAACTAGTTTGGCAAAGTTATTGACCCTTTCTTATCTTCCAAACACTCACTGGAATAATTAATTTGAACAAGAAGTTGGATCACAATGGGTTGCAGTTATTTGACTTTTAAACAGACTATGGAGGGAGAGACATCTTCAAATATCCTGCAATGACTCTGTTAGACAGGAGTTTAATTCTCACCTGCACAGTACCTCAGTAGTGATGATATGATGCATGTTAAACAACTTACATGATAATCCAACACCTACTCAAGGAAGTCTTGATTTTAAAATTCTCACTCCTGTTTCAAATCCCTCCAAACCTTCACCCTTCCCAGTCTCTATAACCTCCTCCAGTCCTACAGCCTACTGACATCGCTGCATTCCTGCAATTCTGGCCTGTTGAGAATCCCCAATTTTAGTCCCTCTACCAGCAGCCGTTGTGTCTTCAGCTGTCCCGAGGACGTAAGTTCTGAAATTTCCTCCCTAAACCTCTACACCTCTCTTTCTTCCTTTAAGATGCTCCTTAAAACCTGCCTATTTGACCAGGACTTTTGGCTGTCAGCCCTAGTATCATCTTATGTGGTTTGGTGTCTAATTTTGCTTTATAACCCTGAATTTAGATGTTTTATTCTGTTAATGATGCTGTTTAAATACAAATTGTTGATATTGAAGTCCTCAATATCGTTCCCTACATATTGTAATATAAAGGGTTAATCACTATTATGGTCATAGCTAATATATATGATGTCAGATCACGTGTCTCTAGAACTCAGAGAGAGATGCTTCTGGAAGGAGCCTCGTATTTATCTGTCTCTGTACATGGTTGTAAATAGTTAATAAACGTGTGGAAGGTCTTCAAGCCTTGTTTCCAGCAGTCTCTGTTAAAACACATCCTGGGTCTGTTTCTAATGTAACTTCACGTATGGAGGTCACACACCGTGCAAAGCTACTGATTGAGCAGAATATTACACAGAATATAGATCATTGACAGGGATGCAGATTTTTAATACAATTTATTGCAATGCAAACTGTTTGCATTCGCCTTATCTGATTGGATTTCTATGTTCTGGTTTACCAACAGAAGCTGTAACTCAATCTGAGCACTAGATGGTGCCCCTTTCTTTTCCTGGGACATGCAATGCATTTCCCAATCGAAGGTTTTACAGGTAACAAGTCTGATAGAATTAAAATCTTTATTGGATCTGCAGATGCTTTTTACACAGCATGGATTACATGTTCACATTTAAATTTTATGTGGCTCAGAGATGTTACCGCAAAATTAGCAAAGAGCTTCCTATTCCCTTACACACAGAACGACACGTAAATCTATGTCACAAGAGGCAGACAGGCAGACTGACACATTCTGTGCCCTTTAACTGTTGCCTGTTCTTGGTGAATACTTTAATGTAAATTATTGTTTTCTGTAGGCGGTGGAAGAACTGGCAAAATAAAAGGGTATTCAGAGAAAGAAGCAGTGTGGGTAACCTGTCATTGTATTTATTTATGGAGATCTTCACTATTCCGAAATATTTACCTCCTACTCTGTAAAACGTTAGGGTTAGAATAAAGAGCTCCTGGTCAGTGGCACCTATCAACACACTGAATTTGGTCAAATTAACAGGAGTTACAGATTTAACTGCAATATTTACAGAATTGTCTGTAGTCTAGAATACAAACACTGATAACAATGGCCTTTAGGGAAGTAAATGTGCCATCCTTACCTGGTCTGGCCTACATGTGACTCCAGACCCACAGCAATGTGGTTGACTCTTAAATGCTCTCAGAAATGGCCTAGCAAGCCACTCAATTGTACCAAACCACTACAAAGTCTATGAGGAATGAAACTGGACGGACCACTTGGCATTGACTCAGGCGCCAGAAATGACAACAGCAAACTCAGCCCTGTTGACCCTGCAAAGTCCTCCTTACTTCACTGTCGCTGGGTCAAAATCCTGGAATTCCCTCCCTAACAGCACCTTGGGTGTACCTACACCACAGGGACTGCAGCGGTTCAAGAAGGAAGCTCACCACCACCTTCTCAAGGGCAATTAGGGATGGACAATAAATGCTGACCCAGCCAGCAATGCCCACATCCCGTGAATGAACAAAAAAAATAATCAAAGGATATGATATCCATAAATGAAAGGGAATTAAATCAAAGAACTACAAATACCATGGTAAACGTGATTTGAAATTTTAGAACATTAATTGTATTTGCTGACGGAATTACCAAAATATCTGTTGTAGGGGTGTGAATATGTGTCTATTCTATTGCATTGTTTTTTGTGCAGAAAGATAAAGGCCAAATTGTTAAGTTTCTATGTAAACATTCGAGGTGAGGGGTAAGAAATGTCAGAAGAAAGCTAAGAACAAGCAATTCCATGTTGCCTTCTGCTGCCCATACCCTAGGCGTCAGCATATGATATGTTCACAGTTTGTTCACTATTTATATTTATAACTTGCCTTGTTTATGATGGCACTCCCCACTGATCAAGCAATATTCATGTCACTGTTTTCTCAACTTCCAAACGAAATAAGCAGCTGACTAGTCACCACATCTAGTGTTATATGAATGCAAACCTAGCCATTGATTTCTGTGAATTTCTTTTCTGTTGCTTTCCCTTAGAGGCATAGGCTGAAGGTACATTCAGCACGACACCAGCAAACTGCCTTCCCTTCTGCTTTCTCTTTTGATAACTTATTTCATAGCACCTGCATATTTGTGCAATTGTTCAACCAAATGTCTCCGTGTTTGAATCCTGCCTTTGCAAAGCTCCCCTACTTCCCCGTCTGCCTCTCTAATTTACGTTGCATGAAGCAGATTGTCTGTGTTTTTTTTTCCTTTGACTTTTTGCATAACCTTCTCTGTACCTTGTCAAAGTCTTGCAAATCATCCTCCCAGCAAAAATACGCATATCTCAAAAAAATGTGCACCTGTATATGTAGAGGGAGTCATTAACCACTGGAGTGTACACTCAATTCCAGAACAATGATTTACAACACACTGCATAAAGCCTCAGTTACAGCTGTTCAACCATTTACTGAGCCCTCTTTCTCACCATTATTTGGCGATGAATCTTCTATATGCTTCTCAGTGATCAGGGATTCTACACCTACAGTAAAATGCTATTCAGGAGGCATTGAATTGAAGCCATGGGCTGGATTTTACGTGCCCTCCTCTGGGCATGTTTTCAGTGGGGGTTGGTGGGGGTGGCACAGGACATGTAAAATAGGTCGGGCGTCTAGCCCACCACCTTCGGGTCCACCCTTGACCTCACCCCCATAATAAGCTAGGTGGACGGGTGCCCAAATCAGCAGTCCACCCACCATTTATAAATAAATAGCTAAGGGTTATTCAGGCTTGTTAACAAGCCTATTGACCTGAATAACACACTACCCATGCTATAATATGGTTGCTGTGGGCAGGCTGTTTTTAAAGGCCAGCATGAACCAAGGTGGGAAGGAAATGGGGGGTCACCTCATGTTGGGTGGGTGGGGGGTGCCCTGCATGCACCCAGCTGCCAAGATGTTACAGCCCACCTCCTCCCTCCATGCCACCCACCTGACAGAACAGGGACCCCCATCCCCCCTCTTCCACCTCCCTGGGCTCTGGGATCCCTCCCTACCCTAAAACCCTGGGACTTAACTTCTTGGGGCAGCCTTGTTTCTCTTCAGCCTTCTTCCTGCAGGCCCGGCAGTGACCACTACCAAACTCTGGCGGTGCTGGGAGTGATGGAGCGGCTGGCCAATCTGATTGGCCAGCAGCTCCCAAGGGCAGGGCTTCCTCCTGAGTGAGGGGCGGAAGTCCCATTACCCAACAATGTAACCCGCCCGCAGCTTATTACAGCTGCAAGTCGGGCTGAATGGAACGAGCTGCCTTCCGGCTGACTACTTCTGGGGGCGTGAGCTGTCAGCCCTCCCATAAAATGCAGCCCCACGTTATTATTTTGGGGAAAGGACATATTAATAAATGAAAATATGGGTTAAAACAGCATCTGGACATTTCACTAGGAATCTAATAAGGGACAATCAGATCATTTCATGATTTTGATGACTTTCATTCCCTCCACCACCGACGCACAGTAGCAGCAGTGTGTACCATCTACAAGATGCACTGCAGCAATTCACCAAGGCTCCTTCAACAGCACCTTCCAACCCCTCAACCTCTACCACCTAGAAGGACAAGGGCAGCAGACACATGGGAACACCACCACCTGAAAGTTCGCCTCAAAGCCACACCCCCTCCTGACTTGGAAATATATCACCGTTCCTTCACTGTCGCTGGGTCAAAATCCTGGAACTCCCTCCCTAACAGCACAGCGGGTGTACCCACACCACATGGACTGCAGCAGTTCAAGAAGGCAGCTCACCACCACCTTCTCAAGGGGCAATTAGGGATGGGGAACAAATCTGGCCCAGCCAGTGACGCCCACATCCCGTGATGAATGTTAAAAGTTCACTGTTAAAATATATATGAGCAAGCTTTAATTCCGTAGTCATGAGATTCCAACTGTTCCCTAATACTACAGGTCTTAGCATCCCGATTTCAATAAGGAAGATGAAAAAACAGACCTGATAACAGATCCTTGTGCCACCCCGCCATCTCAAACTAATCACTGCCATGTTTATAAATATTTCTCTGTTATCGTAAAAATTTCAGCATTGATTATTAAAATGGACAGACAGCCTGTTAACTATTGGTTTAAATTGATCTGACAAAGCAGTTGGGTATAGGACTGTGTTTGTTAGAATAGTGACCATCAACATTCCTTATTCTACAAACACAGAATTGTGATTTGTATCAGGAAGTGTGGGAATTTCTTTATTTACTAATGTTGCTATTCATCCATGGATGTGGACATCATTGGCAAATTAGCATTTATTGCCGATCCCTAATTGCCCTTGGGAAGGTGGTGGTTAGTTGCCTTGAACTGCTACAGTCTATTGGGCGTAGACACACCTGCAGTGCTATCAGGCAGCGAGTTCCAGGATTTTGACCCAGTGATATAAGGAACTGTGGTATGGTTCCAAGTTAGTATGGTATGTGACTTGGACAGTAACTTGCAAGTGGTTTTGCTCCTGCAGACCTGCTGCCCTTGCACTTCTAGGTAGAAGAGCTTGTGGGTTTGGAAGGTGCTGTTGAAGGAGGCTTGGTGAGTTCCTGCAGTGCATCTTGTACACCGCTGCCACTGTGCATTGGTGGAGAGAGTGAACATTTAAAGTGGTGAATTGGGTACCAATCAAATGGGCTGCTTTGTTGTGAATGGTTTCAAACTTCTTGAGTGTTGTTGGAGCTGCACTCATCCAGGCAAGTGGAGAGCATTCCATCACACTCCTGACTTGTGCCTTGTAGATGGTGGACAGGCTTTGGGGAGTCAGGAGGTAAGTTGTTCACCACAAAATTCCCAGCGTCTGACCATCTCTTGTAGCCACAGTATTTATATGAGGGTCCAGTTAAGTTTCTGTCAATGATAACCTCCAGGATGTTGATAGTGGGGAATTTGATGATGGTAATACCATTGAAAGTCAAAGCGAGATGGTTAGATTCTCTTTTGTTGGAGCGAATCATTGCCTGGTGCTTGTGTGACTGTGGGTGAAAGTTAATTGTTTCATATTACTATACAATTGCTTAACAGGGTCTCACAAATGTGTTAAAAGCAAAAAACTGCAGATGCTGGAAATCCAGAACAAAAACAAAAATACCTGGAAAAACTCAGCAGGTCTGACAGCATCTGCGGAGAGGGACACAGTTAACGTTTCGAGTCCTTATGACTCTTCAACAGAACTAAGGAAAAATAGAAAAGGGGTGAAATATAAGCTGGTTTAAGGCGGGGTGGGACAGGTAGAGCTGAATAGAGGGCCAGTGATAGGTGGAGATAACCAAAAGATGTCATAGACAAAAGAACAAAGAGGTGTTGAAGGTGGTGATATTATCTAAGGAATGTGATAATAGGTGACATTAAGGGTAGAAAGCAGGACGAGCAAGGTACAGATAGCCCTAGTGGGGGTGGGGTGGGGGGAAGGGATCGAAATAGGCTAAAAATGTGTTTTCACAAATGTGTTGTCCAGAGACTAGAGCATGTTTATATTAAATATTTCTTCCCTTTCCTGTCCAGATAGCACTGTCTCTTCCTACTGCACAGTTCCAAAGATACCTTCAGTTCCTTAACAAATGGTTATTCTTCACCTGAGAGTTTGGGCAGGAATTAATACCAGCCTCTTTGGTGTGTCAGATATTATTTCTGAGCCCAATCCCAATCTTACCCAACAAGCTAATACATTCACTTTCCATTACAGGCCATCAGATAGTGACCACATGTGGAAATTTCTTTCCACCTTTCCCACTTACAAAAATATATCATCTTATCCTTTTTTGACCCAGGGACAAAGACTAGTTTTGGCACTCCACTCTCGCCCCAACTCAGACCAGCTAACTAAACACAGGTCAGGAATTCAGTCGGAAATTGGCTTGGAGTTAGATTTTTTTGCTGTTTGCCATTCCTTGCAAAATCTTGTAAATGCATACTTTAAAAATGCACTCTGATATAACAACAATGAGTTGCATTTATATAGCACCTTTAACATCCCAAAGTATCCTTACTGTTAGCCCACAGAAGAAACCTCCCGTCTCTCTCAGCAGTATCTCATCATGTGCACATCTACACACTGAGGGGAAAGCCACATGCAGGTATCCATGCACGTATAACTCTGCTAATCCTAGTGATTTAAGACATCAACTGAATAAGAGAAAAAAAGAATTATAACATTGAAGGAAACGTCTAGAGCCAGTGCAATATTTGATGGCATTTTAATATTAGAAACTGTAACAAGCTATCCTATAGTGCACGGGAGCAAGGGCAGGGGTGGATTTTTCGCAAACTCGATAATCGCTCAGCTTTGATTTTTTTTCAAAACGTTTTAAAGTAGCGGGTGAGTGTCTGAAAATGCTAATGTAACTTTCAAACTTTTGTTTAAAATATCTTTTTCCCTTGGAATATAATGAGCATATGGCAACCACACTCACTTGGATCCTCAAATGACAGGAGGGACTTTATTCTGATTCTGCATCCTGTCACCAGCAAATCCCAGGATATTTTTTTTTTTGCAAAACCTTAAGACGTGATTTGCATTTGCCATTCCGATGGAGCTTAATGTAATGCCTCTTTACTGCAGGAGCCCTCAATCAGTTAATTAAACATGATATAAATCACGGCATGAATTTGTAAAGTAAGATTAATATGGCAAAGTGAGGGTAATAAAGAAGCATTGCCATTGTCTGAGTGTGAATCAGGAATATGAAGATTACCCTGTTTGAAATCAGATAGCTTTGAATGTTCTTTGTGGCTAATCTGTCGGTATGCTTTGTGGAACTTGAAACTCTGAGCTGTCATCTTCAGCCAAGTTCAGTCATAACTTCCTCAGTTTTCTCCATCAGTTAAACTATCATTTGAAAGCCTAAGATCAAACCTTTCATCAGACAATGAGGCTTCTCAGTCCCACATGGGACACAGATAACACATTTAATAAATATTTTATCTTATTTCAGCAATGAAAAAGGGGTTGTTCTTCTGCAAGGCTGTAGTGTGCAAAATGCCCATGATAGCAATATTCGTTCAATGTGGTCAGTTAGATTTATATGTTTAATTAAAGGAAATCATATTCTTTTCAAGTATTAATGCTACAGCATCTTGTTAATCTGGGCAATTACAGTAACACAAGATGTGTGCTTGAAAAACATCAAAGGCTTTCTGAAGTTTGCACTGTATGAAACAAGGGCAGTGAATTGGTACAGTAAAAGTACACTGAGACGCACCCAATAAAAGCGAATGATATCTTCATAAAATTTTCAAATAAATGGCAGGACAGAAGAGCTGAAACTTCACTCTGGGCAGGCAACTTTAACACTGGATGGAGACTTAAGGTCAAGGTTGTTGGCAGTAAGTGAGATTTTATAGGATGTTTTAGCTGTTTAATAGCACTTTTATGCGTAATGAGTAACTACACCAGCTATTCTGCTTCAGGTGTAGCACAGTGATAATATTAGCTGCAGAAATCTGAGCTGGCATTGTTCTCCCTAATATCATGTTCGGTAACTTGGTAATGAACCTGAAATAATAAAATATGCTTGATGTCATTTACAGAGAACTTATGTCATATTTGATGCTGCCTATATCATATTTTGTCTGGCTGAACATTAAACTTATTGTTTAGTGGAGTTACAGATGGTCTAGTATAAATCCATCCAAAATTACTGTGTACGAACTAGAAAAGGTCAAATTCAGAATATCTTCAGCACATTTGACAATACATATATATATTATTCCTGCATAATATTTTCTTTGCTAAGAATGAGGTTGGACAGATTCTTTAAAATAACATCGGATTTAATTAATGGTCATTCCTTAATCGATCAGGTCCAACAAATGTCACTGTCCAGTGTGTTATGTCCTCTAGGTTTTCAGATCTTGCTTTTTGCAATATGGTTAGAATACATGCACTAGAGAACGCTGCACCAAGGCATGTGCTTAGGTATTCAGCACTGCTGTAACAATTAGCCCCATTGGTGTAAAGCTTGGGGAGCTGCCAAGGGTCATGACTTCTCCACCCACAAAAGAAATAAAATATTTTCCACCTACCTGCCTTCAGAAAAAACATTGAACTGTGAGTCAGTTCCCAATTATCAAAGGAAGTTTACACCAATGTTCAACTCTGTTGTTTGACTTTCCAGTGACTTGACAAGGCGAATGTGTTTAACAAACACATCCCATACCTGTCCACTATACTGCTGTTTAGAGCAGTCCCTCTGTTATCCCCACAAAGAATAAAGTTTGGGGCAGGAAAGGAAGCCTGTCACAGGTCTCTTAATGTTCTTTTGGACCGCTGAAAAATGAAAAAAAGTAAACCATAGGAAAAGCTGTAGTTGGTATCCAAATGCACTAATGATGAATGAAAAAAGGAAATTAAATTAATGGCAGTGGGACTGATTTTGTCAGAGGCACTAATGGAAGAGGGAAGCAACATATTTGGTAAATGAATTGGGAAAAGTGCTACTGGACTGAAGCAAAGAAAGCATGCATCTACTTTTCAATTATAAAAGGCATTAAAATGAAGGACTTTTAACAGGCAGGTTAAAACAGAGTCACTCTGATTTTGAAGATTTTTTTTTAATATTGAAGCAACAATTAAAGGAGAGTCTTAGACAGACACCTAACACCTAAGAGGTGTATCAAAGGATATCTTTTTGGAAAGGAACTTGGATGAAAGCCAAGGAAAGACTAAATATTGAACACCGAGGCCTTTTTACACTCCAGTATAAAAGTTGGATCAACTTAATCCCAGAGATAAGAATGGCTGCATTTGTTTTCCAGTGTAATTTGTCACACTTCAGTAGTCATAGATTAGCCTCTGGTGAAGTTAACATGACATTGAGTAGAAGATCAGAGCTCGCTTGAGAAAAAGGTGTGCAGATTAAAAGGACTCTAACTAATTCTATTACAGGTTCATCTGTGCCAAGCTACTTTTCTGTCTGCATCCATCAGAAGTTAAGTTTTCATCAATCGAGTTCTATGGCCCCAAGAGTTCAAACAAGACTGAATGGATCTGATATCACATCAAGTAAGGTCATGAAATAGGGAGGTAATTTTGCTCTCTTGGTGATATGAAGGGAAACATTTAGTCGTAAATGGATGCTGTAAGGTCAGCATTTCTCACACTTGCCTAAACTCGTTGGAACTAATTAGTCAACTGGTGTCGAAAAAATGGATTAAACCACTACAGTTAGGAACAGGATGAAGTCAACTGAAAACTAAAAGGCTTAATGTCCACTGCACGGCACAGAATAACCGGTGCGCTTGCAGAGTCGGTTTGACGATCTGTTGTGCTGTCATGTAACATTTTAACTCTGAATTGCTGAAATGACATGCAGCAGCCTGAAGCTGGCTCATACTTTTGAACATCTCAATCCTCAAATAAACTCTCTGAGAAATAAGGCTTTTGTCAAGAAGGTTGGCCTCGATTTTGCAGTCAGTGGCAATGCAATGGTGCTCACCACTGACCTTGAAGGAAGCTGTCCACAAAGATCTTGCGATTTCTGTGGTGTGGATTTCCCATGTCTGGACGTTAACTTCATTCCAGAACCAATTCTAGTGGATCTCCAGGCATCCAACAACAGTGATGCCATCAAGGAGGCTAAGCAGCCAATCATATTGAAGAATTCTCAGGTAGCAAACCAGGAAGTAAAAACCATTGATTATCCTCCATGTCTTATAAAGTTTACAGAAAGTCCAATAAAGTTTGGGCAATATTCATGGAATTATGGTAGAAATTGAAATATCCTAAACAAACTTTAAAATTATATATGTTATTTTAAAAATCTATGGGACTTTAATCAAATGGATACATTTGACATTCCGCAATTATACAATTAGCTTTACAGGGAGTTTTTTAAAGCGATACTTATGAAATTAGTATGCTGTTACCCAGTTACACCTCATTCAACAAGGCTGAACATTCTCAAGGGTTTTTCCAGAGCATAAGAAGTGGATGTTCTTGTCAGTTCAGTGATTTCTAAGATTTTGATTTGTGAGGACCTCAATAACACACCCAGTGAAGGAGTAGGGGATCAAGGACAGCAATTTCTGAATGTTTGCATTTAGCTGCATATGCGTGGAGGTCAGAAGTTGCCGTCAGTTTCACAGAATGCTGACAATTGTGCTGTTTTGTTTAGGTAGAGTCAGCAGATATGTTATGATTGGCTATATTGCAGCCCTATGAGACTTCTGGATGTATGGAATCCTTATGCTAATTTTAGAACTTCAGTTGTGTCCTTTGCCAGAAGGTTTTGCCAGAAGCTGGAAGGCGTTGAGCTCATTGAGAAAGACTTGCATTTGTATTGCACTTTTCACAACCTTAGGACGACATTTCAGTCAATGAAGAACTTTCGAAGTGTACTTACTGTGTTAATATAGGAATCACAGCAGCCAAATTGCATGTGGCTAGCTCCCATTGACAGCAGTGAGTTAAACAACCAGATAAACTGTCAGCTGTCATTCTATGTTTAAATTCCACTTGAAAATGTCTGGCTCTGTAACTTTAATAGAAAGGATGTGCATTTTTTTTGCACCTTACACAACTTGAGAACGTCCCAAAACACTGCACAGCCAATGAAATTCTTTTGGAGTGTAGTCACTGAGGAAATGCCACAGCCAACATGTGCACCAGCTCCCACAAAAAGCAATGAGATAAATAATCAGAAAACCCTTTGTGTTTCTCAGGGAGAATTGGTGATCGAGACACTGGGAGTGTCCACTGCCCTTCTCTAAAAGGTTCCACGGGATCTTTTAAAATCCATCAGAGAAGGTAGTCGGTTTAACATCTTGTTTAATCGATAGCAGCCTTGCAATTCCATTCCACGACATTTGACTTTCAGATACAAAACTACCGGACCCAGTATGGCGTGCGGTGTGTACGCACTCGACTTAAAGGGCAGAATTTTACCTCCCCATTTCAAGAACAAAGAACAAAGAAAAGTACAGCACAGGAACAGGCCCTTCAGCCCTCCAAGCCTGTGCCGATCATATTGCCTGTCAACCAAAACGTTTTGCACTTCCGGGGTCCGTATCCCTCTCCGTTTCGGCGGGGTCAGGGCCGTAAAATGCGGACGAGCTGTTCTAAACCCCATTGACTTCAGCAGGAACGTAAAATCCCACTGCCGTAAAACTTCACCCAAAGTGTGTGATGCACACGTTATATTGATTAGGATAACCTGAAGCCACCCAAACCTAACGCGCTTTTCTCAGGCTACTTGTGAATAGGTGCAGCAGGCACGGTGCACAACGCAGCCAGTGTTCTCCAGACGCAGAGTGGCCAAGCAAGCTGCCACCCACCAGCGCTATGTTTAAAGTCTTTGACATAGGTGAAAGTTACACATCAAAATAGCAAGCAGCTACCAACCACAGCCCACTCCACCTCCCAGCTGAATGCCCACTTCAATTTCCAGGTCAATATTCCAGGTTGTTTCTGCATGAACTTGAAACAAGACACTTAAAGCAAGTTTCCTTTTCTTGGGTCAATTTTATCTGAGTTAGATCTGTGTTTGAAATCGTTCATGAAATGAAATGACTTTTCTTTTGTTGATTGACCCACGCAGACTGTTCATCTAAAGTAAACCCGGCCTCCCGTAACCTCGCTTCACAATGCTTTTTATCCCCCCCTCCTCTCTCTTCTGACTTCTTTGAAAACATAAACATGGTGACATTTTAATGAGCAATATGATAATACAATTACACAGCAAATGCACAATGGACTGAAATGCTTCACCAGCCTGTCACACACTTGATGGCCAAGGATGGTGCCAGAAGAATGTGAGAGTCAAGTTTAAGCAATTTTCTCCAAGCTCAAGATGTGATGTGTTTTTAAACAATGCATGTATTATTTAATTTTAATGATTTTCACTTGCTCTTTGTTTACCTTCCTTTGGAAGCCAGGCTTCTGCTTGGCAATTCACATTCGGCCATTATTGCTACCAACTGCTTTCAATGTGTCTGCCAAGTTCTTTAATGTAGGCCCATATCTTGTGGAAAAGGCCGTCTTTCCAGCAGAAGTTGGACACCACCGCAGTTAACAAGAGGGAGGACCTCACTAAGAAATAGTTACTTGTGTTAACCAGAGTGGAGCAGCACGTCTGCGTACAATTCACCTTTAACATCACGGGCAATGTGCTTGGTGTCATTATGTACAAAGTTCAATTTCTGTAAACCCATTAATTCTCAGGTGTTCCTCGAACTCTGCCTGAGAGAGTGGATTTTCAGCAAATGAATACCCCTCATACCTCTCCTCCAATCAACAAAAACTTCACAGGTCAATATACAATAAAGCACATGAACTGTACAGTCTTTAAATAGCATTGCAGCAGTAGTGGGGGTGGTTGTGAAGTTATACTGCTAACATTAGCAGTAATGGTAGTTCTGGTAATAGTAGTTATTTGTTACTTGTACTCAAGGATGATAGTGACAGCAAAGAAGGGACAACAAGGTTGTGGTAAATGAGTCTGTTGATGAGCATATCAGTCAATAATAACCATGTTTTAAATAAATGCCAATAAAATTAACCTAATTGAAAATGTTGGTGCTGTCTATTAAATGCACAACATTGGACCATAGATGGTCACCAGAAAACATAATTCAGCCTAAAGAGTCTTGATGGTGTCATTAAATGTGCCAAAGGAGGCTAAGAAGGTCTTAAACTTCACCAAGAGCCTAACGGTAGAGTTACAGTCTTAAACTCACTGTTATTTACCAAAGCGATGTAGAAAAGTTCATTTTCTAAAAACAAACCTTCCCATTTTCTCACTACTTTGAGTCAGACGGGCTTAAAATTTCTGTATGGTACAGATGGAATAACAACAACTTGCATTTCTATAGCACCTTTAACGTAGTGAGATGTCCCAAGGCCCTTCAAAGAAGAGGCTGTCAAACAAAATTTGGCACCGAGCCAAATAAGGCAATATTAGAACAGCTGACCACAGACTTGGCCAAAGAGGTCAGTTTTAAGGAGCATTTAAAGGAGGAAAGGCAAAGAGGTTCAGGGAAGGAATTCCTGAACTTTGGGCCTAAACAACTGAACGCATGGCCACCAATGGTGAGGCGATTAAAATCGGAGATGGTGGAGAGGACAGACTTGGAGGGGCACAAAGATCTCAGAAGGCTGTAGGTTTGAATAGGTGGAAGGGTGAATTCTAAAGGGTGAAAAATGCTGCTAATTTAGGCACCAAATTGTTTTCCTATTATGCACGAAATGTGCACAGAATGTCAGGATCTATACTGGAATAAGGGACAAGTTGCTGATTAAAATGCAGATAAAAGGTTCACTTCATAAAATGGTTTCGGTTGCCTACTCCAGAGACACCATTCGTAACTGTTGAATAACCATATTAGATTGTTTATATTGTTGGTTGGGATGTTTAATAGGTTTGTAGCATGCACCAACTGGCTACTAGAAGTTAGCATTTCATGCCTGTCCAATTGTATTCTAACAAACTAATTGTTAATACTGTTCCAGGAACCAAAACAAATCTTAAACAGTTCAATGGAAAACTACACCTGCAAGCCAGAGTGTCATTCGGTCAATTGAGAAGTAGAGGCCTATATTCCCCGGAGATTAGAAGAATGAGAGATGATCTATATTGAAACATATTCAGGGGCTTGACAGGGGAGATGCTGAGAAAATGTTTCCCCTGGCTGGGGAATCTAGAACACAGGGTCACAGTCTCAGAACAAAGGGTCAGCCGTTTAGGACTGTGATGAGGAGAAATCTCTTCATTCAGAAGGTTGTGAATCTTTGGAATTCTCTACCTCAGGGAGCTGTGGATGCCCAGTCGTTGAGTATGTTAAAGACTGAGGCCAATAGATGTTTCAATACTGAGGGAATTAAGGGATATGGGGATAGTGCGGGAAGGAGGAGTTATGGTAAACAAACAGCCATGACCCTACTAAATGACGGAGCAGACTCAAAAGGCCAAATAATCGACTCCTGCACCTATTTCTTATGCTGTTACGAACATTTGGAGCAATGCTCATTAACTGATTTCCCTTATACACTGAACACCCCTAGGAGATAGTTTTGAGGTTTGTTAAACTCAGTCTATCATAGATTGACACATAGTTAGCATCAGAGAAGTTCTAAAGAAAGACCTCATAGCACTTTGTAACCAGGTGCACTAAGTTAATTGATCAACTTTATTGAAATGCATCCTGTGTTTATGATATCCGTTTTACTTTAGTCTGTGATATAATTATTACTATAGAGTATGACAATACTGCAGCCTTGAGAAGAACAGGTTTTCTAGATATCTTTCTAGTTTTCAGATTCTGAACATTTAAGCTAATTAGACATCAGATTATTCCCCCTTGCTAATGTTTGGCAAGCTGCTTGGCTAATTTATGAAATATGAATTTATGCAGATTCCCTTTGTTTGTGGCAGCTGTTTGGCAATGCTGTTTTAGTCTAACCAACTGGCTCCCTAGAGCTGCTTCACAGCATTGTCCTTCAGCTGAGTCAGTCTTTCTGTCACACACAAAGGAGCCATCGCACTTTGTGAAATGAAACAAGGAGAGTTTTATTTCATAGAGGTTCATCTTATCTGCTCCACTTATCACTGCACAGCTTTCAGTACGAAGGCACCATCCATCACTGTCTGATTTTCTCATGTCTTTGGTCCCCTTGTTTATCTTAGCTCCAATCCTTCCTCTATCAGCCTCCCTGCTTCTGTGTACCTTTTCAATTAGAAAAGAAAATTTTATTGTTAAGATAATGGTAAATCCAAAAGGTATTAGTGAACATAGGCTGAAGGACAGGGTCTAACACAAAACTAAAACTCAATTAGTCACATACCAAATGTAACACAAGAGATGATCATTGTTCTGTTTATCCGTGTGGCTGTATGTTTGTTCTTGTCCCACCCGTGGAATAGTTATTTTTTAAGTTTCAGATAATGGGCCAGGGCAGAGAGCTGATTTATGCAACACCATTCCTTCGACCATATGGTATACCTCTCTTTCTCCTTGCAGGGGTTTTGTTCAGTTGACTTTTCTAATCTTCCTTGTAGCTCCTCACGTGCCATTACAGGAAGGATGTGATCACACGAGAGAGGGTACGGAGGAGATTTATAAGGATGTTACCAGCAGTGGAGAATTTTAGCCATGAGGAAAGATTGGATAGGCTGGGGTTGCTTTCTTTGAAACAGAGGAGGCTGAGGGGAGGTTTAACTGAGGTGAATAAAATTAGGACACGCCTAGATAGGGTGGATAGGAAGGACCTATTTCCATAGCAGAGAGGTCAATAACCATGGGGCAAAGATTTAAAGTATTGGTAGAAGGATTAGAGGGGATTGAAGTGTAATCTTTTTCATCCAGAGGGTGGTGGGATCTGGAACTCACTGTCTGAAAGGGTGGTAGAGGTCAAAACATTCCTTTTCCTCTTCTTCACTCAGCTTCTCCCATTGGGATTGCCCCAATACTGATTGATCACTCTTCTCCATGTCCTCCTATCAGTCACTCATTCCTCTTCCAATCCCACTGTGATTATGTCTCTCATCATCACATCTTTCCATCTGGTCTTAGGCCTTCCTCTTCTTCTTCCTGACAGTCCCATCTCCATCTCTCACTTCACCACGTTCCCTCTCTCTCTCTCCGTAACAGGTGACCAGGCAGTTTCAATCTCTTCTCAGCTACTTTCTTCGATGCCCCCACAATCTTCACTGATCCCCTGATGTATTGATTCCTGATCTTGTCCTTTCTCATTTCTCCACACGTCCATCTCAGCATCCGCATCTCATGAGTATCCACACATTGTTCCTCTCTTCTTGATGTTGCCTGGGTTTCTGCATTATATAACAAGGCCGGTCTCACAACTGTCTTGTAGATTCTTCCTTTCAGTTTCAGCAATACTTTTCTATCACAACATTCCACTGCACTCCTTCCAATTACTCCAGCCAGAGATAATCCATTGCTTAATTTCCACATTTCCATCTTCTGTCACCACTGACTCCAGGTACTTGAAATGATTCACTTTCTCCAAGACTTCACCCATAACCTCTATACCTTCACTCTGATCCTCCTCCCTCAATTCAAGCCGACAGTCCATAAATTGGGTCTTTGGTCTACTGATCTTCATACCCCTGTCTTCCAGTGCTTTTCTCCAGATACTCGGTTGTGTTCTCATCATCCCCACCACACAGCTCAATGTCATCTGCAAACATCATTGATCATAGCACTTCCTGTCTCGCTTGCTCAGTTAGAACATCTGTGATAGTCAGGAAGAGGAAGGGGCCCAGTGCCAATCCTTGGTGCAATCCAGCTTTGGCTTTGAAATTCTCACTCTCCCCGACACTGCTTCTTACCTTCCTTTGGCAATCCTTGTACATGTCCTGTAATAGTCGGACGTACTTCTCAGGGACTCCATGAAGTCTAGCACAAGTCCAGTTACCTCCCTAGACACCCAGTCATATAAACCTTCCCTATATCAGTGAATACAATCTTCATGTTGTATTGGCCTTCCCGCTATTTCTCCATTACTTGTCCCGAAACAAAAATGGCATCAGTAGTGCTTCTTCTGGGCATGAGTCTGAACTGATTCATGGATTTCCACTGCTTTTTTCTCAGTCCCTGGTCAATGACTTTCTCCCACATCTTTCAGGAATGCTCATCCCATTTAAAAAACACTTGAGCATGCACTGGAAGTGACATAACCCACAGGGCTATGATCTCGGAAATGGCTTTCTATGTGAGTGAGGTGCTTAGTGAGAAGTTTTGGCTTTTGTTGAACTAGTTTGATATACTGTAATGATCTGAATGAACACACTTTACATTGTTGGTCTACCCTGTACGTGCGATGATTTAAGGAAAATCTGTTGAGCTTCAATTAATGCAGCCATCGACTGGGTTCGTTGTGCACCTCCTGTCAATATTCCCTAGTGGAAGAATATGGAGGGAATCTTTCCAAGTGCCAAGTAGAACCATGTGTACATTGCTTTAATTCAGCATCTTCTCATTAACTTGGTGGAGATCAGGAAGTCACTGGCTTAGACATTCTTTGACTCCATGCCGATTTTACAGGCAGGAGAAAGGTGCCCAGGTATCCAGTATGAATAGCACCTCCCACCATGCAGGACTGGGTTCCTTTGTAGCTGTCCAGGTCACAAGCTGGAAACATTTCAAAACCTCATTAAAATATTTAAAGCTCCCATGCTTGCTGTGAGACCATTTACTGAAATTGGACTTCCCCAGCCTTGCCAGGTGGTAAACTCACTCAGCATCTCCAAGGGCTAACAGACAGCAAGAACCCCTCAGCAGTGCTGTTTAAGAGCCTCTTACACTACATGCAGTTTCTCTTTTTCACTACAACACCAACTCACTAAGGCTTTTTCGACAGCACCTTTAAACTTGCGACTTCCATTATCTAGAAGGACAAGGGCAGCAGATAGATGGGAACACCACCACCTGGAAGTTCCCCTCCAAGTCACTCACCATCCTGACTTGGAAATATATCGCCATTCCCTCACTGTCGCTGGGTCAAAATCCTGGAGCTCCCTCCCTAACATCACTGTGGGTGTACCTACACCGTAGGGACTGCAGCGGTTCAAGAAGTCAGCTCACCACCACCTACTCAAGGGCAGAAAGGGATGGGGATGGGCAATAAACGCTAGCCTAGCCAGCGAGATCCACATCACACGAAAGAATATAAAAACCTTACAACAACAACTTATATTTTTATAGCACCTTTAATGCAATGATATGTCCCAAGGTGCTACACAAGACCGATTATAAAACACAATATGACACCTAGTAAAGAGATATCAGGTCAAATGACTAAAAGCTTGGCCACAGAGGCAGGTTATAAATATTGTCTTAAACGAGGAGGGAGAAAGGTAGAGGGTAGAGCGTAGGGAGGGAGTTCCAGAGCTGAGGGCCCAGGCAGCTGGATGCACGGCCACCAATGGTGGAGTGATTAAAACTGAGAATGCATTGGAGGCCAGATTTAAAGGAGCACAGAGATCTCGGAGGATTGTCGGGCTCGAGGATATTACTCTGATAGGGAAGGGCGAGGCCATGGAAGGATTAGAAAACAAGAATTTTAGGCTGCTTATTGACATTTGGATGTTTCTTGGCCCATCTCCTGCCTTCTGTAACCGATTTCTGAGGGGCAGGTCATATGTTAGAGAAAATATTAAATCTATGAGAGCCAGATATAGAAAGAATGAAAGAAAGACTTGCATCTATATGGCGCTTTTCAGGACCACCAGATGTTAACCAATGAAGTGCTTTTTGAAGTGTAATCACTGTTGTAATGTAGGAAATGCAGCAGCCAATTTGCACACAGCAAGATCCCACAAACAGCAATGAGATAATAAATGGATAATCTGTTTTTTGTGATGTTGATTGAGGGATACATATTGGCCAGGACACTGGGAATAACTCTCCTGCAATTATAGTTATGGACTCTTCTGAAATTACCCCAGTAATCACTATTAGGTATATTAGATACTTCAGGTGACATCATGGTTGTTATTCTATGCTTTACTAATCTCAACAAAATAAAAATAAATATTTGGGAGCTTTAGGTTTTGGAAGATCTCCCATTGCCATAAAAGATCTGAAAGAATTTTTGCAGCAGGGAGTTGACTTTTTGGTGTATTTCTGTTTCGCCAGTGCAGTGCTGACTGGAGGCTAAATTAACATGCAACACTACGAAGAGAGATTAAAGTCACACATTAACATTGTTTACTCAACAGCATTAGGACAGGTGCCTATATCCTTCCACTTGCTTTCTGATGGTGATGTTACCAATGGATTTAGTATTAGTGCAAATCCACTATGTAATTTCATTTTAAATTATGCAAAACAGCATTCTTGCATCATTATAACATTGTAATACTTTGCATATGGCTCACTGTAATCTGTTCTCTTTGTTTAGTTTGCTTTCGTAGGAATAGAGGGGGCAGGGGGAGGCCATTCAGCCCATCGTGCCAGAGCTGGCTCTTTGAGAGAGTTATCCAACTAATCCCACTGCCCCTGCTCTCTCTCCCCACAGCCCCGCAAATTTCTCCCCTTCAAGTCTGTATCCAATTCCCCTCTTGAAAGTTACTGTTGAATCTGCTTTCACCATTCTTGCAGGCAGCGCATTCCCGATCACAACAACTCACTGTATCAAAAAAAATTGTTCTCATCTCACCTTATGTTTCTTTTGCCTGGCCATCAGTACTGCCGCTGGAAACACTGCAGCAACAGTTATAGGCAACCACTTTGTGTACCAGAAAATGTCAACTTACAACAGGAATGGAGTTTAATCTACACTGTTGGGGGTCTATCAAACTTTAGAATTTCAGGCTTCTTGGGCCAGCCGCTTTAAGGACAATTTTGGCTCTCGCCAGGTTAAACTCCTGCACGGGTTTGGCAGCAGACAGGCTTTGTCAATTTTACTGACCAGGCCTCAGTAATGTGCCACTTGCCCCAACTTCCAGAGAAGCTGGTGGAGCATGGCTGTTCGATCCGGTAAAACTTTGGCGGTGGTGGGGGGGGGCTGTCACCTGTGCTCCGAGGGAATGATCCTCCCTCCACTTGAGGTAAGTGGAGTGAGAGGGGAGTCGCCATCACTGGAGGAGAAAGGCCTGGGGGGTTGGGGTGGGGGTGGGGGTGGAGGGAGGTGGTGCTGAGGTTTACCTGTGGAGCCCAGAGGAGCCCCACAGAGAAACCAAATAACATGTTAAAATCCTACTGCCTCCCCTCTCCTGAACCTGTCAGATGCTCCCTAAAAGGATATAATGTGGCAGGGAAGCCATTACTGCTTCTCCATTCAAGACTTGGGTTAAAACAGCAGTAATATACCTGGCACCTAAACTGCATTGTTACAGAGGACCCACTGGCTTAAGACAGGTGTTGCGGGCAGGTGCGGGGGGGGGGGGGCGGGGGGGGTGCTAAGTCCTATTTTAACTAGCTTCCCCCCCCCCCCCACCCAGACCCTCCCCACACCCCCAGTGTCCTGGCCCAGGATTTATCCCTCAATCAACTTCATAAAAGCAGGTTATCTGGTCATTACCGCTTTGCTGTTTGTGGGAGCTTGCTGTATGTAAATTTGCTGCAGTATTTCTGCTTTACAGCAGTGACTGCACCTCAAAAAGTACTGAATTGGCTGTAAAGCACTTTGAGACATCTTTTTAAAATCCATTTTACAGGACGTGGGTGTCGCTGGCTGGGCCAGCATTTATTGCCCATCCCTAATTACCCTCGAGAAGGTGGTGGTGAGCTGCCTTCTTGAACCACTGCTGTCCATGTGGTGTAAGTGCAGCCACATGAGGTTGTGAAACACGCTATATAATTGCAAATATGTTTTTCTTTTTATCAGACAGAGGGAATTAAAGTTGAAAGCAACTCTAATTTTAAGGTAACAAACGCAGTTCAATGTTAGTAGTAGCTTTACATTATAACCCTTCATGAATAGAATCCACAAATACCCTCTAATAAAAAAGTAAACATACTAAATGATAGATCATTTTGTCCTGTTTTCATGTCCATCTCACCATTATACTTTTATGGTTTGAACTTATGTTTATTTTTATCTCTATCAAATATACATTGCTCTACTTTCTCTCTTTAAGGGCACAGTTTGTGTCACTTCACTTTCCTTTCTTTGCTTCCTTACTGATCATTTTGGGGCTGAAACTTAGCCTCAGCTTGGCTGTAATTAATTTCCAAAGCCCCCCATAGCCATCCTCCCCCTGTGTCCGGCCCCCTCTCCCTGCACCGCAATGGAATGCTGCCATTCTCACCATTCTAGAGAATGATTTGATTGGACCAGTTCAATTTTTGACTACCCCTCTCCATGTCCCGCTCCGGAAACTGGAGCCCGTAAAAGCAGCCTGACACTCATGGTCTTTCAGCTCTGATGCTAAGCTGAGTTCCCGCCTGCCCTCCCTCAGGTGAATGCAAAAGACCCCAAAGCACTGTTCAGGGGAGTCATCCTCAGTGACCTGGACCAATACTTATCCCTCGATCAACATCACAAAAAACAGATGATCTGGTTGTTCTCACGTCGCTGTTGGTGGGATCTTGCTGTGTGCAAAATGGCCGCCATATTTCCTAAATTGCAACAGTGACTACACTTCAGAAGTACTTGATTGGCTGTAAAATGCTTTGGGACATACTGAGATCGTGACAGGTGCTATTTCAGTGCAGGATTTTCTTTCCTTAATCTAGCGAGGAAGAGAGGCCAGTGATGGATGAGCTACTGGTGATCCAAGGAACTTTCCATGGCTGCACTCACGAATGATATTGTAAGAATTAAAACTTCCCTGACATGAAATTGAAATAAAATTGTCTTGGTATTTTACCCAGTTAATCTAGTAATTAACTGACGCATGTAGATCAGGGATGCACCTTACGATCACTTTCTGCCTTAGGCTTCACTCAAATTCCAAACATCTCTACTAAATCCCTTCACTCCCTTTTGGCTTCATGTAGGCCTGAAGCTGCTGCGCTCTCTTAAGAAAAATACAGTGGACAGATTGATTGCTTTAATTTAAAATAAAAACGAAGAGATTTAATTGCAATTTACACCAGCGAGAGGCACGTATATCATTTACAAACATGCAGACAAGTTGTTAAATGTGGAGGGGAAAAAAAACGCAATTTTCGGCAGGAGGGTTAACAAAACGGATGGAGTATGAAGGTGTACAGAGGACTGCAAAGGGGAATTTTTAAAGAATGAGTGTAAATTAATATGAAGAACAAACTAACTATAAAGAATTAACAGACAAGTTTGTAATCAGATTTTCCTCTCCCAGCTCTGTCTGGTAGCAATTTAGGCTGAGCGATTGGAACAGTTCTCAGTGTGCAAGTTTCCTGTTGTGTTTAATTTAAATAATATGGGCACACGCCAGGTGTACAGGAGAGGGGCACACTATTGGGTGCATGAAGGCAGGCTGTGGAGAGACATTCTGGGGCCTTAAAGGGATCCGTCATTTTAAGGAGGAACAGCAGAAGCCCCACAAAGCCAAACAAACATTTCTTTTTGTGGATTTGGGGGTGGGGGTGTGGGGGGGCTAGAATGGTGAGGCTTAGAACAATCAGCGGCCAGTGAATTTTGGACCATGTTGAAATCCATTTCAACCATACAGAAACTGTAATTCTCCGTGATCTTCTCATCTCCTTAAACGTGCTGCACTCGATGAATGTGAACATGTGCAGGAGGGTCTAAAAAAATGGGCATTTATGTCATTTGTCCAGGGTTGCCAATAGGAGTGACAGCAGGAGAGATCGGGAGCACGATGTGGAAATTCATGGGGGCGTGTGTTGAGTGGAAGAACGTAAAAATAAAAGTTACATTTTGGCAGGCCAGCCAGCAACAAGGATTTGCCAACATGATCACTCTTCTCCATTTCACAACTGAATGAATACAAAGCTTTCAGCATGTCTCATTCTGTGAGGTATCAGAATCCTGCGCCGCTGGTGGACACATTGATATGAAGAGGCAGTGATTGTTGCTGCACTTTTGTTCTTTGGTTTCCCTGTCTTGCTCCAATGTAGCTATGAAACATGAAGGAGTCTTTAACACAAGAGGCTGTTTATGATTTCTGGAACTTAACCAGCAATCTTTTCAAGAAATGAATAAACTTTCACAAAAGGCCAAGAAATATTGCGAAGGTGCGATTCACGAGTTCCTTTTCTTACAGGCATTTATGTTTATGACACTGATGTGTTTAAAGAGTAGGCAGTATTGCAAAGCACTGTTTGTATTTTTCATTTTTTAATTTATGGTCCTCATTAAATGATGGTAAAACTAGAGCAATTATCATTTATCTTAATATGTAATTCACTAGGTCTTATTGTCACGGTTAGGGACCTAGGGCAGGAGGCATGGGAATAGAGATGAGTTGTGGAACTACTAGGCTGAGGCTCTGGCAGCTTAGTAAGCAGCTGGCACCAAGAAAAAGACCAAAGTTTTGACATACGAGCTGAGGTGCTCATTGCTTCGTCAAGGCTCAGGAGGAACCATGCGAGGAAGATAGCGATACGGTACTTAATGAAGCTTCAGGATGATATTAATGAGCACTCTCTATCAGGCCCCTCAGCTCATCAATAATTTATGCCTCCTTATTCCTGATAGTTTGCACTCTTCCTCTGCTCCGTCCGTCGCTGTTACTCTTTTCCTCTGCTTCTCTTTCTTATCGCTAGCAGTTCTGTCCCAGCCGGGAGGCAATCCCATTCACGTGAACGCGGGTAAACTTGGCTTAACGATTCCTTCTTTCATCCCTCCGAACGCACACCGGTCTCTTTTTTTGACTCCTGCCTTGGGAGAGCTTTCCTCTTTTTTTACACTTTCCCCTGTCTCGCTGTCCAATAATTGACTTTGTCCTTTTTTCATTTACTTGCTTGCATCCCAGTGTCGCATCTTCTCCCTGGAGTCTCAGGTTAGAAGTTTTCCCTTTTGTGAAGCATGACAGGTGCCTAATTGAATGATGAATGTCCCTTTATTACTCTGTAATTGAACTGCCAGCTTTTTGATTGGTCTGTAGAATGTTCCACTCTTCATCAAGCACTGTAGGGGTCTCAATGGCTGCAAGCCAGGGCCCACACTCCATCTGTCTAATCACATCTATCCCCCACTTGCTTTTTTGGGTGAATCATAATAAATTATGCTAATGTGCATGTATTCTGACAATAAGAATTTCCCATTGTGCTCTGCATCTTGCTGGTAAATGCTTGCAGACACTTGCAATCAGGGCAGCTTGGAGCTGACTGTCCAAGATGAAGATTAATGATTCTCACCTGAGTGACAGAGAAGGGGATTGGGGAGCATGGAGGGTCATTTATCATCTCATGACAGGTGCCATTCAGTGGGACAGCAGCTCCTGCATCACACTGGCAATGGTTCCATTCCTCCGCTTGTTAAGCAACCACTTTAATAACAGCACAGAATTAAAACTCATTCTCTGGTACAGGACTGACAGCTGAAAATAAGAAAATCAATTCCTCATGTGTTACAGTCCAAATAAGTGACTAAAAGGACCGGCTTTAATTTAGCGTCCAGAGTGCATTTCAAGTAGGTCTGCATTTGCAAACTATTATCAATTACAATTTGCAAAGATCTTCAACTTTCGTTTCATTATGGCAGCATATTAATGACTCTGTTTAAAGTTAGACATGAATGTATTGTTTAGAATTATCGGGGTGAGTACCTATTTCACATCAGCGGCATTGTACATGTTCAAACCATTTCTCTTAATGAATATTGATTCCAAATAAAGAAGGCAAACAAGAGGGAGACTCATTTAAACACAGAGAAACAAATGTTAGTGACTTTGTGAAAACTGCAGTGGCTGGACTGTCAATGTAGTGCATATATGACCTGGACACTGATTCTGCTAGTCAGCAGTTTGCATTGTGCAGTAATTAATGGTTTATCAGTATCTTTAACTTGGGTTCCATTCCTAATCTTGCTTTAGGTTTTTACATAGCATCTTTCTTTTATGCTTAATCCATTGTTCCTCCTTGCGAAAAAAAAAGCGCAGGTGATTAATATTTCAACTGTTCTATAGAACAAGGAACACCTAAGTAATCTTTTTGTTACTGGGTCTATTAACATTTCTCACATCCTTACCATTTTTGTGTGTGCTTCAATTACTGAGGGACGCCTGCGCATTTATCAATTTTCAAAACTTGCTTTTTGACATTTTCTGTAAGAAGAGAAAGAGGGAAACATTTTTTTCTGCTCCCAGTTCCTTCTTTTATTCTCTCGACGGTGCTAGTTTGAGGTTGCACTCCAAAGCATCTCACCCAAGCGATCACTTGTGAGTGTTGTGGGGAAATGTTGGCCACTTAGTTAACGGCAAGACCAACAGCACCAGCTTATTCATATAGCGGCATTAACCTAGTAAAACATCCCAAGGCAGCTTAACAAGAGTGATTATCAAACAAAATTTGACACCAAGCCACATAAGGCGACAATAGGACAAGTGACCAAAAGCATAGTCAAAAGGTAGGTTTTAAGGAGCACCTAAAAGATGGCAAGAGGTGGAGAGGTTTAGGGAGGGAATTCCAGAGTTTAGGGCCCAGGCAGCTGAAGGCACGGTCGCCAATGGTGGGGCGATGAAAGCTGGAGATGCACAAGAGGCCAGAATTAGAGGAGTGCAGAGACCTTGGAGGGTTGTGGAGCTGGAGGAGGTTACAGGGATAGGGAGGGGGCGAGGCCATGGAGGGATTTGAACACAGCGAAAGCCAAGAAAGCAAGGTCCTTGGACAAGATTTTAACTCATTCAAAACCCCATCCACTTGCACAGAGTTAAAATCAGGCCCCACATCTTAGCCAAGCCCATTGCTTTCACCAGATTGATCCATAAATAAACAGTCCAGGAGAAGTCACTGGATGATGATCAGGCATGGGAACCATGCTTAACCTTTCCTCCCTCTTTGACCCATAGAAATTGAGACCTGTCTACCGGAAACCACCCAAACTCAACACTGACCAGGGAACCGAGTAAATTGCATTTTTGCCAGAGAAACCTTAACTGAATTTGACACCAAAAATTTATTTTTACTCGAGGAACCTACTGGGCATGTAATAGGTGAGGGTTGTAAACATTTTCTCTTGTTCAATACCATTCCCTATTGATACAGGGAATACTTGCTTGAACTTTGACAATGATGTTTTGTTTTGGTTTTTGAGACTTGATGACATTGTGTATGGTATCATTTAGTTTTGTACAACAGCTATTGCGTTAAGTAGAGTGGGTCAGCTGGGCAGGACACTTAACCCCGTATGACGTTCCTTTTGATGATTCAGAACATATTATTTATCTAATGTGACAATCAGTTGTTGGAATTAGTTTCACGATGTGTGATTGAATAGCAAGCTTGGTGGTTAATGCTCCATGGGCTGTGTGTGTAAGGAATTTTCTAATCATATTCTTTAAGGAGATGATTAGGACAAGAAACTAATGCGGGCCCATTTTCAACCCAAGCTCCTGTTGCCGGGCACTCCGCTGACCAGAGACTCAAGCCTTCAGCCCACCTACTTTGGTGGCAGCGACATCTCAGGTAAGCACCTGGAGGAGGGTGGGAGATTGGAGAAAGCTATGGGGGAAGGAAGTGAGGGGGAAAATGTGACCCTGGTAAAGTTGCGGAATCATTCCTGCTCCTCTGGCTTCACTATTTAAAACAAAACAAACAGATTAATCCCCTGGTGTTGGAGGTTGTGGGGGCCCATGAAGAACAAGGCCAGGCCCCAAACCTGTCCTGCTCATCGCCAAATAATTTTTCAATGGGGCCCTTCAACCGGAGTAAATTTATATCTTTAAAGGGATTTCCAGCTGCTTTAGGCATCCATTTAGGAAGTGCAGTTAAAGAGCTCCCAGAGAAAGAAAGATTTCCAATTCTACACTACCTTTCACAAGCTCAGGCCATCCCCAAGCGCTTTACAGCCAATGAAGTTTATTTGAAATGTAGTCACTGTTGTAAAGTAGGAAAAACGACAGCCAATTTGTGCACAGCAAGCTCCCGCAAACAGCAATGTGATAGTAAGCAGCTAATCTGTTTTTAGTGATGCTGATCGAGGGATAAATACTGAACAGGACACAGAGAAGAACTCCCCTGCAGGCTAATACCACATGATCTTTTACATCTACCTAGAAAAGCAGACAGGGCCTCAGTTTAATATGTCATCTGAAAGACAGCATCACCAATACTACATTGGAGTGTCAGCCTAGATTTTGTGCTTAAGTGGGATTTGAACCAATAGCCTTTTAACCCAGAGACAAGAACACTACCCACTGAGCCACAGCTGATATCAATAGGTAGTGCTATATAGAACAGAAAGGACCCAGGTTTAATTCCTGGTCTGCCAGTGGCTTCTGAGAGTCTGAAACCAGCTGAGTAGAAGGGAATAAAATCACCAAGGCCCCCAATCTTGATTGCTGTCTGGTTATCCCTGATTTATGCCTGAATTTTCTAGGGAAAAGAATTGAGCTCAGATGTAAAACTCTCAATGGTCAAGCTGACAAGACTGCTGAACATGCAGGCTGAACATTTGGGCTAGATGCCCATATAAGTCAGTGGCTGCCCCCACTCATGTTATTTTGCTGAGGTAGGTGTCTGAAACCTGAAGTATGCAGATTAGACCTGGTAAGAGCTGGTCTGAACCTAGTGGATTCATTTGGGTAGCCAGGGTCCCCTTTTCGAGAGATAAGGTACCTCTTGGACATGGTCCCAGGACAACATTGGGAGAGGTAAGGCACCCTTTGGGGTTGGTCAGGTGTCCTTTGAGATTGTTAAAAGTAGACATGAGAGTGCATAAAAAGTGCACAAACTCATTGGAGCTGTCAAAGAACTGTCAAAGCTCATTGGAACTGTCAAAGAACTGTCAAAGCTCATTGGAGCTGTCAAAGAACTGTCAAAGCTCATTGGAACTGTCAAAGCTATCAAGGGATTTAAACCTGTTGGGATTTAAATTAAAAAAAGAAATGTGTGGAGTTTAAAAAAAATCAATGCCAACAATCACACTCTATTTATTAACATAAGCCTGAGGGTTATTATTATAGGATTTGTGCTGCATTTTCAACCTAACATTATAATAGTTGGGTACAAGTACAGTGAGCAGTTTGATTGACAGCTCCAAGTGGTTTTAGAATAGAATCTTTTGTTTTCATTAAAGATTAGTTGAAGAAGTTTCTATACATTGAACGTTTGTTTTATTGATGAGAGTGTTTTTTAAAATAGTGACATCATCGATAAACGCATAACTTTATTTTATGTCAACATGGCTCCTGAGGTTTGTCAATGGTGGATAATGGGTGATTTAGCATGGAGAGGGTAAGGGCAAATGACGGTGGGCGGGAGGGCATGAGTTGGTATGTTAGCACTATGTTGGACTATAGAGGGCCCTGGGGGTGAGTGGGGGGCATGCATGTATGAGGGGCCATTGGGGTGGATCGAGGGGCATAGGGTGGCATAGGTTGTTATGAATGGGGCATGGAGAGTGTATGGAGGGGTCGGGGGATGAGGGATGAGGGCTGGAGGGCTGTTTTTTGTTTCAATGATTTTTTAATAACTTCAGCAATGTTCCGGAGCACAGGGATAGGCCTTCTCACTAGCCCACCTCTGCATTTGACGGCCCCGTGCTCATTCCAGGGGCAGTGGGTCCGACTTCTAATCCAGCCCACCTATAGCCCCGCCCACCCCCCCCAACCCTGGAATGCAAACCTGACCTTCCGGGCCTCTTGTTGGTGGAGCCGGGAAATAGCCTGTTATGTGCTCTCAACCCCAGAACGAAAATCCGGACCGCTATTTCTGTGCCGATGCTATCACCCCTCAGCCTTCTCTTTTTAAGACTCAACCTGTTCATCCTTTCCTGACAATGGAAATTTAGGAATAACGCACGGGTTGGTATTTTTTGGGATATTTAAATCTTTTTGACATCGAACACCTGTTCCATTTTATCACTGCTACACCTTAAAAATCCCCTTGCTGTGGGAAATGAGGTTAATGAGATGGATTTTAAATTCAATTAATAAATCTGTAATTGTAAGCAAGACTCGGTAATGGTGACCATGAAACTATCAATGATTGTCATAAAAACCCATCTGGTTCACTCAAGCCCTTTAGGGAAGGAAATCTGCTGTCCTTACCTGGTCTGGCCTACATGTGACTCCAGACCCACAGCAACGTGGTTCAATCTTAACTGCCCGCTGAAATGGGTTAGTAAGTCACTCAGTTCAAGGGCAATTAGGGATGGGCAACAAATGCTGGCCTTGCCAGTGATACCCACATCCCATGAAAGAATTAAGAAAAACAGCACTAAAAATAACACAAATGCAGGCAGTGTGGGAAACATGAAGAAAAGCGGAGAAGGGAAAAGTACCATTTGAAACGCTGATCAACATTTTTTTTTATTATTCATTCACGGGATGTGGGCATCGCTGGCTGGGCCAGCATTTGTTGCCCATCCCTAGTTGCCCCTTGAGAAGGTGGTGGTGAGCTGCCTTCTTGAACCGCTGCAGTCCCTGTGCTTTAGGTACACTCACACTGACACCCACAGACATTGACCAAACAAACAAACTCTCGAACTGAAGCAGAATAATGGCTAATGCAGTGAGAATGCTCACTCAGGATGCTGCGAGTGACAGAAAAAAAAAAGTTAAGTGGAAACTTTGGGGAGCCAGGGCTGCAGAGACTGAAGTTGGTGCACATTGTTGAACTGTAAGGCAATGTAAGCTTTAGTGCAACCTGAACTCTGACCAGTAACATTGACACGGGGCATACAGGGAATGCCCACTTTGGTGAAATACGGACATTATCTCAGTTTTTAATGCCGCAGTACATGGTTCCAAGAGGTCCCCATGTACGTCCTCCTGTGCCATTTTGCTGTTTCGTTTTCCTGTTCACCGTGTGGGAAAACTAATCAGAGCGTAAAAGTTGAAATTGCGATGCAATAATTAATTAAAATGGGAAGCTGATAGATTTTTGCTAGCCGGCAGAATTAAGGGATATGGAGCCAAGGAGGGCAGATGGAGTTAGGGTCACAGACCAGCCACAAACTCATTAACTGACGGGACAGGCTTGAGGGATTGATCAGCCTACTCCTGTTCCTATGTTCCAATGCTATTTTACTATGAAATAGTATCTTTCACACTGTTAGTTCACACTGAAAGCCAACCACCTTCTAGTCAGCACAGAAGCAAAGTACTGCAGATGCTGGAAATCTGAAATAAAACAGAAAATGATGCAAAAGTTCAGCAGGTCTGGCAGCATCTGCAGAGAGAGAAACTCAGTTAACATTTCAGGTCAGTGATTGCTTGGTCAACCTTCTAGTTAGCCATGGCTCATTTGGTAGTAGTCTTACCACCCGAGCTAGAAGGGTGTGGGTTCAAGTCCCTCTCCAACACTTAAACAAAAAACTCCAGGTTGACACTCCAGTACTGGAGTGCTGCACTGTTGGAAGTACCATCTTTGGGATGAAATGATTAAACTGAGGCCTGGTCTGCCCTCTCAGGTGGATGTGAAAAATGTTTTGGCACTGTTTTGAACGAGAGCAGGGTAATTATCCCCAGTGTCCTGGCCAATATTTATCTCGTAATAAAATTCACAGAGACAGGTTATCTGGTCGTCATCACATTGCTGCTTGTGGGAGCTTGCTGTGTGCAAATTGGCTGCTATATTTCCTACATTACAACAGTGACTACATTTTAAAAATATGTCATTGGCGATGAAGCACTTTGGGACATTCTGAGGTTGTGAAAAGCACTATATAAATGCAAACCTTGCTTACTTACAAAATACACAAAAATTCTCATGGCGACTGAGTGCCCTGGCAACACAATATTTGGTTTAAAGCTGATTTTGTCCTTGTAGACCAATCACTGAAAGCAAGCATGCAGGTGTAGCTAGCAGGTAAGAAGGCAAATGGTATGTTGACCTTCATTGCGAGAGGACTTGAGGACAGGAGCAAGGGTGTTTTACAGCAGCTGTACAGAGCCTTGGTGATACCACACCTGGAGTACTATGTGCAGTTTTGGTCTCCTTACCTAAGAAAGGATATACTTGCCTTAGAGAGAGTGCAACAAAGGTTCATCAGAATGATTCCTGGGATGGCAGGATTGTCATATGAGGAGAGATTGGGCCAACTAGGCCTGTATCCACTGGAGTTTAGGAGAATGAGAAGGGATCTCATTGAAACATATAAAATTCTGACAGGGATGGACAGACTGGATGCAGGGATGATGTTTCTTCTGACTTGGGGGGACTAGAACAAGGGGTCACAGTCTCAGGACACGGGGTAGGCCATTTAGGACTGAGATGAGGAGAAACTTCTTCCCTCAGAGGGGGGTGAACCTGTGGAATTTTCTACCACAGAAGTCTGCGGTGGCCAAGTCACTGAATATATTTAAGAAAGAAATAGACAGATTTCTGGATTGTAAAGGCGTCAAGGGGTATGGGAAGAGAGCGGGAGTACAGCATTGAGATAGAGGATCAGCCATGATCATATTGAATGGCGGAGCAGGCTCGAAGGGCCGAATGACCTACTCCTGCTCCTATTCTCTATGTTTCTATGTTACAGTACAAGACAGGTGTAAGGAAAGGACAGCAAAAAGCCAATGCTGCCAATAGGCTGGAAATGAGATTTCTTGTAAAAAGTTAAGCCTTTAGGGGAAAGTAGGTGAAACACTCACAATGCCTGCTATTCCACCGTGTGCTGTGGAACCTAAAAGCCTAAGAGGAGATTTGACTGAAGTGTTTAAAGTCATGAAGGATTTTGATAGTGTAGATAAAGATAAACTGGTTCCAACGGCTGAAGAATGGATATCCAAAGGCCACAGATTCATGGCATTTGGCAAAAGACCGTATGGTGACATGAGGAAACAAGTGGCTAGGATTTGCAATGCACTGCCCAATCGGGCGGCAGAACTGGATTCCACAGTAGCTTCCAAAAGGGAATTGATAAATACTTGAAGGGGAAAAGATTGGAGGGATATGGAGAAAGAGTGGGGAAGTGGAACTAACTGGATTGCTCTTTGAAAGAGTCAACATAAACTCGATGGGCTGAATGCCCCCCGCCCCCATGCTGTAAAGATCTTTAATATTATGTTGGCAGGATGCTGCTCAGTCCAATATATGGATTAACCAATTTATGCCGGACAGATTAATGCCTCATTGAAATAGAGGGTGGAATGCAATTGGTGTGTGGGGACAATATTAAGGGTTCATCCTCTGCTAATTGTCACCAGTAATTTCGACACTACTAACTAACCAACCAACGTATTCCCCAATTACATGTATATGTGTGTGATATACATGTGTACATAAAAGTCTCAACGTCTGGTACACATTTGTCACACTTCAAGTGTCACGTTTTAGATTGCCGATTGTTGCAGATTGGATTTTTTTAATAAGGAAAATAAAGCCAGTCCTCTTCAAGCTTTGGAGAAATCCCCAAACAACAGAAAATAACTTCTAATTGACTTCAGGAGTTGTACTTGAAAAGGAGCTATAAAAAGACAGCCAGACTGACCTCTGACTGACCCAAGGCTCTGTTCAGAGCAATCCGCCTCTAACTGACCCCGAGAAGGTACAACAATTACACTTTGTAACCATAAAGGTATCAGAACAAGTTTTATACGGAATGTATTTTATACATCCATAGTAGATAGGTGAGGGAGAAATACGGACAGTCACTAAATCCATGTCTTATTGGGTTGTCAATGGAGGCTTACTTTCCAATTTTCCACTTTTCCCTCCTCCAATGTCTTTTCCCTCGTTGCTCTGTCAGATTTACACGATTAAATTCAGTCAATGGTGGACAGCAGGGGTTGGAAGGCTGAGTTAGGATGTTTCCTTTACACAGCTGTTTGAAATAGAATAAGACTTCATCATACCAAAGTGAGACTCAAATGGCCTGGCTGGATTTTCCTGATGAGCCTTTCTTATATCGCAACATGGGAACAGGAGGAGGCCATTCAGCCCCTCCGCCCCCCCCAGCCTGTTCAGCCATTCAGTGAGATCACGGTTGACACATAACCTAACTCCATATACCTGCCTCTGGCCCCTATCCTTTAATACCTTTGGATAACAAAATTCTACCAACCTCAGATTTAAAGTAATAAATTCAGCCAGTACCAATTGCCATTTGCGGAAGAGAGTTCCAAACTTCAACCCCCACGCTGTGTGTAGTTGCTTAGTGTTTTTCCTTATGCAGTATAACAAAATGCAGCCATGTGCCTGATTATGTTGGTCTATTGGTCGAACACCAATCCTCAGCAAAGATAAAAGCAAAATACTGTGGCTGCTGGAAATTTGAAACAAAAACAGAAAATGCTGGAAAAACTCAGCAGGTCTAACAGCATCTGTGGACAGGAAGACAGAGTTAATGTTTCGAGTCCGTATGACTCTTTTTCAGAGCTAAAGAGAAGTAAAAATGTGATGGAATTTATACTGTTTAATCCTCAGCAGTTGGTCTGAGCCTGGTTTCCCGGTCCGGCTGCCTCATTAGTTTTTTCAACATTGGTTGGGTGCAATTCATCACATGACAACTGTCCCACCTCTGCCATTGGTCACCAATACATCGATCCTGTGGTGCCCTACTTTCCCATATCAACTGGGAAACATATGCAAGCTCTTTATGACACTCTTGGATGCTCCTTGACTCTCACACTAATGGCCTTTTCACCTTTCTCCAATATTTTTTATAAATGAAAAGTTAAAATGTTAAAAGAAAATGATTTTCTTAATGTGCTCAATGCTGTATCTCTTGGGTCCGCTGTCAGCAATGTCCAGGAATTGAACCTGCAATTCCTGGAGCCTCCAGGACAAAACTGGACAGTTGGCAACTGGCTCAAGATGGCTAAGTATTCAGGCCCTACAAAGAAAGATGTGTATTTCTTATGCGCTTTTCATGACCATCAAAGGACTTTAAGCCAACGATGTATTTTTGCAGTGTAGTCACCGTTGCAATGTAGGAAGAACAGCAACCAATTCGTGCACAACAAACTTCCACAAACAATAATGTGATAATTTGTTTCTGTGATGTTGATTGAGGGTTAAATATTAGTCAGGACACCAGGGATACTTCTGTTGCTCTTCTTCCAAATAGCACCTTGGGATCTTTTATGTCCACCTGAGAGAGCTGACAGGGCTTCAGTTTAACATCTTGTCCAAAAGGACAGCACCACCTGACAATGCAAAGTGTCGGCCTCGATTGTTGAGCTTAGGTACTGGAGTAGGACTTGAACCCACGACCTTCTGATTCAGAGGCAAGGCCCTCTGAGCCATGGCTAACACTTAACAATGTGTAAATGACTGAGACCTGATAGTCTCACGCTGACCGAGTGTTGGTATTTTCATGAATATCATGTATTTCCTGGCAGCCTTGGCATGGGTTTAAGTCCTAGCAGTTTCGTAACCGTCCGCCTAAGTCGATGTCAGGCTATGATCCTGAAATGCAGCAAACTTGCAACTGAATCCATAGTGAAGATTTTTCCAGACTGGATGTTTAACCAGAGTGGAGCCCAAAAAGCCAATTTCATGGAATTTCCCTTGGCTGCTGTGTTTCAACTGTGGAGCAAGTTCCCCTTGATCATTGTCAAGCTAATGTGCCATGTCCTTTAGTTGTGGTTTATATAATGACAGGTGTGGAGAATTTGGTTCTGACAACTACTTTGTTTAATTGGTACCATTTAAAGGGAGAATACAATGTTTTCAATGCAAGTTCTGCAGTAAAGGGAGTAGTGACTTGCCAAAGGTCGTTATATTTGGGTTAGTCAGCCGTGGGCCAGCTTGAGATGAATAAAGGTTGGTTGCTGTGAGCACTCTTTATATCCCAGTTTCATTAAGGATCACAGATCGGGTGATTGCTTTGCTCACCATCACTGTTCAGTCTGGAAGTGTGAGCTCGAGTTTTTATCCACTTGTCCATCCCACTCTGACCTCTCTGTCCTCAGCCCCTGACACTGTTCCAGTGAAACTCGAGCAGCAGCGCCCCCATCTTTCAGTTAGGCAGTATACAGCCTTCCAACTTCAACACTGGGTTCAACAATTTCAGATCATAGCCTCTTGTCCCGTTATCTCAGAAACCAGGTTCTGGCCGTGATTCTGTTATTCCCATTTACGCCTTTTCAGGGCCCATCTTTTGTTCCTTTGCTTGTCCTATTGCCATATCCTTTTGTCTTGCTCCATCATCCCTTTTGTCATTTAATCACTCTGCCCTGCAACCTATCACAGTACCTTTCTTTTTCTCTTTATTAATGGTAGTTGACCCCCTGATCTTGTTCCCACCCTCATTTGATCAGGTGCTGGGTGGGCAGGGTGCATCTGTTTGGGATGAGATGTGATAGAATTTGGAAAGGTGGATCATTAACATGCCCTGGTTAAAACCCCTTCCCTCCTTTATTAGTGCAGGGTTGTTCTCTGGTTGGGCTTTGCTTGGGAAATGGGGGCAGAAAGATAAGTGCAGCTGTGCAAATGGGCCTTGGGGCCTTCAGTCGGAGAGCAGCAGCCGGAAGGCCTACAGGCCTGAAAATCTAATGGGTTCTGACAGAAAAAGGAAGCCACTCGTGTGTTGGCCTAACTTCTGATATGAGAGAGGCCCAAGGCTCACACTAGCTTCTAGTTGCCACTAAAATTGGGTATCCTGTGTTCACAGGAAGAGGAAATTGAGATGGCAGAGCAATGAGCTGCCCCCAACTCATTCCCTAAGGCCTGGGCCTAATACGTGTGCTTCTTAAATTCACCTTCCATTAGCCTGTGCTATTGCTGCTTTATAGGGGAGACAAAGAGGAGCTGGGCTGGATTTTCATCCTGGAGGAGGGTAGCAGGAGTATGGAAATTTCCCAGTTTGGCCTGCCCACCTCTGGAGAAAGTGCCAGCAAAGTTGGGACTTTTCTTTCGCAGGGGGGCGGGGTTGCTAACTGGAGTTCGGCCCGCTGCCCTCAGAAGGCGTTTTGAGGCAGTCATAAGGGCTGCCAAGCGCCGAGGCTGACTGTTTAAAAAGCCCGCCTCGATGCCCTGGAACTTCACCCCAGTTGTAATAATGACAGCAAAACAAAGAACAGCCCTCTAGCCCTCACCCCTCACACCCCCTCATCTCCTACATATTCCCCATGCTCCATCTATGCCAACTTATGCCACCTCATACCCTCAACCCACCCCCATGGCCCCTCATACCCTCTGCCGAGAGCCCAGGAATGCACTACTCTGTTGAAACACCTGAGCTCCAGGGGGAACATTGCTTGATTGACAGCTCTGCTCTCTGATCTTTGCTGTCAATTTGACAATGTTTATTTACAAAAGGTAACAGGGTTTCAAGTGATTGCAGTTTCAGCTTTTGATACCTTAATGGGTCCGGATGATTGACATCTTTATAGAGCTGTAGTGAAAGGAGCTTTTTAAGAAAGTGGAAAGTTATGAATGAATGCCTGTTTTGAAGGCTGTTGACATATCCTTTTGTCAGTACAGGGTTTATTGATTCTGTACAGAGCGTACAGTGGATGAGTACACATGGAAGTGCCATAGTTTGGCATAGAAGGAATGAGAGGCCATGGCTTGGCATGGAGGGTATGAGGAGCCATGGGGGGGGTGGGTGGATGAACATAGCTTGGCATAGAGGGTATGAGGAGCCATGGGGGGGGTGGGTGGAGGGACATAGCTTGGCTCAGAGGGTATGAGGAGCCATGAGGGGGTGGATGGAGGGACATAGCTTGGCATAGAGGGTATGAGGAGCCATGAGGGGGTGGATGGAGGGACATAGCTTGGCTCGGAGGGTATGAGAAGCCATGGGGTGGGGTGGGTGGATGAACATAGCTTGGCTCGGAGGGTATGAGGAGCCATGGGGGGTGGATGGAGGGACATAGCTTGGCATGGGAGGCATAGGTAAGACCTTTTGAACTTATCTTTCAAAAGATTCCCTCCTGTGGACAATGGTTCACAACACCTCTGAGGTGCTGAAAACCATGACTCTTTAAAAACCTGGCCTGACCCCATGAAAATTATGGGCGGCCAACAGATGCCTATCTCTGCCATGGAGCTGGCCAGTCTGGGAGTCCAGGGCGCACCAACCTGAATCCTTAACCTGCACTGGTGGAAACTGGGGACACCGGGAATGGGGTCAGGAATCCCGTAATTGGGTCCCGGCTGCCATTTTTACACCTCCACAGAGTCTCCTTGACTCCATGAAAATCAAGCCTGATGTGTCCACTAGTTGTGGGGACCATAAACAGGACTCATGAATATGGGATAGTCTCTTGGATACTGGTAAGGATTCAGAAATAAAATTCTTTAGGGTAGTTAGAATGTGGAATTCATTACCACAGGGAACGGTTGAGATAAATAGCATAGATGTATCAAGAGGAAGCTGGATAAACGCATAAGGGAGAGCAGACTAAAGAATAAGGTGAGATGAAAGGGGTAGGAGGAAGCTCAAGTGGAGCAAGGAGCTGGTGGGCTGTTTCTGTGCTGTCCATTCTAGCTAACTAAAAGTTGTAGCTATAATATCTCAACTACTTTGACGAAGTCTTATTAATTTAGACCACAATAAGATTTTTTTTTTTAAAAGTGCATTTTGGATTTCTAGAACATCTGGACCTGAGATAGTTTACGTATATTCCCCCAAAGTTTTTTAGCAGCAAGGGTCACATACCCCGACATTCAATTCATTTCAAAGGCCATTTTGATTGTTCTTGATGGGATATGCGCCGTGAATAAAGGTTTCCTTTTCAAAAGGTTGGTTTACTCCTAATTTACATGTATAGCTCTACATGTGAAAATAGCAACCTATCATTCATGAGCACCTCAAATCAGATTGAAAATCATCCACAGGGTATTCCCAGGTTAGTCTCAGATCAAACCTTCTCCTCTTCTTTTTCTATCACCACTTTCAGTGTTTCTAACAATTCCTGCCAACCATTTAATTCTCTATCTCAGGGATATGGCCAAGCACAGGATAAGACAAAGATTCCACACCCCCGCCTGGCTGATCCTAAACATTAAAGCCCTGGTTTGAAATCATTCTTTAAATGCAGAGTGAGCGACAAACTTGCACCCTGGTGCTGTCTGACTCAGGTCTCTCCTTTCAATGCCGCTGGTGAGCCTTCCTGCAGGAGCCTCAACAGGCTGCTGCGAGATAATGGACAAAAGGTGTGGAGGACATCCGGGAACAGGCCCCTTCATCATGCTAAGCGCTATGCTATTGGTGGGATGTGGTCAGGAGGTCAGTGCCAGTTGGTGGGATAAATATGGGATAGTCTCTTGGATACCGATAAGGATTCAGAAATAAAATTCTTTAGGGTAGTTAGAAGGTGGAATTCATTACCACAGGGAACGGTTGAGGTAAGTAGCATAGATGTATCAAGAGGAAGCTGGATAAACGCATAAGGGAGAGCAGACTAAAGGATAAGGTGAGATGAAAGCGATAGGAGGAAGCTCAAGTGGAGCAAGGAGCTGGTGGGCTGTTTCTGTGCTGCCCATTCTAGCTAACTGGGAGGGAAATCTGGAGCAGGGCTGCCCCTGGTTCCATTGTGGGGTGGGTCGGGGGGGAGTGTGGGTCCTGCAAGGGCACTTCTGCCTCTCCTGAACTGCATAAAACAAAAGATCTCCTTTTTCTTGGCAAAAGGAGGCTGCAAATCCTTTGATTCATCTCATTTGTTTTCTTTGTCCTCTTTCCAGCCCTGTTTGAGTCATTCGCTCCTTGCATAATCACACCACCACTGGCAGTGGTGCCTTCAGCTGCCTGTGCCCTGAGCTCTGCAATTCCCTCCCTAATCCGTTCTTTCTCTCGCTCTGTCCTTTAAGATGCTCAGCAAAACCTACCTCTTTGGCCAAACAGCTGGTCATCCACCATAACATCTTATATGACTTGACATCAAATGTTGTTTGGTAATGTGAAGCACCTTGGGATGTTTTATTACATCCAAGGTGCTATATAAATGAAAGTTGTTCTTGCGTGGCTCAATGCCATTAGATGCCCTCTAGTGCTTTTCCCAAGTGGTCATCCCTCATCGGTGAACTTTGACAGCTGAACTTGAGCTGATGGTTCAACTGCAGGGAGGAGGCCTTGAAACATCCTGACACCGACTCAAGACACCCAATACATGGGACTTCTAACAGGCTTCACTGGATGGCCATCAGAAGTGGGAATTCCAATTGACTTTCCCTCTCTAACATGAGACTGCTGAGAAGAATTGTACCATCTCTATTACAGCCCCTCCAGAGATCAGCTAATTCATTTCAGGAAGGAACACAGAGCTTTCCTGGTCTCTCCAGCTCAGTCATTCAAGCCTTTAACAAGCAAAATTATTGGTATAGTTTAGTCACATTCGTAACTGTCCTGATGATGTGATGTGTGCATGTGTAATATTAATCTTTAATTTCATCGGCTGGTCAAAAATATATATTGAACTGCTGCAAATTGACTTTTAAAAGAAAAAGCAAGTAAAGACACTGACTTAAGATGGCTACCACAGGTCATCTGACATGTCTGGTATTACAAGTTGGCCAGTTTCTGGAAGTTTCCAATATGGATTATGACATGTCAAGCCAGCCTCCTTTGGAATTTCACACCTGTCAAGAATTCTTCAAAGATGAACTGAAACTATACTGTCTCTCACTATTTGGATTTCTATAAACCCACCTTTCAGGCAGAGACAGAAAGTCTACTGGGATAATGGCTATATAGAGTGTGCCCTTCCTGGCTCATCACAGGGAAGAATGGTCCATGCAAAAGTGCAAAAGGGACATTAAAGAAACTAATCACCTAGGCCATAACACATTAGTCAAAGTCTGTCCAGGCATGAGCTCATCAATTACCTTCTGTGGAATACCCAACTCATTATGGAGAGCGAGATCATGTGACCACAATAACCATTTTGAAATGACTTTTATGACAACAACCTGGTTGCTTTGGAGCAGCCAAGAAGAAATCTGCCAATGGAGGAGTAACACCATCTCTCTCTCCCCTATTCTCAAGTTCAGAGCCCTATCTCTGTTACATTGTGGAATCCATCACAGAGATAGAGAATTTCAATCAAAAGGAGCCTTGGGTACAATATCATCGACTTTTGGAAAAAAACAGATTATGGTTTAAAAGAGACTGTGTCTCCAGAAATTACAGATTATGTCATCCTCAACCCCCAAGGAACTTCTGGACCACTGTGGAAAATATCTGCTTCGTACACCAGCAAAGGAATCATTAACAGTGAACACACTGTTATTTTTTTTTTGCCTCTTATCATTGAATTTTAATCTGACCAAAATGTAACCTCCTTTGCTGTATAACTTGTAATTTTGCACGCTTGTCAGCGTGCATGTGTTGCATAGATTGGGACATGCATTTACCTTTTTTTAAAAATATCTTTGTATCTTTAATTGGGTGGATTTTTAGCACAACAGAGACTAACTCCTTTGGGTTTAAATTCAAGAAAGCTTGTTGGAGTGAGTTATTTGCAATGCAATCAGCACGGAAATGGTTAAGTACAGAGACACTGAACTAATACCATCAAACTTAAAAAAATTACAAAAAAGCCTGTTACGATAAATCAAGGAGTGGAAAGAAAGGTCGAGTCCTGACATGTGTCCTCACCAGTCGTAACATAACCAAAGCAATTTTAATTAAAACTAGAACAGCGGGGAAGAATTTTTGTAGCAGTGCAATTTAAATTGCTTCAATTTGAGCTAACATAGTGAACAGATTGAGTTTTATCTTTGGTGCTGTATTCTTAAGCAGCCACTTCAGGTGTCAATAGTATAATAACTAAAATTCTAAACTTAACAAGCAAGCGCAGGAACAGGAAAAGGCCATGTTGCCCCTCAAACTTGCTCTGCCAATCGAGGAGATCACTGCTGATCTGTGACCTGACTCCTTGTACCTGCCTTTGCCCCATATTCCTTGCAACATCAACTTAGGCTGAACTGACACTTTCAGAATCGAGAAAGGATAAGCTAACTTTAGCAGTGAAAAACTGTAAATGCATTTTTGGCCAGTTCCGAGCACTTTCTGAGTGATTGTGGGGAAGAATGACACAGGTACAGCACAGATTATGAGGGCGTGAAATTACTTGTCAGCAGCAGATTGCAATGAGCGAAGACAGGAAGTTCCATTCCTGCCTTGCCTGCACCTTGTGTCAATTTCCCATTGATATTAAACAGAGACATGTTGAGAATACAGATACAATACATGGTAACTCTTTAAAATACGGCTTTAAAAAGTAACTTCATTATCCCTCCTGTGTACATTTGAATGTTACAATTGTTGGATGCTCTTTGTTTTTGTGAATGTTGTCATAATGTTGTCTCTAGCCATTGTTAACATCATCTTCACAACATTCTGCTCCCCTGCACCCACTAAAATATTCCCCATCTGCTCTCCAAACCACTACCTTTCCTGGTGGGTTACAACTGCACAGGTGCTGACCAGCTTAACATATCTTAATGTAATAGCCATTCTTCATCTGCCACGTTGTGGTATAATTTACCTACGTTTAAAATTCCTTGATCTTTTTGTGCTGGTTTGACTGATTTTCCCTCTGTATTAACTGATATAACTCGGAGAAACCCAACCCCGAAATACTTTTGTGAAAAAGGTTTTCGAGCTTTTATTTGCTCCTTTTAGAAATAGATGCAGCAATGAAGGTGAATTTCGTTTCCGTGTGATCTAAGCATGGTGAAATTGGTCGAAAACTTTTTAGCGCTTCTTCTTTCCCAAGCCAAAAAAAGAATCCAAGTTTGTTAACTTGCTGTTTCAGGAAAAGAATAACCAGAGAAGAAAGGACAATGTTCGAACTGAGTCTGCAGACAGTCCCATTCCCCTATCACCCCTCTGCTCACTGATCTACATTGGCTTCCAGTCAAACATTGCCTTGATTTTAAAATTCTCATCCTTGCTTTCAAATCCCTCCGTAATCTCCTCTGACTCCACAACCCCCTGAGATATCTGCACTCCTCTAATTCTGGCCTCTTGCGGATCCCCAATTATAATCGTTCTGCCATTGGCGGACGTACCTTCAGCTGCCAGGGCCCTAAGCTCTGGAATTCCCTCCCTAAACCTCTCCCCTCTCTAATTTGTTGCTTTCCTCCTTTAAGATGCCCCTTAAAACCTACCTCTATGACTGACCTTTTGGTCACCTGGCCTAATATCTCCTTATGAGGCTCAGTGTCACACTTTGTTTTATGATCGCTCTTGTGAAGCACCTTGGGACATTTCATTACGTTAACGGCACTATATAAGTATAAATTGTTGTCAAACTCTCCTGCCCTCTCCCCTCTCACTGTTGCCTTCAGTCTCCATAGTGCAGAGTATTGCACTGCAATGCTATATGCTCACATAAAACATCACTGCTATTCTCTAGTGTTACCGATCTTGAGCCGAGTTATACAGGGTTATTTTTTTAAAAATTTATTCATTCACGGGATGTGGGCTTCGCTGGCTAGGCCAGCATTTATTGCCCATTCCTAATTTCCCTTGAGAGGGTGTTGATGATCTGCCCCTTCTTGAACTGCTGCAGTCCATGCAGTGTAGGTACACCCACAGTGCTGTTAGGGAGGGAGTTCCAGGATTTTGACTCAGTGACATTGAAGGAATGGTGGTGTATTTCCAAATCAGGATGATGAGTGACTTGGAGGGGGACTTCCAGATAGGTGTTCCCATCTATCTGCTGCCCTTGTCCTTCTAGATGGTAGTGGTTGTGGGTTTGGAAGATGCTGCCTAAGGAGCCTTGGTGAATTTCTGCAGTCCACCTTGTAGATGGTACACACTGCTGCTACTGTGCACGGGTGGGGAGGGAGTTGACGTTTGTGGATGGGGTGCCAATCAAGCGGGGGCTGCTTTGCTCTGGATGGTGTCAAGCTTCTTGAGTGTTGTTGGAGTTGCACTCATCCAACTGACTATTGACAATGCAGCGTGAGAATTATTTGCACTGCTCTTGAGTTAAGTCATCGAACCCTCACTTAGCTCATTAAGATGGCTGCCCCTCCAATGCAAAGCACTGTGAATGCAAGTTTCCTGCGCATCTGTCTGTGATGAATGGGGATAAATTCACTGCTGCACTTTTATGCGGGAACTAGGGATGGGATTTTCCAGGCCTGCCGCTGGAATTGTCCAGTCCCTCTGAAAGTCAATGGACTTCTGGCTGGGCTGCCGCACCCCTCCCCCCCCACGATGGGTCCCACCACCAGGAGCCAGCAAATCGCAGCCCAGGTTTCCGGTGTTTTGTAGAGATTTTGAATGATTTCCCTGAATAGATACTGGACCTGCATTTTTTTATATCTTTAAACGGCAGCAACACTTTAAAAAGAGAAAAGCCGCCACAATTACAATTTTTAAAAGCAGGCTTTGTTTCGTGCTGAGTTTTTCCAGCTATTTTTTGTTTTTGTTTCAGATTTCCAGCATCCGCGGTATTTTGCTTTTATCTTTTAGTTTCAGGTGTGTCAGTTATGGTGTAATAGCTTAAAAACATCCTCTTTTGATGATATCAATAAGATAACGAGGAGCTGAAAGAAGATTGTGTTTTTCCATATTTTTCCCTGGATTCAGATTTGTTTATGCTGACTCCTACTTGATTCACACCGCCTTTTCCAGGTCTAGCAACTGCTAATGAGATTCTCAGGATCTTTCTTGTGTCCGCTGCTGTGGGTGTAAAGCTAGCATGAACTTTGGTGTTGTTTCTGTCACAGGTTGGACAGAGGAAATTCCGGCCCTTGTGATTGCCAAGTACAAGCAATTTCAGGAGTGGTATTGAAGATACAGTCAGGAAGTGAGTTAATTTCGGATAGCATGCATGAGACCTTTGTTGCTTTTACATTGTTTTTTAAAATATATATATATATTTGTCCACGGGATCTAGGCATCGCTCACCACTCATTGCCCATCCTTAATTGCCCTTAAGAAGATAGTGGTGAGGCACCTTCTTGAACTGCAGCTGCCTTATGTGGTGTAGGTGCATCCAAAGTGCTGTTGGGAAGAGAGTTTCAGGATTTTGACCCAAAAACAATGAAGGAATTGGTGATTAGAGCTCCAAGTCAGGTTGATGTGGGGCTTGGGAGGTGCGGGGGGAGCTTACAGCTGATGGCGTACCCATGCGTCTGCTGCCCTTGTCCTTCTAGGTAGAAGAGGTTGCGGTTTTGGAAGGCGTTGCCAAAGAAGCCTTGGCGAATTGCTTCAGTGCATCTCGTGGCTGGTACAGAACACTGGTGATGGCAGAAGTGAACGTTTAAAGAAAAGAATGTGGTGCTGACCAAGTGGGCTATTTTGCCCAAGATGATTTTGAGCTGTTAGCATCTGACTTAAGGGTCTCACGTGGCTGTTGTCAAAGTCAGAGGAAAACACGTTTGATTTTGCTAATGCTCTCGCTGTTAGGGAGACTTTTTGTTTTGTAAAATACAGGCCTTTACATTTTGCAAGCTGAATTCAACAGCCTTTCGCTAAAGGGCAACAATTATATTTACAGAGCACCTTGAACATAATAAAACATCCCACTTCACAAAAACAGCATGAGGCAAAGTTAGGTACCATGGCCGGAATTTTATGGCCCTGTCGCGGTGGGGGTGAAATGCAGCCAGCCATTCTAAACTCCGTTGACTTCGGCAGGAAGCTAAAATCCCGCTGCCATAAAATTCCATCATAAGACACAAAAGACAATATGGCCAGAGACTTGGCCAATGAGGTATGTTTTAAGGAGCATCTTAAAGGAAGAAAGAGAGGTAGAGAGGCGGAGATGTTTCGGGAGGGCATTCCATGCAGAGCTGAGGACTCGGGCAGCTGAAAGCGTGGCTGCCAATGGTGGAGGGATTCAAATCAGGGATGTTCCGGAGGCCAGGATTAGACGCGGGCAGATATCTTGGAGGGTCGTTGGATCGGAGGAGATTACAGAGATAGGGAGGGGTGAGGCCAGGGAGGGATTTAAAAAACAAGAATAAGAATTTTAAAATTAAGACATTGTTTAACTGGGAGCCCATGTGGGTCAGCGAGCATAGCAGGTGATAGGTGAACAGGCTTTGATGCAAGCAAGGACTTAGACAGCTGAGTTTTGGACGATTTCAAGTTGGCGGAGGGTAGGGAGTGAGAGCGGGTTGGAATAGTCAAGCCATGAATGAAGGTTTCAGCAACAGATAAACTGAGAAAGGAATAGAGTCGTGTGATGTTACAGGGGTGAAAATAGACGGCCTAAATAATGGCACAGATATGTGGTCAGACACTCATCTCAGGGTCAAATATGACAGTAATGTTGTGACCCATTGCAAAAGTAGCCTATGCCTGCGTGTCTCGATTTTAGTTACTGCATTGATACATTTATTTTAAGGGGAAGGTTGAAGCAATTTGCTTTAATTGCATTTCTGCTGATCTACTCCTTTCCTGAATTGTACTGTACCTTTCTATTTATTTAAAACGTGGGTTTAATTAACGGATTACAGACAAGGGTGAATTTTTTTGTATTTGACGGAATCAGAAATTACGGAAGATTTGCTCAGTGAATCCCTGAATTGTGCTGAAAAATAACTGATCAAACTGCTTACAAATTCCTTCTCCACACTCATAAATTTCATACTGAGAGTTCACACATGATAATTGCCTGACCTTTACTGCTAAGAGACTAACTAATTAAAGCTGTACAGCTGCACTTGGCGTGTTTTTTTATGTGAACTATGAAATTTAGTGATAATTATGCAGCAGAATTGCACTGTTAATATCTTTATCATGGAGAAGAGTGAAACGGTTGTTAATCGAAAGCTGTGATTTCAAACACTGTAGCTCTGAAATGACATGCAGGAAACTGATTTAATTTTTAATGGAGTAGGTTATGTAGTTAGAATAAAGTAGCCTTTCTTCTGTGGATTGAAATGTACCAGGTTACATTAGGCAATCGAAATGTGTCGTAGGAGCACTACAATTAATCAGGTGCAAGAGATGGGGAAACTAGCCAGTCATCAGGTTCAGGAACACTATCTGTTGAGGGTTTGATGGGATACATGCCAAGGGGCTTCTTTCCCCCAGCTACAGAGACTGGAATTAGGGGTTGTAGTCTTAGAATAAAAGGTCGGTTATTTAGGACTGAGGTTAGGGGGAGTATTCAGGGTTGGGAATCCTGGGGGTTGTCTACCCCCCCCCAGCGTGTTGTGAAGCTCAGTTGTTGAACTGCTGAGCAGGCTCAGTTGCTAGCACTCCTGTCTTTGAGTTAGAATGTTTGTGGGTTCAAGTCACACCCCAGAGGTTGAAGCACAGCATGGAGTCTGACACTGCCATGCAGTAATGGGGGGAGGGATGCACCATTAGAGATATTGTCTTTCACATGCGATATTAAACCAAGGCTCTGCCTGTTCTTTCAGGAGGACATAAAATATCCCGGGACACTATTTTGAATAGGAGCAGGAAGTTATCCCCAGTGTCCTGGGCCAATATTTGTTCATAGATCAACAGCACAAAAACAGATGATCTGGTCATTATCACGTTGCTGTTTGTGGGAGCTTGCGGTGCGCAGATTGGCTGCTGTGTTTCCTGCACCACAACAGGGACTACACGTCAAAAGTACTTAATTGGCTGTAAAGGAGTTTGGGGTGCCCTGAGGTTGGGAAAGTCCTTCTTTCGTATATTGTGCCAGTGGGCTATGGACGTTCAGTCAATGAGCATATTCAAGACTGTGATTGATAGATACACGGACACTAAAGGAATCAAGGGATATGGGGATAGGATAGAGAAATAGGAGTTGGATTTTATTGAATGATGGAGCAGGCTTGAGGGGCCTTGTGGCCTACTCCTGCTCCTATTTCTTATGTTCTATTGTTCTACTGGAAACTATCCTTACTTCGACACGTGTGATGAAGGAACGGCAATATTAAACGGTGGGCCAAGCCTGTGATTGCGTATATGAAGGAATAATTTATCAACTTTTACTGCCCAGGTTTATGAAGACTGCCTACCTGAGATACCAGAGACCAACATTTGTGCCACTGTTATCCATTAAGAGTTGTACAATGCTAGAATTAGCAAGAGAGGCAAAATATTTGGTAAATGCTATTTCCTCGGAGAGTAATTCAATAGAGCTGACTGGAGTCACACTGATAATAAAAAGGCATTTCATTGCTTAACACATTTGAAATATTCAAAAACTCTTTATTATTCATTAATTATTAAACTAGAGAATAAAGTATTTTAAAATACCATCCTTTAGCTATTTCCTTTTTTTTTTAATAAAGCAAAATGTTTGAGAATGAGCCCGAACAGCTTATCAGGTCTGATTTGGAGAGTGACTGCTTCACAAGGTTCTGTACTGCTCTTAAAATGACTTGCAAGGAAATGTGTCATTTATGAGAATTTTTACATTTACCACATCCCCCAGATCCAAGTGTAATTTTCTCACTTCAACTCATTCAAGGCAAGTGTAGTAATGATTTGTTATAGTCAGTCTCTTGTGCCTTGCACTTGTCTGCAGAAGCAGTCAGACCTGTGACCTTTTAGCCAGTAGGGGGTACACAAAGCATTGGCAACTGAGAATGAGATTGGCCTTGTGAGCTCCTTCATTACACTGTACTACAAAGCTCCGCTAAAACAATGGGGATACATGACGTAAGTCATATTTCATTCCTTTTCGGTTTTATTTAGTAAGGCATGGGGCATGTCCCTGACTATAAGCAGGGCAGCTAAATAACTCCTACATGTAATCCAGACGTGCATGCAACATATATCTAATGTATATCAGGATTTTGTATCTTCAAAGCTTCAACCTTTAAAAACTGATCAGCCTTGGCTGCCATTTTGGATGAAAATGGCAGGTAGGTAGGAAATCAAAAATCACTGGCGGGAAAAGAAATTTTTGGCTAGGATAAAGGGGAGGAATGCCAGGAAGAAATAGGACCAAGACAGGGAATGGGAGTGCAAAATCAAGCCTCAAAGAAACTAAAGGATAGTGGAAAAGAGGCATCAATGTGTTGAGTCCCGGCAGAACAAAGAAAAACCTCATTGTTTTCAGACTTTAGCCCATCTATGGTGATTGTATATGTGTTTGGAAACAGAGAGATGGGCTTTTATTCTGGATCTATATTATTATGAATTGTGCACATGCAGAATTGCTTACTAATATCATTGTGGGGAAATCAAATACTTTTCACAGTTAATGATTCTGTTACACTTTCACTTATCATGCTTTCTAGTCCCTCTTTTATTATTGTTAGCCGTGTGTGTTTGCAAACTGGAATTCTGGCTAACTAATTCCATGTTAAATCCATTCACACAGCAGTTTGTACACTTTTAAGCATGAATATTTCTCAAAGTAAAAACATCAAATAGAATAGCAGCCTGAGAAGTATGAGAGTTATGACTTTGATTATTATTATTCTTTATAACTATTATATACATATTGTTTACAAACATGGGTTCTGCTAAAAACTAAAACCACTGAATTAGAAACTCCACCGAAAGTTGTTAATATTGGCAATGGTCCAATGATAGATATGTGTGTTCCACGTTCGCAGTCAGTCTTGCAAATAGAATATCATGCTGTGTTAAAGAAAACAGAAGTGTTTTTACTTGCAATAAATCCATCCATTCCTTTGTTGAAGATCACAACCAACATTGCTTTATGAATTATCATATTAATGTCTCACCCTCCCGTCCCACCACACCCCGCCAACGCTCACTCCCCACCTTCTCCATAGAACCAGCTTCCTTTGTCTATGTTTAGTTAAATAATTGTACATAGTTAAATAGTTATGTGGTTAAATGATGATCTGTTGTGGAGAGGCAAAAGTATTGTGTGAACTTTAAGCACTCCACACCATGAAATCAGATTAGCTGAGCAAATAGAACTGTGCGATATTTCTTCATTCACAATCATATTTCACAAACAAGGAATTGGTAACCTTGTCTCTTCCTTTTTTTTTTAAAGCTCCTGCACTAATTTGTAGACTAATCATCTTATAAATATCCTGAAACCAAGGACACATAGGAAAAGATAGGTACTGTGCGTGTGTGTGTGTGTGTGTGTGGTTCCTTCACCTTGGTCCCTCTAACGTTTTAGGAAAAAAACACGGTAATTAATCGATGTCAGTGTGTGAAGCTTCAAGTACTGAAAATCTTTCTAAAGAAAGCTTTGATTTTTGGAGGTGCATTTGATTGTGTAATTCACAGAACTGAAGATGCCAACTATGGAAGTCACCCCGAGGAACAATACAACACTCCTGAGCTTTCCTGTAGGTCAGTGCTTACCAATTCTAGTTGGTACCTACTGACCAATGTTTTAAATTTCAGTGCAAAATGTTATTGAAGGGATCGGATGGTGGAGGTTATGCCTTAATCCAAGCAATTCAATAAAGGTCTGATGACTAAACAATAATGAATTCCAGAATCTCTACTTTGTTTGGACAGAAGTTTTATTGCAGAATTTTTACTCAACTGATGAGATAAATCCATTTGATTTACATTCCTGGTGCCCGATTTTTCAAAAGGCACATTATGAAAAAGAATGGAAAAATATTCTTTTTCTATCTTGCATCAAATCGCTTCATGCCCTATTTGGTAAAAGTGTTAATATAATGATTATTTGCAGTAATCCCATTCTCCTTCCCAAATGTACAGCTGAGGTTGTCACTGATCACACTAACAAGTCCTTTTTTGTGTTGTGTAAACTCTTATTCCTGTTCTTGTGAATCACCATCGACACAGTCTCCTCCTCCTCCTCTCCTGAAGATATTGGGTTACACAGAAGTACAAATCCCCCAGGAGCGGGCAGCTGGCTTTGAACTTTGCTGGGCTAGCCCTGTTGTGAGCTCAGGGGCCTAAGTCCAGTCATAGCACCTACCATACCCGCCGTTCCCCCCACCTCCACCCCCACCCTCACCCCCAGCTCGCAACGTCCACCTGACCAGAGATCAGCTAACCCAATATAAACAGCAAGCAGTAAAGAATCATATTTCTTGATGTTTTACAGGAATATGTGCGTCAATTCTCTTAAGTAAAGGAACACTAAAAGAAAATGAAAAGTTTAATGTTTGTGATGGCGTTATGTGTACAGGTAAATCATCCAGGCTGTTCAGGAAATGTCAGGCTCCATTAATGTCTCAGGCCCAGCAAGTGCGGTCAATTTTTAACCATTCCAATAATTCACTTGTGACACAGATTTTGTTTTCTTTTAAAATATTCATTTAAAGGCAATCTATTCACAACATTGATAAAGCCACAGCCAACCATCTGGTTTGGCTCATATCAAATTAGTCATACTGGTCTAAACAGATATTGGAGAACCAGACTCAGCTCTTAAGAAAGCTTAGACAAATTATTAGCACAGAACAATGAGTGTTATAAGAAGTTCGGCAGATTTTTTGACGAATAATTCTTTCTTAAACTCTTCATAGTGAGTATTAGCTATGGCTCAGTATGTAAAAATCTTGCCATTGATTCAGACAGGTTTAAGTCCAGGATTTGAATCCAAAAATCAAAGCTGACACTCCAGCGCGATACTGAGGGAGTGTTGCACTGTTTGAGGTGCTGTCTTCAGTATGAATGTCAAGCCAGTCAGCCCTCTCAGGTGGAGGTAAAAGATCCCATGGTCACTATTTTAAGGAAGAGCGGGGGAGTTCTCCCCTGGGGTCAACATTTATCCCACAACCAACAGCACTTCGGAAAAAAAAAAGGATGATCTGATCATTATCACGTTGCTGTTTGTGGGATCTTGCTGTATGCAGATTGGCTGCTGCATTTCCCTCATTACAGGAATGACTACACTTGGTTGTAAAGGGCTCTGGGGTGTCCTAAGGTTGTGAAAAGCGCTATATAAATGGAAGCCTTTCTTTCTTTAATATTAATGGAGAGAAAATTGGACAGACTAAGTGATGGACATAACATCTTCCATGTCCAATGTTATGACATGCGTGAGCAAATTGGGAAGCTGCTGAATTATGGGATCCTTTGTAAAGCGTTTCAGGGAAGATATTAATTTACGGCAAAGGTGCAAGAACAAGTGGTTAGCTGATTGGCTGTTTGTTTGTCCCTTCAGAGTGGTATTCTATTCTGTGGCAAAATAAAAACAGAATTACCTGGAAAAACTCAGCAAGTCTGGCAGCATCGGCGGAGAAGAAATCAGTCAACGTTTCGAGCCCTCATTCTGTGGTATTTTTAGCTGACTGAACAATTCACAGTCAGGATTAAAGCTGTCCTTTTGGATTGGCTACCAGGTGCCTAGCCACCAGAACAAATTCAAATGAACTGGGGCAATTGTCTTTGAGTAAGAGTGAAAGAAGTTCAGTCTGTGCTTGATGACTCAGTACACTTGAGGGCAACCTAATTCTACTTGTAAAAACCAGCCTGGGAGAAATTAAACACTGAGCACAAGCGAATGGCTTCTCATCTCTCAAATATTTTAAAGTCTTGCTACAGGTATGTAAAACCCTGCTGCTTTTCAAAAACTTGTGTCTACACTGATTGGAAAATTCCTCATTGAAATGGTAGGATTTAGCGTCTGTGTTTATTCTATGTTTAAATTATTACTGGCAAATTTTGACTGGGCAAATACTACATTACTGTACAGGAATCCCTTTGTCTCCTCCTTTAATACCAGGTTAATGGTTTCACTAGCTAGCGGGCAAAATATATCATTCAAACACATTTAGCATCTGTCTAGTGACGTTGCCACCCGTAATTTCTAGGCATTTATTCCTAAATAAATATTGCTGATGGCATCTAGTTAATGGGAGAGAAGACATGAAGTTAATCGCACTTTAGAAGTACTGAAAACAGTAACTACCTTGCAACCAAAGTTCACCTTCAGTGTAAAGAAATGCCTCAAGGCACTTCACAAATGGGTGCAGGAGAAATAGATGGTGAGCCAGAAAGGGCAACTGAGAGCCCTAAGTCAATGAGATGGTCGCCGGGGAGGTTTTGAAGGTGTTTGATCACAAGGACCTGCGCCTGTTTTTCACTCAGTCCATTAAATGTGAAAGACTTTCCCCTGCTTCTCAGTGAATGGATTCAACTTGAAGAACTCTGTTGTCTGATTGAGTGCAAGGAAAATCTCCTGTTTTTCGATGGGGGAGGTTCAGTAGAAAAAATGAAATGCACGGTCTGTTTCTGTACACACACTTCTGCCCAGTATTACCCATTTGTGAATCACTTGTTTTGTAATCCTTTTACTGGAATTACTATTAAATACCTTTTCATTTCAATGTCGAACCAGAAAGGCTTACAACACTCGAGGAGGCCTGAATTTTTTTGGAACAAGCCTCCTGTGAGGTACCTTATCAAAAGCCTTCAGAAAATCCAAATCTACACTTATTAAATTTATCAATCAAATATCAGTCACTTCTTCAAATGATTCCAATAAATTTGTTGGATACCACTTGCCTTTAATAAAACCATGATCAACCTTTGATTTGCGCGTGCATTTCTAAACAGTCACGAGTTTTACCGTGCAGAAACAAGTGGAAAAAGTATTTTCAAATAGTTTTCTCTTGCCTTTTCCTCGAGCGTTTTACAGAAGTATAATCCTTTCTCCTTTTGCCCCCTCCTGAGACATTTATGCACGGTTTTCTGACTTCAGGCTCCAGAGGTGCTGCCTCACCCACTTGTTGCCTGGATCAGAAACTTGAGGTACATTGGTTCTCCAACCACTCACATGAATATTTATGACTCCAAATTTCTAACCTGCAGTATTTGATGAGCGAGGCATGCTGCCTGAAGTACAAAGGCAGAAAATTGCTTCATACTCTTCTCCCCACCATTCACAATGTGCAACCTGCACTCAGGTTGCAAATTCAATGGGTGGGGCATCATATCTCCTTGTCTGACAGGCAATGGCTTCATGATTGACAGTGTCTCAAATGAATAAATATAATGATCACTTCAAATTCACTTCAGCAAAACTTATACTTTAATATCTCAATGAATATCTCCTACATTACAACAGTGACTGTACTTCAAAAGTACTTCATTGGTTGTAAAGCACTTTGGGAAGTCTTGAAGTTGTGAAAGGTGCTATAGAAATACAAGTCTCTTTTTACAAAATCGAACCAGAATTTATACTAGAGCTACTTAACGGTGAATGTTGTTGAGTTTAAAGAAATAGAGGGGTTAATGTGGCTTTAGATCCAATAGCTCTGACATTTGCTGTTGTATTTGCCACCTGGATCTGTTAAGGACATTTGTTCCACCCAGTACAAGTGGAGAAAACAACTCAGACCAGGAAAACATAATGTTCCTTTACAGTCATTCTTTCTATATTCTTTTAAAGCCAATTTTCTCTGACAGAGAATAAGACTTGCATTTCTACAATGTTTGTCCAAAACTCCTTACAGACAATTAAATACTTCTGAAGTATAGTCACTTTTGCAATTTAACTTTCTCTCCTCCTCTCTTGTCTTTTGGAAAAAAGAGAGACACATTGTCAAAGATTTTTGCCTTCCACTCATCAGGACAAACACAAGAATGCCAAACTTCAAACGATCACAACAACTTACACCGCAGGAGGAAAAGTTGATGATTGGTTGGCAGTTCGACTCTGATTGGCTGAGGCATTGCCATGGAGAAAGCAACGGTGAATTCTAGGCTCCCCCAGCTCATGGGTAATTCCAAAAAGGCACAAAGCTCGAACATATTCCTTTTGTTTGCAGAGAACGGGTCCCTGTGTCCTTCTCTTGTCCTTTAACTAGTGATTCTCTGCTGATTAGAAACTACAGGCACTCACTACCGACAGCAGCTCACATAATTGGGCATTATTCATTTGTGAGCAAGTGCTGCACGGGTCAGGACTACAAAACTGAACCCAGTCTTGTCCTCACCCAATGTGTATTCACACAGAGTTTCTGCAAGGGCTGTGGGCTAAAGATTTAGACCAAGAAACCCAATTTCCTTCTTTCTAATTGCTTCCTCCAATCCTACCCCCATAATCCACCCCTAGAGGGTGACGCCAATTGTAGGTCCCACCGCTGTCCCAGCTTATCTCTATATCTTCTAATATAACACAGATCTACCTGTATTGCTCAGCAATAGTCACTGAACTATGTACTGCCACTTCTTGAACTTAGAAATAGAATTATCCCCCATCAAGGCAGCAACTAATGCGCTATAAATAGCTTCAAAACAGCTGCAATAACTTGCATTTATATTGCATCTTTAATAAAGTGAAACATCCCAAGGCGCAATTTTCTCTGACAGAGAATAAGACTTGTATTCCTATAATGTTTGTCCAAAACGCCTTACCGACAATTAAATACTTATGAAGTATAGTCACTTTTGCAATTTAACTTTCTCTCCTCCTCTCTTGTCTTTTGGAAAAAAGAGAGACACATTGTCGAAGATTTTTGCCTTCCACTCATCAGGACAAACACAAGAATGCCAAACTTCAAACGATCACAACAACTTACACCGCAGGAGGAAAAGTTGCTGATTGGTTGGCAGTTCAACTCTGATTGGTTGAGGCATTGCCATGGAGAAAGCAACGGTGAAATCTAGGCTTCCCCAGCTCGTGGGCTATTCAAAAAAGACGTGTTTAGAAAACAAATTTGGCACCCAGCCATTTTAGGAGATTATGAAGGCAGATGACCAAAAGCTTGGTCAAAGAGCTAAGTTTTAAGGAGTGGCTTAAAGGAGGTGAGACGGAGGCAGAGATGTGGAGAGGTTTAGGAAAAGAATTTCAAAGCATAAGGCTACCACATTTGAAGACACAGCCACCAATTGTGGAGTGATTAAAATCAGGCAGGCTATACTGTGCACATGTATATTGAGTCCAGTGGTGGGAGGCAGACAGGAGTGGGAGCCCTGGGTGATTTTAACCCACCCTCCCCCCTACTTAACCCTGACTTTGTTTGACCATTGTTCCTGTGAAGCATCTTCCAACGTTTTACTGTGGTAAAGGTGCTATATAAATGCAGGTTGTCGTTGTTATGTGAAAGTGAACAGGGCTTGGCTGTGGTGGCCTTCACTGTAGAATTTGCCTTGTTTCGTTGATGGTGTTGGCTTCCACATAGGATGAAAAAGATACCATCACTTGGGTAAAGCAACGTACAAGTTGCAGGGCAAGGAAAGGAGGGCTGAGCAAGAGACATCCCACCTTTTGAGAGAGTGAGGGAGAATACTTTAAAAGAAAGGAGTATGATATGCAAAGGAGGTATTCACTCTGACTGATCACAACATGTGGGAACCCTTTCCTTAATTAATGGTGTGCATCAGCTAGGGGAAACAGCACTGCTATTACGGTGCATATATTTCACTGACTCCATCTGACCTGCCTACCCAGGAGCTATGACTGATCATGCTTGATATTCTTTCTATAGCCCTAATTATAACTTTATTGTAAAAATCTGCTTTCTCTCAATGACGAACATAAAAAATATTTTAACGTTTTCTTCGCGTGAATATCCGTGATTAAAAAAATGTTGATTCATTAATTTATCTATTCGCGTTTAATTTATTGCAGGGGTTCAGTGATTGTTGCATTCAGATAATCTCCCTCCGATCTAGTTGGTAGAATTCAGCTCTCGTCTTATTTTATTTCTGTTTGCCTCGCCACGCTCTGTCTGAGGCATTCTCTACACGGAATAATCGCTAATGTGGCCCAGACACTTGGGCAGAAGTCACTGAGTGTCGTAACTTGCTATTACTTCAATTTCATGGAGAGAAAGATGGCACAGCTCATGTGTTATTTTCAACTTCTTGGGCAGCCTGCCATTTGTGCCAGTAATTTGATGGTTGCCCAGTAATGATGGCTGTCAAAATAATAGTCTGTAGTTGAAAGGTCAAGAAAAATATGTAAAAGATTTTGGAGTATGCCAGATGATAGTGTAACCTATAAACCATTGAATCATAGAGCTTTGCTGACCCCCAAATGAGTTCAGAGGTTAGTAGCAAGAGACTGGATTAATGTGAGTACCGCCAAGCAGTTTATTCCTTCCAGAAGATGATAACTGCTATATTATACAGGCAGGGTATCATTAATTACAAAACTGATCTAGTATCGCAATGTCTGATCGAGAATAATTCGGTCTGTCTCTTTATTTGAGTTACGCTTAACCCTTTGCATGCTGTCAGCCTCCTCAGGGCAGGGCAACCACAGATTTGTTTGATTTCATACCACTGCTGTGATTTGTCCTTCAAAGCTGGCATGCCACTAGAGGGTTGGTGCAAGTGACCTTTCCCCTCCTGGCCAACGTTCGTACACATAATATGTGCCTCGAGTAGGGAAATTGCCATATAATCATTTATGTTTACTGGGTCAGACTCCACTTGGTAATTCAAGACAAGAGGAAATAAGGGCAAGTTTGTGTGCTCCAGACCAGAAATGGTAAAGAAATGGACCTATTCATTTTTGGTTTCTTTTTTTTTTGAGAAAAAGGCAATGTATTCGTGATAGTACTGTTTTGTTCATTGTATTGGGCTGCAGTGATTAACAAGCAGCTTTTCAGAACAGTGTAACTGCGAACCACAACCCATGTGTGCAAGGGGAACAAATAGAGATTGTGCTAAAACAGTTATCATTTTGTTGCTTAACATGGCAAACAAGAGTTCAAGTACAATTTTGAAGCAGTTCCTCGATGAGGGCCTAACTTTTTGACATGATCCTCGTCCATCACAGGAGGCCTTTTTAGCAATTGAATGTAATGATCAGAAGCAAAATGCTGAGGGGAATAGACACTTGGCTGTAAGGAAAGGATAGATTCAAGTAAATAAAATTATAACATGTCATAGGGTTCGCCTTCAGTAAGAACCTATGCTTTTTATAAACCACTTGGTTTTTTTTTTGATTGTGGGTGCGTATTTGTTGACTCCCTTGCTTACATGTGTGTGAACAAGCTTTAAGATCTTCGTTTATCAAAGTGTGATTTCACTGTACACCCTTATTATCCATGCACCCATCTGGCATAAGTTGTACCTAATGGTGAACAATGTTGAATAAGTCTTGACATTTTATGCAATAATGTTTCTTTGGTGCACTTCACTTTTGCCCCTATCGACAAGCCTTTTTTTTTTAAGTGACTGCTGTTCTGACAGAGTTTCCTTCTCTTATGGTTGTGTTGACCCAGATGGCCCTTTGGCAGTGAAATTTAATACACTCTGTTCTGCAGTCAAATCATCAAATTTTCCTGTGTGTATGTTAAGAGTCCTGTAATGTGCCTCCATTACAAAACAATGGCAGCATAATTGCCTTTGGTGGTAATTACCTAATGGCTGAGTCCTGTTCATTGCAGGTTCCCTAAGCTTATACATTTTTGTTATTTGTGTTTTTGACATTGATGTATATGGTTTCTTGATTCAGACGTTGAGTGTATTTGTTTGACTTGTTAACGCTGGCTGCACATTTAACAAAAGACAAAGTTGCTTTATTTCATTCTTTTTCAACCCTGTTTGTCTGGTGCTCAAAGGCTTAGGGAGTGATTTTTGCCCAAAGGTGCAGACGCTAAAGAAGTTCAGAGGGGCAAAGTTAGGCCAATAAACTGAAAGGCTAAAAGAATATTACGGGGGTGGGGTGGGTGCGGGGGGCTCACTGGGGAGGAAGTCCCGCCCTCAGGAGCTACAGGATTGGCTGGGAGATCTATCAGTCCTGACCACACCGAGCACACATTAGTAGATGCTGCCAGGACTGCAGAGGAGAAGCAGATGAAGATGCATGGAGCCCTGGAAGGAGCTTAGTCCCGGGTCTTGGGCAGGGAGGGTTTGGGCAGGTTGGGGGGGGGGGGCGGAGAGGGCAGGAGGGTTGGACTTGGTGGGTTTAAGGTGGCAGGTGGGTAGGAAGGAAGTGGGTGGGGCGGGGTTCTATCTTAGAGGTGCCGTGACCCAGAGATAGAAACCCCCGTTCCTATCCACCCTATGAAGAATCTGTTCAAAAAAAATCGAGCTGCCCACTCACGCCCGACTGCCCTTGCCAAATGTTTTCGCCGTGGGCAGCCTATTATCAGGGTCAGTTGGCTTAATAACGAGCCCAATCGACCCTTGATTATTTATTTAAATATGGGGGGGCGGGCTGCTAATTTCAGTGCCCGCCAACCCCCACTTTATGGGGTGAACTCAGAGTTGAGTGGGAAAGTGGCGGGAGGTGGGCACCTGTCCCTATTTTACATGCCCCCACTGTCAAAAATACACCCTGTAGTGGTACGTAAAATACGCCCTGTAGTGGTATGTAAAATACACCCTGCAGTGGCACGTAAAATACACCCTACAGTGGCACGTAAAATACACCCTACAGTGGCACGTAAAATACACCCTGCAGCGGCACGTAAAATACAGCCCCAGGTTCAGTGCAAATGCCATCTTGGTAAATTAACTGCAACCAGAATGCTGGGGATGATGGCCTAGCAGCTTGTTAAACAGCTGATTGCCACTTAAATTGCCAGCTTGTTCTCATTAACAAGGCCGAATGGCACTTTGGTGGCTGGCGCTTCGACTAACGCCCTCTCCTAACAGCCTCAACTGTTTGGTTGTAATTGTGGAGTTGATTTCAATTACCAGCTCCACTTGTAGAGATACTCCCTGCTTAAAGGGATGTTCACTTGCTCATAACCATTGCTGCTGAAGGGGACCTCTCACACACCTCAGGAAACTTCCTGTGATACTTTGTCAAGAATTCACACGTGCAGTATTTGTTCTGGAAATCCTCTGGGGTCCTCACCTAAAAAGAGTCAGTGCCGTGTGACTCTAGCTCGAGTGCAGGTAGATGCTCTGTCCGTGGACGTCTGCCAACGTGCTTCTTGACTTGTCTCTTAGGAGCTGCTCAGGGCTATTTAAAAGTGACCACAATTAATTTGGATTTACTCACCCTCCAACTTTCCCTCTCTCCCTTTAAGGAAACACTGGGGATGGGAGGTGGGTGATGAAGGGTGTGTGTGTGTGTGTGTGTGTGTGTAGGACTCCCTCCTCAGCACCACATCTGGATTTGGGAGCTCAGTGCATAAGAAATCAAGAATGTGAATCTGCTGCCTAATAGTCCATGGAGTAGAACCAATGCATTGACTCACCTCAAGAGCAGTGGAAGAAAGCAAGGAATTGCAGCTTGAGCCACTACAGAGCTTTGAACACTCAAGTCCAGAATATTTATTGTACCCTCCTTTGGGAGAACGTGAATGTGAACCTCGGCTTGGATTTATACTTTGGTTTTTTGAGAAATGAACAGACTATAGAAGAAATTTACTTTGAAGGACTGAAGCCAGAATAATTCCACTTTCTCCGGTAACATGATATTACTAAGGAGATGTTGCTCTCATTTCTCACATAACCCTGAGCATCGCATTTTCTTGATAATATGACCGAACACATATTTTAAAACTTAATTTTATATTTCCTTACTTTCATGCAAAGTGATAAAATGACAAGATAAGAAAATCTGTTAAGTGAAGAATTTGATCTCAAAGATTAAAAATAAGGAAGACTTGCATTTATATAGCACCTCTCATGGCCTCTCCCGAAAACACTTTAGAGTCGATGAGGTACTTCTGAAGTGCAGTGATTGTTGTAATGTAGGAACTGCAGCGGCCAATTTATGTACAGCAAACTCCCACAAACAGCAATGTGATAATGGCCAGACAGTCAGTTTTATGTGATATTGATTGAGGGACACATATTGGCCAGGACACTAAGGAAGACTCCCCTGCTCTTCTTCAAGACAGTGCCACGGGATCTTATACATCCATCTGAGAGCACAGATAGGGCCTCACTTTAAGATCTCATTTGAAACACGGCACCTTCAGCTGTTCAGCACTCCTTAAGTACTGGACTGGAGTGTCAACCTGGATTTTTGTGCTCAAGTCTTCGGCGTGGGACTAGAATGATGTTATTGAAATGTTTGAGTTGAAGCTATTGCAATGTTATCACTTGACTGTGCTACAGTGCACTATTTTTCCACATTACAGTGTCTTGATAATGTCATTTGACCACTTGGTTATTGGTCACATCCATGGAGCTGAAATTATAGAACACACTTCAACTAGAGTCACACGTAACCACAAACAGGATTCAGGTGCGCTGTATTTGTGCTAGGTTATAAAAGTTCCTTCAGTTTCATACAACTATCTCCCCGACAGGAATAAATGTTTAATATCCTCTGAAGGTCAGGCCATTGATTCTTACTCTGGGCTGAGTTAGCTGACCTCAACAATTAGAAGGAAAGACTTGAAATACTGGGGCTGCTTTCATTACAGAAGGAGGAGATTAATGGGTGATTTAATAGAGGTGATTTATATTATGAAGTGTTAGAACAAAGTAAATAGAATCAGGCTGTTTCCCAGTGATTGCGGGGTGTAGAACAAAGGGACATAGATTAAATCTAAGAGATTTAGGATAGATAGCAGGTGAAACTTTTTTACTCAAAGAGTTGTGAGACTGTGGAATGCACAACTGGAGAAGAGTGTGATGGAAACGTAGGCTGTGACAAAATTTAAGGGCAGAATTCTCCCCCCGTCGGGGGGGAAGTTGAAGCGTGGAGGCACACCTCTGATCGCCGCCCCCAATTGGGGGCGCACCGCCATTTTATGTGTGCGGGCCAATTAAGGCCCACCCAGCTATGCGCTCCCTGTGCGGGCTGGGGGAGTTCCCTGAACCGAGAGTGCGCTCTTTCACGCATGGACACGAAAGAGCGCACTCATCTCCCTGAGGCTAAGTGCAGCCTCAGGGAGATCGGCCCTACAGTAAAAAAATATTAAAAATAGAAAAAAAAATTCCCTGACATGTCCCCTCATGTGACACTGTCACATGAGCTGGGACATGTCCATAACTTTTAAAAACACTTCAATTCAATTTTTTAAAAACCTACATGAAACCTCATCCCGCCCGTGGATAAGGTTTGATGCTTTTTCCAATGCCCGCCAGGGCTCCCGGCCTGTCCGCCAACCTTGAGGTTGGACGGGCAGGTCCATTAATTACTTTAATGACTCTGCCAATGGCCTCATGAGAGGTCAGCGGGCGCACAGCTGATTTTGCTGCGCCCCTGTCGACCCGAAAATTTAAATGGGGTGGGGTGAAGTCGGGAGTTCTACCCGATGTCACCACGTGTCATCTTACGGGTTGGCGAGTGGGCCCCGCTCGCCGATGGGAAAACCCTGGCCTAAGAATAGCGTAAGTGATTGAAGGAATCAATAGGAGCACGAGTAGATCATATGGCCCCTCGAGCTTGCTCCATTATTCAATACAATCATGGCTGATCTTCTGCCTGAACTCCAGGTTTCTGCCCCCTCCCCATATCCCTTAATTCCCTGAGTGACCAAAAATCTGTCTATCCCAGCCTTAAATGTATTCAAAGATGGAACATTCGCAACCCTCTAGGGTGGAGAATTCCCAAGATTCACAACCCTTTGAGTGAAGTAATTTCTCCTTATCTCAGTCCTAAGTGGTCGGCCCCTTATCCTGAGGCTGTGCCCATGTGTTGTAGATTCCCCAGCAGGGGAAACAATCTGCCAGTATCTACCCTGCTAAGCCCCTTCAGAATCTTGAACGTTTAACTGAGATCACCTCTCATTCTTCTAAACTCCAGAGCGCATCAGTTCAATTTACTCAGCCTCTCATCATAGGGCACACTCTCATCCCAGGGACCAATCTAGTGAGTCTTCACTGTACTGCCTCCAAGGCAAGGATATCTTGCATTAAATATGGAGGCCAAAACTCCACACAATATTCCAGGTGCGGCTCAATGGCAGGAAACAAAGTGTAATTGTTAATGGATGTTTTTGGGACTGAAAAGCTGTTTCCAGTGGGGTCCCACAGGACAAGGTCCCCTGCTTTTTGTGATTTACATTAATGATTTGGATGTAAATGATCAAAAGGTTTACAGATGACATGAAAAGTGGCTGTGTGGCTGACAGCAAAGAGGATGGCTGTAGACTGCAGGAAGATGAACTGGTCAGGTGGGCAGAAAAGTGGCAAATGGAATTCAACCCCGAGAAGTGTGGGCTGATGCATCTGGGGAGGTCGAACAAGGCAAAGGATTACACAGTAAATGGGAGGATGCTGAGAGGTGTAGAGGAAGTGAGGGAACTTGGAGTGAATGTCCACAAATCTGTAAGGTAACCAGGCAGGTCGATAAGGTGGTTAAGGAGGCGTATGGAACCCTTTCATGTATTAGCCAAGGTATAGAATATAAGAGCAGGGAGGTTATGCTGGAACTATATAAAACATTAGTTAGGCCACAACTTGAGTGCAGTTCTGGTCACCTCATTACAGAAAAGATGTAATTGCGTTAGAGAGGGTACAGAGGAGATTTACAAGGATGTTGCCAGGACTGGAAAATTGCAGCTATGAGGAAAGGTTGGATAGGCTCGGGTTGTTCTCTTTGGAACAGAGGAGGCTGAGGGGAGATTTGATTGAGTTGTACAAGGTTGTGATGGGCCTGGATGGGGTGGGTGGGAAGGACCTGTTTCCCTTAGCAGAGAGGTCAGTGACTAGGGGGCATAGATTTGAAGTGATTGGTAGAAAGATTAGAGGGGAGGTGAGGCAAAACATTTTCACCCAGAGGGCTGTGGGGGTCTGGCACTCACTGCCTGAAAGGGTAGTAGAGGCAGAAACCCTCAACTCATTTAAAAGGTGTCTGGATATGCACCTCAAGTGCCGAAACCTGCAGGGCTATGGACCAAACGCTGGAAAGTGGGATGAGGCTGGGTGACTTGTTTTTCAGCCAGTGCAAACGCGATGGGCTAAGTCGCCTCTTTCTGTGCTGTAAACCTTCCATCATTGTATGCTATGATTCTCTGTGGTCTGACCAAAGCCCTGTACAATTGTAGTAAGAGTTCCATATTCTTGTCCTTCAACCCTCTTGCAATAAAGGCATTATTCCATTCGCCTTCCTAATTGCTTGCTATACCTACATGCTAACATTCTGTGTACGAGCACACCCAAGTCCCTCTGAACATCCACATTTACAAGTTTTGCACCTTTTAAAAATTGTTCTGCTTTTTTGTAAGAGATAAATAGCAAGATAAATAACTTCATGCTCCCCCCGATGATACTTCATCTGCCACCTTGTTGCCCGGTCACTTAACCTGCCTATATCTCCTTTACAGCCTCTCTGTGCCTAGGTAATAAATGCCAACACAGACTAGCTGGGTGGGATGACCTGTTTCTGAGTGAGGGGACATTAGCCAGTCTCTCCTCCCTAAAGACAAGAAAGAAAGGCCTGGATTTTTTTGCAACAACGGTCAGCCCTTCTCTCTCTCTCTCGTTGTGAAAATGGCGGACGTGCCGGGAAATAAGAAATCGGCAGGTACCATTCTCGCGGGGGTGGGAATGGGGAGGGGTCACCGTTCATGCACGATTGTTTCACAGAGGCAGCTGCCCCATAGAACTCAGCAGCTGCCCCCGTTCGAGTCTGGTTCTGCTCTCACGGGTGTGCAGAGGAGATCGGTAGGAGCAGCTTGGAACTTTGTTCATTTCTTTAGGTAGTCAGGGTACCCCTTTGGAGAGGTGCAGGTACCCTTGTGGAATTTGCATTAAACTTGTCCCAGAATTGGTAACAAAAAAAAAAGTTCAAACGGTCTTGATTTAACCCAGGGGTGTAGGAGGGCGGGGTCTGCTGGACTCACAGGACACTCTTTTGTTTGCCGCTATTGACTCGTGCACCCAGGTGCCAGGAAGAGCTTTGTGCGGGAGAACAGTGCATTGTTCTTCATGCAAAGGAAGATACAAGGCAGGCATGACGCCCTCGCACAGAGCAGCCAGTCAACGTGAGAAGGCGGAGGCCAGAGGGAGGCAGAGGGCCAGGAGAAAGAGGCAGCATCATGAGCACCGGTAAGGAGGAGGAGAGACAGGACAACCAGGTACTACCCTGTAGAAAAAGTGTACAGATCTGGAAATCTTACCTCAATATTATGGAAAACCAACGCTAAAGGTGACTGAGGCTAAGCCATGAGGTGGTGACAGATATATGTTGCATGGTTCACCATCACCACAAACCATACCCTGTCGACCCCCAGGCACTGCCAGTGGCCGTAAAGATAACTGTGGCGCTCAATTTTTATGCCTCAGACTCTTTCCAGGGCTGAGCAGGAGACCTGTCTGGTATAACCCAGTCAGCAGCACATAGCTGCATTAAGGTTGTAACTAATGCCCTCTTTGGGGGATAACATTAATCTCCCTGTAGATTTGGTGTCTCAGATGCAAAGAGCCACTGTCTTTGCCCAACCAGCAGGCTTCCCTCAGATGCAGGGTGTTAGTGATTGCCATAAAGGCCCCAGCTCATTATTTGGACACCTTCATCGACCTGAAGTCTTTTCACTTGCTCAATGTACAGGTGCTTTGTGACCACCACAAGGGCTTCCTTCATGTGTGTACAAGGTTCCCTGGCAACTGCCATGACTCCTTCGTACTAAGGAGTTCCCAACTCCCTCAGCTGTTTTAGCCGCCAATATATATCCATTGTTGGCTTTAGGAACCTGACTAATGACCCCCTTTAGCACCTCTCTAACTGAAGCAGAGTGCAGCTACAAAGCACCCATGTCGACATCAAGCAGGTCTTTGACATTTAAAAAAATCCGCTTCAGGTGCCTCGATCCACTCAGTGAAGCTCTGCAATATGCCCCAACAAGGGTATATAGAGTAGTGGTGGTGCTGCACCACATTACGCAGTGGATTGACCCAGAAATCGATGATGATGACACCATGGGCCAAGCTACAGCCTCTGAGGAAGAGCAGGATGGGGAAGATGAGGAGGCGGAGGAGGAAGCCTCTGTCCATTCTGACAATTCCGAAATGGAGGAGAATGAGGAGGCTATTAATGGCGGAACAGCTGGGAGGCTGATATGTAGCCAGGGCCATCTCCGTGCAGGAGGGGATCATTGCCAGACAGGTCCTTATGCAAAATAGATTCTCATAAGCCCCTCTGGCTTCACACTTGCCTTCCACCAGTCCCTGCAAGCAACTTCCAACTAAATAACCTTTTACATTGACACCACAATTACTTGGCGGAATGCCCATCCCCCGCAAGGGAGAGAATCAACATCAATGCGATCAGCTCAGTCACATTAAAATGGATGAAACCCTCATCATCATAACTACGGGTCACAACATATTGCAAACACACATAGTAAGGAGTCCTACACAACATGGCCCCCTCACATAAAGACCAGTGCCTGAAAATGAGATGCCAAAACTGCGACCTTGCCCATAATCAATGCCCGCAATGCTGAGGGTAAAATGACTTAAGACCTCACACCCTCTACATGCTGATATGTGCCAGCAACCCATGCACATAAGGCACATTGTGCAGGGTGAGCCCACAACTGTGCAACAACAACTCTTTGAAAGAAGTAGCACCCCATCCATTCTGGCCAATGGTCTAGCATCTGAGGTGGGCACCATGTGTAACGTTCCAGGCTTCCATAACCCTCTGCTTCCTCTACAAAGCCACCAGGAATTCAAATACTACCAAAGCAGTGGAGACAGCAGAATGAGCAATATTCCCTGGAGCATACACGTCCTGTCAGCGGCGCTTACACCTAGAATCATTGAAAGTTTATGGCACAGAAAGAGGCCACTTGGCCCATGGTGTCTGCACTGGCTGGGAAACAAGCCACCCAGCCTAATCCCACATTTGGTCCGTAGCCCAGCAGGTTACGGCACTTGAGGCACGTTTCCAGACACTTTATAAATGAGTTGAGGGTTTCTGCCTCTACTACCCTTTCAGGCAGTGAGTGCCAGACCCCCCACAACCCTCTGGGTGAAAATGTTTTTCCTCATCTCCCCTCTAATCTTTCTGCCAATCACTTCAAATCTATGTCCTCTAACTGACCTCTCTGCTAAAATAAATAGGTCCTTCCCATCCACTCTATCCAGGCCCCTCACAATTTTGTACATTTCAAACAAATCCTCCCTCAGCCTCCCCTGTTCCAAGGAGAACAACCCCAGCCTATCCAACCTTTCCTCATAGCTGCAATTTTACAGTCCTGGCAACATCCTCGTAAATCTCCTCTGTACCCTCTCGAATGCAATTATATCCTTTCTGTAATGAGGTGACCAGAACTGCGCACGGTGCTCAAATAGTGGCCTAGCTAATGATTTATACAGTTCCAGCATAACCTCCCTGTTCTTATATCCTACTCCTTGGCCAATGTGTGACAGTGCCTTGAGGATGAACACCTTGTACCCAGCACACATGCATGAGATGTACCTGCTGCCCAGCATCTGTTCATGGAGTTTGATCATTGAACCTCCCTTAAAGTCAAGCTTGGATGGACCATGAATGATCCAAGGAACATCTCAGTGCTTGAGCCTTTGAACACTGGAATCTTATGTGATAGACCAGAGAAGGAAGAAGCCCTCCAAGGTCTCACAGATCAGATGACCTGTTGACTTCATGTTGAGATGGACCTGGCATGTCACCCTCACTATCACTGGTAAGAATGCCCTTTTTGAGTTCTGTAGTGTACAAAAACACACCCAGTCACATACGTATATATGTAAATATATTCAATAAGTGCTCAGATGTGATAGTTACAATTCAAAAGGTGTAACCAGGGTGAACCCATTGGTGCTCTTGGCTAGACAGTGCCCTTCAGTCTCATACAAATGCCCCTACAAATAGCCCTGTGTTGCCTCGGAGGAGGTGGAGGTAAATTGCTCACTCCTCATTCTATGCGGCAGTGAGGAGGATCGTGGCCTGCCTTGTCATCCAGGCACCCATTGGGGACTTCTTTCAGACTGCGGCCTCTACATCTCTGCATGGGCAGCTGCAGTCACTGGCACATGTGGAGCAGTCAAGGGATCTGGGGAAGCAGCTGGTTACGTGGAGAAAGATGAGGGTTTTTGGTATCTTCACCATCCTCCGTTAGCTCTACAGTCCTGGGGTGGTCTTCAGGTGGAGTTGATGGGGCTGGCTGCTGGTGATTGAGCCTCCCTTAAAGTCAAGCTCGGATGGACAATGAATGAGACAAGGAGCTCATGCATTCTAGCAACTGCCGTGCCAACAGTGCGACCATCCTGTTAAAGGTATCACCACAGTGGATTGCAGCCCCAAATTACTTATGGACATATTGAACTTTTTAAGGAAGACATGTGTTTTTTTTAAAAAAAGAAAAGACATACAAGCAAAGACACTGAACAAAAGATGGCTGAGAATGCAAAGTAACCACCTTCTGGAAAATTCTGATGTGGATTATACTTGACCGACTAGTCCAGGGAGAACATGGAAAGTCGCACCTAAAAAGGTGTCAAGGCCCACTTCAGACAGAGACACTTGAAAGGAAGAGATGAAATGCAAAAGACTGAACTTTAATCTCCTGTGGATGCGGAGACAATGGAGGCTGATTACCACATCTTGGCAGAAGCCATCTCCTGTTGAGTTACATTTCAGAATGTGAAATTGATCTGAGTTGAAAGAAAACAGACTTTGGGTAAAAGACATGTTTGTTTCTTCTGTTCCAGGAATACACAAGGAATTGGTTAAAAAGCTAGCTGCAGACCTGATCTGTGTGTTCTCGTTCTGGTGTGTTAGTGAGAGTCACAACAGGAGAAGATCGACTAGGCACACCTTTGCAGCTTGTAGGCAGAGGCTCTCTCTCCTCTCTCACTGTTGCTTGAGGCAAGTCAGCAAAGCCACAATCAAAAAAGGAAATAGAACAACTCCTTCAGCTAACTTGCAGAACCAAGTGTCTCCAAACTAACTGCTAAACTGCCAAAATCAACTCTACTGGAATCACCTAACTTAACTGTCCTAATGTTTCACCATGGACAAGCCAAAGACTGATTCGTACATCTTTTAAAATTTTATTTGGACTCAGCTTCTCATTTCTGAGCTGTGTGTATGTATGTGTGTTGCAGTTTCATTATTTTTTCTTGGGTTTTTATGAACTAATAAACTTACTCTTTCTTTGACTCAAGCAAACCTGGTTAAATTGGCTCCTTCTAAAACATAAATATATTTGGACTGGGAAAAGATATCCACGAGGGAAGGGACCCCTTTTAAATTAACCTTGTTGTGACCAACCAAGGGGGCTGAATAAAGAAGGGGAGCCAGTTCATCCCTCCTCACCCAGGAGCATAACAAAATTTGGGTCTCATTCGGGAAGTTAACAAATTGGGGTATCTCATCTGGGATGATAACAAATTGGGGGAGCTCACCTGGGGACCGGTCATTACAAAGGTGCACAGCTCCTCATATATTCCATAGATGTCAGCGCTCTGAGCAGACTGCTCTAGGTTACTGAGGGAGGCTTGCACCCTTTCCTGGTGGAGGTTCTGCTCTTGCATCCACTCTGAATGTTGCTGTATGTGCCTCTCCATGAGATTGGCCAATCCCTTATGGTCAAAGCTCCTGCAGAGGAGCCCCCATGACATTGTGGAGCTCATCATGGTGATTGGACTCCTCCAATTGCAGTGCATGAGCTCTCACAGCCTCAGGGAACTCCGCCAGATTTCCACACATTTACTGCTGATTATCCAAATAATGTGCCCCAAAAGATGACTCCTGTTCCTCCACACTCCTGCCTGCTGGGGCATCATCATGACTTTCCTCCCTCCCCTGAGGGCGCTTTGCACTGATGTCTCTAACTCTGACACCTTCTCCTGTGCTCTGGTGCGGTGACTTTCATCCTGTGTCACAGAATCTACGAGCGTACTACATCATCCCAATGTGCTGGTATCTGAGTTGGCAGAGCGTGGGCTAGTCAGATGTGACGCTACCTCCTCGGACATCTCTTCCTCCTCTTGATGCCCAAGGGGTAATCTGGCCCTGGGTGGGGGAGGTGGGGGGAGAGCAAGCAGAGCTAGGAGCTGTGTGGGACACAAAAGGGGTTATTTAGGTACAGACCTTCTCATTGTGAAAGCACGCTCTGATGTACACCACTGCCTTTAACCATGTTCGCAGTGCTATTATGATGCAACTCCATCCTCGCAATCCCTCTCATGCCAATGTCTCCCTGTGCTCAGCGCAGTGACATCATGACCTCCACCATTGCCACCATATTCCAAGGTGGTTTTAACACCACCTTTATCACCTGCTGATTCATCACCACCAACAGACAGCTGCTCGGTCACCTGGCTAGTTCCATGGCCCTTCTGTTTCACCAATCTAACTGAGTGCAGCCAGGCACATGCACCCTCAGTCCAGGACATCTCCTGAGCATTCTTTTCCCTCTTCGACTGCAATGACAACGTGAATTTATGTTAGGTTGATATATAGTGCCTCCAGGGATAATTCTCATCATTGTGCCTGTGCATCATAATGCTCCTTCGCTTGTGCTCTGTGCACACCTACCTGAATGGTGTAGACATACAAGCCTCAATGCTGAAGCAGGGGTATGTGCCAGCTCTCGCACCTTGGCTACAGCATGTCATGTGACCTTTGCCTTGGAGCTCTGTAGCTGAGCCAAGCTACTCACCTTGCCTGAACAGAGCAGGTCACTGAACCTTTTCCTGCATTGAGTCCATCAGCGCTGCTGGTCTCCTGCTGCGCTCACTGCAGCCGCAGTTTGAATCCAGGCCTTCCTGGTTGCTGCAGGTGGGTTACTCAGGCCAGCAGGGTACAGGACTGCTCTCCTCTCTGGGTCTCTTCCACCAGCAAATTTTGGTTGATGAAACAGAGAAGCGTGGGGGAGCTGGACCCTTCCCTTTCCCAGCATCTCATCGGTGTGACATATTCTATCAATAAGATTGTACGGTGTAAAGGGTGGTGAGCCAATCAGTTTTCAATGCTCTCATTCACTTTTGTGTGTGTACATGCACTAACCATTTTCACCATATCATCAATGATTAATGGAAAAGTAGGTGAAGAGAATGGCTCTGCACAAATGCCTGGTGCCATGTATGTTGTGACTGTGGTTCCAAGTTGGCATGCTGTGCACCACAACCACTGACAGCCCTACTGGTTTCCTCCCTCTTAGCCACACTGTTATGTCATGACAGTGTGCAGATGTGAGGGACCTGGTTAAGGGTCAACAGTGGTGGCATTTCCTGATAGAAGGGTGGCAAAAGAGCAAGTGGATGGGATAATGAGCATGGCAATGTTCATCCTTCATCCACTGAGTCTTAGCAGCTAACTACATGATTGCAGAATATCTGTACCAGGTAGCGGTAGCAAGACGATGCCATCTCCCTGGCTGTGTCTTGCGAATCCACTTCATGCTTTCAGTGGTTCAGTAGAGTGTACTTTGATTAGGCAGCATGGATGACAAATGCCCCATCGGGAAAGCCCATGATGGGCCATCCATTCCAGGGTCAGCTAACAGTTGGACAACATTTACAGTTTGAACACTCACCTGACGATGCAATGGCATCTCGCCCAAGGCACAGGGACTTCACCATTGACGACCAACCTCTCCACTGGGCCTTTCTGAGGGCCTGTTTTTAACTTCGCTTGATTCACCCAACGCATGCCGGATCTGCTTCCGACCCCTCATTACATTTGGGGTCGCCCACCCCGACTCCTAATATAGCCCACATCCCCGAACCAAAAATCTGACATTCGGGCAGACATTTATTGAATTTGGGTTTGTGGAGCCGGGGATTTTCCCAACACCTAATGCGCAGGTGAAAATCCAGGCCAAAGTCTTGCATTTATTTAGCGCTTTTCATGATCATGAGATGTCTCAGATTGCTTTACAGCCAACGAAGTACTTTCAAAGTGTAGTCACTGTTGTAATGTAACAATCGCTGCTGGATATGGACAGGAAGCAACATCTCAGCTCTTTGTCCTGGTTCATACAAGAAGACTTGAGCAATGGCACCCACCCAACTGCACCTCAGCAGGTGATGAACAACAGCGGGAGAGGAGGAACGGGGAAGGGGGAAGGGGAAAGGAAATTGGTAAAGTAAAGGGAGAGAAACCTTCCAATGAAAACTGGCAATGTAGCAGCACCAGAGTCAACAGCACAACATAATGTCATATTAAAAGGGTTAGAATAATAAAACACTGAGGCCCCACATCAACCCAGAAACATCTGCAGATTGAGCAGGGTCCAATGCCTTTCCCATTAATGGGAAGTTCAGGTGTGCACTAAATCAGGTCCCATTTATGGCGCTACATCGCACTGATTTCTAATTTTTTATGCTGTATATCTTTCCGATAGCTTTGACCCTTTTGACCAGGAGAGACCTTTAGAGTTAGGTTTATAACCAGCTTTCAGCATTGTCCATCATGTCATGCGTGACTTTTTTGCAGTTTCTAAATTGGCAAGGTAAAAAAACATAAAATAAGGAGCTGGCAAACAGCTAAAATAAAAAAACAATTGAGTTTCAGTGGCCCGACATGTTGCTCAGAGTTGTATCCATAGCCCACAGTGTTTCTCTTACCAGCCCTTTGACATCGTTATTGCGCTGTTAGTTTGTCTCAAAATACAGCCTACATGTAACTTATGTTTGTCATACTGATGTACCGTCACAATTTAAGATGCGGAGGGAATCAAATACTTACAGCAGTGTCCCCCAAACTTTTTCCCACTGTGACCCCGTTTTAATTCTTGAAAATTGGAGCAACCTCAGACTGAGGGAGACGAGGGGAGTTATTGAGAGGGGGTGTGCAGGGCATTGTTGGGCAGTTATGAATAGCTTTGTCAAGGATAATTTTGGAGAACCTGATTGGGAGCTCAGAGCTAAGAATCGCGCAGGCATGTGCATATAAGGAAGAGGCCATTCCCAGGACTGTCCCGCCATTCTACACAGTGAGCGTCCTTCAGTACCTCCTCCATTGTGAGCGCGTCCAAGGAAGTCCACGATGAGCCATTCAAAGTGCTGAAGTAAACAGCCAATCAGGGCACTGAAAGAATGACCAATCAGGGTAGCAAAAAGCTTCCCATTGATGAACCATTTGGAAAAAAATAATTCATGTTCCAGCCAGAGTCTCCACTTGGCAGTCACTATAGCTGCCTCAGAGCTCGTGACCCCGAATGGCCTGGCCTTTCAGGGTTGCAACCCCTGCTTTAGGAGCCCTTGATGTCTAGACTAATTCAGTGATTCATTTCCAACCACTATCTAATGTGTAATGACCCATTCTCCTCTCAGTAATCAATTCTCAGGCATAAAAGGGAGGAACGGAGGCAGAGACATAGCAGATTTTCCCTCACTTGGTATTGCCCATGGATTCACATGGGTTTCTCCTGAGTGTAGGGGCAGAATGTGTACCCCTGCAGCAGATATAGGAACAGGCTAATCAATAATCAGGAGAGGTTGGCACATTGCTTTCTTTTCTCCTTAATCAAGTGAGGCCTTGGTCTACATTGCCTTTTCCCAATCCATTGACCAGTGGAAACAATCGTTCACTATTTACCCCCAATAAGGAGAATAGGTTCCACTTGCCTCATTGACCACCCCCCATCTCCATTCTCCAGTCTCCCTCGCTCTCCCTCTCTCTGTTCCAGCTTCCCTCTCTCTCCCTCTCTCCATTCCCCAGCCCCCCTCTCTCTCTTTCTTCCCATTCCACAGTATCCCTCTCTCCCCCTCTTTCCATTCCCAGTCTCCCTCTCTCCTCCACCCCTATTCCCTGGTCTCCTTCTTTGTCTCCTTGAGTCTCCAGTCCCCAGCTTCCCACTCTGTCCCGAGTCCCCATTCCGCAGTCTCTTTCTCTCTGCCTCCTAAGCCCCTAAATCTCTTCACCTCTCTACCTCTCTCTCCTCTTTTAAGATGCTTCTTAAAACCTACCTCTTTGACCAAGGTTTTGGTCACTTGTCCTTACATCTCCTTATGAGGCTCAGTGCCAATTTTTGTTTGATAATCCTACTGTGAAACGCCTTAGGGAATTTTACCACATCAAAGGTGCTATATAAATGCATGCTGTTGTTGTTGCTGGTGGTTGCCTTGTGGGACTGGTTATCGTGGGTATTGTGTGATGCTCGGTTGAAGTTGATCATTGAACTCTGCCGTTCTTTTGATCGGGAGAATAAAATACCTCAACACCCTGTTGTGTGTGATCACTGACCTCTGACCTACAGCCTCGCTATCTCCCAATTGGTGTGAACTCGCTCCGCCAATGATGCTGACAGGGGTGCATCGGAGATTTCCAACATGGGGAAATGTTAATGACCTCTTTCTCCAATTGTGTGCCAGCTTATCCTGCAAGAGGAATGTAAATGCCTGAATGTGTGCCCTGTTGAAGTTTCCTAGAGTTGTGTGGAGCAACTTACCCTTGTGTAGACACTAAGTGATAAAAGATGCGGACAAGGGGAGGAAGCTGTTATGGGAGCAGTATCAAATATTGAATGTGTAAATGCAAGCAGAGGGAGGCATGGTGAAATCTCCCCCTGCCTTTAGAGCAAAGGCGTATGAAGTGAAGGGGTCGGTGGGGGGGGCGGCGTAGGGAAGAGTTGCTGGTGCCGAAACTAAATTCTGGTGTTTCAGGGTTGGGTGGTGATTAATGAGATGGGAGTGCAGGCAGGTCCTAGGAAGTATAATGCTGAGATTTACCTGCCTAGCTATTCTCCCCATCGCTGTCCATCTGAACAAAATGGACATTCTTCTGATTCCTCGCTTGCTGCATAACATTGTTGGCTGCATTGGAGAGCCAGGGTACTCTGGTGGGCAGCTTGCTGTCTGGGCTCCTACCAGCAGGTAGGCAGAGTGGAGACCACTCCCTCCAAGAGCCCAATCTTCGCCACTTACCAAAATTGACCTGATCGTCTTGGAACTCAATGCTGCTTCTTATTCCATAGAATTAATAATCACAATAAGCACGCATTCAGTTGGATGTTTCCCTGAACAACATTACTATCTATGACCACGTTAAGGCTTTGTTCAAACTTAATCCAATTATTTTTATGGTACCATGATCATTATTATGATTTATAATAATTACAATGGGGAACAAACAGATGGTATGATTAAAAACTATATAATCTCCTGGGCTTTATATACTGCAGTACATTAGCACAGTCCAATAGTGCAGGGCACCTAGAACCAGAGAATGGCTACAGCACAGGAGGAGGCCATTCGGCTCATCAAGCCCATGCCAGCTCTCTGCAAGAGCAATTCAATATCCCATTTGCCCAGCCTTTCCCTGTAGGGCTGTGTTTTTTTTCTCTACAGGTGTTTATCCAATTCCCTTTGGAAAGCCACGATTGAATCTGCCTCTATTACTGTCTCGGGCAGCACATTCCAGGTCCTAATCACTCACTACATATAAAAGTTTTTCCTCATGTCGCCTTTGATTCTTTAGCCAATCACTTTAAATCTATGTCTTCTGATTTATGATCCTTCTGCCAATGGGAGCAGTTTCTCCTGATCTACTCTGTCCACACCCCTAATGATTCTGAACACCACTATCAAATCTCCACTCAACCTCCTCTTCTCTAAGCTCCAGCCCTGTAATGGAACCCACTAGAAGGCTAGGGTTTGAAACCTGAATCTCTTGGTCAATGTTGTCTTTGCACAATACATCTGTGAACTACCATTAGTGAAAATCAAATGCCTAACTGATCCTGATGGGTGCAAACTCACGATAAAAGAATTATTTGCCGGCACAATGAAGCAGTGTTTCATTTGTGTGTTGAAAGGAGTCTGGTGAGTTTATTCTTGATATCAGAGTGGTACTTAACCAATCGCAGTTGACATATCTGACCATCTATAATTGACTGTGAATTTCCTCTTAAGTACATAACCTTGACAAGTGTGTTAATTATCATGGCAGATAGCTTCTTCACAAAATAGAAATACTATATCTGCTGACTGATTCAAAATACTGACAAGGTGGCAGGTTATCCATCATGGCCTAATGCAGCCAGCGTCAAAGTTACATGATATTCTGCTTTGAGCCCGCCCTCTACTGCACGGCTCTGATCGATCAGGGTGAAGACTTAAACAGTTGCAGCAAGCAAACTGCTTACACAGCGATATAGATGAATTGTTCTAATAGAAGCTTTGTTAATGGTTGTGTTTAATTAACATGCCTTATTAGGTGTAAAACCACCAAATGGGAGTATTGATAATAATGTGGCGAAGGGATGTTAATTGTAAAAAATACCAGTATTCAGTTTGTTTTCCCCCAGTGCTGCATTTCACCATTGCTGTGAGGTATTAAATGACCCCTTTGGTGGATGCAGTTTTGATCATACTTATTTAGTTATGACTCTTTAACTCATTGCAGAAATCAATCATGAGCGGGTTATGTATCCAAACGAGTTATTGAGGTTTCAGTCTGTTTAATGAATCTAATGCATGTGGTTACCCTTCTCACGTTGTAAAACATGCTGGGTGGAGTTTTCCACTCCCAACAACGGCGGGAAATTAGTTTGGAATTTTGTTCTCCCAACTTTCATGGCAGGTTAAAGTGGGTCACCTTCTACATCGGGAACCACATTGGCATCACTTGAATGCTCATTAAAAGGCCAACTCACCAGGATTACACTCTCCCTTCTAATTAAGTGCCCCATTAGCGCATGATTAGAATGGTTTGTTTCCCCACCATACGTAAGTGCAGTGCACCCAGCGAGCTTCACTTCATCAATAACTTCGAGGCACTTGGACACTTCTTTAGCCTGTCTTTAACAGTGTTGCTGAGAGATTTCAGGTGCTTCTTTCGCAAGCTGCGCCGAGGCTGGGCACAGGAAGCAAGACCAGTGGGGAGGGGGAAGACAAAGGCCGGACTTGGGGTTGGGGGGTGCGGGGGGCTGCTGGTGGAACCAGTTAGGGAAGGAGGGAAGATGGAGACGTGACTGGGAGAGGGGTGGTAAAGGAACAAAGTGGAGTAGTGAAAGACTGTCCTGGAGCAAGAGTTATAAGACCGTCCAATCACAGGAATCACAGGCTGTCTAAGGAAGAGTCAGAGACCATCCTGGGGCTTAGGCCACACTGTCGGGAATAGTGAAGAGACTGTCCTGGGGCTTAGGCCACACTGTCGGGAATATTGAAGAGACTGTCCTGGGGCTGAGGCCACACTGTCGGGAATAGTGAAGAGACTGTCCTGGGCCTTAGGCCACACTGTCGGGAATAGTGAAGAGACTGTCCTGGGCTGAATGGGCCATGTTAGAGGGCTCTGCATGGCACGCATGTCTTGGTCCCGGTCTTGGGCAGCGAAAAGCCTCTTTTTGTAAAATCTGGTCTGCATACAGAGCATGGTCATAGGAACATGGGAACATAGGAACATAGGAACATAGGAGTAGGAGGAGGCCATTTGGCCCTTCAAGCCTGCTCCACCATTCAATAAGACAATGGCTGATGTGGTTCCGGTCCCAACTCCACTTTCCTGTCTGCCCCATAACCCTTGACTCCCTTGTCTATCAAAAACCTGTCTAACTCAGCCTTGAATAAATTTAAAGACCCGGCCTCCACTACTTTTTGGGCGAGAATTTCACACACTACTGACCCTTTGGAAGAAAAAAATTCTCAACTCGGTCTTAAAAGTGAGACATCTTATTTTTAAATTATGTCCCTTAGTTTTAGTCTCCCCAACAAGTGGAAACATCCTCTGGGTATCCATGCTATTAAATCCCCTCAGGATCTTAAATGTTTCAATAAGATCACCTCTCATACTTCCAAACTCCGATTGGTACAGACCCAACCTGTTCTGCCTTTCTTCATATGATAAGCCCTTCATTCCAGGAATGAGTCTAGTGGTCAGTCACCTAAGAAATTTGGTCCTGGGGGTTCGAGTCATGGTCGTGTGAGGCAGTGAGGACAGTAGCATTCAGGGGAGGCATCTGTATCCTGTAAGCCGCTAGCTGAAAATTCATGGCAGAGGTGGGGTATTGGATAGTCCCTGAAAAGTAAGGATGCATATAGCCTTGAGAAGGGGAAAGGTCAGGTCTACAAACAGCATGGGGACATCAACGTTAAAGGGTTCAGGGAGAGAACAGGAACATCCACATGGACAATGATGGGTTCAAGGGTAACAGGGGGAGACTGGATAGTGACTGGAGGAAGGGGAATTAGATGGCGGTGAGTATGGAGGAGGATGGGAGGAACTTGGTGAGTGATAGGAGGGGTTTGGTAGCTGGTCTTCCAGATGAAGGTCAGCAGCAACATTTTCGAGCTCACTTTACAATGACACAATTTGAAAAACAAGTTAGAAAAAAATTGGTCCGAGAGGGGTCTCTGAACAAAGGAATTCACCAAGGCTCCTTCGACAGCACCTTCCAAACCCAGGACCACTACCATCTAGAAGGACAAGGGCAACAGATAGATGGGAACACCACCACCTGTAATTTCCCCTCCAAGCCGCTCACCATCCTGACTTGGAAATATATCACCGTTCCTTCACTGTCACTGGGTCAAAATCCTGGAACTCCCTCCCTAACAGCACTGTGGGTGTACCAACACCACATGGACTGCAGCGGTTCAAGAAGGGGCAGATCATCACCACCTTCTCGAGGGAAATTAGGTATGGGCAATAAATGCTGGCCCAGCCAGCGAAGCCCACATCCCATGAATAAATTATAAAAAATATGTGGGGGGAGTTCAGTGCAGCAGTTTTTGGCTGATTGAAGGGGCATCCTTACAGAGACATGTCAGAATGGATGTAGGGTCAAACAATCAATGGCCACATCTGCTGCGCAGAGGTAGCATGGGCCCTAAAAGCCTCCATCTTCCCAGTGCATTGATCATGGCATTCAAGGCATCATGCTTGCAGTCAGGACATAAGTGCAAGGATTGGGTGTCGATAGTTATTGTCAAGGCCACTGGAGGACAACCACAGAAGGCTGACTGTGCATCCTAGGAGTTGGGCCTTTGACCCTAATTAAGACCCTCATTGTGAATGCACAGTCACATCTGAGGGGAAAGCTCAGCCATGTGTCGCCCTTCAGGAACCAACTTCCATCATTTGACGTCCTGCATGGGGAGAGTGGGAATTAATAAAGGAATAATGTTCAGCCTTAAACGCAGAGATGGAAACCCATTGCAGGAAGGCATGAAAGACTATGGTGCTCAATGATGAATATTACTCTTCCCTAAAACTCACTGTCATAAAATAAACGCCATTGCGAAGTACACTTGGGAGATAAGACTCTAACATTAGTCATGACAAATTCTTGTAACATCCACAAGCTACAGACTTCAGTGCGACAGCATCAGGATAATCACTAGCCTTGATGACCGATTCTCATGAGCTCAAATAATGTCTGCCTCAGACCCAAGGGTCACATGTACATTGTGCAGCCATCATTGTCACATGGGAAGTGCCTTTGTTCATGTCACAGATGTGGAACTAAAGGCGATTCACTGTGATGAGATTGAGTGAGACTTTCTGGAACTGAGGGACCAGATGGGAGACAATTGGGGGTGGGAGGGGGCGCACATTTTGTACCCTCGAATGAACACAGGACATTGTATCACATTGATTAGCCTTTCAATACCTGAGACTTGGAGAGGGCTAAATGCGAAAAATATTTACAGTAGAGTACATTATATACAGTGAATGTACAGCCATGCCATCATTGTGCATTCAAAATTTCTTAATTTTTCTAACTCTACCACTACATCTAGATGCAGCCCCAACATCCAAAGCAAAGGTGGAGGCAGCCTGCTGACTGCTGTGCCCAGTTGTCTGAGATGACTTTGGCGGGCATCCTCTGGTGGCCTGAGGCCTGGAGGGCCCTGGCCTGCTAATGCTCTCCCGCTCTAGGGCACTTGTGCCATCCTGGCTGTAACCAGCTGGAGTTGATGAGGTGACAGGCAGAGGGGGTTTGGAGGAGCAGGGCACCCTTGGAGAGTCCTGGGTGGATGCCCCAGGGTGTCTGGTTGGTGCTCCTCCTCCCTGTGGGTGCCTGAGGGCCCCTCCCTAACTCCTTGAGGGAGGTCGAGGTGCCCGGTCCCCCCCTCGTCTAGACACTGCTGACATGCACTCATAGCTTGAGCGATGGTCTGAGCGCAAACCTGGGAGAAACAGCTGGACCTGGGTCTCCAAATCGGCCCCAAACCTTCCCATGGAGACTTCGATGCATTCACATGCCAGAGCCACAACCTCAGACAGAACATGGACGGACTCTTCCATCCTTCATTCCAGTCCAGTGATGGCCTCTGACACCTCTGCCTGATGCTCCCCTGCCTGTCTTTGCATCGCTAACATTTCTCTCAGGGCCTATTGCAGAGGCTCATCATCAGACTTGGACTTAGCAGTGGTCTCGTCTCCAGCCGTCTGCCAAGTGTTAGAGACCTCGGCTGCCACTGTCTCCGCCTGCTGTGGACACGTGTCCGTGGTTTGTGAGCCTACTCTAGAATTGGGACCCACTGAGGCGTGTGTACCTGCGCTGGTGGATGGTGCAGGTGAACGCAGTGACAGGTCTTTCGTCAGATGGTTCCTCTGCCTCCTGATCTGAGGTGCTCTGGGAGCTGGGACTGAGGCACTTGCTGGTGGTCTTCCTCCGCCATTACTTGGAGCAAGTAGAAGTTTCACTTACCCTGGTGGAGCACATCAGATCATTCATTCTTTTCCTGCACTGTGGGGTGGTCCTTTTCTGTTGGCCACAGGCCAGGGCCTTCCTGGCAACCTCCTCCCTGGCCCGTGTGGTCAGGTGAGAGGGCCTCCTGCTCCCTGCCTTTCCTGGGTAGCCTGGAGGAGAATCCCTAGGGAGCTCTGGCTGAACTGTGGTGCAGAGGGTTTTGTCCATTTGTGTGAAGCAGAACTTTATAACACAGCTGGCCTGCAGCGCGTGAATGTCTGTGCCCGTGCCGTGTAAGTCTGGTGCCCAGGCCTTCGATCCCACGAAGTAACATGAGCTCCTCGTTGATGCATAATTAATGAACTGAGAAATGGGAAAAGAGGTGGAAAAATCGGACCCGTTGCCCAGCGGGAATCACGTGACTTTCCCACCCGCCCACCATTGCACTCAGTCTTCAGAGTGGAGCCCGCAAAGTTTTAACTCCACACTGTGCATCGTTTGGCCCTGATGGATTAGCCTGATTGACAGACAGTATAGTAATTGAGTATTTAATTGTACTCAGGTGATGGACAATAACTGGGGATTCACTTGTGCTCCTGTATATTGCAGCAGCCTTCCAAGGCCCGTGGGTGCTGTGGGGACTGGGGAGAATCATTGGCCCTCACAACGACATTTTTTTTAGAGTTTGTTAAGTTTCCTTCTGTGGTTTTGTTCTTTAGTTACAGTGCCCCTTTAAGGAGTTATTCTCTTTATTAGTTTATCTGACCTTTTGTTAATTTGTCCCCTTTTTGTTAATTGGTAAATTTAATAGAATATATTTGAACTTAATAAAAATCTGGAATTAAAAGTTTAATGATGATCATGAAACCATTGTCGATTGTTGTAAAAAAAACACCTGGCTCACTAATGTCCTTTAGGGAAGGAAATCTGCCATCCTTACCTGGTCTGGCCTACATGTGACTCCAGACACATTGTAATGCGGTTGACTCTTAAATGCCCTTTGAAATGTCCTAGCAAGACGCTCAGTTGTACCAAACTGCTACTAAATCTTGAAAAAGAAATGAAACCAGGCGGACCACCCGACATCGACCTAGACACTGGAAATGATAACAGCAAACTCATCCCTGTCGACCCTGCAAAGTCCTCCTTAGGAACATCTGGGGGCTTGTGCCAAAATTGGGAGAGCTGTCTCACAGACTGGTCAAGCAACAGCCTGACAGACACCCTCATGGAGTCATGTCTTACAGATATACAGACACCACCATCGCCATCCCTGGGCGCGCCCTGTCCCACCGGCAGGACAGACCCAGCAGACGTGGTGGCACAGTGGTATACAGTCAGAAGGGAGTTGCCCTGGGTATCCTCACATCGACTATAGACCCCATGAAGTCTCGAGGCATCAGGTCAAACATGAGCAAGGAAACCTCCTGCTGATTACCACGTGCCACCCTCCCTCAGCTGATGAATCAGTGCTCCTCCATGTTGAGGAAGCACTGAGCGTGACAAAGACATAGAATGTACTCTGGGTGGGGGACTTCAAGTCCATCACCAAGAGCGACTCAGTAGCACCACTACAGACCAAGCTGGCTGAGCCCTAAAGGACTGGGTCTGCGGCAAGTGGTGAGGTTACCAACAAGAGAGAAAAACATACTTGACCTCATCCTCACCAACCTGCCTGCCGCAGATGCATCTGTCCATGACGGTGTCAGTAGGAGTGACCAGCACACAGTCGTTGTGGAGACGGAGTCCTGCCTTCACATTGAGGTAACCCCCCACCTTGTGTGGCACTACCACCGTGCTAAATGGGATAGATTTCAAACAGATCCAACAACTCAAGACTGGGCATCCATGAGGCGCTGTGGGCCATCAGCAGCAACAGAATTGTACTCAACCACAATCTGTGACCTCATGGCCCGGTATATCCCCCACTCTACCATTGCCATCAAGCCAGGGGATCAACCCTGGTTCAATGAAGAGTGCAGGAGGGCATGCCAGGAGCAGCACCAGGCATACCTAAAAATGAGGTTTCAGCCTGGTGAAGCTACAACACAGGACAACTTCCCTGCCAAACAGCATAGGCAGCAAGTGATAGACAGAGCTAAGCGATCCCACAACCAACGGATGAGACCTAAGCTCTGCAGTCCTGCCACATCCAGTCGTGAATGGTGGTGGACAATTAAACAACACACTGGAGGAGGAGGCTCCACATATCGACTCGAAACGTCAACTCTTTTCTTCTCCGCCGATGCTGCCAGACCTGCTGAGTTTTTCCAGGTAATTCTGTTTTCGTTCCCCATCCTCAATGATGGGGGAGTCCAGCACATCAGTGCAAAAGATAAGGCTGAAGCATTTGCTACAATCTTCAGCCAGAAGTGCCAAGTGGATGATCCATCTTGGCCTCTTCCGGAAGTCCCCAGCATCACAGATGCCAGTCTTCAGCCAATTCGATTCACTCCACGTGATATCGAGAAATGGTTAAAGGCACTGGGTAGTGCAAAGGCTATGGGCTCTGACAATATTCCAGCAATAGTACAGAAGACTTGTGCTCCAGAACTTGCTGCACCCCTAGCCAAGCTGTTCCACTACAGCTACAACACTGGCATCTACCCGGCTATGTGGAAAATTGCCCAGGTATGTCCTGTACACAAAAAGCAGGACAAATCCAACCCAGCCAATTACCGCCCCATCAGCCTACTCTCCATCATCAGTAAAGCAATGGAAGGGGTCATCAACAGTGCTATCAAGCGGCACTTGCTTAGCAATAACCTGCTCACTGATGCCCAGTTTGGGTTCCGCCAGGGCCACTCAGCTCCTGACCTCATTAGAGCCTTGGTTCAAACATGGACAAAAGAGCTGAACTCCCAAGGTGAGGCGAGAGTGGCTGCCCTTGACATTAAGGCAGCATTTGACCAAGTGTGGCATCAAGGAGCCCTAGCAAAACTGGAGTCAATAGAAATCAGGAGGAAATCTCTCCGCTGGTTGGAGTCATGCCTAGCACAAAGGAAGACGGTTGTGGTTGTTGGAGGTCAGTCATCTCAGCTCCAGGACATCACTGCAGGAGTTCCTCAAGGTAGTGTCCTCAGCCCAACCATCTTCAGCTGCTTCGTCAATTACCTTCCTTCCATCATAAGTTCAGAAGTGGGGATGTTCGCTGATGATTGCACAATGTTCAGCACCATTTGTGACTCCTCAGATACTGAAGCAGTCCATGTCCAAATGCAGCAAGACCTGGACAATATCCAGTCTGACAAGTAGTAAGTAACATTCATGCCACACACGTGTCAGGCAATGACCATATCCAACAAGAGAAAATCTAACCACCCCCCCTTGACATTCAAAGGCATTACCATCACTGAATACCCCATTATCAGCATCCTGGGGGTTACCATTGGCCAGAAACTGAACTGGACTAGCCATATAAATGGAAAAACTTAGCAAGTCTGGCAGCATCTGCGGTGGGGAACACAGTTAACGTTTCGAGTCCGTATGACTCTTCAACAGAACAGTTCTGTTGAAGAGTCATAAGGACTCGAAACATTAACTGTGTTCCCCTCTGCAGATGTTGCCAGACCTGCTGAGTTTTTCCAGGTATTTTTATTTTTGTTTTGGATTTCCAGCATCCGCAGTTTTTTACTTTTAGCCATATAAATGCTTTGGCTGCAAGAGCAGGTCAGAGGTTAGGAATCCTGTGGCAAGTAACTCACTTCCTGACTCCTCTAAGCCTCTCCAACATCTACAAGGTACAAGTCAGAAGTCTGATGGAATACTTCCCACTTGCCTGGATGTGTGCAGCTCCCACAACAATCAAGAAGTTTGACACCATCCAGGACAAAGCAGCCCGCTTGATTGGCACCACATCTACAAACATTCACTCCCTCCACCACCGACGCACAGTAGCAGTAGTGTGTACCATCTACAAGATGCACCACAGGAATTCACCAAGGCTCTTTTGACAGCAACTTCCAAACCGATGACCACTACCATCTAGGAGGACAAGGCGGCAGACACATGGGAACACCATCACCTAGAATTTCCCCTCCAAGTCACTCACCATCCTGACTTGGAAATATATCACTGTTCCTTCACTGTCGCTGGGTCAAAATCCTGGAACCCTGTCCCTAACAGCGTTCTGGGTGTGCCTATACCACGTGGACTGCAGTGGTTCAAGAAGGTAGCTCACCACTACCTTCTCAAGGGCAACTAGGGATGGGCAATAAATGCTGGCCCAGCCAGTGAAGCCCACATCCTGTGAATGAATAAAAATATATACATTATATATTTGTAAATATATATATTATTAATATATATATATATATATATATGGAGCAGGCTGAAACATTGGTTGTTGGGTTTGGAAGTCAATGTTCGTAACGTGTACCTCTGTAAATAAAAGTTTATAAAGTGTGTAGAGATTAAGCTCCAGTTCTATCCTTTACCGTCCGGCTCCCTGGAATAAAACATTGGGCAGAATCATCCCAGATTTGCATTAAGTGCGGTAGCGCCCGTGAAAAATGATGTTTTACCCATTGGCCGCAATGGTGGGTTTTCGCGCTGTATCATCCCCTTCCCGCCTCATTAATTATGCAGCAACAGGAAACACAGCGTTTCGCTGGTGGGCGGTCTCTGAATCGCCCGCCACGCTGTTACCTCACTGTTTCATCACTCCGGGTGTCACACCTAAACTGTAGCCGCACACACAGTCCTCGATACTTGCAGCCCAGGACTGCTCTAGTGAAGACATGGCCCTGAAGGCCAGGAAGGGTTCAGTGACCGGTCATTGGAATGCCCTTTGGAGGCCCACCGTGATGTCCTCTACCCTGAATTTTGCCACAGAAGGTCCAGAAATCTCACCACTCTGGTTTGGGAGGTGGTGGCAGTGGTGGTCAGTGCCAACACTGCACAAGAGAGGTTGGCCATCCAGTGCATAAAGAGGATGAATCACCTCATCTGTGCCACCACGGTAAGGCAACCATCTTATCACTCTAAACTCACACACTTATGCCCATCGTACATTCACTGGCATCTCACTCACTGCCAGCTCAAGGGACATCACCACTCACTCTCTCTCACACACCCTCACATCACCATCCGGCCTCATCTCCTCTGGAGACTGCCTCCTCAGCCCTCACCATCTTAAGGCCACTTGGACAGATCAACATGTGCCCCCACACACACCCTGGGATACCCCCTTCCCCAGTAACCCCTCACCCTGCAGAGAGGCCACTTGCCTGAGGCCACGTCTCCCCCTTCCCCAAGCAAGCCCTCGCCCTGCAGCCATTGAAAAGCCACCCCTTCCTTATGGTTGGTCTGGTAGGTAGGGACCTGCCCGTGTGCCCCTCTAAAAGTGATGTGGTGCTGCCTGTGAAGCCTGGCGCTGATAACTGCGAGTGCTGCCCGAAGCGAGGTAGGTAAACAAACCTTGAAGCCCCAAGAGAAGTGCAGCTCGCCAGAGGCACATGACTTATGTACAGTTGTGAAACACATCGGTGTGCAATCACGCCAATGTGCCTGGATAATCCAGGGTGGGGGGGTGACTCCAGCGAGCAGGACCTATAATGTGATGCTAAAATATTGAAATTAGGTTCCCGATGTGCAGTGGCTGTAAACGTGGCCCGCCATTGATGGATGGAGCGGACGAGCGCAAACTGGTAAACTGGTTTCATGACAGTGTAGAGCCGATTTTTGGCCTTCTCATTGTACTGTCCACTCGCGCTGTTAAATACGCCTGGGGCCAGTGGGAGCGGAATATTCCGCCCATTGTGTTCCAGTAGAATGGGGAGCACTCTGGAGCAGGTGTCAGGAACAGGAGGAGGGGTGGGGGAGGTTGTCCCCAGGTTGTGGACATGGGGGAGAGGTGGTGGGGGGGTGGGGAGGTTAAACACTGACCCCAGGTGTTTTTGTCTAGGGCCTGGGCGGTAAGATGTTGGGGAGCTTAGGGGGAATAGTGGAAGCTCTCCAGCTCCTCCTGGTCCAGAAGCAGTGCAGGAAAAGCATTAACCTCCTCCACGAAGCTGAACTCACCTTCCTTCAGCTGCAGAGTGGCCCGAGCCTGGGAAACCCTGCCGGCCACTGTAAAAGCTGCACAGAGGGTTAAATCAGGGCTGTCAGCCTCATTAACATATTTAAAATACCAACTGGTCTCCTGAGAGACGATTGGCTGCCTGTTCCTTGACCCGCCCCTTGTTCCACCTCTAAGAAGTTGATGAGTTGGAGCCAGTTTCTCAACACACACTGAATTTTTCTCAATTTAGCTCCCACCTCCAACCAATCCCACTTGCTCCCCCATATTAAAATTTCCCTCATAGGATCTTGCAGCAGAGCGAGGCCATTTAGCCCTTCATGCCTATGTTGGCTCTTTGAAAGAGCTATCCACTTTTTCCCCATAGCCCTGCAACTTGTTCATCTTCAAGTCCATATATCTATATATAATTCCCTTTTGAAAGTTACTATTAAATGTGTTCCTTCCACACTTTCAGGCAGTGTATTCCAGATTGCAACAATTCAGTGTGTTTAAAAACAAATCTCCGCATCTCTTTCTTCGGCTCTTTTGTCAATTATCTTAAATCTGCGTCCTCCAATTATCAAACTCTATCAGAGCCCTCATCGTTTTGAACAACTCCAGTAAATCTCGCCTTAACCTTCTCTGCTTTAAAGAGAACAATCCCAGCTTCCCCGGCCTCCCCACGTGACTGACATCCTTCATCCCTGAGACCACCCTAATAAATCTCCTCTGTACCCTCTCCAAGGGTTCGACATCCTTCCTAAAAGATAGTCCCCAGAGTTATATGCTATACTTCAGTTGAGGAGTAAGTTATAAAGGTTTAGCCTAACTTTCTTGCTTTTATACTCTTGCTTGTAAAGCCAGGGATCCCAAATGTTTTTTTTCAAAAGTTTGTTCTGTCCCCTTCAATAATTAGTGTATATGGACTTTCAGGTTCTCTTATTCCTGCACCCTTTTTAAAATTGAACTATTTAATTTATATTTCCTCTTCACATTGTTCCTCCTCTTAAAAATGTGGTTGATAATTTTAAATGTTATTACATATATGAGTAAAATATATAATGTTCAATACTATGGCACCTCCTTGGCTCCCTCCCTTTTACCAATTGTAACATCAAAGGTTGATGTCACCCAATCGAGGCAGTTTGATCAATCCCTTCTTCTCTCCTGCTTCCTTCAGTCTCGAACATGTCCTAGACCATGTCCCACCACAGTTTCCTCACTGATGAGCAGAGTGACCAAACAATACAGCAGCAAGTGACCAACCTGTCACTCCGCACAGGTAAGCAGTTTCTTCCCATACAGAGCAGTCTGTACCGGATCCAAAGTTGGGGTGTGGGGGTAGGGGGGAATGTTCCACAACTAATATAATCAGTCAGAACTAAATAGTTGAACGATGTGCTTCTGAACTGAAAGGATAACTGTACCACCCAACAATATTCTCAGGGTGAAACATGCACCAATATCAGGCTGTCAAGATTCTCTGTCATATTTCTGAACAATTCTATCCTCTGGGATCCTGAGGCCTTTTATTCCCAAACTGCTGGAAGCCTCAATACCGTGTTACCTCACCACAGATATTTTACACAGCCCCTAGTTTTATATTGTGGTGAACCATTTTTAAAAATATGTATTTAACTTTCACTGGAGCATAATGGTAACAGAATAAAGGTCAATGCCGGCAGTAAATAAAATTTGATGGTAACAGGGCTAATCACGAACAGAGCGAATCTATTATTTCTTAAATATTCACGGGCTACATTTTTCTGTGTTGAGTGTGACGTTGCTGTTCGTATTGTAAATAATGTGCTGCCGTTTTGGGTGTGATGATCTTTTTAAATATGGGAAGTGCCATAATCTTGTCTCTCAGGATTATTTATTGCAATACCGTGGAAACAATTCTTGAAATAAAAATATTACAAGGAGAAATTAGTCAGAGATTTATTAATAATAGTAGGCCACTTTAATTGCTATACCTGGTGACAATTCTGAAAAGCCAGTATAAATTTGGCAAAAAAAAAGCATTGTGACAAATGCTGATCTTGCTTTATCTGCAAAGGGAAGATGGCTCTGGACCTTTGCATACTGTCTTCTTACTTAATAAATGTTATAGCTGTGGCTTTCCGCAGCTAATAAAACTTAGTTTACATTATAACCCTTGTCTGCCGTGATTTGCCTCCTTGGGCTCACTTAGTGTACATTAAGAATGCGCACACAGCCTCACGGTTATTCACTGCAAATCTTAAATAATTCATTTATGCACCATTGCTTTCAGGCAGTGTTTTTACAAATGCTGTAATGAGACAAGCTGTAAAATGTTTTACATGAAAAATGCGGCCTGGGATTGAAAGAAAGCGCATCTCCACATTCCTTCCCAGAGCTCGGAGTGAAACTTTAAACAAATGGCAGGCAGCAAACCTCATCGCAGTTTTAATTTCTTTCTGATAAAAGAAATGTAAGCAATGCTATTTTCCCTCCACCTCACCGTAAAATAGTGCGACGAAATGTTTTTCAAGCCTTTAAGAATCCATTTCATTTCTCTTTTACAAAGAACATTTCTTTGGGACAAGAAAGGTTTGAGATGTCCAACCATATTCCAATGGTTGAAAATGAATTAAACCACAACATAAATTAAAGCTGAAGGACTTTTTTTTTTAAAGCTTGCTTTCTTATGTTCGATTGGTCAATTTATCTTTGTCCTGCACCACTCGAGTTTTGCCATCTCCAAGTGCGTGCTGGGAGTGCCACGTCTCCCACACAGCAGCATAGCTAAAAAGTACAAGGTCTTTAATCTGTGAAAATCAGACTTTTTTTTTATTACAGAAAGCATATTCCGCTAAATGCGATAAGAAGTAAATTGTGTACCTATCACTTCTGCCCACTGGTGTCTGAAATCAGCAAAATGGTCTTTTTCACCAATGATTTATGAGCCACTTTTGAACAATTCTTATCAGTTTCACACAAGCCTTTTTCTGATGCTGCTCATGTCTGGATGACAAGAGACAACTGAAGGCATTATACTTCAAAATCTCTCCCGTGCATTCTAGACACCTAAGATTACATCTGGACTATTGATTTATTGCTGCAAATAACCAAAGGGACCCGTTTACAGTTCGTTCAAGAGTTCCTTTATTTGTAAGACCGAGAAAAAATTCACACACAGAAATAACTGGTAAAGTTAATATTGGAAGAGCAATTTTCAAATCACTCCAATGCTGTTTATTTATGAAATGTTGGCTGGGATTTTCCTGCCCTGTCTCGGGTGGGACCTGCCATGGGTGAGGTGGTGCCCCAACCAGAAGCCCATTGACTTGCGGCGGGACCGGACCATCCCGGTGGTGGGCGGGTGCAGGAAAATCCCGCCCGTTATTTTTTTCTTTAGTAGAATGTCAAGGGCAAAAAGTACTCGCATTTATATAGCGCCTTTTCTGATCACCAGAGTTCTCGAAGTGCTTCACAGCCAAGGTAGGGCTTTTTGAAGTGTAGTGAGTGTTGTAATGTAGGAAACGCAGTGGCCAATTTGAGCACAGCATAATCCCACAAACAGCCAATGTGAAAATGACCAGATAATCTGTTTATTCTGATGTTGACTGAGGGAAAATATTGACCAGGATGAGGGGTGGGGGCTGGGGAGAAGAACTCCCCTGCTCTTCTTCGAAATAGCCCACCAGAGGGGGCAGGCAGGGTCTTGGTTTGACACCTCATCAAAGGTGGTGCAACCCCCATTACTGAACTCAAGCATCACCCTAGATTTTTTTTCTGAAAGTCCTGCAGTGGGACTTAAACCCACCACCTTGTGTCTCAGAGACAAGAGTGCTACCAATTGAGCTACAGCTGACACCAGGTGAACTTCAGCTCATTTGCTGAATTAGAATGTATTTGCAATTTTAACAACTCCTTTGCATTAGCCTTTGCTCCCCACTCCCATTCTCTGTCTGGCCCAGAGAGAGAACAGGCTCAGGATGACTCATTTTCGGAGGCTTCCTTTCAGTGTGGAGAAGCTTCTGCCCCTCTATTCCTGATCTCCCAGTGACCACACTGCCAAGGTTTGCAGCTTGCCACATAGGAGAATCACTGCAAGCCATTTTGGGGCACAGATAATGAACATTTAACACAAAGTCCAACTGAATTCTAGTGAATTGAACTCAAACGGATGATGCTAAAAGTTTCATTTCTTTAGCGGCCACAAGGTTCTGGTCTGAAATAAGTTTGGGCAGTTGCAACCCAATGAATATTGACCGCAAAATTGCCCGTAGAATTGGTGTTAACTCAATCATCTCACTCTGAAATTGTGATTGGAGATAGAAAATTGAACATTTGTACGAGTGCAATAGAGTTTAAGCCAGGCTGTGGGATGATTTCATCAGTGTTCTATATTAAATAAAACCATATTGTAGATCGTGGAGTCAACTCTTGAAGCTTCGAAAGGTTCTTCCAAAAACAGGGGTCAACTTATACGTCAAGTATAAAATACAAGCCACGCCAAACATGCCATATTCCCGCTCTCTCTCCATAAGGGAATATGACTTTGAGGTAGAAGATCAGCCATGATGATATTGAATAGCGCAGCAGGCTCGAAGGGCCGAATGGCCTACTCCTGCTCCTAGTTTCTATGTTTCTATTTTAAAACTCATTGCCTTCAGAACTGAACGTGAAGGGTTCATCAAATTCATCCTGAGTCTCTTCGACTATGACATCATTGTAAGGGTTCCGATTTGGCACTTTCACTTTCAGAATCATTCCTCCACAACAGATCATCTTTCTCTTCATCCATGGAATTGGATATTTTGCATTTTTTGAATGATCTGATGACAGTCTGTACATTAATAATATCCCACAATTTTATGACAAAAACAAATGTTATGACTTTTAGCTCCGTACTTAATTCTTTTTGCCACAGGACCCATTCTTGTTCATTCGTCACCATGTGTTGTCTGTTCTTTGTGGGCGTCTTAAAAGCCCACTCATCTCTTTGGCAAGATGGCCCATATTGCCTGCTTGATCCCATGTGCTGACTGATAAAGCGAGTATAACCCTCAACGTATATTTCTGGACTGAAACATGCCACTGATTCCTAATGCGAGTATAGCCCTAAACATGCATTTACTAGCCGGCAAATGGAGTGGGCAACTTATATTTTGAGTAAAGGCCTAGACATGTATGTTGGCGCCCAAAAATATGGGATATCTTATACACCAGGTTGACTTATACACTGTAATCTATGGTGTATCCCAGTTGTGATGAGAAAGCCTTGTTAGGCAGTTATGTTTCCCCTTGACTGCTTAAATTAAGAAACAGAAGCAAAAACTGAGCTCATACAGAAGCACTTGTTGGGAAGAGGATGTTTGTTGCATTGAACTGGCTGATTTCTCCTTTTTCACTTCATTGTTGACGAACTATATGGGCAGGATTCTCTGGCCCTGCCCGCTGATCGGGATTGTCCGGCCACGCTGCAAATCAATGGACTTTTGGCTTGACCGCCAATTGTCCCGCGGCAGGTCCCACCCATGGCAGGGCCGCAAAGCCCCGGACTGTGTTACTGCCTCTTTGATTCGTAATTCTACACGAGATCATTAGGGTCTGAAAAACGTTCATTAACCAGCAATAAATATACTGTCGTAATCACTTTCAAGCTGCAGCTTTCGCTTTTCTCCTTGATTTCATGTTGGGTTTCTCCATTGAGGACACATTAAGAATTCAGGCAAATGTTCTATTCACCGTCCAGCGCATTCCCAAGAGGTCCTCCAGGCATAGACAACTCTTTGCAGAAGCCGAAGCTTACCCTTTCATTCTCCCAATTTTGTCCTCTCCTTTCTTGGGAATCTGGGCTCACACTCCCAGTGCCTGTGCTGAGGGAGTGCTGCACTGTCTGTTGTTGGATGAGACATTAAAACAAGGTCCCATCTGCCGGCTCAGCTGGACACAAAAGAAGAGCTGGGGAGTTCTCTCCAATGTGCTCAATCAACATCACGAAAGCAGATTGTCTGGTCATTAGCACATTGCTGTTTGCGGGAGCTTTATGTGCACAAATTGGCTGCCGTGTTTCTAATGCTACAACAATGACTGCTCTTCAAATCTACTTCATTGGCTATAGCACTTTGTGATGTCCTGAGATTGTGAAAGGTGCTATAGAAATGAAAGTTCTTCCTTTCTTTGAAGATGACAAGAAATGATTTCATAGTCAGCTGGGGACTCACTCACAACTCTCTCCACGTGCTCGTTTTTCATGCGTGTGCACAGCCAGTGAGTGTTGCCAGGGTATCTAGTCGTGAGAGGGGTCGCAGTGGTGTTTCACAGCACCAATCCAGGAGGTTACTGGAGAATGATCAGGCACGAAAACCCTGGCTGATCCTCCCCCTTTGCACCCACCATTATCCACCCAGGGATGTTGGTAACAATTATGGGTCACCTCACTATCGCCCAACCGAGACCCACAAACTCATCCTAACTCTGACTTTGACCCAACTTTCCTGTTCACTAGGCCTTGGTATAACCCATTGTGCCACACACGTGTACATGTATGTGTACATGTGTACATGTATACATGTGCCATGTATAAACATAGGAAGGATGTGAACACATTGGAGAGAGTGCAGAGGTTTACAAGAATGGTTCCAGGGATGAGAAACTTCAGTTATGAAGATAGATTGGAGAGGTTGGGACTGTTCTCCTTGGAGAGGAGAAGGCTAAGAGGAGATTTGATAGAGATGTTCAAAATCATGAGGGGGCTGGATAGAGTAGATAGGGAGAAACTGTTCCCGCTTGTAAAAGGATCGAGAACGAGAGGGCACAGATTTAAAGCGATTTGCAAGAGATGCAAATGTGATGTGGGAAAAAAAATTTTCACACAGCCAGTGGTTTGAGTCTAGAGTGCACTGCTTGGCAGTGTGGTGGAGGCAGGTTCAATCGAGGCATTCAAGAGGGCATTGGATAATTATTTGAACAGAAAAAATGTACAGGGGTACTGGGGAAAAGCAGAAGAATGGCACTGAGTCATAATGCTCATTTGGAGAGCCAGGGCATACACAATGGGCCAAATGGCCTCCTCCTGCACTGTGACAATTCTGTGATTCTGTGACTTTCCCACTGTGCCATTTTCTACATATTTACATGTCTATATGTCCTCAGTGCCATGCCTACATTGTCTACATATATTTAATTCTTTGTGCTATATTTTTGTGATTTACAATTTATCTTTTCTATACATAACATGCTAATGAGACTCTGATTGGTTTAGTCACTTATTTGAGAGGTAAACTTGGTTACCCAGTATTTTAAAAAGTATATATTTTTATTGATAGTAATTGAAATTCCAAAGCTAGAAGTTGGAACATGCCTTCAGTAAAATTAAAATGATTTATCAAATACCTAATTGTGTTCATATGGTAGGAGTTAAAGTTCCATGTAAGAGTAGATGTCCAGTTATCTTCATAATATTTGATACAGAAGGTTTAATGTATAAGTGATTATTATGCAAAATTAATGATCAAAATATGTTGCAATAGTAACTTTGTAATAACTTTATTTTATTTGTTCACGGGATGTGGGTGTCACTGGCTAGGCTAGAGTTCATTGCCCATCCCTAATTGCCCTTGAGCTGAGTGGCTTGCTAGACCATTTCAGAGGGCATTTAAGAGCCAATCACATTGCTGTGGACCTGGAGTCACATGTAGGCCAGACCAGGTAAGGATGGCAGATTTCCTTACCTAAAGGACATTAGTGAACCTGATGGGTTTTTCCAACAATCAGCAATTTTCTTTTTTTAATGGTTAGCAATAGACTTTTAATTCCAGATTTTTATTGAATTCAAATTTCACCCTCCCTGTTGTGGTGGGATTCAAGCCTTGGTCCCCAGAGCAATTCCCTGGGTTTCTGCAACACTAGCCCAGTAACAATACCACTACGCCACTGCCTCCCTGTCTTGTATCAATACTTGGGTCCTCTGCTAGTCAGGAAAAGGACCTCTGGGCTAGATCTTACAGCCCCCACAGAGGGCGGGTTGGCAGGTGGGGTTTGTTGGGGGAGGAGGTTGTAAATCCAGCCCTGTGTGTGTGTAACACCTTATAACAACTTTACCTGACAGCTGGTTTGTGATAACCCTTCACCTGATTGGATGGATTCAATTTGATTTCGTAATCAAATAGAATTAAAATTCCAATCATCTGATTAAATCTGAAATTAAGGAGGAACCAGGTTAAGCTGTTGCAGGCTGTGGCTGTAATATGCAGCGAACCTTAATTGCAAGCACTGCCTCTCCTTGTAATCCTCAACAGTCGGAAAATTACAGTTATTTTGTCATTATCCTCTCTTTAGTGTGTTAAATCTCAGCATGTTACCTCGTTCAGAAAACACTGTAAAACACAATGAGAATCAGAAAAGTGAAATCATCAGATAAGGCTGCCTGGGGTATTAACCACTCTCCCACCAACTCTGTGCCGCTTGCCAAGCTGATCATAAGCGGGACCTTGTCCTGGTTTTGTGATATTAGCCTAACTTTTTAACACAGCTAATCTTTTGTGGTCTGCCCTTCAGGTTACATCTTTTCATTAGGGGCAGGCGCACGTCTTGAATGCATTACTGACAACCGTGTAAAGCTTTTTTTAAGTGTTACTTTTTAATATACTATAGTGTCACCTCGTTTTGCCAGAATGGAAACAACGAACTCAAGGATGGAATCGAAGGGTGAGCTTTATTAAGGTGAAACGTCATCAGACATTGACTGAAATATTCACTGCTAAAACCGTCATTTATTACTGAGTGGCATTAGCCATTACGAGATGTTAGACAGATTGGGTCATGGTAAAATGACAATACTCTTAGGCCTGAAATATTTATTGAAAGCTGAACCCAACTGAAATTAGGATTGGATTATTTTTTTTGCCAATAACATTTGTGACCGGAACCAACTTTTTAACATTTCACCTTGCACTTTAAGAAAACCTCAAATGGTTTTAAAACACGCTAGAATCCTGGTGTAGTGTTCCTCGAAAGCTTTATTTGGTTTACAAATTACAAGATGCTTACTGACATTTCCTAAATTGAAAAATTATGTGCTCGCTGACTCTAGGAGGCCTGATTCTTTGTGGTGCCTTTGCAACCCGAGAATCTAAATGCTCAATTTACAAGAGACCCGGTTATTAATGTGTTTTAGAAAACGCGCTTTGAGTAAAATGTTTACGCTTGTTAAAATCAGCCAAATGAGCTCCCATGGAGACACAGAGACTTTCAGGTACATCATCGGTGTTGTGGTTCAGCTGGAGATGCTGTGAGGATTTATTGACTTTTACAAAATTACTTCCCTATCATAAATTAGCAAATATGCAAACTCGCTCTCTTAATGGCCCTGGTCAGCACAGGGCTGAGCCGCCCAGGCTAGGAAAGTTCCGGGTTCGATCCTTACGGATAGGATATTCTGGCCCCTCCCGCCACCGGGGTCGACCAGGCCCTACGAAAATTTGGGCTGGGCTGCCGAATCTCCCACAGCGGGTCCCGCCACAACGGGGCAGGAAGATCCCGGCCATAGACTCTGGTAAATTAGCTGCTCACAGTCAGAACATCAGAAGGTGCAAGAGCATGCGATTATCTTTATTGTCCCTCACTACCGGGAGTGTGGCGGTGGTGGGAGGTGATGAGGCGAGGAGTAGTGGGCTGAGGGGGGTGCAACCATAAGACCAGAAGACCATAAGACCATAAAACATAGGAGCAGAAATTAGGCCATTCGGTCCATCGAGTCTGCTCCCCCATTCAATCATGGCTGATAAGTTTCTCAACCCCATTCTCCTGCCTTCACCCCGTAACCTTTGATCCCCTTACCAATCAAGAACCCATCTATCTCGGTCTTAAATGCAACCAAGAATAACCTGCTCATTATTAATCGTCCAGGCTTACACGTCAAAAATAGCCACTTCAGCAGCGTATCAAAGAATAGCTGGTAAGAACAGGCCCACACCTTGTTAACTGTCAGTGGTCTCCAGGGGCTGAGGGACAGATCTTTGCCTTGGCTCAGTGGGTAGCACTTACTTGCTCCTGAATCAGAAGGTTGTGGGTTCAAGTCTGACTCCAGAGACTTAAGCAGAAGTTCTAGGCTGACACTCCAGTACTATATTGGGGGAGTGCTGCACTGTCAGGGGTGCAGACTTATTGATGAGACGCTAAACCCAAGGCCCCGTCTGCCTATTTGGGCAGACGTGAAAGATCCAGCGGCACGAATAGCAGTGAGATTTCACAGAATTATACAGAATATACAGCAGAGAAACAGGCCATTCAGGCAAACCAGTTCATGTTAGCAATTATGCTCCATATGAACCTCCCTCCCAATCTTTCTCACCCTAACCCTATCAACATAACTTCTGTTCCTTTCTCTCTCATATGTTTACTCAGCTTCCCCTTAAATACACCTTTGCTAATCGCCTCAACTTACTCACTGTGATAGCACTTTTAGATCTGCGGCCTGATAAGGACAGGTGAATTCCTGATTAGCCATGATCTGATTTAATTGTGGAACAGGCTGGATGGGCTGAATGGCTTCCACCTATCCCCTATTAAACCTGATCAAACATCTCTTCGCCGGAGAAGACTTTACATCTTTGAAAACCTGTCACAGAAAATGAACAGCGGGTGGCATTTTTCTTCATTTAGTTTAAGGTATATTTTGCATATTTAATAAGTGGAAGAGTGCCAGTCCTTTCCTCCATCGTTATAGCCTCGCAAACAAAACGATGGGATTAAAAACGACAGGCCTCAAAGATGCCATTTCCCACGATTTCATCGGCAGGCCACGGATTTGGGAGGAAAAGGGCAGGAATTCTCCTCATTTCGGTGTTACATGAGGAATTTCACCTCCTCCAGTGTCCTTGAAATGGTGTCACTCTGCTTAGTGGTGTTTTTCTTTTAAGAATTGCGTTCGCCTTTATCTTTTTTTACAGAAACAAAAGCCACCTGGCGGGAATCTGATTATTTTTTAGGCTCCCTCTCGTCTTCAGCCCTACGTTATTGTTTGCGCTGCTGAAGTTGTCCCATTTCCTTGTCAGAAGCTAAACTGAGCAGCTGCAGAGGCCCCCCCCGCTCGCTTGTCGGTACACCGCAAGGGTCAGTTGCCTCTTGGGGGCCACCTTGGCTCCAGTGGATGGAATTTGACCACTGCTTTCTGAAAAGGCGATGTGTTTCACCCCCCCCACCACCCCCCCCAACAACCCCCCCACCACCTCCTCTGGGCATTGGAACATTTTGTGCTCCGTCTGTATTTGCAGACCAGACTGCCACTCACTGCCTGTCAACAACACAATGCATTTGCGAAGCTGGACGCAGATAAAATCCAGGAGGGCACACAATTGGTTATTTATTTTCTGTTTTATTACCACATTTCCTTGGCTGTTTCAAAACATGCGCTCATTCAGGAGAATGCTTCATAAAGCTGTGCAGAGTTATATTTCATCAGTAGACATAACATACTATGGTAAACAAAATTATCGTAATTTGTATGAACTAATAGTAAACCTGCATAATCAGTACTGGAACTGGAAGCACTTGTACTATTCCACATCTGAATGTGGCAATACCATAGACTTAGGCACAGATTCCCTCTACGCAACATTACATCAGCCTCGGAGATTTTTTGTGGGTGTAAATTGGTTATGATGCATTTTTGGGTCAACAGCTCCAACTGAGAGGACCCAGGGACTAAAGTTGAGTTAAAAACAAAAAGCTAAAAGCTACTGTGGATGCTGGAAATCCAAAACAAAAACAGAATTACCTGGAAAAACTCAGCAGGTCTGGCAGCATCGGTGGAGAAGAAATCAGTTAACGTTTCGAGTCTTCATGACCCTTCGGCAGAACTCAAAGTTGAGTATTGGGCCTCATTTCAACCATCTAGGCAAGCAGCCTTCCCTCCCATCTCACTCCCATTGCCCAGCTGAAGAACTCTTTATCAGGCCGCTCGTGCAAGGCACATCCTGGGAGAGGAGCTCAATTCAGAGGTGGAGGGTGAATCACGAGAGCCATGAAGTCATGGCAGAGAACACACAGCCGCTGTCAGTTTCAGAGCAGCCATTACTGACAAACCAAACAAGAACATTTGTGTTTCAACCAGGCTGTTGCAAGATCCTAATCGGAAACGTCCCCACATCTACTCCACTGATTAGCAGCCAGTTTCAATCAGTGAACCTAAAATTGGTGGTAGGCTCCTTGTTTATATGAGCGAGGGGCCTAAAGCTTGTTTTATGTGACTGCCCAAAACAATAAACCCGCAGCCAGAGTCGAAGCCATTGATCATCGGGGGATATTGAGGCTGGAATTTTCCAGCCCCATTGGCATCGGGCGTCATGGCGGGTGGGGAAGGTCAAAGTGGCGAGAAGGCCAAAAGCCAGTTTTACGCCATCGTGAAACCAGTTTGCGATCGTCCGCTGCATCTGTCAATGGCGTTTCCCACTGCTGCAGGTCAGGAACATAATTTTAATACATTTGCATCGAATGATATGCCCTGCGGGCCGGAATCATCCCTCCACGTCACGCTCATGTTGGTGTGGCTTCACAACTGCCTTGAAAAGGCGTGCACCTGGCAACCGGAACTTGGAGGGAATTTGGAGGCGTGTGCACATAACCTTGCACAGCGCTCGTGGGCATCGTCCACAGGACATCAAGGAAGGGGCGCTGCACACTTGTGGCGGGCACAGGCAAGTCGCTTTGTCCCGGCTGGGTTTAAGTGAGGTGCTGGGGCAAGGGCTCTACAGCGGATCAGAGCGGGGCTTGGGGGTGGTGGGTAGGTGGGCAAGGCAGCACAGACTGTAGGAAGTACTCAAGCACGTGCCGGAGGATGGGGGAAGGGGGGTGAGGGAAGCGGCCATGTACTTGGGAAAGTTTGTCAAAAGTGAGTATTCTTCCACAGCTGAGACCGTTCAGCAGCAGCTCCATTGATGGGCTTGGACTCGGGCCTCTGAGACTTTTCTGCCCACTCAATGCAAAAGCATGAAAGTGACACCAAATGCTCCAGAGCTTTTCACCCCTCGGGCACAGTCTGTAAATTAATGTGTGTTTTAGGGGGCAGCAGAGAAATTAGCCGACTGGGCAAGTTGTACAATCCCCTTGTGAAAGGGGCCATGGCGCAGTCACTGGTGGAGACGCTCACAGCCCCTTGCAATGTCTTTATTAAGGTGTGGACCAGTATCCCTTATGGTTCAAGCTAACAGCCCAGCCTTGCAGTGTGGGTTAGGAGAAAGCCTGCGCCTGAGCTGAGAGCACAGAATGCAGTCCAATGGCCGGAGTAACCGCCAATTGGTCAAGTGGATTAGGGCAGAGGTGGGCGGGGTTTTGGACAGCCAATGAGAGCACTACACACTGCCCATCCAAGTGATGACCAGCACTCTCCGGCATGTGTGAAGGGGCCTTCAGACTTAACCAGTACACCCATGCTAACCCACGTGTCTCTCTCTTTGATCCTGCAGGAGGAGAACATCAGGATCGTGGAGCCTGGTGATTTAACGGTCTGCCTTATGGCTCACAGAGAGCGGAGAAGAAGAAGAAGAGAGTGGTGTAGGCACCTGGCTCAGCAAAGGGAGGAGCACCTCCCAAGATGAAGGGGCGGCAGGGCTGCTGCACACGCAGCTGAAGATCCACAGAGAGCCGTCACTCGCAGGCGCCTCACTAGACCCAGGGTCTGTAACTGACGACTGTCATTCCTGCAAATGACTGAGAATGACTGTCGCCAAAGACTGCACATGTCCAGGGAACTGGTCGGTCACATATGCCACCTGCTGCAGGACTTGGCACCACGGGGACATGGAGGGCATCCATTGCCAGTGGCTGTGAAAGTGACTGTGGTGCTCGATTGTTACGCCAGTGGCTCCTTCCAGAGGTCCACAGGTTACCTGTGTGAGATCTCGCAGGCCTCCATGCACAAGTGTATCCAGGAGGCCACAGATACCATCTTCGCGAAGGCACAGAACTTTGTTCATTCCGCCTGGGATCAGGAAAGTCAGGAAGCAAGACCGCTGGGATATGTCCAGATCTCAGGTTTCCCACAGGTGCAGGGTACCAGCGACTGCACTCACATGGCACTTAGATCTCCATGACAACAAGCAGTCAACTACATCAACTGTAAGGACTTAAACTCACTGAATAGTGTGCGACCACCAGAACACATCCTACAGATCTGCACACGATTTCCTGGGAGTGTCCATGACTCCTACATCCTCAGCAGGTCTCAGATCCCTGACATCTTTCAGGGTCCACAGAGGCTGCAGGGTTGGCTCCTCAGGGACAAGGCCTACCCACAGAGGACGTGGCTGATGGCGTCTGTGCGGCGGCCTCAGACTGCAGCAGAGAGACAGTGTAACAAGGGTCATGCCACGGCCTGGACTTTAATGGAGCAAACAATAAGCGTTTTGAAAATGAGCTTCCAGTGCCTCGACAGGTCCAGTGGAGCACTACAATACAGCCCCCAGAGAGTGTCACACGTCATTGTCACTTGCTGTGCACTTCACAACCTGGCCCTGCAATGGGGGTGAGGACCTGGCTGGGGAGGAGTTGGAGGAGCTGGTACGTCTCCTCCGATGAGGAGGATGTTGAAGGGGATGACGATGCTGAGGTCCTTGATGGTGAGGATGCCTGTGATGAAGCAGGAGTGTTCGGGAGGCCCTCATAGCCGCAAGATTCATGGAGGATGATGACGAGATGCAGTGAGGACAGTCCTGACATCCTCACCTTCCATCTGTGAACGTTTGGCTCCTGTGTGGCTGATGGCAGCACAGATACCCTCAGTGCTCAGGCTCATGTCATGGAGACACAGGGGAGGCCCTAATAGTTGCTAGATTCCAAGGAGGATGATGACGACATGCAGTGAGGACACTCCATAGATCTTCACATTGCCTCTGTGAATGTCTGACTCCTGTCTGGCTGAGGGCAGCTCACTTGCACTATGTGATCAGGGTCATATCATGGAGATGCAGCCATGAAACTTTAAATGCATTTGATCCTTTGTCCGCCTTCAGCACCTGACCCCTCCAGGAGCACAGCGTCACCGATCACAGATGCTGAAGAGAAGGGGACCCAGGGCCCAGCCCCACCTCAAAGGTGCTGAGAGCACACAGAGAGAATGACGGAACTCTGTGACGTCTGCCCACAACATTCTGGCAGCGATGACCAGCACCATCGAGATGCAGGTATCAGGAATGTGTCCAGTGAGTGTGAAGCCAGAACATCACTTGGGTCTGAAGGTTACACACTGCACAGGGAAGAGGCCCTGGACTGAGACACCTGCCTGTATCTTGTGCAGAAATGTTTCACATCTGAGTGACACGAACACTGTTCATCAGAACAAGGAGCCATAGGCAGGGAGACATTCTTGGGAGTTTATTCACAGTAGTAAACATTACGTACAAGTGGTTAACACCCATGCCCAGGCTGTGCAACTACATCTTCTTCACCCTCCTAACCCTGCTGCTACGTCTTGGTGCTCCCCCAACATCCACAGCGGAGGTGGAGGCAGCCTGCTGACTGTGACACCCTGTCTGTGATGACTTTGGCAGGCGTCGTCTGGAGGGGCAGAGACTTGGAGAACCTGTGTGGCAGTGGCACCCTCCTCGGCCTGTGAAGCTTGAGCTGCTGGGGTTAGGGTTAGGGTCCCACGAAAAGAGAATTCAGATAGGGCGGACACTCCCTGTGTCACCTGGGTGGATGGCCCTGGGTGGCGGGGGGGGGTTACACCTGCTGATCCTCTTTCCAATGGGTGCACAAAGTCCCTTTGGCTGACTCCTTGAGGAGAAGGGGTAGCTGGAATGAGATCGAGCTGCTCCACACCCCTCTCGTGTACAAACTGTTGGAGGCCATCTATCGTGTCAGTGATGGAGTTCAGCCCGTGCAGCAGTGCAGGAACGGTGTCCTGGGCCAAAGTCTCCATGGTGACAGCCATCCTGCCAGTGTTGACCTCGGTACGTTGACATGCTGGTGCTATCACCTCAGACTGAAGGCGGACGGACTCCTCCATCGTGCCTTGCAATCGGAGGAGTGCAGCAGACATCCCTTCCTGATGTTCTCGAGCTCCAGCAACTGAGGTATGACCGAGTCTAGAGGCGTCATCCTCTGACTGCCAGAAACCCGGGAAGTCCCTGCTGCCGCCTATTGTGGATCAGACAGTGCGATGTGCTCACCAGATTTTGACCCCGAGGCTACTCTAGAACTAGGTTCCACCGAGGCTTGTGTCTCTGCGCTGGTGGAGGGTGTGGGTGAGCGCTGTGACAGGTCTTCAATTGGGGTCTCATCAGATTCTTCTTCCGAGGTGTCTTCGGGGTTTGAGTCGAGGATCTGGATCGTGGACCCCTTGGCTGCTTCCCAGACACGCCTGTGAAAGCAAGGGGGATAATTAGTGCAAGACAGGGGAGTGCGGAACAGGGGAACTCACACAGCCTGGCTGTCTGATGGATGTTGCACTGCTGGATCCTCACTTGGTTGAGCACCACCGACCTCACTGTCAGCACAGGAACAGTCCAGATTGTCATTGGCCAGCTGGATGGCTTTATTTTCAAAGTCAGTAAGGACCTTGAATTCAGGCATTCCTCCACCAGCCTGCGACCTCTCCCTCTTGTTGTGTGCCAGCTTGTCATGCATGAGTATAGATGGAGAGAGCGTAAGCCAGGCCAGATGAGAAGGATGCCTGGCATGTGTGGGTGCCAGGGCAGATGAAGGAGTGTGTGAGAGAGAGTGAATGATGATGTGCCTTGAACTGGCAGTGAGTGAGATCCCTGCTGGTGTGCGATGGGTTTGTGAGTGTGTGAGTTGAGGGTGATGAGAAGAGTGACTTACCCTGGCAGAACGGAGGAGATCGTTCATCCTCTTTTGGCATTGGGTGGCTGTCCTCTTTTGCAGGGCATTGGCGCTGACCACCGCTGCCACCACCTCCCATGCTAGAATTGTCAGTTTGCTTGCTGGTCTTCACCCAGAATGGGGGTAGAGGACTTCATGGCGGGACTCCACTGCGTCCAGTAGGCACCCGAGGGACGCGTTTGCTAAATTTGGGGGCGGCATGTTTCCTCTCTTTGGCAGCCATGACTTTGCAGAAGCTTCCAATGCCTTAGGGAGAGAGAGAGCCCTGTGGAGGGGTGACCTTTAAATATGGTGCCCAGATTACTGAAGGCCTGGGCTGATGGCTGGGCGAGCGAATCAGAGGCTGCCCCATCAGCACTCCAGCATATTTCCCGGGAATGCATGACACTGGGAATGAGACGATATGGCATGAAAACCCACCTTGCAGCTGGAAGGTAAAATGTCCTTTTCCCCGCCCACTACCGCACTTAATGCAAATCTGGGATGATTCCACCCTGAGCCTTGAAAATGTTCCTTTGTCCCTGTTTTCATATGTTGTGTGTACTTTGGTAGGTCTCATAAAGAGGTTCTGAGTCTTGGTATAGTTTAACAGTAAGTGTTTATTAATTACTAGTAACAATGTACATCTATACAGTATAAGGTCTCCATGCTTGCCTGTACACATGTCTCTGTCCAGCCCCAGACTGCCCCCTAGTCTCGGGTCATGTGTTCCTTTACTTCACAGTGTGGGCAGTACTGTACTTCAGCCCTCCCCTCCATTTTTCACCCAGAAAGTGAGCGCAATGGGGCCTGATTTCTAGCCCTTTGTTTTGACTCACTATTTCTCATTCTCATCCAGCCAGCACTGGATCAGCTCATAACTAGTGAGGAAAACGAGGAAGAAACAGAAGATGGGGACAAAACCCGGCCTCGCTTCACTGACTTTTGTCTCAGGTCGCAGGCGTTTGAAGCATCAGGTTATCCTTGGGTGGTTAGATTGGTGTAGGTGCCTCGCAGTCTCCTGTTAGCCTGCCTGAGGCCTACCTGTTGCCAATGGAAATGGGAAGCCTAAAATCTGCTTTGGTCACTCTACTGAATTGGATCATGCCTGGCTGTGGAAACAGGCTGTGCCCCTTGTATCCAGTTTTCTCCGGTCTTAAGGTAGCCAAACCAGCAGTTTGCAAAGATGTGGTTGAAGGCTGCCACCAAAAAGGTAAATCAATCTTTATTTTTCACTTACCTGGATTTGAAGCCGGGAGAAACGGCTCGGACGCGAAACGGTGGGGTCGGAGGCGAAGAAAACTGGAGGGGAGAGAGAGAAAGAGACAGGCCAGAAGCGGAGAAGCGCAGAGGCCTCAGGGGATTGTGGCCTGGAGGAGGAGCCGGAGACAGAGATGGGGAGGGTGTGAGGCCATGGAGGAATTTGAAAACAAAGGTCAGAATTTTAAAATCGGGGCATTTGCCAAACCAGAAGCCCGTGTAGGTCAGCGAACATAGACGCTGATGGGTGAAGGGAACTTGGTGCAAGTTAGGGCGTGGACAGCAGAGTTTTTTTCCAGCATTTTCTGCCCGTGTTTCAGATTTCCAGCAGTATTTTGCTTTTACACTAGCTCATGGTGGATTGGAGGGTGAAAAGCCAGCCTAAAAAATAATGATGAAAACCTGAACTATTGTATTGCTGGCAGTGTGCGCCAAACTGGTTCAAATAATCCACATTCTGATATATAGCTTCTACGTTTCACAGTACTTTGCCTACAATATTATCAGAATAAACAGGAACTAAGGCCCAGTTTTTCAGCACAGTGGACAGCTTCTCCACCATGGCGATAATCTCGGAAATGGCCAAAATGTCCAAGTTCCGCCCCCAAACCCGGCATTTCTCATCTTTGCGGGGGAGGGGCTGGAGTCGGGCTGGGGTCCGCGCACATGCGATTCGATTCGAGGGGCCAGCCGGCAATTTGAATCACCACCTGTCTCTGCTGAAGTGGGATTTGGGAAGGCCAGGAGTGTGGAACCTGGAGTGTACAGATTAGATCAGGTAGCAGGAGGTCGGAACTGGGTGGATTCGTTTGGATAGCCCAGATGCCTCTTTGGAGAAGTAAGGTACCCCTTTGGATATGGTCCCGGAACGCCTTTGGGAGAGGTAAGACGCGCTTTCGGGGAGGTAGGGAACCCTTTAGGATTGCCGAAAGTGAACGTGATTATGCGCAAACTCATTGGAGCTGTCCAGCTGTCAAGGGACCGTTAAAGAGCTTTCCACTGTCACGGAACTGTTAAAGAGAAGTCCATGTGTCAACGAGCTGTCCAGCTGTCAAGGAACTGTCAAAGTATAGGAACTGTTAACGTGCTATCAAGGAAGTGTTAAAGCTGTCAAAGCTGACCAGAAAGTGTCAAAGCTGTCAAGGAGCTGTCCGAGGACACCAGGTGAGTTGGAATTGAGGGGATTAAGGGCAAAGGGTGGGGGGGGGGATTGGTTGGCATGAGTTTGCACTAAGGTGGCATAGGGATATCGGGCAATGGGGGGTGGGTGGAGGGGCATGAGTTGGAATAATGGGTGTGTGGGGCCATGGGTTAGCATAGAGGATGTGAGGGGTCATGGGTGGAGTTGGGCATGGGTTGACGTAGGTCGGCATGGATGTGACATAGGGAGCGTGTGGGGGTGGGGTGAGGGGTGTGAAGGGTGAAGGTGGAGGGATGTTTTTGTGTTTATTATTATTTGTTATTTATTTAAACCCAGCGCCAGAGCACCGAGCAGGCCTTGCTCCCAGCCTACCGTCACACCCGACAGCCTCCGTGCTCGTTCCGGGCTCGCCCACCCCAACTCCTCTTTCAACCCACACCCCGCCCGCCCCACCGCGGGCAGCCATTTTTAAAGGCGGGCTTTGCCAAGCCAGGAAACCTCCCGAGCCTGCAAACCCGACCTGGGGCCGAAAACTGGGCCTGATAATAATACTGTCGGCGCGCTGCTTCAGGGCAGGAGTTCTACCGCCATTGTTACAGGGGGCTACACGACAATCTAGCTGCATTGTTGATGTCAAGGAGCCTTGCTCATGCTTGTTGATTAGTTTTGGTAATCACATCTTTGTTAATCAAATTTCTTTAATACCCTGTCACATTTTTTACATTATGCTGCATTATTTTTCCAATTTGATTTCTTCAGCCCTTGACTTTGTTTTGTCTGAGACTGGCATGATTAGATTACGGAGTCCTGGCTGTACCTTTAAGCAGGCTGGGGCAGGCTTTGAGCAGCTCTGTCTGATGCTTCTTGATCACTAATAGATAATAGAATATGGAAAGGGGCAGGATGACAGGTTTTGTTTGGAGTGCGAAGGAGAGGGCAGCAATTGCTGGAGAAAAGGGGGTGGGGGGTGGCAGGGGGGAAGAAATGTTACGTTTACAGTGAGGAAACCGGGCTGCTTTTAACAGGGTGATTGCCCAGGTATCTTGCCACGAGAACGAAACAAAGATTTTGAGAAAACGCTGTGCGAAAAGCCAGGTTTTTTTTTTTAAAAAAAGTGAATTCTAAAGTGGTTTATACATCATACAGATCTGATGATAGCTTCATTTAATGAACCCACTCTGGTGTGCTTGTGACCGCAATTACACATTGGCTTTCCTCGTAAATTACTTCTCAACCTTTAAATATCACTTCTGACAAACAAAAAAAAAAAGAATATGTAACTGGATTTCCTGAAGGGTTGAAATATCAAGTTGGGATTATTATTGTTTATGTCTCTGTTTTCGTAGCTCCAATGTCTCCATGGTCTGCTGTGTGCTGTTGCTGGCAATGATGGATGACCAGTACAGCAGCTTATTGGAAATGGTTTGATTTATAACCCTCCGCTGCCTCGATCTAATGGCTTCATTTCTTTCCAACAGCACATGATGTCACAGCCAAGGTCATCCTACCAATGCCCTTTCTGTTGTTTGGTTGCTGATGGCCAGACTGCTTGGGATTCAGGCGTGTGAGAAGGGAGCCTTTAATTTTTAATTTTTCGCTCTCTCTCTCTCTCTTTCCCGATAAGTATAGCCAACAGTAGATTAAATGCCTTCTTATATTCAGTTCACACTGCTTGTCAGACAATGGGCTGCTTTATGATGCTAGGCGAGAAAGTCCATTACTCACATCTCCTTTAAATGACCAACATCAAATATATACAGCTCCCATTAAGGGCAGAATCAATAAAAATGCCATTAGGATAGTAAAAGTTGCTGATATTAGTGAAGCCCAAACAAAATATTTGATTTTCTTTCAGATTGTTAGTGAGATGGGTTAGAAACACTTTGAGAAAGGAGACAGGGGCTATGCCGATGGTCAATAATTTATCTCACAGATTCATATGGGTATCTCTCCAGATATTGCCTTCTGTCTATCGATTTCCCCATCATGATTTGTCATAAGCCACCCTAACTCAAGGGGAAAATATGCCCCGTGTCCAGCAGGAGCCATGCTGGTAGGATAGAGAGGTTTTCATTAAAATCAAAGCTCCTGGGCTCCATCAGAACTCGTAGGTGTTTTACAACATTCAGTCCTTGCAAACTGGTTTTTATCTGTAAGCACTCAGGGAAGCAAGTGATTTACTTCAGACTGTTTGTTTCTTTTTAAACCTCCATAAGAAGTCATTCGAAACATATTAACTCTGCAGTAATATGCAATGGGGTGTTTTCATGGTGTTACACTCTGATTACTGACAGGGGCAGCAGCCTGGACCAGACTTAACTGGGCTAATATGTATGTTTCTCCTGCTTCCCTCCACCCACCCCCCAAATCCCGACACCTACCAACCCACCTCCTTTCTACTGCCCCCTTTGCCACCCCCACATCTGCTGTCTAAAGGTCCAGCACCCATGAAGATTGAGAAGCAGTAGGTGTGACTGGCACAGTGTACACAGATATCAGAGATCGGGCCTCTGCTTCTGTGCTGTGGTGTTAATAAAGCGGGCCAACACCATGTAGCCACTGATACCAGCTCAGGAGGAGCATTGGCACCAGAACCGAATAAAATCCGTTCGCCTCCAGGCTGAATTTCAGTTTTCAACCTTTGGCAATTCAAATATGAATTTCAGTTGGAGCAAAAGGATTTGGATTCCTCAATGGGCCTGTTGGCTTTAAGACCTGTTTCGAGGTACCCTGGCTCCGATCATCTGTTACTGCAGTTACATGAGCCGGGCAAAGGTGGCGTCTGAGGTCCACATTGCCACAGTCTCCAGGTTAAAGCGAGTAGCAAATGTTGTGGGTCTGACCTGTGGGTTTCATCTTCCCGAGTTGCTGTAAGTGATTGAGTTCAAACCGGTTAACCGCAAATAAAATTATTACAGTCAACAAGAACATTGTCTGCTTAATTGCTGCAAGATATTTTCTTTAATATTTTGGGATACGTTAGGTGAGACGAAGGCCGTGATAGTCTGGCAGGTCAGGCAATTCCCGGGTCAGTCCTTGGGTAAGCAGCTGGGGCGGGTTGGTTGGGGGGGAGGGGTGTGGGGGGAGGGGCAGGGGAGAATGGTCGCTAGTCACCGCTAAAGTTATCCTCAGTCATTGACCTAATAACACGCAGGTGAATATCAGGCCAATCTCCCACTCCTCATCGCTATCCGGTGGCAATTGTAATTAATCCGTATCTTTGAAATGTTGGAATCTGTGAAAAGGGAATTGCATCTTACAACAGGTATAGAGAGAGATCGCTGCATTCTCTCCGCATGGCCATGTTGTTTCTCTAATAAAAGCCAAATACTGCAGATGCTGGAGATCTGAAATAAAGACAGAAAGTGCTGGGAAAAAGACTCAGCAGGTCTGGAGAGAGAAGCAGAGTTACCAGGCCTGAATGTCCTCGGGTTTCCCAGTTTTTTAGACTTAATCATTTTCCAATCCTATCTCGCCCGAGCTTCCAGACTCAGGCCAGGCAAGACCCAGACAGTGCAGCGCGTCCCCGGGGCCCAGTGTCAAAGAGATTGCAGAGCTCTGAGATGCAGAGGGACCTGGGTGTCCTAGTGCATGAATCGCAAAAGGCTAGTATGCAGGTACAGCAAGTCATTAGGAAAGCTAATAGAACGTCATCATATTTTGCAAGGGGAATTGATTACAAGAGTAGGGAGGTCATACTTCAGTTATACAGGGCACTAGTGAGACCACACCTGGAGTATTGTCTACAATATTGTCACCTTATTTAAGGAAGGATGTAAATGCGTTGGAAGCAGTTCAGAGAAAGTTTACTGGATTAACACCTGGAATAGGCGGGTTGTCTTATGAGGGAAGGTTGGACAGGCTAGGCTTGTATCCACTGGAGTTTAGAAGAGTGAGAGGCGACTCGATTGAAGGGACTTGACAGGCTGGATGTGGAGACCATGTTTCCTCTTGTGGGAGAATCGAGAACTAGGGGTCACTATTTAAAAATAAGGGGCCGCCCATTTAAAACAGAGATGAGGAGAAATTTTTTCACTCAGAGGGTCGTGAGCCTTTGGAACTCTCTCCCTGAATAGGTGGTGGAAGCAGAGTCTTTGAATATTTTTAAGGCAGAGATTCTTGGTAAGCAAGGGGGTGATAGGTTATCGGGGGGTAGGTGGGATGCAGATTTCAGGTTACTATCAGATCAAGCATGGTCTTATTGAATGGTGGAGCAGGCTCGAGGGGCTGAATGGCCTACTCCTGCTTCTTGTTCATATGCCCAGGAGAGTTGAAAGGAAGGAGACCACACCCCCTTTGTTTCAGCACTAGCTGCCATAAAGCAGGAGAGTTAAAGGTCCAGGGGAAATTTAAAAAGTCTTTGACAGGCCAGGGAGAAGGTAAGTATCTAAGGTAAGTGGATAGGATTTGGGGTGTGGTGGGGGGTCTGAGGTCGTGGGGAGGGTAGGAGATTGGGGGGTGTGGTGAGAGGTCAGGGGGTCGGACATCAGGGTGTTAAAGGTCGGGGGGCCAGAGGTTGGGGGTAGTCAGTGGGGGAGGTGGTTGTGGGGGTTCGGAGGGGGGAAGTTGGAGTATGTCAGATGTCATGGGGGGTTGGAGGTCAGGGGTGGTCAGAGTTCGGGTGTCGGGAGTCAGTGGGTGGTCGGAAGTCAGGGGTTCGGATGTCAGGGTGGTCAGAGGTGGGGAGGTGGTCGAAGAGGGGAGGTCGGAAGAGGGTCAGTTGACGGGGGGGTTTGAGATCAGGGAGGTCAGAAGCGGGAGGGGGGCCAGTCGCCAGGTGGGCAGTTGGGTCGGGCCTTGTGGTGGTGGGGGGGATGGGGGATGTCAGGCTGGGCTGGGTCAGGTCGAAGGGAAGCTCCTGTTTCTTGTTGAAGATTTAGCTCTAGGTCAATGATCGCACTGTGGGGCTCAGTGACCTTCCAGAATAACAATCAAAAATATTAAAGATGGACAAAAATTTCTGGAAACAAGTACAGTTTCTTGGCTGTTCCTTTTGGATTGTATTGAAAGTTTAAATGCTCTCAATTACAATGAAAGTTTGTAACAGCAAGGAAAGATCCTTTGGCTTAACGAATTAAAGGGTGCCTTTCCTTCTTAACGGTCAGGTGTTTTTGGTACCTTCCTGGTTAAGCATCATTCCCCTTGGTAATAAACAACATCTTGCTGCTGAAATGCGCTGACATTAACAGTGGCACCTCATCCCCACTGTAGATATTATCGGTTGCTCTTGTGAATGAATAAAGCCATGAAGTGCCATCTTTATTCCTTAGGTTCTAGAAAGGAACCAGGCGTTTGGAAGTTAGCTAAAGTAAGGAGGAAGAGAAAAAACAAGGAATGAGAGGCCCATTGGCCTGACATCAGTCACCAGGAAAACATTTTTAAAATTCATTTATGGGATGTGGGCGTTGCTGGCTAGGCCAGCATTTATTGCCCATCCCTAATTGCCCTTGAGAAGGTGATGGTGAGCTGCTGCCTTGAATCGCTGCAGTCCCTGTGTTGTAGGTACACCCACTGTGCTGTTAGGGAGGGAGTTCCAGGATTTTGACCCAGAGTAGTGAAGGAACAACGATATATTTCCAACTCAGAATGGTGAGTGACTTGGAGGGGAACTTCCAGGGGGTGATGTTCCCATCTATCTGCAGCCCTTTGTCCTTCTAAATGGTAGCAGTCGTGGGTTTAGAAGGTGCTGCCTAAGGAGCCTTGCTAAGTTCCTGCAACGCATCTTGTACATGGTACACACTGCTGCCACTGTGCATCAGTGATGGAGGGAGTGAATGTTTGTGGAAGGGGTGCCAATCAAGTGGGTGGCTTTGTCCTGGATGATGTCAAGCTTCTTGAGTGTTATTGGAGCTGTGCTCATCCAGGCAAGTGGAGAGTATTCCATCAGACTCCTGACTTGTGCTTTGTAGATGGTGGACAGGCTTTGGGGAGTCAGGAGGTGAGTTACTCACCACAGGATTCTTCTAGTCCCTGACCTGCTCTTGTTGCCACAGTATTTATATGGCTAGCCCAGTTCAATGTCTGGTCAATGGTAATCCCAGGATGTTGATAGTGGGTTATTCAGTGATGGTAATGCCATTGAATGTCAAGGAGTGATGGTTAGATTCTCTCTTGTTGGAGATGGTCATTGCGAATGTTACTTGCCACTTCTCAGCCCAAGCCTGGATATTGTCCAGGTCTTGCTGCATTTGGACATGGACTGCTTCAGTATTTGAGGAGTCGCAAATGATGCTGATCATTGTGCAATCATCAGCGAGCATCCCCACATCTGACCTTTTGATGGAAGGAAGGTCATTGATGAAGCAGCTGAAGATGGTTGGGCCAGGGACACTATCCTGAGGAACTCCTGCAGTGATGTCCTGGAGCTGAGATGACTGACCTCCAACAACCACAACCATCTTCCTTTGTGCTAGGTCTGACTCCAACCAGCGGAGAGTTTTCCTCCTGATTCCCATTGACTCCAGTTTTGCTAGGGCTCCCTTATGCCACACTCGGTCAAATGTTACCTTGAATGGTGGAGAGAGTTGTTTAATTGTCCACCTTTACAGAGGAAGATGGGGCTAAGCTGGAATGAAAAGTTCCTATTCAGTAGGGGCCTGGGTATCCTGCTGTAGAGCACCAGAAACTCATTGTGTCCACTTGACACACTTAGCTTCAGAGCTTGATGTCACTGCCTTAAAACTGAAAGCGATTTAGGCAGATGTTGGGCGGCAGCTCACGTTATAGTTTTCCTCCCTCCTTGCTGTACACGCAGGTCAACGTACCAAAAACCCAGAGGACATACTGCAAGAAATGTCGCAGGCACCAGCCCCAAAAGGTTACCCTGTACAAGAAGGGAAAGGATTCCTTATACGCACAGGGTAAGTTAGCAATCACCATCACTACAGCAAGCATTTGGGAAGGCAAAAGGAATGTTGGCCCTTATTGCAAGGGGCAAGAAGTATAAAAACAAGGAAGTCTCCCTGCAATTGTGTCGGGCTTTGGTGAGACCACACATGGAACACTACACAGTTTTGGTCGGTATATCTAAGGAAGGATATACTTGTCTTGGAGGCAGTACAGAGAAGGTTGACTCGATTGGCTCCTGTGATGAGAGGCTGAGTAAATTGGGCCTGTGCCCTCTGGCGTTTAGTAGAATGAGATGTGCTCTCAACCAAACGCACAGGATTCTGAAGGGGGTTCGACAGCTGGGTTGTTTCCTCTGGCTGGGGAGTCTGGGACATCGGGGCCATCCTGAGGATTGTGGATGCTCCATTGCTGAATATATTTAAGGCTGGGATAGACAGACTTTTGGTCCCTCAGGGAATCAAGGGATATGGGGAGTGGGCGGGGAAATGAAATTGAAACAGCAGATCAGCCATGAATATACTGAATGGTGGAGAATGTTCGGCGGGCCACATGGTCTACTTCTGCTCCTATTTCTTATGTTTCCTACATTCTTATTAGAGGAAACATTGATGCTCTATAACTGTTAACTTGCAGAACTGTGTGCACAGTTATCTTTCATAGTTTAATGTGAAGCAGCCTTCAGTTGTTGCATGGACATGGCAAATTATTCATCGTAAAGTTCAACTTTCATGTGCGACAATTAAAAAATAGTGATGGCTTGAACTTTCACCCGGAGTTTATTTTCAAGGCCAACCATGCTGTACAATGTATGCAGCCTGAGAGGCTACCTTAACGTTGCTAATTCTCCCCAAGACCAGAGGTAGGGACAGGAGGGCAGGATCGCGGCTTCAATTCCCATTTTCCTTTATGTGGAATTGAGGAAAACTCATAACTAATGACTTCACATCAGAAATATTAAACAGGGCATCCAAACAAAAAAGCAGTTTTCTATTTTTGAGATTTTTTGTTTTATTTTTAATGTCTGGTTTCCATCTTACTAATTTCTAGAAAGCCAGCTCACTGCACAATCCAAAACCAGATGAGTTAAAAGCCCAGGCTGTCTGCTCCCAATGGCCCTGTGCTCCTAATGCTGTGTAAGCAGTCTCTTTGAGATTCACAAGATGCCATCTCTGAATTTCTCTCCACATGGGTGGGGACTGGCTAGGTTTCTGCTATGGGATCTTGCTATGTCCTCCCATTCTGTAGCACAGTGCGATGCTGCTTCAATGCACTCATGCCTACCTCTAAATGACTCTGGGAGGTACTCAACATCACATTGCATTCTAGCATTCATTTAAACTCACGTTTAAAGTTCTGACAAGAGCCTGTATAATAGGAAAGCCTGAGCCAACTTTTAATTTGCTCCATGTATCCCGACTCTGCTTCCTGTTGTTAGTCAACACCATCCAAACCCCTGACCGCTACCACCTAGAAGGACAAGGGCAGCGGACACATGGGAAACACCACCATCTGAAAGTTACCCTCCAAGTGACTCGCCTTCTAACTTGGAACTATATCACCGTACCTTCATTGTCGCTTGGTTGAAATTCTAGAGCTCCCTCCCTAACAGCTCTGTGGGTGTACCTACACCGCAAGGACTGCAGTGGTTCAAGAAGGTGTCTCACCACCACCTTCGCAAGGGCAATAAATATTGACCTAGTCAACAACATCCCATGAAAGAATAAAAATAGTCTAACCATGTTATTCCCAACTCCAAGAGCCCTTATCTTGTGTATGAATCTTTTGCGTGGCATCTTATCCATTGCCTTTTGAAAATCCAAGTCACTACATCTACTGGCTTCCCTTTAACAACCCTACCAGTCACATCCTCAAAAAACTGTGTTTGACAAATTGATTAGATTCTGAAGGGGCTTGAAATGAGAGGTAGTTTCCCCTGGGGAGAATCTAGAACAGGGGGCACAGTCTCAAGGTAAGAGATTAATTATTTAGGATTGATATGGGGGAAAAAAATCATTTAGGGGGTTGGGAATTCTCTAATATAGAAGATTGTGGATGCTCCATTGTTGAGTACAGTCAAGGCTGAGATAGACAGATTTCTGGTCTCTCAGGGAATCAATAGATAGGGATCTGGCCTCAGATCATGAAATAGAATCAGTATGGATAGAAATTAGGAATAGCAAGGGTCAGAAAACACTGGTGGGAGTAGTTTATAGGTCCCCTAACAATAATTATACCATTGAACAGAGCATTAAACAAGAAATCATTGGAGTTTGTAACAAAAGCAATGTAATAATTGTGGGGTACTTAATCTTCATATGGACTGGGACGATCAAATTGGCAAGTGTGGTCAAGGAGATGAATTTGTGGAATGTTTTCATGATAGTTTCTTGAACCAATACATTTTGGAACCAACCAAGAGATGAAGCTATCTTAGATCTAGTACTGTGCAATGAAGCAGGGTTAAAGATCCTCTGGGAAATAGTGATCATAATACCATTGAATTCCAAGTTAAATTTGAAAGTGACATGCTCCAATCACAAACAAGAAACAAAATAAACAAATATGTAGCTATGAGGGGCAAATTGGCTAAGGTAAATTAGGTAAATAGACTAAAAGGTATGGCTGTAAATGAACAGTGGGAAACATTTAAAGGAACAATTCAAAGTGTCCAACAAAAATACATTTCGTGGAAAAACAAAAACTCAGCAAGAAAGACCCATCCGTGGCTCACTCAGGAAGTTAGGGGTAGCATTAGGTTAAAAGAAGAGGCTTACAATATTGCAAAAAAAAACAATAACAAGTCTGAGGATTGGGAATATTTTGGGAACCAGCAAAGGACAACTAAAAAGCTGATAAAAAGGAAAAAAAAAGAATATGAGAGTAAATGAGTCAATAATATAAAAAACAGATTGTAAGAACTTTTATAAGTACATAAAAAGGAAGGAAGTAGCTAAAGTTAACATTAGTCCATTAGAATCAGAGACCGGCAAAATTATCATGGGGAGTGAGGAAATGGCAGAGGACTGAACAAATATTTTGTGTCCATCTTCACAGTAGAAACCATAAGTTTCATTCCAGAAATAGATGATAAACTATGGTCTAAAAAGAGTGAGGAAATTATGGAAATGAATATCAATAGAGAAAAAGTATTGGAGAAACTTAATGGACTAAAATGCGACAAATCCCCAGGGCCTGATGGATTACACCCTAGGTGCTAAAAGAGATAGCTGAAGACATAGTGGCTGTGATTTTCCAGAATTCACTGGATTCGGGAATGGTTCCATTAGATTGGAAGTTGGCAAATATTACTCCGCTCTTTGAGAAAGGAGGGAGAAAGAAAACAGGCCAGTTAGCCTAACATCAGCTGTTGGGAAAATGCTGTAATCTATTATTAAGGAGGTGTTAACAATGCACTTAGAAAAGTATAGTATGATCAGTGCTGGGCCTCAGCTATTTACAATCTATATTAATGACTTAGACGAAGAGATAGAGAGTAATGTATCTAAGTTTGCTGATGATACAAAACTACTTGGAAAGGTAAGCTGTGGGGCGGACAGAGAGGCTGCAAAGAGATATAGATAGGTTAAGTGAGCGGACAACAAGATGGCAGATGGACTATAATGTAGGGAAGTGTGAAGTTATTCACTTTGGTTGAGAGAATAGAAGAGCTGAATCTTTTTTAAAAGGCGAGAAACTTGCAAATGTCGATGTTCAAAGAGACTTGGGTGTGTTCGTACATGGAAAGCAATAAGTTAACATGCAGGCATAGCAAGCAATTAGGAAGGCAAATGGCATGTTGGCCTCTATTGCAAAGGGATTGGAGTACAGGAATAAAGAAGTCTTGGTACAATTGTACAGGGTTTTGATGAGACCACATCTGGATAGTGTGTGCAGCTTTGGTCTCCACATTTAAAAGATATACTTGCATTGGAGGTGGTACAGCAAAGGTTCACTAAATTGGTCCCTGGGATGAGAGGGTTATCCTATGATGACAGGCTGAGTAAATTGGGACTTTTTTCTCTGGATTTAGAAGAATGAGAGGCGATCTCATTGAAACATACAAGATTCTGAAGGGGTTTGATGGGGTAGGTACTGAGAGATTGTTTCCGCTGGTCAGGGAATTGAAAACCTGGGGGCACAGACTCAGGATAAGGGGCCGATCATTTTGGACCGAGGTGAGGAGAAGTTACTTTGCTCAAAGGGTTGTGAATCTTTGGAATTCTCTTCCGCAGGGGGTTGTGAATGCTCCATTGTTGAATACATGTAAGGCTGGGATAGACAGATTCTTTTGGCCTCTCTGGGAATCAAGGGATTTGGAGAACAGGCGGGAAAATGGTGTTGAAGCCCAGGATCAGTCATGATCGTATTGAATGGTGGAGTAGGCTTGATGGGTCGTATGGTCTACTCATGCTCATGTGTTCTAGGGTATAGGGTGGGAGAGTGGAATTTCCTTGTCAAACCTTGTTGACTCTGCCAGATCATAGCATGATTTTCCAAGAGCATTGTTAAGGCTTCCTTAATAATAGATTCATCGACTGAGACTCCAGACGTTCTTTCACTGTTGATACTCATGAAACATAGCACTGTGACATTGTATTATAAAAAATGCCCCCTCCTTCTGCTAAATGCCAGCAGGGCTTTTTCTACCAGTTTTTTCCCACTCCTCCGCTGAGTCTCGCTGATGTATAAAGCATCCTCACACAAACCAACATGGTGAATATTGTCAGGCTATTTGGCTGTGTAATGCATCACGTCCGAACTCAGTCATGTTGCCTCTAAGCAGCAGAAGCAGGAATCTTGGTTGATTTTTTTTCCCTTTGCAGTGCAGGGGCACTAAGGATCATAACATCAGCCCCATTAACATCAGCAAGCTGAGTACTACCTGGTGGAAGTAACCTTCTGGTAGCCATTCCACACGCCACTTACTTAGTGTTTATGCACTAAGCTTTCAAGGATGGAAACTTAAAATTAGATCTATACTGTTCAGGCGTGATGTCCAAAATGTCTTCTTCACACAAAGGCTGTTGGAAATCTGGAACTTCTGGATTTCCACCTTTCTTTCCTTGTTTAAGACTCCCCTTAAAACCTACTCTTTGGCCAAACTTTTGGCCACATGTCCTAATATCCCCTTATGTTTGTTTCAAAATTTGTTTGATAATCATTCCTGTGCAGCACCTTAGGATGTTTTACTATGTTAAAGGTGCTATATAAATGCAAGTTGTTATTCAGCTGCATTGTGGGAAGGGCCATGATTACCCTAAATTTTGGAGCTTTGCTGTGAATCGTGTTGATTGCATGGAGTCTTCCTGTGCACCACATGCTACCCCCAGTCATTAGCAAGGTCTGATAATACAGGACTCCTGCAACCAAAGCTCTCAACATCATGTTATTGATCCCTTCAGGACATACTGTCCATCGTAAGGTCAGAAGTGGAAATGTTCACTGATGATTGCACAATGTTCAGCCCCATTTGCAACTCCTCAGACACTGAAGCAGTCCATGTCCAAATGCAGCAAGACCTGGACAATATCCAGGCTTGGGCTGACAAGTGGCAAGTAACATTCATACCACACAAGTGCCAGGCAATGGGCATCTCCAACAAGAGAGGATCCAACCATCACCCCTTGAAATTCAATGGCATTACCATCACTGAATCCCCCACTATCAACATCCTGGGAGTTACCATTGACCAGAAAGAAACTCAACTGGACCAGCCATACAAAAGCAGGTCAGAGGCTTGGAATCCTGCCATGAGTAACTCACCCCCTTACGCCCCAAAGCGTGTCCACCATCTACAAGGCACAAGTCAGGAGTGTGATGGAATACTCCCCACTTTCCTGGATGAGCGCAGCTCCAACAACACTCAAGAAGCTTGACACTGTCCAGGACAAAGCAGCCCTCTTGACTGGCACCCCATCCACAAACACTCACTCCCTCCACCGCCGATGCACAGTGGCAGCAGTGCGTACCATCTACAAGATGCACTGCAGGAATTCACCAAGGCTCCTTCGACAGCACCTTCTAAGCCCATGACCACTACCATCTAGAAGGACAAGGGCGGCAGATAGATGGGAACACCTGGAAGTTGCCCTCCAAGCCACTCACCATCCTGTCTTGGAAATATATCGCTGTTCCTTCACTGTCGCTGGGTCAAAATCCTGGAACTCCCTCCCTAACTGCACTGTGGGTGTACCTACACCACATGGACTGCAGCGGTTCAAGAAGACAGCTCACCACCACCTCCTCATGGGCAACTAGGGATGGGCAATAAGTGCTGGCCTAGCCAGCGAAGCCCACATCCCAAAAACAAAAAAATAATAATTTAAACATAAAGAGCCAAAATGGTTAAAATCATTTCTAACTTTGGGCCCTGTTGTCAGTGCCTGTTTGGTTTGGAATACACCATTTAAAGAGCGAGTGCTGATGACATCCAATAAAATTCTTAAGGGGTTTGCGAGGGTAGATGTCAGGAAGATGTTGCCCCTGGTTGGGGAATCTAGAACATGAGGTCACAGTCTCAGAGTAAGAGGTCATCATTTTGGAGAAATTTCTTCACTTAGGGGTCACTGTTTAAAAATAAGGGGCCACCCATTTAAACCAGAGATGGGGCGAAATGTTTTCACTCAGAGGGCCGTGAGTCTTTGGAACTTTCTTCCTGAAAAGGTGGTGGAAACAGAGTCTTTGAATATTTTTAAGGCAGAGGTGGATAGATTCTTGGTAAGCAAAGGGGGGGTGATAGGTTATCGGGGGGTAGGCAGGATGCAGATTTCAAGTTACTGTCAGATCAGCCACGATCTTATTAAACAGCGGAGCAGGCTCGAGGGGCCGAATGGCCTACTCCTGCTCCTTGTTCATATGTTCGTATGCTATTGGGGGTCGTGGTGGGGTGGGGGGGGAAGGGGGTGGGAGGGGTGGGGGGTAATACATTGGGAGGACTCGCAAAGCTGAAAGACACCATTACACATTATTCAGAGAAAGTGAATATATTTTCAGATTATGAAGTGACAAAATGTGTTCACCTGTGCAAGCACTTGTGATCAGAATTTCTTAACTTTTCCAGGCCTACCACTTCTTCTAGATGCTGCCCCGATGTCTACGGCGGGGGTGGAGACAGCCTGTGCAATGGTTGGCTCTGCTGCCTCTGATGACTTTGGCATGTGTCCTCTGGAGAGCCGCGGCCTTGAGGGCCCCGGTTTGCTTTGGCTGTCTTGCTGCGGGCCAGCTGCTCCCACTGCAGTGAGAGAGGATGAGGTTGAAGGGGTCACAGGCCAAGGGGACTCGGAGGGAGTGGACACCCTGTGAGATTCCTGTGGAAATGACCCAGGGTTGTCCAGCTGCCGCTCCTCCTCCCTTCGGGGAGATCCCCGGCCTGACTCCTTGAGGGGAAGGAGCACCTGGACGGCCGTTGAGGTGCCCCGTTTCCCTCTTGTGTTGCCACTGCAGGAACTCACCCACGGCTACCGCGATGGAGTGCAGGTCTGTGCACATCTCCACATTCTGCTGGACCAGGGTCTCCATGGCGTCTGCCATCTTTCCCATGGAGACCTCTATACGTATACATATGGGCACCACTTCATCAAAGAGCAGGCAGACACACTCCTCTGACTCACATGCCACTCTGTTGAGGGCTTCCAACAGCTCTGTGTGTGTTCCCCTGCCTTCTGCTGACTCTCCACGATGAGCTGGAAGGCTGAATCCAGAGACTCGCCATCTGACTCGGACCTCAGAGTTGCCTCTTCCCAGCAGTTCTTCGAGTGCCGGGGGCTGAGGTGAACCTGCCACCTCCTGCTGTAGACACACGTCCGTGTGGTGACCACCAGATTGTGAACCCGAACTTGCTCTAGATCTAGGTCCCGCGCTGGTGCAGGGTGTGGGTAAGCGCCGTGACGGGTCTTCCAGGCTGCTTATTTCCAGCTCTTCGATGGAGGAGGTGTCCTCTTGGCTGGAGGTGAGGACCTTGATGGAGCTGAGGGACTGGCTGGCTGAGGGTGTCGGTCACTTGGCAGAGATCCCTGTGAACCAAAGTAGAGATAATTAGTGCGTGGCAGCAGAGTCAAAAGCAGGAGAAAGAGCACTCACAGTTGCCTTGTGGGAGGGATGATGTGGTGTTGACCTCACCATTGCCGCAGGCATGGTCCATGTCCCCACCAGTCAGCGTGATGACACAGCCAATGGTAAAAGCTGAGTTGTTCAAATCCCAGAGGGAAACTTGAAACAACTGCCACAACTTATTTGCAATTTGTATAAATTTCGAGATGTGTGTCTTGAATTCAGTAATAATAAGACACCCAGTCTTGGTTTTTACAAAACTAGGTTAAACATTTAGTAATAAGAGAAATGATTTTAAATACATACATAGATCTACAAATTACTGTTATGATAACTTCTAAATCCCCTACTTGATCTGACTCCCAGTTACATTTTCGTTAAGGCAACAGTAAGGGAGAGGTCCCAGACCATGGGTCCCAGACTGGGGGCTCACCACCACCTTCTCAAGGGCAACTAGGGATGGGCAATAAATGCTGACCCAGCCAGTGAAGCCCACATCCCGTGAATGAATAAAAAACAGTAAGAAACATAGATTTTTAAAAGACCCAGGCAAAAGAACATGATACCCTGAACCTGTCGAATTCAAAGTCAGTTTTCTTAACTTCAGTCCTTTGAAAACAGCAGCTTGAGGCATAGATATTGAAGGCTTTTCATACTTGTAAGATTTTTAAAATGCCTACCCTAACACACAGCCTTCACTCCTTTACGCACATTTTCCCCTTTTAATGCAAATTCCCATTGTTTCACTATGCCTTTGGACTTTATCTTCCTGATAATAAAAATTTCTCTTAGCACTAAGTTTTACCAGTAATCTTTGGGAAAGATAAACACAGTGTTTCTAAACTTCACCCGACTAGGTGACACATTGCACCCCTCCTTTGAAACAATCTAGGCTGGTTTATTTGAAAATGTAAATGTCCTTTTACCTTACATTCTAACCTTCATCCATATTTACCATGTTTACATCAAAGCCTCCAGACCAGCTGCCTTTAATCCAATTAAGTCACAAACACACACACAAACTACACATAGGCACATCCCACTATTACTCTATTTTACAATAAATTCCAAGAACATTATGAAAATTATTATATTTTCCTGACATGCTCCTTAAAGTGAATGAGGGACCTAATGTGGGCTACACCACACAACCCCCCCTCCCCCACCCCAGTCTGGGACCTCTCCCTGCTGTTGTGAACCAGCTTCTCCTGCATGAAAACAGATGGAGAGAGTGTGAGCAGGACATAGGGCACTGCGTGGAGTGTTTGTGTGGTGAGTGGAGCCATGGACAGGATGAGGATGTGAGCTCCAGAGGATATGAGCCTGATGGAGATGTGAGGGTGTGTGTGAGAGTTAGTGGTGTTGTCCCTTGGGGTGTGAGATCCCTGTGGATGTGTGATGGGTTTGTGAGTGTGTGCGTTGGGAGTGATGAGAAGAGTGAGATACCCTGGCGGAACGGATGAGAGCATTCATCCTCTTCCTGCACTGGATGGCTGTCCTCCTCTATCCTCCATTGGCACTGACCACCACTGCCACCGCCTCCCAGGCCGGATTGGTGACTCTGGTGGACCTCCTGCTGCCAGAGCGGGGGTAGAGGACATCGAGGCGACCTTCCACTGCACCCAGCAGGCGCACCAGAGAAGTGTCACTAAACTTGGGGGCTGCCATCTTCTTTGCTTTTATCATCTGTCGCCTGGAGCAGTCCTGGTCTGTGGACATGAAGTAGGCTGCGCTCTGGTGCACTTTAAATATGGCGCCTGGAGTGAGGAAGCGCTGAGGTCACTGCATGGCGGGCAAAACCGAGCCCACCCACCAGGGATCCGGCGTGTTTCCCATGAATGCATTATTGATGGGGTAGGACGCACCGGGAAGGGGAGAGTACGGCGTGAAAAGCCGCCATTACAGCCAGCGGGTAAAACATCCTTTTTCCCACCCGCTACCGCACCTTGTGCAAATCTGGGACAATTCCGCCCAGAGAGCTGTGAATCTCCGGAATTCTCTACTCCAGAGGGCTGTGTAGATGCTCCATCGTCAAGTGTATCCAAGACTGAGATTGATAGATTTCTGTTGTAATGTGTGCTTTCAACTCCAACTCTATCTCAACACTGATGCTGAGGTAGCCTACGTTACTCTCCTATTGGTTACTACAGATCATGTGATCTTCCTTACATGCATTATTCTTAAAGGTACATTACACACTAAATAAAACCATAATTATTACAGGTCCTAAGGGAATCAAGGGATATGGGATAAGACAGAAAGGTGGAGTTGAGGTAAAAGGTCAGCCCTGAGTTTGGTGAATGGTGAAGCAAGATCCAGGGGCTGACATGGGGAAGAGACTAAATTTGACAGTGCAAGGAAGTCAGATTTGACGCGAAAGTGACACTGACCAGATCGCTGAAACATCCTTGGGTTAATGTTTCTTGCTAAGGTTCAGCGAAGCTTCTGTGATGGCAGGAGGAAAGTTCGCTCTGTAAGCCACAGATTATAAAACTGTCGATGCATCTGCAAAGAATGTTCTTACAATGATTTCACTCGCAATGTAACGAGAACATCATCCCTCTAATGCGTCAATACCAAGTAAGAAAGTAAGGAAGTAAGAACATGTTTGAGGAAAGGAGCAAAATACGATTGAAGCCAAATGCAGATGAAAACTGAAATTTTAAAAAGAGGGAAAGGTCCATCTTGGAGATTCCTTAAAAAACAGCTCTCCACAATAGAAAGACAGTTCGCTTGCTGTCCTGTTGAGCCCAACTCTCAGTGGCTGAAAATCATTCTTATATAAACAATCCTTACATAATCATTTCAAATAAGAAATGGATCTCACTGCAAGAAACTTCTTGCTCTTAAGATTTTTTTGAAATGGTTAGGTTCTTTGATTGCTTCACGTTGTAAAGTCTGCTTTGGATGCTCTTCTTTTTGGGCAAGTCCCTTGAGATCGAGGAGAATTTGCTTCCAGTCCAGTTCTAAAGTCTTTCTCCAAGTGCAGTCCTACCTGAAGCATCTGTTTGTGACTCTGTGGTGCTGAATACGTATAGGCTGAACTGAGTGTTACCCTGCTCATTCTTAAATGTAAATTATTGTGTGTCCTATCAGGACACAAACTGCAGATAATTATCTTTCCAAAAATGCATTTTGAGCATTTATGCAGCAAATGGGGCTACTACTCTGAGCAGGATGTTCGAGCATAGACTTGGTCTTGCAATATTGCTCTGAAATTAACCCTCATAATCTCTTTCAATTCTTCTGTTTGAACTTCCCGAGGGATTTCTCTGGCCTCCTGGGCGGGATCACCCCAGATGTGCACTAAGAGCGGTAGCGGGTGTGAAAAATGACGTTTTACTCGCCGGCCACAACGGTGGGTTTTCGTGCCGTGTCATCCGCTTGCCCCATCGTTAATTATGCAGCCACAGGGAACACGTCGTCTCGCTGGTGGGCGGCCTCTGAATCGCCCGCCACACCGTTACCTCACTGATTCTTCACTCCAGGTGCCATATCTAAACTGCAGCTGCACACACAGTTCTCAATGCTTGCAGCCCAGGACTGCTCCAGTGAAGACATGGCCCTGAAAGCCAAGAAGAGTTCAGTGACCTATCACTGGAAAGCCTCTCGGAGGCCCCACCCATGATGTCCCCCACCCCTGCTCTGGCCACAGGAGGTCCAGTAATCTCATCACTCCGGCTTGGGAGGCGGTGGCTGTGGTGGTCAGTGCCAACACTGCACAGGAGAGGTTGGCCACCCAGTGCAGAAAGAGGATGAATGATCTCATCCGTGCAGCCAGGGTAAGGTAATCATATCATCACTCTAAACTCACACCCTGAAGCCCAGCACACATTCACTGGCATCTCACTCACTGCCAGCTCAAGGGACATCACCACTCACTCTCTCTCACACACACCCTCACATCTCCATCTGGCCTCATCTCCTCTGGAGACTGCCTCCTCAGCCCTCACCATCTTAAGGCCACTTGCACAGATTAACACATGTGTCCCCACACGCACCCTGGGACACCACCCTTCCCCAGCACAGCCCTTGCCCTGCAGCCTCTTCCCTTGCCTGAAGCCTCTTCCCCCCGTTCTCCAAGTAAGCCCTAGCCCTGCAGCCGTTGAAAAGCCACTCCCACCTTACGTCTGATCTGGTAGGTAGAGACCTGCCCGTGAGCCCCCCCCTAAAAGTGATGTGGTGCTGCCTGTGAAGCCTGGGGCTGATGACTGTGAGTGATTCCAGCAAGCAAGGCTTATAATGAGATGCTAAAGTATTGAAATTAGGTTCCCAACATGCGGTGGTGGGAAATGCAGCCCACTGTTGACGGGTGGAGCGGACGATCGCAAACTGGTTCCATGATGGCGTAAAACTGATTTTTGGCGTTCCCGCCATATTGTCCACTCACACCCGCCATGACGCCTACGGCCAACAGGACTGGGCAATTCTGCCCCCTGTTGTTATTTGTAGGGGAAGGTCAGTAGATAGACTGGAAATGTATAAGAAAAACCTGAGACATTAAATTAAAGCCCCATCTTCTCTCTCAGATGGACGTTAAAGATCCCCTGGCACTATTTGAGGAAGAGCAGGGAAGTTCTCACCAGTGTCCAGCTGATGTTTATCCTTCGACAAAAATCACAGAAAATCAGATTATTCTATCATAATCACATTGCTGCTTGCGGAGGTTCATCATGTATAAATTGGCTGCTGCTTTTCCTATATTACAACAGTAACAGTACATTACAACACTTCAAAAGTACTTTATTGGCTGTAAGAAGCGTTGCAATGGCCTAAGATCATGAAAGGCACTATAGAAATGCAATCTTTTTTCTTCTTTTTTTTTGTGCCATTTCCACTGATTTTCTTACAAAAATGTGATGCAATCCAAAATCATTCCCTGTTCAATTTGCGAGTTTTTATTCTGTTTGCCAAAGCAGACCTGTAGTACAAGTCACAGCACTGATGGAGAGGTGCTAGTAAAATCTGAGCCTAAACGAACCCTGCTGACCATGGTCAGGAAGGGACAGTTGGAATTTCTTGGGCACGCACTAAGAAATTGCGATTGAGAAAGTCTGATGCTGATGGGAAAGATCGATGATTAAAGAGATCGAGGTGGACGAAGAACGGCCTTTCTAAAGAGCCTCTCAAACTGGATGAATGTACCGCCAATGAAAATGATCCGTGCCTCCAGAGCAAGGTTAACATGGAGGTCCATGGTCACCAGCGCCCTCTTAGGGCATGGTACCTGAAGGGAGAGAATGTACTCATCCAGACACTACTGGGGAAACTGAGGTTCTTGTTGGAATGATGACTGTGCTAACTTGTGACAACCCAAGATTTTCGTGCACATAGGTTTATGTTCATAAAGATAAACTAGACTTCTTGGAATAAAGATGTGATTCAGGTATTATTGACCTTGGGGACAATGCTTTGGAATTAAAAATGAGTCCAGGGAGTACAAATATGATTGATGAATTCCTGTATTTAAGCTTGTGTACATCTGGAATCAAGTGACCCCAATGCTTCCACATCTATCTACATAGCAATACAGCTCTAAAAATGGTTATCAGAGAAATCCCTTTGTAACTAATAGAACAACTCAAACTCAGTCCCTTCAAGGTGGGAGAAATGTGTGGGATGCTTCAAGTATAAGTGGTGAGTTTAGTATTATCAATACTACATGAAAGAGAGCTGCTTTACTTTTGCATAACGGGGGAGAGCATGTATGAGACTTACGGTAGAGGAAGAGGTCAGCATGCAAGGCAGCCCAAGAAAACTATTATTGAGTCAGGGATGGGAATTCAATAAAATTAAAATAAGCAAGATAACAGCAATGAAGAAATTAATGGCACTTAAAGGTGACAAATCCAAAGGACCAAATGGTTTCCAACCCAAGATTTCAAAAGAAATTACAAGTGAGGAAGCTACAGATGCCCTAACTATAACCTTTCAAAGTTTGCTTGATTTGAGAACTGATTCTTTAAATTGGAAAATTTTGCATGCTATGTTGTTATTTAAGAAAGGTGTTAATTTGAAACTGAGATTGATAGATCTTTGCTAACCATAAATATTAAGGGATTTGGGGAAAAAGAGCTAGATCACAGATCAGCCATGATCTCACGGAATGGAAGAACAGGCTTGAGGGGCTGAATGGCCTCCTCCTGTGTTCCTATAAGATATATTTGACGCACAGTGAATACTGGTAATGAGGCAGACTATGATCAGGCTAAGAAAGCCATTGTTGATCATTTCACGCCCAAACTAAGGCAACACATGAATCAATCATGTTCTGTCAACCCATGCAATCTGACAGCAAAGACATTTTTTTTAATATCACCAGACAGTAACATGGAGTTCCAGGCTGTGAAATCAGAACACAGATTTTGACAAGATATTCAGGTGATCAGGTGGCAAAGGTGCAAAGCTTCAATGGCCAGACTGCTTTATCTATCTAGTTGTATAGCAGTTGTTGGAAGCTGAGAAACATTGGGTGTGGTAGAATAGTGGTTATATTACTAGACTTGCAATCCAGAACCCTGGACTAATGATCTGAGAGGCACATGTTCAAATCCGGCCACAGCATGTGGAAAGTTTAGATAATTAAATATTTCTGTTATTAAAAAGCTATCAGTGATCATGGAGCTATTGGATTGTTGTAAAAACCCAACTGGTTCACTAATGTCCTTTAGGGGAGGAAAACCATCATCCTTCGCTGGTTCGGTCTATTTGTGACTCCACGGCAATGTTGTTGACTCTGAATTGGCAGTGTTGAAACTACTACCACAGAATGCTTCAAGGTGGTTCACCACAACCTTCTCAAGGATATTTAGAGATGAGCCGCATCCCACGAATGAATAAAAATTGAAGCCTCTGCCAGTGAGATAAGCATTGAGAGCAAACTGCATCAGATCAAGACCACAGTCAAAGCAGGCCATTTCCAATCCTTACTGTGCTAGAAACCAGTCCCATACTGGCAACTGTTGAGCAAAGAAACAATGGGCATAATACATAAGAGAAATCAAATTTCTTTTCTTGGTGCTGTCACTCATCTAACTGTATGCTGTACGGAAACATCCACTGGAACTGGGTAGCCCTGTCACCAATAACACAACCAGCCAAAATAGCACAAGGTGCAACAAGTTACTAAAACATAAGGTCCCTCCACAGCACCTTCATTTGCCATGTGTGTCAGCAGGTCGCACTCTTGCCTTTAATTCACAAGGTTTTGGGTTCAAGTTCCACTCCAGGGTTTGAGCACAAAAATCCAAGCTGACCCTCCAGTGAGGGAGTGCTGCACTGTCATCTCTTGCATGAGATGTTAAACTGAGACCCTGCCTGCCCTCTCAGATGGATGTAAAATGCCCTGTTGTACCATTTCAAAGGAGAGTGTTAGGAAATAGAGATAGTTTGGCTAAGTTATATTTGTATTTGTGGGTGTTAGGGATGAGTTTTAGCTTTAATGTTTAAGTTTGATTTGTAATTCTGTATTTGGGTGTCAAGAAAAGGACTAGTTGTGTCTTAGTTTCACTTTAAAAGAAGCCTCCGTTTTAATAAAGGTTTTACGACTCTTGAAGGGAGGTTAAAACAAACACAACGTTAATAATAAATGTGCTGTCGCCTAGCAACAGGAGGCTCCACGGAAACAGATAAGTAGTTTCATTTCAGTTGAAGCCAGGATTTCAGAGAGGCTGGACAGCAGAGGGACAGATGGCAAGTCCCAAACTAAAGTTGAAGCCAGCTGCAAGGAGAAGCTGGACACAGGAGAAGGAACTGCAGGGGCAGGTTCCAGAAACTAAAGAAGAAAGTCCCCAAATCCAGGGAAGTGAACAGGGAAAATCCAAGAGAAGTCTAGTCAAAGGACAAAAACAGGCAGCTGGAAAAAGGTCCTTTTCTGTGGAAGTGAAAGTAAGGAACAGTAGTCACTCTCCATGTATCTAAACAAAAAATAAAAGTTAGGATCTATCAAGCCAGGTTCCACCCTGGGATTTGGCTTGTACAGTAGTAACAGCAGCTGGGATCATAATAAGACTTATCTCTGCTGTCCTGGCCAATACTTATCCCTAAATCAACATCACAAAAAAAAACCCCAGATTTTCTAGTTGTTATATAATTGCTGTTTGTGGGAGTTTGCTGGGTGTCAACAGAACATTAACAATGATTCCATTTGCAAATATACTATTGCAGATTCTGAGCCTTGGGTGAAAGCTCAGTTATTTGCACTCGGTACAAAGATATCTGTTTCCAAGCTTGCTAAGTTTTTTAATCCAACCAGTGAGACAGCATTAATGGGAATAGTTGGAGTGGCGCAGTGGACAACTCTCCTACCTCTGAACCAGGTTCAAGGCTCTCAGTTTAAGTCCCACTCCTAAGCTTGTTGGTCACTGGTGCTGGCAAGCCAGTGTGTATCAGCAACACACATTGGTCCCAAGTGATATAGGAGGTGAACCCTTATGAGGAAAAGTTGAGCAGTTGGGCCTATACTCATTGGAGTTTAGGAGAATAAGAGGTGATCTTATTGAAACATATAAGATTCTGATGGGTATTCACAGGTTGGATGCTGAAAGGTTGTTTCCCCTCATGGTGGAACCTGGAACTACAGGGCATAGTTTCACAATAAGGGGGTCTCCAATTTAAGATGGAGATATTGAGGATTTTTTTTCTCACAGAGGGTTGTTAGTCTTTGAAATTCTCTTCCACAGAGAGCAATGGAGGCTTGAATATATTCAAGGCTGAGTTAGACAGATTTTTTATGGACAAGAGAGTCAACAGTTATGGGAGAGCAGGCAGGAAAGTGGTGTTAAAGTTAAAACCAGGTCAGCCATGATCTTATCAAATGCCGGAGCAAGCTCAATGGGCCGAAAGGCCTATTCCTGCTCCTAGTTCTTATGATCTTTGTGTATATCATGAGCAACAGTCATTTCAATGCATCATCTTAACAGGTTATTGACAGAATGGCAGACATCAGGAAGGTAAGTGATGATGCCCTTATACATGCACTCAAACCAAACAAGGTGAAACCCTTCACAGCATTCTTCACAATCTACAAGTAAATGGTCTGGTCCTGACACACGAGAGGTGTGAAATTATTTTGGAGTAAGGACAATATTCTAGCCCAGTCTTCAAATAGTGTCACCTGGCCCTAAAATGTTGAGACAGTGCATAATGCCACAGTCCCATGTAATCTGTCAGAAGTCTCCGATCTTCTGGGCATGACTAGATACAGTTCCTTTATTGGACTACAATTTAAAGAGTCATTGTAAGAACTAACTATTAAAGATAGCGTAGTAAATTTGTGGTCTCTTCACCACACGTGTGGTGACCTAGTGGAGCAGATCGCTCCTCAGTTATTGAACCCTCCACTTACTTCGAATGATTTCAATAGCATGAAGGTCACATGGTATTACACTGAGTGGCTGATCTGCTCCAGCATATTTCAAACCATGCTTATTCCAAATCGAGGCATGGAATGGAGTTACCTGTAGCTCCAGTTTGCTGCTAGGAGTGAGTGGGGTTTAGGCCTTTACCCACTTCCTGACCTCAACCCATTGTCTTGAACCAGGGCTCAATAGTAATGCTGAATGGTCACAGCAATGAGATTCGCAGTGTACAGAGGGAGTCTACCATTGCCACCTAGCAAAATTCAACAGCAGTGCAGCAGGACACCCTCCAGGTGCAGGGAGATGGCTCAAAGCCGGAAGAATTACCCTGAAGATTTTTTTTATGTGTCTCTTTCTTTGGCTGTAGTTAATAAGGACTTGCATTTCTATAGTGCCTTTCACAACTTCAGGGTGTCTTAAAGCATTTACAGCCAATGAAATAGTTTTTTGTAGTCACTGTTATGATGTAGCAGCCAATTGGCGCACAGAAAGATCCCACAAGTAGTAATCTGGTAATGACTAGATTAAAGCAGAACATGTTAGAAATACCCAACAGGTCCAGACAAATGGCCGGATGAATTATATTGGTGATGTTGGTTGAAGGATAAAATATTGGTCAGGCATGGAGGGAGATTTCCCTACTCTGAAGGGGCCTTGTCCTTCCATCATTGGCCACTTTCCCAGGGTGTACCACTAACTCAGGTGTTTTTGTACTCTAATGGATGTCTGGGCTCTCAGCCAAGAATGCATAATGAGGCTTGGCTGAGAGCCCAGAAATCCATTACTCTGTTGAAACACCTGATCCCCAGGGAAAACATTGCTTGATTGACAGCTCTAGTTCTCTGATATATGCTGTCAATTGCACGATGTCTATTTACACAAGGTTAAGGGGTTTCAAGTTCTTGCAGTTTCTGCTATTTTAAAGGGCCTGGAAGATTGGCACTTTTATTGGGCTGTCATGAAAGGACTTTTTTTAACAAAGTAGAAAGCAATGAATGAATGACTGTTTCAAAGCTTTATTTTCACACATCCTATTGTTACGATAAGGTGATTGGTTCTTTACAGTGTATAGTGGGTCAATAGGCATGGAAGTGCCACAGCTTGGCATGGGGGCATGAGGAGCCATGGGAGCTGGGTGGGGGACAAGGCTTGGCATAAGGGGCATGAGAGGCCATGGACGTGGATGGGGGGGGGGGGGCATAGCCTGGCATGGTGGGGGGGCATGAGGAAGACCTTTTGAACTTACCTTTGAAAAGGTTCCCTCATGCAGACTATGGTTCATGACACCTCTGTGGTGCCGTGGACAACGATTCTTTAAAAAGCACGCCTGATTCCATGAAAATGGCAGAGAACTCGGACTCACCTAACTCCGCAATGGAGACAGCCAGGTTTGAGAATGCCAGGTGTCGACTTTGGACCCGGACCAGCCTGCACCCTTAAACAGCACTTCTGAAAATTGGAAAGCCCGGGAACGGGGTCAAGAATCCTGGAATCGGGCCCCGCCCACCATTTTCAAAGGGCCCCCCCCACCAAGTAATCCCTACACGGTGTAAATCCAGGCCAGTGTCTCAAATCCGGTTATCCAGAAACGGGAGTTGTCCAAAAGTTGGACATTTTTATAAGCTGCCGTGCATCAATTTTACTTGTTATTAACTGAGCGAAATAACCTACTGGGACAATTCTGCTGGATGCTGCATTGGTGCTATTGCGTTATTGGCTTTGCGCGTCAGGCTTTTCCTGCGCTCTGACGGGTCCGAGAGACCCTTGACCCCACCTGACCCTGCTTGGCTCGATCTGCCCGATCCACATTTGAAAAAAAAAACCTATTCACTTGATTTCACGAGTCTCCTATCAACTGAACTGAAGTTCTGACTTCTTTTCTCCCGAAAGCTGGCAGGATCTGAAACCCGGCATGGACTCCGTGCCGTGGGCTGCTGTGGTTCTGAGACACTGTACCCTGTAAAGTGCTTCTCAAAGAATCTGTTTACGATTTTCCTGGGAGGTAGCGACCAGAGGGAATCTCCTGTTTCTTCTGGGGCAATAAACGATTATTGCTGGTAAATGAAAGAAAACAGGAAAAATGGGCCTGGGTAAGAGCAGGTGTAAGCTGTTCAACAGTGGGTAGAGTCAAAGTAAACTGAGCAGACACACTTCAGCTGTGCAGGCAACATGCTTGGAGCACCTAGTGTTGATGTTTGCATGTGATTATCACCCTTGCCATTAACACACTTCCTTTGGTTTATCTTGCTTAACTATTTATGCATGGTTAAGCATCCAAGTTCCAGTGCTGGCAATCAGGCCTATTAGGGGTTACTGATTAACAATTGTTTCAGTAGCTGTTGTATTTTTCTTTCCTCATGCATAAGGATTAGCTTTATGATTTTTTAATTGAAGTATAAATACTACAGTGCCATAAAATGCTTTGATTTATAGGTGACAGGCCTGGAAGCTCGCACACGGGAAGTAGGGTCGATGTTTCTGCAGTTACTGGCTCAATTGCCAGTGGCTTTTCAACGCTAATGGTGTTCTCCATCAGCTTCAGTTTCTCCAGCCCTGGGATTTATCCTGCACAATTTAGAGTTCACTGCTGTGCCTTTCCTTATAATGTACAGTCATTACTGGTTTAAATATTGTATGGACCTCATCTTCTGACTCCTCTGGTCCATAAGCCACACCTCTCTGGGGGGATATTTAAAAACGCACGCAAAGCCAGGATCAATGCAGCTGCCACTCCGAGTGCCTTCAAGGCAGAATTCCCACAACCAGCTCAAAAGACTGCAAAAGAACTCCTATTCCACTTCACTTGTCATCCATCAAACTGTCACTTTAATTCAGATGCTACGAGTTGTTTTAATAACATACATTTCGCACACACACAAAAAAAAAGAGTTGCTAACAGTAGAATGGAGAGCTGCCTTTTCATTCCCTCGCAGATATTAAACTCTTCTCTTATCAGCAAAGCCAGTTTCTTGCCAAAGATGATGGTCAGGCTGCACTCCCGGGACCTGTTTGATCAACATCATTTGAATTATATCCCTACTCAGCAAAACAGAATTAAAGAACCAGTATTTTGCATTGCTTTATTATGAACCCAGCGTGTCTTCAACTTTTTTATGTTTCTTTCTCCAAGCCCTTACTTCATCTGCTGTCAAGATGGTCAACATCAGTTCATGCAAAACCAACCATTGAGGTTCGTCGGAGAGATCAAGCTTCATTTTTTTTTATCAGGTTCTTCCCCACTAATGCTAACACATTTGTTTACTGTTTGTAAGGTGTGTGTATGTACATAGTTACCCTGAGCAATAGTGCAAAATCAACAGTTGTCAACCCTTTAAATCATTGCAAGATACAGCAGCAACTTGGAAACTGCCCTGTCATAATTTAAGCTTTTATTATGGATCTGCTCAGAGTTCACTTTGGGGATCAGTTGCTCCTTTGGCCAATGCTTTTCATGCAAAGGTTGACAACTGACATGAAAAACTCCAGTGAAATCCACAATGAAGGCCTAACCATTGGTTGTCTATGCTCTAACTGAAGACCCAGTCCGTATATTGTATTCCAATGGAGCGCAACTCCAACGACACTCACCAAACTCAACACCATCCAAGACAAAGCAACCTGCTCGATAGGCAGCCCATCCACAACAACAACCTTTATTTATAAAGCACTTTTAACATAGTAAAACGTCCCAAGGCAGTTCACAGGAGAATTATCAAACAAAATTTGATACTGAGCTACAAAAAGAAAATGTTAGGACAGGTGACCAAAAGCTTGATCCAAGAGGTAGGAGCATCTTAAAAGAGGCGGGAGAGGTAGAGTGGTGGAGAGGTGATCAGAGGGAATTCCAGAGATTAGGATGCAGGAAGCTGAAGGCCTGGCCACCAATGGTGGAGCGATTAAAATTGGGAACGTGGAAGGGACCAGGATTAGAAAAGAACAGGGATCTTGAAGGGTTGTAGAGTTGGAGGAGATTACAGAGGTAGGGAGGAGGGAGGTCACGGAAGGATTTGAAAACAAGGATAAGAATTTTAAAATTCAGGCATTATTTAACCGGAGGCCAATGTAGGTCAAGGAGCAGATGAGTGATGGGTGAACAGAATTTGGTGCAAGTGAGGGCACAGGCAGCAGAAGTTTTGGATGACCTCAAGTTAATGAACAGGTGAATATGGGGGGTTGGCCAGGAGCGCTTTGAAATAGTCAAGTCAAGAGGTAATGAAGATGTTAAACAAGGGTTTCGGAAGCAGGTGAACTAAGGTGGGGTAGAGTCAGGCAATGTTATGAAGGTGGAACAGGCAGTCTTAGAGATGGCACAGATATGTGGTTAGAACCTCATCTTGGGGCAAAATATGACATCAAGGTTGTGTATAGTCTGGTTTAGCCTCAGACAACTACCATGGAGATAGGCAGGGTGAGTGGGATATAGAGTTTGTTATGGGGATCAAAGACAATGGCTTCTGTCTTCCCAATATTTAGTTGGATGAAATTTCGTCTTATCTGTTACTGAATGTCAGAAAAGCAGTCTGACAGTTTGAAGACAGTGGTGGGACTGTGAAAGGTGGTGGGGAGGAAGAATCAGGGCCATCAGTGTACATGTGAAAAGTGACACCGTTTTTGGATGATGTCACCAAGGGGTAGCATATAGATGAGAACTAGGAGGAGTCAAGAATATATCCTTGCGAGACAACAGAGGTAACTGTAGGAATGGGACAAGAAGCCATTGACTGTAATTCTCTGGCTATGAATGGATAGATAAGAATGGGACTAGCTGAGTGCAGTCCCACCCAGCCTTGTAAGGGTGGAGATGTATTGAAGGAGGATGGTCTGGGGTTAACTGTGTCAAAAGCTGCAAATAGCATAAGATGGGTAAGGAGGGTCTCTTTATCTTTGTCTCAGTCACATAGGATGTCAACATGCACTCCCACCACCATCAGCACACAGTGGCAGCAGTGTGTACCATCCACAAGACGCAGTGCAACAACTCACCAAGGATTTTGTTTTGGATTTCCAGCATCCGCAGTTTTTTGCTTTTAACTCACCAAAGTTCCTTTGACATCACCTTCCAAACACATGACCTCTACCACCTCGAAGGACAAGGGCAGGAGGCACATGGGAACACCACCACCTGCAAGTTCCCCTCCAAGCCACTCACCATCCTGACTTGGAAATGTATCGCCGTTCCTTCACTGTTCCTGGATCAAAATCCTGGAACTCCCTTCCTAAAAGCACCGTGAGCGTACCTACACCATATGGACTGCAGTGGTTCAAGTAGGTGGCTCACCATCACCTTCTCAAGGACAATTAGGGATGGGAAATAAATGCCAGCGACACCCACATCCCATGGGTGAATAAATAAATAAAAAATCCATTGGCTAAATTGTAGACAACAGGCAAGGTGTACAAAAAAGAAATAAAAAGCAGGCTATAATTAGAATTGTGAGTTGTTGTCATCCTACTTACATTAAACTGGATTATGGTGAAATCTTCAGTTTATAGCAAAAAAAATTGCACCATTTGAATTCACTAAAGTGGAATAATAATTCAGTTGATGTTATTGGAAAGCACATAGCAGGCTTGTGTCTTCCTGAACTCATGCAATAACTTATTTTCATATAATCCAGTAGGGATTAACTCTGGGACTCACCTGATCTAAATTCTTCATTTCCACATTTACTGTTGCATTTGCTAACTGTATCACTGGAGTAAAGGTCCCATACAGCAAATTATATCATTTATATTCCTATGCTGCAGTAAGCCTCTAAATAAAAGTAGCTCCAGGGTACAGAGACAGACCAGTCCCAGTCTCTCATTACATTCCCAGTGTCTATAAAGGCACGGACCAGTATAGTTTCGGACCCTGGCCTATACTTGTTAAATAATTACTGGCTGTTGTAATATGCCTTTGAGGGATAGCAGCATGACATCACTGGAAGGGAAGTGTGTCCTGCGATTCAGTCTTAGTTTCACTTTTGTTTTTGAGCAGAGGACACACACACAGCTCTGCCGCTGATGTCTTCAAGCTTTCCACTTTTGCATAAATGCTCTCATGTGCCTAGTCCCAATAAATGAACCCATAATGTATTTACACAATCCCTTATGGGCAATTGGTGCATATATCATTATAACAACATGGCAATAGGTCTCACAAAGTGGTTCTGAGGCTTGTATGGTCCAACATTAAGGCTGGGATTTTCCGGTCCAGCCCATGGCGGGACCTGTTGTGGGCAAGAATGGAAAATTTGCAGAGCCAGCCAAACGACCACTGACTTTCAGTGGCACTGGAAAAACCCGGCCGAGGGCAGGTCTGGAAAATCCCAACCTAAGTGCTTAGTTATAACTCATAACTATGTACATATATACAGGGAATAGCCCAAGCTATCAGCTAACTTCATGATTGCTTCTACACAGGTCTCTGTCCAGTCCACAGCTGACTCTAGTCTCAGGTCATATGTATCTTATATCACACAGTGGGTGGTACTGTTCCCCAGTCCCACATTAACCCTTGCTATGCCAGACACCCTTATACTACACCTCCCCCAAGTCTTTACCCATCGTACTTCTATTACAACATTGTCACCCCCTTCTCCTCCCCCCCTGCCTCCACCACCCCCCATCAAGTCTTTGATTTTATAAATTCAGATGGTCTGCAGGCTTGACAATTCTTCCAGATCTTGTTCTGGTCACATTCAGAGTAAGTGTAGACTCTGTCGATTTGGGCAGCTTTTGATGATTCAAAGTTTAAGTTGTAGTCTGTGTTTCTGGCACTCGGTTGTCTTCTTCTTATATACTTTTTCCACTCCTTGGAATTGAACTTCTCCTTGTCAACTCCCCATCTGCTCTGCTTGTGGAGCACCGGCTTGTCCATTTCTTTCTGGAGAGAGATCGCTCCGTTCATTCATGGCACAAAGCCGCTTTTTCTTTGTCCGTGTGGTCCGCCGTGATCATTGTGGGAGCTTATGTTTCAACATTCATTCCCGTTTGTTTAATAATTTTACCCAAATATTTGGTTACTCTCTTATTTTCCAGTTGGTTTTTGAGCTTGTGAATCTTTCCATTCAGCTCAACAACTACTTTGGTAAGTTCGGCTGTCTATGTTCCAGAGTTATCTGCAGAACTCTTCTATAAATTTAACAACTTCTCCTGGGCATTCAGTTCTTTTCAGAATCTCTCTTCCATGGCCAGGCTGTGCCTCGGACTCTTTCAATTCACTTGTGAGATCCTCAGTCTGTTTCTTAAAATTTTCCTTACCTGCTTTCAAAGTCTGGATTTGCTCATCTATACTGCGCATCTACTCTGTCATTTTTTTTTTCACATTGGATCGAAGTTCAAGAATTTCATCAGTCTTGGTTGTTAATTCTGCATTCAACCAACTATTATGATTCATCAGTTCTTCTTCCTCCTGTTCCAGGCATTTTTCACCATACATAATAGAGACTTCTGATGCTTGAAGTTCACCATGTTTTAATTGAAGGTTTATCTTTGTTGAATTTGCTTCTACAAGTTTATCCTTTAGGCATTCCAAGTCCTCTTTCAAGTGTTCTACTTCCTGTGAGCGACACTTCAGTGTTCTCATCAGTTCACGTTTCTCACTAGCAAACTCATCTCTGGTATGTAGAAGTTGGTTGTTCTGCTGCTCAGTTTTTCCTGACCACAGCCTGATTCCTCCGTGCTATCTTTCAAGCTCACGTCCTGTAATTTTACTTCTGCCCATTGTTTCTGAGTCTGTTCACACTCCTTTGTGAGAACTTCTACCTTCTCCTGCCATTTTAGGTTCCTGATTTTCATTTCTTCGCATGTCTCTTTGGAAATATAACGTTTTCCCAAGTTTTCTTCCAAACGTGCAAACATTTTCTTCAGCTCTTCAGCCTCTTTCTTCTGCCGATTGGCTTCCTTCTGGAATTCTGGAGTCTTGTCTGCCAACTGGTGCGTCAGTTCTTTTGGAGTGATATTAAATTTAATTTGATTCTCTTCGTAAATTTCCAGAGGAACAAATTTTGTCCTGAGGGACCCTCGCAGCGTGTAAAGATCTTTCAATAGATTTTCCTTTACTTTCCAAAGCTCGATTGCTCAGCCTTGAGTCTTCTTGTAATCCAACAGCGCTTTCTCGACTTTGATCTGCAGTCCCTGCATTCTGCTGCTCAAGGCAGTCTTCATTTCTTCCTGCTGCTGAAGGGTTATGTACTCCTTTTACATTTGATCTTGAGGGATGATTAGCTGTTCTGTCAACCCGTGTAATCTCTTGTTCACCCCTTGTCAACTCACATTGCACTTCAGTGCATTGCTTTGTCACTACTGATAGTTCCAATGCTGCTTTTTCTGAAATAATATGCAACATGTTTTTCCAGGGGCATGTATTGGTGCTTCAAAGAGTCTTTAAAGGCAACAACTTGTTTTAGTACATTTCTGCTGGTGTTGGGCATGATTGTGCTTCTGGTTGAGTTTTTCCCAACTTCCCCTTTGATTTGCCAACAATGGAATTCAGAGTTGTTATTTCCTCCTCCTGCTTTTCTGGAGATATATACTGAGTCTGCACACAATTCGGATTTCCACTTATTGCATTCTTCTCAACATTCAGCCTTTCCATTTCTTTCAAAGCAGTTTTGTACCATTATGAGATCTCAGAAATTTGTTTGTTCAGACCTTGAACAGTTTGGTTCATTGAAGACTTTAGGTTATCATGTGTTTTCAAAGGTACATACTCAGCTTGAATCTTGTGTTTCAAGTCTTCCAATTCAGCTTTGATACAAACATTTTCTGATCTAATTTCTGTCTTGTCTTTCTCTGCCTGCAGCAAAGCTTTGCCCTTGTCCTTCATTTTTTTTTCACTTACCTTGTTTACCAGGTTTGTCTCTGATGAAGTCTTAACTTGTTTCAGTTCTGTAGTTGTGCTACTCATGCCTTCATTATTTGCTTCCAGCTTGGAACGCTCTACAACTTTCCCTTCAATCATAGTCAGCTGGGTCAGCATTGCCATCTGCTTCTGCTCTTCAAGAAATGTTTTGGAATTTCCAAAAAGATTTGCTTTTAAGACTTCCAGCTGGTTCTCTGCCTATCTGCTGCCATAGTGTAGTTTGCTTGGGTATTGTCTTTTGCCATTTTGTAGCTTTACTAAGGGTTTTCTATCCTCTTTTTAAGCTCTGCGCACTCCACAACTCAAAGGTTATATTATTTGTTAAAGGCTTTTAATATTTCATCAAAGCTGGTTGAGGATTCCATCAATGCATTGCATTGGGATTACTTCATCTGCAAACTCACCAAACGAGTATAAAAATGTATTCACCCCTGATTTCCTACTTAGACCTGATGTACTCTGGTAGATTAAAAATGTTCTTCTCCAAGATGTCCAATTTTGTGTCTGGTTTGGTCCTTGGAACAGTCCAAATTGGCCTGGTAATGTTGAGTTGTTGTCCATTGCTGCTTTAAAGTTCATGTGAGTACAGTTTTAAATGCTGTGCAGGTTTTAAACATGGCACCACAGTTTAAACATGGCACCACGGTAACCATTTTTTCAAAGAGAGTTCCCACGCTTGTCAGGCTTTGGCAGGCTCTCGCAATGATGGTGGTCCTGTCCTCGTTGTCTTTAGTTTTGTGCAGTGATTTACTCAATCACTATTCTGGGCCTTCGCTGTGATATTGGACGGTTTTTGCATGTTTTACAGTGGATTCTGAGCTTTGGCTGAGGTTTTTAAACCTTCCATTTTGTTTTAGATTTTTTTTCTTTTCTTTCCTTACAGCGAGCTTGGTCGCCAGGTGATATGGCGCTGACTCCGAACCTGGGCTGGCCGCAGTGTTTTCTGAAGTGAGCTGCTCTGACGTTTTTTTTACAACACTGAAGCTTTTTAAACTAGTCCTGGGATCTAATTTTTTTGCTCACTCCTTTCTGCAATCTGTGGGCATTCCCGATGGACCTCCATGAGATCCTGTGGAGTCCTCAGTGGAGTTTCTATTTCTGCTTTTCTGCTTCCAGTACTGCAATAGAGCATCTTTCGTACGATCTCCCTCAATGTCTTCACTTCAGGTGCTTTCAGTCAGGCCAGAATGTTGCTCCTTTAACTTTCTAGCGTTTGAATTTCTGTTCCAGCTTCTCTGAGGTTCTGGGTCTTTCCATTCACTGTCACCACATTGTAAGTTGCATGTTCAGTAGGTCTCACTAAGATGTTCTGAGGCTCATATGGTTGAGTGTTAAGTGTTTATTGATATCATTTAACTATGTACATACATGCAGTGTATAGCCCAAGCTTTGAGCCAACTCCATGCTTGCTTCTACACAGGTCTCTGTCCAGTCCACAACTGACTCTGGTCTCAGGTCATGTGTCTCTTTACATCACACTGTGGACAGTACTGTTCCCCAGTCCCACATTAACCTTTGCTACGTCAGAAACCCTTATACCACAACTAGCTGTGTGTAACACTATATTTCAGTAACTGCACACCCTCATGTTCACTTTCATCCTCAGAGATCCATGAATGGAAACAGAGATTGGAGAAATTACCCTGTAAACATTCAAAATTGAAAGTAAGTAGAAGTATGCATATATACAACATTTATTTTACACATTTGTCTGGCTAAACAAGGTAAGATCGTAGAAACAAGAAAATATGTAACAGCATTAAGAATTTAGCTGTTGTTGCATCACTCATTTTACTAAACAGTTTTTCCCATTAATATTTGAAGACAATATATAAAACATGAAGAATTCACTCTTGAGTCTGTGTTTTAAATATTATTGATTTCTGAGGAATTATTTTCAAGCATTCGTGTGAACTTGAAAATTATCTTGTACAAAAATGACATGCTAATAAAAACACTCAGTGTGCTGTTACCAACAGCAAACATCAGCAACGTGTTTGGAGCATTTTCACAACTATTTACAAAACAGTGACAAGTACGGTGCAGCAGATATTCTGCAGTTACAGCAATGTCTAATTAGCTTTCCGCAAGTGTCAGCCAAAAATTAGCCTTGCAAAGAGATCGTGAGATGTCAACACAGACAACATGTATGACAAGGGAAAAATGCAACCTTGTGTTGCTGTTTGGGATGAGACATCTTGTTTATGATGTAAATAAGTATCATTACCATTAGATGGCTGCACTGTGGTTACTTGTACAATTGCTGAGAGGCTTGTTGATGGCAGGTGGGTTTTAATGGGACTGGATAGCTCACAGTGAGCTCGAATTGAGAATGTACAGCATGTTGAAAACTTAAGTTTGTTTAGAGCGAGATTCTAACTTACTCAAAATCCATTCACTTACACAATGTTAAAATCAAACTCCGTGCAATATTGAGAATTCATTCCCCATAATATTAACAACAGGGTAGTGGACATTTCTCATAATTCCCATTGACAATCCATGCGCTGGCCGCCAGCAAAAGCCAGCAGAGTCTGGACACCCACTGCAGCTTTGCCAGGACAGTTTTGGGGCAGTTGTAACTGTTGATGGGGTGGTATAATGATGTGGTATATCACTTCAATGCTACCAATTCAAGTATTAAGGTTCTACAGTAGATGGATTGCAACCAGGACTGCAATTGCAACTGGCCACAAATAATGCAGACCATATGAGCCACTGGAATGATAGAGTACAGAAGGAGGCCATTCAGCCCATCGTAACTTTAAAAGAACAATCCAATTAGCCCCAATCCCCTGTTCTGTCCATTCATAGCCCTGCAAGTTTTTTTCCTTTTCATGAATCTATCTAATTCCCTTTTGAAAATTACAATTGAATCTGCTTCCACAGCCCTTTCAGGCAGTGCATTCCAGATCACAACAACTCACTGTCTAAAGAAGCTTCTCCTCATCTCCCCTCTGGCACTTTTGCCCACTGTCTTAAACCTGTGCATCTGGTTATTGGCCCTGTGCCCTGGATTCTTGGACACAGCAGAATGATCCCACATTCACTGAACCTGCCCTCAAAATAGATGGATCGTGGACAGAGCCTCTGGAGAATGTTCTGGTACACCGGTTTGGTTTTGGAACTATTCATGGCTGCTGAAGTGAGTTTGATAATCCTGAGGTTTAAGTCTGTGCAGCAATCTTTGCAGTCTAGCCTGCCAATCACAAGGCCATTGTAGAATATGTTATGCACCCATTATAAAAACTGTGAACTGACTTGGCATATTTGGGGTATATTGTTGTGTTGGATTTTCTTGTTTTGAGATGTAAATAAACAGTCATTCATAGACATCCTTTTTTTCCTTTGTTCTTTTATGGGATGCGAGCATCACCAGCAAGGCCAGCATTTGTTGCCCACCCCTAATTGCCGTTGAACTGAGTGGCTTGCTAGGCCATTTCAGAGGGCAGTTAAGAGTTAATCACATTGCTGTGGGTCTGGAGTCACACCTAGGCCAGACCAGGTAAGGACGGCAGATTTCCTTCCCTAAAGGGCATTGGTGAACCTGATGGGATTTAACAACAATTAATAATAATTTCATGGTCACCATTACTGCGACTAGCTTTATATTCCAACTTAATTCAAATTACACCATCGACCATGGTGGGATTTGAACCCCACAGGGACCTCTGGATTACTAGCCCAGCAACATTAGCACTATGTCACCATCCCCCCTAACTACTGACTGGTTAGACTAATAATTTAAAAATTGAGTTTTGTTGAATTTTGCACTGCTGGGGCGAAAGGATGTTGGACAGTAACACAGAAAGGAAAAACAGCCAAGAAGCTAATTCAAAGAAAGGTCAAGGAGTTACAGATTCAAGGCGGGTGAAACACCAATTTAAGACTTTTTTAAACTCAAAAGGTGATTAATAAATGTAATGGACCTCTTTGTAAGGTGATTGAGGCAGGAACAAAAGAACCATTTAAGAGAAGGTGGATGCTGTGACGGAAGGAGTGCAGGGTGTCCTGCATGAATAAACTAGGGTGGGAATGCAACGTTCTTCACCCATATCTATCTGATGTGGGAGCTTGCTGTGCACAAATTGGCTGCCGTATTTCCAACATTGCAGAAGTGACTTCTTTTAGCCGTCCATGGGATGTGGGCATTGCCGGTTGGGCCAGCATTTGTTGCCCATCCCTAATTGCCCTTGAGAAGGTGGTGGTGAGCCAACTTCTTGAACCACTGCAGTCCGTGTGGTGTAGATACACCCACCGTGCTGTTAGGCAGGGAGGTCCTAACTAGCTTTCAATAAATACTTCATTGGTTGTAAAGTGCTTTGTGATGCCTGGTGATTGTGAAGCGCACTATATACGTGCAAATCTTTCACTCATTTCTCATCCTATAATAGTTTACCATTTCCCAGTAGTCATTATTGAAATATAACCAGTGGTAAAAAGCTAGGAGCTTCATCATTTATGTACAGTTTGAAGGATATACTTCAACTTGCAGAGTGACATCAATAGTTTCACCATTTTTAATGAAAATTCTGGCATTTTTTCTGCTTTTGGGCTTGTTCCAAAATCTTAGTTCACATCGTAATATTTTTGAAGAAAAAAAGTGTTATTAACTCCAAGAAACTTATATCCTGTTGTTTTTAACAGATTGGATGCACCTACTTGCCTTCACCATGTCTCTCATCCTTCCTCTTTGCAGAAAAGTACCTGATTGCCCTGTTGAATACATGAGCGTTATCCACTTCAATGGCTCTACCTAGGAACTTGCTTCAACTCTGCACCGACCTGTGGGTGGTAAACTCCACAACACTGCCTTGTCATCTCATTCCTTCAGGTTAATTGGAAAGCAATTTGTAGTAATTATAGCAAAATTCTACATCTGGAATATAAGTCATTATAATAATGACATAATTCACCCTTTAGTTGGGCTAACTCGCAAAGTCTGCTCCTAGGCAGGCTTATTCCGAACCTTTTATTGTGTGGCGCAGGTGAGTGAAATTGTGATTACCCTGGCTGTGTTGTGTAACAGGAAGATGCGGCATTGAGAAACCTTGGCAGATATAACAGGCCACGATCCTACTGCTGTAAGGCGCTTGTTCATATCGAGACCGGCGGCATGAGGAGCAAGTGGCCAGAGAGGACGGTTACTTGCCATAATAACACGTTAGGGTTATTCTTACACTGGCCGGTGGAAGCCGATTCAATGATAACTTTCAAAATGGAATTGGACAAATTCGTGACGAGGTAAGTTTTGCAGGTCTGTGGGGAAAGAGCAGAGGGGAATGGCACAGGGATGATGGGCTGAATGATCTTCTCTGCTGTACCATTCAATGATTCTATCAAAAAGAATGTGATCATTTCCAGTATAGTATGTAAAAGACAGAAATGATGGATCACAAACGACATGGGCTATTTCCATGTACACACACACATACAGACAGATGAACAAAATCCAACATTCACCACTGGATGAACAGAAATTTCCTCCATTTAAGTATCGAGAAGACTGAAACCATTGTCTTCAGTCCCCCGCCACAACTCCATTCCCTAGCCACTGACCCCATCCCTCTCCCTGGCAACTGTCTGAGGCTGAACTAGACTGCTCACAGCCATGGTGTCATGTTCAACCCAGGGATAAGCTTCCAAGCACGTATCCACACCATCACTAAGACCACCATTTTCTAACTCTGTAATATCGCCCAACTTGACCCCTGTCTCTGCTCATCTGCTGCTGGAACCCTCACTCGTGGCTTTGTAACCTCCAGACTCAATTATTCCAGTGCACTCCTAGCTGGCCCCCACATTCTACCCTCCGTAAACTTGAGGTCATCCAAAACTCTCTGTCCGTGTCCTAACTCCCACCAAGTCCTCTGCGCCCCTCATCCCTGTGCTCGCTGACCTACATTGACCCCCATTCTGGCAATACCATGATATTAAGATTCTCATCCTTGTTTTCCAATCTGCCCACAGCTTCTCCCCTTGTTATCTCTGCCACCTCCTCCAGCCCCACAACCCCGTGAGATCCCTGCGCTCCTCTAATCCTGGCCTCTTGCACATCCCCAATTTTAATTGCTGCACCATTGGCAGCCGTCCCTTCAGGTACCTGAAACCTAAACTCTAGAACCCTCTCCCTAAATCTCTCTCCAGCTTTGATCTTTTAGAATGCTTCTCAAGAGCCATTTCCCTGACCAAGGTTTGATCATCTGCCCCAACATTTCCTTGTGTGGCTCTGTGTCAAATTCCGTTTGTCGGCCACTCCCTGTTCGATGTTTGACTGTGTTAAAGTGCGATAGAAATTATGTTGCCGTTTCTGATGCCACCATGTGGAACTTAGGTAAAGCCAGCTCAGGCCCTGCCTGTTTAATCTGAGGCCTAAATTTTCCGGCCCCTTTGGCATCAGGCATCATGGCCGGCCGGGGGGTGGGGGGTGCGGGGGTGTGTGTGGGGGGGTTGGGGGGGGGCGTTGTGGGGGGGTGGGAAACAACATGGTGACAAGGCCGAAGATGGGTTTTACATTGTGGTGAAGCCAGTTTGCGACTGTCTGCCCTGCCCGTCAATGGTGGGCCGTGTTTCCCACCTCCGCATACCATTTGAATATATTTGCATCTAATTATAAGCCCTGCTCGCCGGAATCATCCCCCTACGTCAAATTTACCGCCCATGTCGGTGTGAAATCAGAACGGCGTGCTTCATGGCTGCCTTTCAAAGGCGTGCACCTGGTGACCTGAGCTGTGAGAGGAGCTCGCGGCTGAGTGCACACAACCTCGCGCAGCATCTCCCACAGGACATCAAGGGAAAGGCGCCGCAGGGTTAGTTGGGGAGGGTGGGTGGTGGGTGCACAGACAAGTCGCTTTTTCCTGGCTGGCTCTCAGTGCGGTACCGGGGCAAGGACACCACTGTGGGTCAGGCTGGGGGTGTGGGGAGGGGTGGTGGGTGGGTGGGCAAGGCAGCACAGTCTGTAGGAAATGCTCAGGCACGTGCCGGGGGTATGGGGGAAGGTGGGCGAGGGAAGCGGCCATTCACCTGGAAAAGTTTGTCGAAAGTGCGTATTCTTCCACAGCTGAGACCGTTCAGCAGCAGCTCCATTGACGGGCTGGGAGTCGGGCCTCTGAGGCTTTTCTGCCCACTCAATGCAAAAGCATGAAAGGGCCACCAAATGCTCCAGAGCTTTTCACCCCTCGGGTACAGACTGTAAATTAATGTGTGTTTTAGGGGCAGCCGAGAAATTGGCTGACTGGGCAAGTTGTACAATCCCCTTGTGAAAGGGGCCATGGCGCAGTCACTGGTGGAGACGCTCACAGCCCCTTGCAACATCTTTATTAAGGTTTGTCCCAGTATCCCTCATGGTTCAAGCTAACAGCCCGGCCTTGCAGTGTGGGTTAGGAGAAAGCCTGCGCCTGAGCTGAGAGCACAGAATGCAGTCCAATGGCCGGAGTAACCGCCAATCGGTCAAGTGGAGTAGGGCAGAGGTGGGCGGGGTTTCAGACAGCCAATCAGTGCACGACACACTGTCCATCCAAGTTGTGACCAGCACTCTCCGGCATGTGTGAACCAGATTTAACCAAGAGAGGGTCTTAGTACAGCCAAACTAATCCACACATCTCTCTCTTTGGTCCTGCAGGAGGAGAACATCAGGATCATGGAGTGAAGCCAGAACATCACCTTGGTCTGAAGATTACACACTGCGCAGGGAAGAGGCCCTGGACTGAGAAACCTGCCTTTACCTTGTGCAGGAACCAAAGTTTCACATCTGAGTGACACGAACACTGCTCATCAGAACAAGGAGCCATAGGCAAGGAGACATTCTGGGGAGTTTATTTACAATAGTAAACATCAAGTACAAGTGCTGTGACAGGTCTTCAATAAGAGTTTCAGCAGATTCCTCTTCCGAGGTATCTTTGGGGCTTGAGTCGAGGACCTGGATCATGGACCCCCTCGGCTGCTTCCCAGATGTGCCTGCGAAAGCGAGGACAGATAATTAGTGCATAGCAGGGGACTGCGGAACAGGGGAACTCACTCAGGGCATGATGGATGTCGTGCTTGTCTGATGGATGTTGCACAGCTGGATCTTCACTTGGTTGAGCACTACTGACCTCACCGTCAGCACAGGAATGGTCCAGATCGTCGCCGGCCAGCTGGATGACTCCATTTTCAAAGTCTGCGAGGACCTTGATTTCAGGCATTCCTCCACCAGCCTGCGACCTCTTTCTTTTGTTGTGTGCCAGCTTGTCCTGCATGAAGACAGATGGAGAGAGTGTAAGCAGGACGCCTGCCAGGGCAGGTGATAAGGATGCCTGGCATGTCTGGGTGGTGAGTGGTGCCATGGACAGGATGAGGACGCGATCCACAGGGCAGATGAAGGTGTGTGTGAGAGAGTGAATGGTGATGTGCCTTGAACTGGCAGTGAGTGAGATCCCTGTGGATGTGTGATGGGTTTGTGAGTGTGTGAGTTGAGAGTGATGAGAAGAGTGACTTACCCTGGTGGAACAGAGATCATTCATCCTCTTTCAGCACTGCAGCACTGGGTGGCTGTCCCCTTTTACAGGCTGACCAACACTGCCATTGCCTACCATGCTGGATTGGGTGACCTTGCTTCTTTGTCTTTGCCCAGAGCAGGGGTAGAGGATGTCACGACGGGTCCTCCACTGCACCCAGTAGGTGCCGAGGGTGGTGACGCTAAATTTGGGGGCAGCATGTTTCCTCCCTTTGGCAGCCATGACTTCCCAGCAACTTCCGATGCTTTAGAGAGTGTTAACCCTTTAAACATGGCGCCTGGGTTACTGAGGGCCTGAGGTGACGGCAGGGCGGGCGAATCAGAGGCCACCCCACCAACGATATGGCGTGTTTCCCAGGAGTGCATTATTAATGAGGTGGGAATGGGACAATACGGCATGAAAACCCGCCATTGCTGCCAGTGGGCAAAGTGCCCTTTTTCCTGCCCGTTACCACACTTTGTGCAAATCTGGGACGATTCCGCCTGGAGTCTTTTCACGTATCTGTTTAAATCCACTCAGTGAAATGGTCTTATCTTCCTATAGAAAGATGATATATTTTGGCAGAGGTGTTTGACTGAGATTTAGATTTGTGTCTGTGGTGTACTCACTGACCTGTAAGATATATATGAACTATTAGAACTAACTAACACTTAATTTGCTGGCCTTCTCAATCCCTTCACAGTGAATCGCCTCCCAAGCTACAAGCAGACTACTTTGCAATACATCAGTGTTGTTTTCCAGGAGGAGACTATCTTGTAGCCTCATCACTTGAGGCCTTGAGTGTGGTATTATCATTGTCACTGAAAATTCATTAATTCCTCTAATAGGTTCTCAGACTAACAAAACAAGCCAGAGCAGGCAGAAAGATTATCTCTCTTCCTTCTCTGGTGGGATTTCTTTGATCACTGTATCTCTCAGAATGTCTGAGGAGTTTTCCTTTGGAAAGAGTCAACTGGAAAACTTTTTCTTTGAGAAAAATGAGTCCCTGCATCTGTGAACTGTGAAGAAGCTCCCATCTGTTTTAAAAAGGAAAAGAAAGACTTGCATTTCAATGACCCCTGGACGCCCCAAAGCACTTTACAGCCAATGAAGTGTTACATCAAGGCAAGGCCCCACAAAGAGCCAATGTGTCAGTGACCAGGTTACGTGTTTTGCGCAATGTCGATCTGAGTCTTTTCACAACTCAGTGAAATGGTTTTATCTTCTGAGAGCGATGATATATTTTGGCAGAGGTATTTGACTGACATTTAGATCTGTGTCTGTGGTGTACACATTGACCTCCAAAATATATATGAACTATTGGAACTAACATACGAACAAAAGTCAGGAGTCGGCCATTCGGCCCCTCGAGCCTGCTCCGCCATTTAATAAGATCATGGCTGATCTGATAGTAACCTGAAATCTGCATCCCGCCTACCCCCGATAACCTATCACCCCCTTGCTTACCAAGAATTTATCTAACTCCGCCTTAAAAACAGTCAAAGACTCTGCTTCCACCGCCTTTTCAGGAAGAGAGTTCCAAAGACTCACGAGGCTCAGAGAAACAATTTAACCTCATCTCTGTTTTAAATGGGCGGCCCCTTATTTTGAAAGAGTGACCCCCTAGTTCTAGATTCTCCCACAAGAGGAAACATCCTCTGCGCATCCACCCTGTCACAATTTTGCCCAGGATTAATGTACCGTCTTGGAGTGTACAGGTGATTTGTTTATTTGCAGGCACTTTAAATTTTTTATGTGACCACCCATGTGTGGTGACTCAAAGGATCCAATTTGTGTGTGGAAACTTTCAGGTTGCTGAGTGGCTGCACAGCTTACAGGGAACATTGGCCAGGACACTGGGGAGAGCTCCCCTGGTCCTTTCCAGAAGGCATTTGATAAGGTGCCACATCAAAGGTTATCATGGAAAATTAAAGTGCATGGTATAGGGGGTAACATGTCAGCATGGAAAGAAGATTGGCTGGCTGGCAGAAAGCAGAGAACATGCATAAATGGGTCTTTTTCTGATTGGCAGGATGTGACGAGTGGAGTCCCACAGGGGTCTGTGCTGGGGCCTCAACTTTGTACGATTTACATCAATGACTTAGATGAGCGGAGTGAAGACATGGCGACTAAATTTGCAGATGACACAAAGATAGGTAGGAAAGTATGTTGTGAAGAGGACATGAGGAGGTTGCAGGTGGATATAGCTAGGTTGAGTGAGTGGGCAAAGATCTGGCAAATTGAGTTTAATGTGGGAAAATGTGACGTTGTTCACTTTGGCAGGAAGAGCAAAAAAGCAGAGTATTACTTAAATGGAGAACAGCTCCATAATTCTGAGGTGCAGAGGGATCTTGGTGTTCTAGTACATGAGTCACAAAACGTTAGTATGCAGATACAGCAAGTAATTAAAAGGCTAATGGAATGCTATCCTTTATTACGTGAGGGATTGAGCATAAAAGTAAGGATGTTATGCTTCAGTTACGCTTCAGGGCATTGGTAAGACTGCACCTCGAATACTATGTGCAGTTTTGGTCTCTTTATTTAAGGAAGGTTGTAAATACATTGGAGGCAGTTCAGGGGAGGTTTACTAGATTGATACCTGGAATGAGCGGGTTGTCATATGGGGAAAGGTTGGACAGACTGGGCTTGTTTCCACTGGAGTTTAGAAGAGTGAGGGGTGATTTGATTGAAGTATACAAGATCCTGAACAGTATTGACAAGGTGGACGTGGAAAGGGTGTTTCCTCTTGTGGGTGAGTCCAGAACTAGGGGACACTGTTTTAAAATTAGGCATAGCCCTTTTAGGACAGAGATGAGGAGAAATGTTTTCTCTCAGAGGGATGTGCGATTTTGGAATTCTCTTGCCTCAGAAAGCGGTGGAGATGGGGTCTTTGAATATTTTTAAGGCAGAAGTAGATAGATTCTTGTCAGGCAAGGGAATCAAAGATTATTTGGGGTGGTTGGAAATGTGGAAATTCAAACACGAGAATATTAGCCACGATCTTATTAAATGGTGGAGCAGGCTCGAGGGGTCGAATGACCTACACCTCCCATTTCTTATGTTCTTCTCCGAAATAGTGGACATATGGGATCTTTGGTGTCCACCTGAGAGGGCAGACAGGGCAGTCAGTTTAATATCTCATCTGAAAGATGTCACCCCTGAACAGCAGCAGTCCCTCAGCAATGCACTGGAGTGTCAACCTAGATTTTTCAGCTCAAATCCCATAGTGGGACTCAAACCCACAACCTCCTGACTCCAATAGGAGAGTGCTACTCACTGAGGCACTGCTGACCCAACAGCTTGCACATGGCTATGTATATTGTCACAGGCAGCGCATGGCAGGGCCAGGCTCCCTGATTGCAGCGAGGAGGCAATACAAATGTAATGGCTCAACGGGGCGGACAGGTTTCAACAAGAAACAGATAAACTTAACGACAGAGAGCTCGATCAGGGCTCTCATCAGGAAGCCCCGCCCCCAGATTGCCCACGCTTACGGCTGATTGGTCAGAGCCTCCCAGAACATCATGTGGCCTCTGATAGACAGCAGGAGAGGCTATGCCTTCAGTTACGATGTTTACTCTGCCTTTAATTTTTTACGATTCCTATTTACAGGGAAACATTGTAATATCCAACGATATATACAACTTCAGATAATTAAAGATCAAGGGTTAGGTCAACGTGCGGGTGCGATCAGCGGACCCGGGAGCAGCCAGGGAATAGACCGCCGCCCACAACCGGCCCCCGACTGTGATTTCACACTGGCTGGCCAATTAATGGCCAGCCAGCAAAAAGAGAATTGGACAGGTTGGATGACGCCCAGCTTTTCTAAGTGACACAGTTCTGCATCCACCTTCTCCTTCAATGCATAAGGCACAGGTCTGGCCTTAAAGAAACATGGTGTCACCTGAGGATCCACATATATCTTGGCCTGCACCCCTTTTAACTCCCCTAGTTCGTCCCGAAATATATTGTTATATTTCCTTAGCAGTTCAGGAACTCCCCCTGTTCTCAGGTGGAATATCTCGGACCAGTCCAACTTGATCTTCTGTAACCAGTCTCAGCCTAAAGGACCGGGTCCTTCTCCTTTCACTGTTATCACAGGCAGCTGGGCTATAAGACACAGGTATTGTGGCGATGCCCTTTACCTGATTAGATTCTTCAGTGTACGTCTTTAATTTAGTGGTTGTCTGCTCCAGGTTTTTTGGTTGTCTACCTTCATTAAGGTATTTGAAAGTGTGCTCTCCCACCACCCATTGAGGCTCCCGTATCCACGTCCATTATTTGTGACTTCTCATTAACTTGGATTGTGATTGTGATAGGTTCGGTTACGTTATACATTATACGGGCGTAAAGTCGCGTGAGAAGATACCGGGCGAGCGTGATGTCATCACGCACTCGTGCTATATTTCGCTCGGCGGGCACGCACAGAAGTCGGAAGTGCGCCCGCCGACAATTAACAGGGCAGTTAAGCCCATTAATGACACACTTGTCTCTGATCCCTTCCTCGGCCGGGCGGGCTTTGCATTTTTCATCGGGGTGGGTGGGGGGGGGATGAAATTTCCATTATGAAATAAAATAAAAATAACCATCTGTGGGCAGCATTTTTATCAGCTATATTTTCGGGCGATTGATGGGGATGCATGGACATTTTTTTTCAGCTTTTAAAACCTGTATTTGATGATTTGCAGGTCTCCAGCCGGCGTGAAATCACAGTTGGGGGCGGGGGGCGGGGGGCAATCACGGGTGGCGGGTCCATTTCCCGGCCTCTCCCAGGCCTGGCCCCCTGCGCCCGCCCGACCAATGGAAAACCCTGCCCTTTATTACCGAGAGCCTCTCAGGTGCTACACGCTCGATCAGGTCTCTCAACAGGGAGACCCACGCACCCCCCACCCGAATTGCCCACGTTTAGAGCTCATTGGTCAGAGCCTCCCGGAGCATCACATGACCCCTGATAGACAGCAGGAGAAGCTGTACCTTCAGTTACTACAACAGAACACTGGGTACTTCCTACCATTGCAATGAGGGAGGGTGAGGGGGTGTTTAGATTCTCTTTGTTAGGTTCACTGAGTAACTGCATAAGAGGATATGCCATAAGGTCAGGTAAATTTCATATTGATCTCTGCTGTGTGCTAGATTATCTGATCTCAGGCTTGAGTGGGGTGGAATGGAGGGGGGGGGTTCATGTTGGCGGCGGGGGCGGGGTGGTTCTGCAGTTGATAATGAAATATCACTTTTCTTTTACGAGTTTAGTAAATAAAGTCTCCATAATCTGCAGTTTCCTCTCAATTAGACTATGGGCCAGCAGTCTGGTTTCATGTAACCTAATATACTTAGCAGCAATGTCCGCTTAATAGTTATACATGTATGAAAATATTGATACTAAGCACTAAAGAAACAATATAGTGGGTTAGTATGCAGTGGAGATGTCATGACCCACTGTGACATGTGATTTATATTTCCACAAGTAAAAGAGACCGGATAGCTAACGAGAGATGAAGTCAGCCTTGAGTTATGATCAGAGCCCTGAAGGTCAGTATAAATCAGAGTACATGGCTAGCCATGATAAATTCTAGCTATATCACACGATTAATATTATTTTCAAAGGGAGTGGGGTATTTTTTGGAGTATTTATTAATATTTTATATTAATTTCCCCTCCCTATGTCATTTTAATCAGCTATTACGAGACCAGAATGCTGCAATAATTTAAACTGCCTCAGAATTATCAGCACCCTGAACATGCTTTATGAGGGGGTGATGTTAACATTGACAAACAGCACAAAGAAATATGACATCATTAGCTATATTGCTCTGTCGACAGCACCTTCCAAAGCCGCAGCCTCTACCACCTAGAAGGACAAGGGCAGAAGGCACATGGGAACACCACCACCTGCAATTTTCCCTCCAAGCCACTCACCATCCTGACTTGGAATGATATCGCCGTTCCTTCATTCAGTCGCTGGGTCAAAACTTGGGCCCCAGCTGTTCACAATATATAATCAATGATTTGGATGTGGGGACCAAATGTAATATTTCCAAGTTCATGGATGATACAAAGCCAGGCGGGATTGTGTGTCGTGAGGGAGATGTAAAGAGGCTACAGGAAGATTTGGACAAACTTAGTGAGTGGGCAAGAACATGGCAGATGGAATATAATGTGGAAAAGTGCGAGGTTATCCACTTTGGTAGAAGGAACAGATGTGCAGAGTATTTCCTAAATGGTCTTTTTCCGAATGGCAGGCAGTGACGAGTGGGGTACCGCAGGGATTGGTGCTGGGACCCTAGTTATTCACATTATATATTAATGATTTCGATGAGGGAATTAAATGTAATATGTCCAAATTTGCAGATGACACAAAGCTGGGTGGGAGGGTGAGCTGTGAGGAGGATGCAGAGATGCTTCAGTGTGATTTGGACAAGCTGAGTGAGTGGGCAAATGCACGGCAGATGCAGTATAATGTGGATAAATGTGAGGTTATCCATTTTGGTAGCAAAAACAGGAAGGCAGATTATTATCTGAATGGCTATAAATTGAGAGAGGGGAATGTGCAACGAGACCTGGGTGTCCTTGTACACCAGTTGCTGAAGGTAAGTGTGCAGGTGCAGCAGGCGGTAAAGAAGGCAAATGATATGTTGGCCTTTATAGCAGAGGATTCGAGTACAGGAGCAGGGATGTCTTGCTGCAATTGTACAGGGCCTTGGTGAGACCACACCTGGAATATTGTGTGCAGTTTTGGTCTCTTTATCTGAGGAAGGATGTACTTGCTATAGAGGGAGTGCAACGAAGGTTTACCCGACTGGTTCCTGGGATGGTGGGACTGACATATGAGGAGAGATTGAGTCAATTAGGATTATATTAGCTGGTGTTCAGAAGAATGGGGGGGGGATCTCAAAGAAACCTATAAAATTCTAACAGGACTAGACAGGGTAGATGCAGGAAGGATGTTCCCAATGGTGGGGGAGTCCAGAACCAGGGGTCACAGTCTGAGGTTATGGGGTAGACCATTTAGGACTGAGATGAGGAGAAATTTCTTCACCCAGAGAGTGGTGAGCCTGTGGAATTCGTTACCACAGAAAGTAGTTGAGACCAAAACATTGTATGTTTTCAAGAAGGATTAGATATAGCTCTTGGGGCGAAAGGGGTCAAAGGGTATGGGGAGAAAGCAGGAGCAGGCTATTGAGTTGGATGATCAGCCATGATCATAATGAATGGTGGAGCAGGCTCGAAGGGCTGAATGGCCTACTCCTCCTAGTTTCTATGTTTTTATGTAAGAGATTGGAAAGAGTAGGTGTACAAAGGGATCTGGGTGTCCTTGTCCATAAATCATTGAAAGCTAACATGCAGGTGCAGCAGGCAATTAGGAAGGCTAATGGAATGTTAGCCTTTATCGCAAGAGGACTGGAGTACAGGAGTAGTGAAGTCTTGCTTCAATTGTATAGAAGTTTGGTTAGGTTGGAGTACTGTGTGCAGTTTTGGTCCCCTCACCTCAGAAAGAATATTATTGCCATAGAGGGAGTGCAACGAAGGTTCACCAGGCTTGTTCTAGGGATGGCGGGACTGACTTATGAAGAGAGATTGGGGAAACTGGACCTGTATTTGAAAACGAGAGGTGATCTCGCTGAAACCTACAAAATGCTTAAAGGGATAGACAGGGCCGGTGCAGGTAAGATGTTTGCCCTGGTTGGGGAGTCTAGAGCCAGGAGACACAATTTCACAATAAGGGGGAAGCCACTTTGGACCGAGATGAGGAGAAATCTCCTTAACCAGAGGGTTGTGAATGTTTGGAATTCTCTACCCCAGAGGGCCGTGGAAGCTCAGTCATTGAGCATGTTTAAGGTAGAGATTGATAGATTTCTCATTAACAATAACATAAAGGGTTATGGGGATAGTGTGGGGGTAAAAGGCATTGAAGTGTTCAATCAGCCATGATTGTATTGAATGGAGGGGCAGGCTCGATAGGCTGAATGGCCTTCTCCTGTTCCTATGTCCCTAAAAACCTGGAACTCCCTCCTTAATCGCACTGTGGGTGTATTTACACCACATGGACTGCAGCGGTTCAAGAAGGAGCTCACCACCACCTCCTCAAGGGCAATTAGGGATGGGCAATAAATGCTGGCCCAGCCAGTGATGCTGATGCCCCATGAAAAGGATAAAAAGATATTAAACCATATTTTGATTCAACACTGAAATCCCCATGTCAACCTTCAATACATTTCTCCATTTTGGAAGCTTCCACATTTAACGTGTGGTAAACGTATGCAGTTCTAACCTTTGTTTTCAAATCCTTCCATGGCTTTGCCCACCAGCCCCTCCCCCGCCCAACCCTCCACTCTGCATTCCTCCCCCCACCCCCGCCCCCCACCCGCGAATCTCTATAATCTCCTCCAGCCCCCAAAACCCTCCGAGATCCCTACGCTCCTCCCATTCTGGCCTCTTGTGCATCCCCGATTTTAATTATTCCCTAAATTTTTCTGTCTCTGCTCCTTCCTCTTAAAACTCACTGCCTTGCTTTCGGTCATCTGCCCTAATATCTCCTTATGTGCCTTGGTGTCAAATTTTATTCGATAACCGTCCTGGTGAAGCACCATTTGCTGTGTTAAAGGTTCTACATCAATACAACTTTTCCTTGTTGCTGTGGCGATGGGGGTTAAGTGTTAGATCGCACTCACCCCTTTGCCTGATGATTCGGTTGCCAACTGAATTGGCAACACCAAGCATGTTGGCAGACCCTGCCTTCACCAACATGAACTTGAATTCTAAACCAAGCGTGCTTAGGGGGGAAAGTTCCAATGCCACATATGATACAATTACACCCACAAACCTGTCCTGGGTCCAAAGCATAGAGCTGAGAAACTCGTCTCCGTGCATTTACTGTTCTGCGTCCAGCTCCAGTGGGTTCAAGGAGGCCACACCCCCTTTTTTACAGCACTAGCTGCTGTAAAGCAGGTAAGCTTAAAGGGCCAGGGAAATTGACAGGCCGGGGAGAAGGTAAACGTCTAAGGTAAGTGGGTAGGATTTGGGGGTTGGGGGTGGTGGGGGGGGGTGGGGGGGGGGGGGGGTGGGCAGTCTGGGGGTGTGAGTCGAAGGTTCGCGAGGGGGGTCGGGAAGGTCATTCGGAAGTCCGGTGAGGGGGTTCGGAGGTCCGGGGTGGTGTGCCAAGGTATTGCGGGGGGCGGTGGGGTGTGAGTGGGGTGGGTGGAGTCCTGTTTTGGGGTTCGGGGGGGTGTAAGGGGAGTCCCGTGGGGTCGGTCTGGGTCTTTACAATAGTTACTCAGAAGTTAGAAGAGGTTTTAATTCTTCCCACTTTTCCTGGGTAACTATTGGTATAACTCCGACAGAACCATCCGAAGTTTGCGATTTAAACCCGCATTTTCGGATGGTTCTCAGCACAGTGCAATTGTCCAGGGGAAGTGTGCACTTCTGGGCAATTACCGTGCAAACCCTTACCTGGGAACTTACCAGAGGGATTCCCCAAAGCATCTTTGGGGTACCCTCCCCGCCCCCAAACCCGACACTGGGGAGCTCAGAAGCTGCAGGCCAACATATCCCATTGCGATTGGGATGTATTGCATCGCACGTTGTTTCTTTAACCCTCAATCCTGCAGAGCACTCCCTGTCTGACCTTTCTGTGACCCTAGGTTTCAACCAATTGCAATCGATGTATTGGTGATGCCACAACATCTGGTCAGCCAAGGCCACAACATCTGGTCCGCTTACAGCCAAGGCAACATTTTTTGGTCACTTAGTGAAAAAGGTTGAGAGCTTGGGGGCTTTAGGTTATAAATATGGACAAGGTGCCAGAAAATTAAAGGAGCAAATGGAATTTTGGCTGCATTCAACCTGAAACTTTTAGCTTCACTTTATTCATTAGAATATGAACTCCAACCACAGAGAATGTAGCTGGAGGGCAAGCGAGTTTGAGGTGTAAATTCTAAAGCATTTTATTTTTAAAAAATGATTAAGTGTTTTTCAACTAAATTTTTCAGCACAATGTTGAACAGGTTCTGTGTCACGCGATAGTTGCATAGACAGGGAAATAAGCATACAGTACGTAAAACAATGACTGAATCAGGAATTCTATTTTTTGTGTCAACGTGTATAAGTTAGTTCAAAATGCGGATTGGGAATGCTCTCCGATTACACTGCCTCTATCCCCAGTATTTATACATTCATTTTAATTGGGGTGGGGTTGGGCTGGCTTGTCACCATTTGCTCTCACTGATGCCACTCTTTGGGATATGCAAGGTATAAAGTTCAATGGTTTAATTGTTCTGTGTTTGATTAACTGATCTATGTTTGACCTGTGTTTGGTAACTGATATATGCCCACTGTGCTTGATTGTTTAAGACTGGAAGTTGACTCAGAGATAAGTAAACAGACAACAAAGAAGCTACTGGAAGCTAAGAGTTAAAGCGTGGTGTAGATATTTTAAAGCATTGTATAAAACTCTGTGAATAAAGTTCTTACACGTTTAGAAACTAATGCCATCTCTGCTTTGCTCTGAGGGAAATCAACTATCTAAAACATACAGCAAAAGACACTAACTATATAAATGCAAGCCTTTGTTCCTTCCTTCTTTCACTCTGAAGCAGCCAACGGCAAGTATGTGATGCCAGTCAAGGAATTACTGGAAGAATGGTTCTCTCTCCCTCATGGTGAAATACTTGGTTCCTCAATGTGACAAGGATTGGTTGGGAGTGCAGCGGGTACTTCAAGCATATCACAAACACACTGTGGGACGATGTATTGATGGTACAGCACTCAAGGGTCTTTCTTTGTTTTCTAATAGGCAGTTACAAAGCAAACCAGGAAAGCTATAAAGCCATGCAGTCACATTGTGCAATAAGATGTCCGATTTTAGTACACCTTCACTTCACTTTGCTTCTCTCAATTTTCCCCCCATCTCTCCTAGCTGCCTCAGGCATTTTGCCACTTTTATTTCTCTTCATTGATGGGGGTCAGTGGATTACCTGATTGTGGGGTCACAGCAGAACCAAACCAAATTGCTTCGTGACACGTTGCTCACTCTTTCATCACCTCCACCACCTGCTCTCCCTTCCCATGCGAGACACAGGAGACAGACCTGCCCAACCACCTTCTTCCACCCCACTGTCCAGGGTCCCAAACACCGCTCTCTGAAGGAGACACCAATGATTGTGTCCTTCCTCCAAACTAGTTAGTAACCCATACTCGCTGTTCTCTGTACTCTCTCCTCTAAATAGGGGAGAACATTAAAGGTAAGGCATTAGCTGATCATCTATGCTCTGTCTGCAAGTGTGTCTCAAAGTTCCCATGTTACTTCAATTCCACATCCAATTCCCACTTTGATCTCCCTACCCTTGTTCTTCTACACTGCTTCAATCATACTCAAGGAGCAGCACCGTATCTTTTCACCGGGTTGCCTGGCAGCTGTCTGGCCTTCCTGTTGACTTTAGGACTGTCACATATTTAACCACTACTCCCACTTTCTCTTTGGCGGGAAGTCGTTGCAATGGTGGGGGGTGGGTTTGCTGCCATTTCTGGGATAGGGAGGGATGGACTGGGGTGGGGCCTGGGATGTGGACCCTCCTTGTCAGCACCATGCTGGTGAGGTAACCTGAATCCTGGCTAACAACCAGTTTTGAGGGTCCTAGGCCTTTGCAGTCTGTTCTGCTTTTGCCGGTGGGTGTTTCACCAACATGCCTCTCCTCCAGCTCCTTGACCTAGTTACAGACGTCTCTGTATCTCTAGTCTATTGACTTCAGTGGCAAGGAAAATTTTATGGAGTTCACCCATTCAGACTGACTCCATACTCCCCCTCAATTCAACATCTAATGCTCTCTTAAATAATTCCAGGGTTTTCATCCCCAACTCTCGATATGTAACTCCATTCTATACAGTGATCTGAGGATCATGGGGGGTGTGGGCAGAGAGTAGATTGGAGATTGGAGGTCAGCCATGACTTTATTGAATTACAGAACAGGCTCGAGGGGCTGAATGGCCTACACCTGCCCCTAATTCCTATGTTCAATCGATTTTGTGTGAAGATGAGATTCCTTACGTTAATGGAATATCTAGTGGGAAAATAAAAGCCGGGTACAATTTGCACAAGTGTCGCTTCTGCTTAGTTACAATTCTGTCACCTTATTTTAATTGTGATGAAATATTCACCAAATGTTTCCTTCCCTTGGCCTCTCTGTAATCTGAGGCTTTGTTTTGTGCAATGGGACCGCATGTATTGTTGGTGATATCACATCCATATTCAGCAGATTTAACATGTGCATGTGAACTGCTTGTAATAGTTTATGACAGCAAGAGTTATGTCAGCTGAGGAATCACACACGGATCCTCTGTTGTGGAGGTTGCTTAAAATGAAGCTGACAGCGCAGGGGACATTAAAATAACAGAAAAATACTGCAGATGCTGGAGGTGTGAAATAAAAGCAGAAAGTGGCTGGGAAAACTCAGCAGGTCTGGCGGCATCTGTGGAAAGAGAAACCGAGTTAACGTTTTGAGTCCGTATGACTCTTCTTCAGAACTCCGGAGTTCCAATATTGGACTCGAAACGTTAACTCTGTCTCTCTGTCTCTCCACAGATACTGCTAGACCTGCTGAGCTTTTCCAGCATTTCCTGTTTTTAGAACAGGGAACATGTTTGCTTAACAGTAACTATCCTTCATCAGTAACTCATTGCCAGTGAAGCACATTGGGATGTCCTGAGATCATGAAAGGCAATATAAAAATGCAAGATGTTTCTTTCTTTCTATGCAAGTGAACATTATTCACTCTTATGCACTTTTTCGTGTATTATAAAGCAGGGAGAATAACTGCAGTGCCAAGAATGGGAAACGGTGGTGGAACAGGATCGAGGGGTTGAATGGCCTACTTCTGTTTGATCTTCCAAATTCAATAGCGTTGGTAAAAAAGAAAAGACTGGTTAACATTCCGGGTGGATGGATATCAGTCATGATCTAATTGAATGACTGAGTAGATTTGAGGGGCTGAATGTCCTTCTCCTGCTGTTCAAGTCAATGTTCTAGTCCAACTGTGAAGGCCTCCATGGTTAATTAGCCTGTCACCATTCACTGCCTCAACTCGTGTATGAAAGATTGGCAATTTGGTAAGGTGCCAAAATGCTGCCAGTGAACATGGAACTGTAGGCCTGCAGAGTGTTACTGTCTTTTGGAAAGGAAGGGAAAAAAAGAGGAGAAAATTAGGCCAAAAGAAGCTAAATTTATAACACAAATGAGGCTAATTATAACTTCGACTTAACCCAATAGCTAAAAACTGTAAGTCGTGTCTTTAGCAAACTTGGAAGAGAATAATGTTTATGAGATTAGGGATAACACAGAGATAAATTAACTAAACACATATAATTTGTGTATGAAAATGAGGTTAATTAGAAACTAGACTTTTCCCTGCAAAGTGAAGGATATGTTCATTGAACAGCTAGGAAGAATCTATTAATGAATTATGCTAACTAGATTTTATTTGCATACACAAATTAAGTTAGTTATAAATGGACTCCCATTATAGCTGGGAAAAGTCTATAATTCTAATGGTAAAGATTATGTTCGTTGTGTTCCCGATGCCTCTGTGGATTTGGGTTCAGCATGGTGTTGTATTGAGCTACACCGAAGAGATATGTCTTGCCTTCGATTTGAGTTGGCTGATCTGGGGCCAGGGTAACCATATAAACACAACGACAACAACTTGCATTTATGTAGCATCTTTAACATAGTTAAACATCCCCAAGGCGCTTCTCAGGAGTAATGAAACAACATTTGACGCTGAGCTACACATGGAGACGCTAGGACAGGTGGCCAAAAGCTTAGTCAAAAAAGTAGATTTTATGGAACATCTTAGAGAGGTGGAGAGATGAAGATGTTTAGGGAGGGAATTCCAGAGCTTAGGGCCCAGGCACCTGAAGAGACGGCCGCCAATGGTGGGGCGAATAAAATTGAGAATGTGCAAGAGGCCAGAATTAGGGGAGTGCAGAGATTGCGGAAGGGGCTGAAGGATGTTACAGAATAGGGAGAGCTCTAGGTCATGAATGAATTCGAAAATAAGGGCAGGAATTTTAAAATTGAGGCGTTGCCAGATGAGAAGCCTGTGGAGGTCAGCGAGCACAGGGGCGATGGGTGAACAGACTCATTGCAGGTTAGGACAGCAGCGGAGTTTTGACTGAGCTCAGGTTTGTGGAGGGTGGAAAAGGGAAGGTTAGCCAGGGGAGTGTTGGAATCGTCAATTAACGTCCACAGCCCCAGACTAGAAGGAGAGGGGGAGAGGGGACAGGACGATTAAACCTGATTACTACCCCACTGAAAAACGCAAACATTGGCTCCACACTTCAAACTTGGTCCAGTTTGATGACCCTGTTGAAGCAGAAGCTAGGGGGTCTGTTGTCAGCACCACAGGTTACTGCCTGTCAGAAAGGATAAAAGAAAATTGGATTGTAAAAAAACGTTCTGGTTATTGGATTATTAGAAGTAACATTAATGAATAATGCAAATCGAGATGAAATTTATAATTGGAAATAAGCTTGATTTCTTCCATCTCACGCACTTTTAATGCATGCTGCACCTCCAGTTTCCTATTTCTCTGTTCAAATGTACAATATTTGTACACGCCTTGAGTGTGCTTGCATCATTTGAATTATTTTAAATAAATGTTTGGTGTAACACAACATGTCAAGTGAAACTGTCTTAAAAGTCTCGAGATTTAAGTTACAGTTTGTTGAAGCTACCAGGTCAGTTTGCCTTTGAGTGGATATTGGTCAGTGTGTTTGCTCTTTCTCACAACAGTCGCACTGTTTTTCCACAGTCTGGCTGTGACCTAAAGACGTTTAGCATTTGACAAGATGCACTGTCTCCAGGAAAAGGCTATGGGTGCAGACTTCTGTTTAAGTGCATAGACATTGGATTCGACAAGGACTTTGCTAAATTAGAGAGACCTATCGGGTTCCTTTACAAATAAAACCAGTGCACTTTTTACTGATCCATTTTTAAAACAAATGTCAGCTGCTTCTGTTGGTAATTACAGTTTGAAAGTAGATTAACCCTTGACCCTCAGCATCCTGAATGACCAGGCTGCAAAGGCAATGGAGGAGTTGGTGGAAGAACAAGATGTCTGGCAAGAAAGAGTTAACACCGAGTTCATGTGCCCTAAAGTCAGTGATTAATCCAAAGGCTGGTGCGTTACCCTTAGGGCTAGAAATCTTTCTTTCACAAATGACAAAATTGGGGACATTATGCCTAGACTTCAATAAATAAGGAGCTTAAAACACAAACCTGAACCCTGGAAGTGCACAGTTTTTCACTGACCATAGAGAACAAACCCCCAAGGGTGACCATTGTGTCAAAACATAGCTGACGCACTTTCGACAAAGCCCAGTAAAAGTCGATATGCCTGCAGATTCCGGCTCTGAGCTTCAGAGGCTACTCTGTGTCAACTCCGTTCAAATTCGACCTCTCTCCTGCGCCACCCGCTTCCCCACCACCCCCACCCCCACCCACCCCCACCCCACCCTCCGCCCAACCCACCTTTTGTCTAACACTAAAAGCAGAGGCTGGCGGACGTTCTCTGCACAAGCGGGAGTGAAGGGAGGAAATGAAATAAATGGGGGTTTAAAACACATTGCCTTGTGAAGACTGTTCCCTAAACCCGGGCGCTTTGCAGCTTTTGAGTGAAATATTCAGTGGAGGAAATCAGTAATTAGGTTACTTTCTGAACGTTCAGAGGACATTTTCAGACAGGTGTGGCACTTCTTTGAAGTTACTGTACAACAAGTGGAAAACCTAAAATAAGCAAAGCTAAAACCCAGGAGGGCAGAATCCCTCTCAGAATAACCCCTGTGACGCCACTGCATAAAGGTCAGGAGCAAGTTCCTTTTAGGTGATATTCAAGCCTTTAATAGCTCCCAGCCAGTTTTACAATGATAATTTCCTTCGTTGCAGGGAGAAAACAGACTACTTATCGTCTACCTGTCCCTGGCAGTCTGGTAGGAGCGGTAATCTAATCTTACTTGTTTAGGGGTGGGAGAGGGGAGTTGGGGGGGTGGTGGGGGTGCTGGAGTGGGTGTGTAGCAAAGTGCCTGTGGGCCTACCCAGCACTGCTTTAATTACTACAAGAGCCAGGGCAGGATTCAAGTTGCACATTAGGCACTTGCTGAGATCACTAATTATAATATCAGTTTTCCACAAATTGGCCAGACTGGATGGCTGTGGTGGTAGAGGTGACTTAAAGTTTAGCGAGGATGAGGGAGAGTTTACTGGCTCCCGTTCTGATCCCCTCGCCACAAATTCACCCCTGAAAACCAACAGTTGCCACAAGCGGTGGGATTCCTCTTCAATCACCGTCAGAAACATTTCATTTCCATCAATGCGCAGCCTCAGCAAACTCTGATACTTAAACAAGAACTCTGTGGTGAAAACTAGCGCATGCTGAGCCAGAATGAATTACTGTCGTCACTGAAATAAATACTATTATAAATAAATAAATACTGCCCGGACAATTTAATTGACATATTCTCCCATTCGTCTTTCAGTGGCTTTAGCCTGCATTCAATTTGTAAAAAGTTGTTTTCTTTCTACGTATCTCTTGAACCATGATTATCATTCATAAAGATGTCCTTTTAAGGACGGAATAGCTGAACATGTTGGTGGGGGGGGTGGTTTGCGGGAGGTGCAGAGAAAGTAACACTTACACTATCTGAGCAGCAACTTTTGTAAGAAACCCTCACATTCTTGCGAAGGGCGAAATGGTGGATTACATTTAACGAAACGGGAAATGGACGTTCAGACACATGGGGGCCACGTCTGTGAATTCCCATCATGAGAGGGTAGAGCTTCTTTCAAAGACAAAATTATTATTCTTGCTGCAGCCCATTACTCCAGGAAGCACTTTCCTCAGTGATCGAAATGTGTTTTAGAATTTCACGCTTTTAAAAAAAACAATCTGTTTCTCATTGCTTATTATTGATTGGTTGGCAAATCTCGAAGTTTCTCGAGGTTGCGAAGTTTCTCGAGAGGCAAAAGAAGGGAATAAATGGCCGCTTCGATTCTTCAAAATAGCCTGTCACCCCCATGACATCTTACTGTGCTTCCTTTGATTTAAAGCTACAGGCTGTTCGTAGAAAGTGAAGTGTTGACTTAGGTTTTAAACTACGTGCCTTATTTTAAAAAAATTATTATTTTTCTATCATGTCATCAGTTGAGAGTTAAGGTTTAAATTGTGTATTGCTGAAGTGTAAAATTGGCATGTATCCTGACTTTAACATTCTAGATAATAATTATATCAGAGGAACAGAACAGTGTAAATTTCAAGGTTATCCTGCAAATAAACCATTTTTAATTTTTAAGCAAAATATTTCCACTAAGTATCGGATGCCATTTTAACCGAGAAAAGAAACAGAATATTTTTGATGTTTTAATAATGAAAATGTATTGCAAATTTGTTGAAATATGGAACAAGTAAAACAATGCCCTTTGCCATGTCGTGAATTTAGAAAATTCCTGACTGGGAATTGCAGGCAAAATAAACCTTGCAAATGTCAACATTAAATCTCCCAATGATACCTGGGAAGTCTGTGAAAGATTGATCAAATGTTCCTTATGAACTGGGTGAGACATGAACAGGAACTCTGTGCTCCAATAGCTATTTGTATTTCTGCTTCAGTTTTTTTTTTAAATTTCCCCGTCCGGTCTGTTACAGTTTTAGGAAGGAATGTTAACAGAATGTTTTTTTTCTGGGGTGGCAGTCAGGACATTGATCCTAGTTTTGGCCGTCTGCACTCTCTGATGGAGGTGTACCTGTAGTCCCGCTGTTGAGGGAGTTACCAATGTTGGAATTAGCTCCCTTACAAATTAGGGAGTAGATTGCTCTTCAACTCCCAGAATGTCTTCAGCTGAATGATGGCATTTGTCAATACTTCCTGTAGCCGTATTGAAAAATCGATCGCACAATATTTTTATATATGTGTAGATTTTGTACTTATTACTTCAGGCCCTGGAAATGAATTGAGTTTCTGCTCTGTTGGGTAAAATGACTGACTTACTTCACCTGAAATCAAGTCCATTTGTGTTTCATGTTACATTTCTGTTTAGTATGTCTAAATGAAAATGAACATGCTAGGAAATAACCGTGAAATTATTCTGTTCCCTTCCAGCGTGTTTCCTTTTGGCAGTGTTCCCCTGAGTTACATTTACAACTTCAGGCTTAACATGAGGGGCAGAACTTTTCGCTGAGCGGGCAGGCGCGCACCCGACCCGCTCGAGCATAAAATAGCGCGTGATGATGATGTCGGGCGAGTGTCCCGACGCCATTGCGCACTCGCGCAATATTTCGCTCGGTGGGCGCGAGCGGGAGTCGGAGTCACGCCCACCATCAATTACGGGGCCAGTTAAGGCCATTAAAAAGGCAACTAAGTTAGACTTTACATTACCCGTGCGATTTCACACTCATCACATGGGCAGAACGGGCAGGTGTGTAGCTAACAATTTCACAAACCTCATCCAAGGGCGGGATAAAAAGGATCAGCAGCATCGCCAGTGTGAGTAGTGAGGAGTTTGGAGATAGTTTGCTGCTGGTTGCTTATTGGTACTTGGCAGCTTCATCTCTGTTCGGGGCTTCATTCTCAGCATTTCCAGGCTTCATTTCAGGATTTATTGGTGTCTCCAAGGCCCCCGGAGGATTCAGACCGTGTGGGCCCTTCCAGGTATCAGACAGCCTTCCGTTACCCTGGTAACGGGGATTGTGGTCTCCGCTGGTGGCACCTCCTCTGAGGAGGAAGAGAGGGGCAGAAGGGAGAGGAGGCCGGGTGTCCCAATGCAGCTTCCAGGGGAGGGACCTGTGGGAGGAGAGGCGCAGGCACAAGGGGCACAGGACCAGCAGGAAGTGCTAGGTGGAAGGGGCCGCAGAAGACGCCACTATCCTGCTGCCAGGGTTTACAGGCGGTGATGCAGCTACCTCAATATGTCTGAGGTGCGATGCCGAAGGAGGCTCCACCTCTCAAGGGAGACAGTGACCATTTGTCAGAGAATCGGCCCTGAGATCAGCTCCGACTGTGTGGGTGGACACCCCATGTCAGTGGCTCTGAAGGTCACAGTGACCCTCAACTCCTAAGCCTCCGGCTCTTTCCAGGGATCAGTGAGGGATCTGTGTGGAGTCTCCCAATCAGCTGCCCACAGTTGTGTCAAGTTAGTGACAGAAGCTCTGTTCAGATGGGTACTGACCTTTATCCTTTACCATATGGACGAGGACAGCCAGGTTGAGTGAGCCAGAGGCTTCGCAGCCATTGCTGGCTTCCCCCGTGTCCAGGGTGCCATCGACTGCACACATGTGACCATCAAGGCGCCAGTGGGTGAGCCCGGTGCCTTCGTCAACAGGAAGGGCTTCCACTCCATGAACGTGCAGATAGTGTGTGATCACAGGATGCTGATTCTACAAGTCTGTGCAAGGTACCCAGGCAGCTCCCACAACACCCACATCCTGAGACACTCCCAGGTGCCAGGGCTCTTCAGTGCTCCAGCCCGACTGGATGGATGGCTGCTGGGTGACAAGGGCTATCTTTTGAAGAGGCGGTTCATGATGCCTCTCCACCACCCAAGCACAGAGGCAGAGCAGCGGTATAATAGGTGCCATGCCTTCACAAGGGCGGCAGTAGAGAGGACCATAGGTCTTCTCAAAATGCGCCCCCAATGCCTGGACTGTTCAGGGGGTGCACTACAATACCCCCAGAGCAGGTGTCACTGATAGTGGTTGCATGCTGCACTCTCCACAATCTGGCACTGGCAAGGGGGGAACCCACTGGAGGAAGAGGTTCTTGATGCAGCTGCAGAGGCCAGAGAGGATGAATCCAGTAGTGAGTGAGAAGAGGAGCCCGGTGAAGAGAACACTGAGGGTGTGGAAGCGGACCTCAGTAACCTCCAGCGAGTCAGGGACACCAGGAACGCCTTGATCCAACGCTCATTCAGCTAGGCTACCAAAGATCTGCTTCCCCCTCATGCCAGGGCTGCCGCCTCCACCCTGGATGTCTGAAATGACCCTTCATTTGAGCCCAAAGCCCACTCAGTGCCCGTGCAGTAAAGTATCCAGCCACTCATGCCCAGCATTACATACTAGTGTACCCTACACCAGAAAGAAAAGTGGTGAAGCATACTCAGGCCATCAGAACCAAAGCAAATTTAATGTTATTGTCACATTAAAAGTACATTACCATTACTGATGTTGATGTCCACACCAGCAGACATATAAACCAAACATAAATGAACAGAAAATCGCCTGTGACTCTTTGTGCTCATGGTGCCTTTAACTTAGTTTCTGAGTGCTACGTTTTGGTGCCCCCACCATCGCTGGCACTGGCATTGGAGACAGCCTGTCGACTCTGCTGTCCAGTTGGCCTTGATGACCTTGGCGGTCATCCTCTGGCCAAAGGAGCCTGTGAAGGCCCTGCCTGGGAGGGAGCGGCCAGTGCCACGGCTGGCATCTCTGTCCGTGACCTCTCTGATTGGTTATGGCTTGTCTTCTCCTGAAAGGACAGGGGAGCATTGGTTAGTCCACTCTCTACCTGCAGCGCCATTGCAGCCTGGCCAGCCCCAGCTGAGGAACACCTCGCAGGGCACATCTGAGTCGCGGCCCTCGAGTCGCAAGTGGCCAGGGCTCACCCCCTTGGCCAGCTCCGGCGTCATTGACAGTTGACGCTCAGACTCTAACGCCCCTGAGGTCCATGGGGGGTCGTCCACACCTTAACACTTCCCCACGCTGACCCATGCCAACACGGTACTCACCCTTCCTGAGCACAGCAAATCATTGAACCTCTTCCGGCACTGCACCCATGTGCGCCGCACCACGTCACGGCTGCTTCCCAGCGCTGCCACCTCCTCACATGCCCTCTTCGTGAGGCGCGGTGGCCTCTTCCTCCCATCTCTGCCTGGCAGCCACCCCCTCCAGCAGGACCGCGAAGCACCCATCCGAAAAGCAGGGGGCCGAGTGCCCACTCGACCTGTCCTCCCGCCTGGCATCTCCAGCCTCACTCGACTCTATCACTCTGCTAACGTAGAGCGGGCGTTCTTCCATGGCAACCTTCCAGGGGCTGCCTGGGCTGTTTTTAAAATGGCCACTGGACCCGGCGGCTGACAGGCCCCCGCCCCGCTCGGCCCTTCCCGACCAACGAGGAGCCGCGTTTCACGCTGAGCAGGGCTTAATTGGCCCATCGCAGGCTGTGGCCCGTTTCCCGGCTGCTCCTGGACCCACCGATCGTGCGGGCCAGCCAATGGTAAAATTCAGGCCTGGGTGTCAAAAGATCTTACAGAAAACAATCCTGAAAGCAAAAGCAGTTTTCACCATTCAAAGTTCCGAAATCAAATTAAAGGTGTGGAAAATCGAGTGGTAGAAATTATTTTGAGCTAACAGGACTTCCTCCCAATACTCATGCCACACTCTTGATGACTTGTGAATATGAGGGGTGTCAGACTAGCTGTTTATGAACGTGTTTCTAAGGTGGTAAACCTTGTTGCTTAACAGGTGACATCTGCAGTTCAATGTGGAAAGATGCTTCACCTCATACAATTGCAGCTCCCTGACTCTTAATTTGCTGGGAAGTGCACTGACTGTTTTCACAGAAATACTGAGACCGTTTGACGTTAGCGCATCTCAGGTCTCCGCAGGTTTAACGCGCCTGTCGCCCAGGTTTCTCATCAGTAACTTGACCCGGGCTTGGTAACTGTGATCGGCAACTTGAGGAACTTCCAGATCTTCTGTCAGTTACATGATACCTCTCTGACGGCCGCTGAAAGCACTCCATATTTTATTAATTTCTAATCAAGTGTTCTCATGCATATAAAATATGGATTTTTTTTTCATCTTAAATACTGAAACCTTAGAGGCTTGTAATGGACATAATTCAGTTGAGTGATACCTTTCACATGACAGTTAAGTTATTTGCTCTAGATAAATTGCCCTTATGCCTTGTTGAACCAGACTAATCAGCTCATAAAACAGATTGTCTGATAAATCTTTACATACATTAAATATGTATCCTTCTTTTCTTTTATTGTTGACTCACAACATCTCCACATGCTCTATTAAGCATTCATGATTCGAGACAAGGCAAAATAGTGTTATTTCTCTCCTTCAGCCTAAGCAGATATTAAAGGAAAGACTCATGACTCAGTGTTCAAATGGAGATTTTATAAATGTGTAAACTGTTTTACAGTTAATTTCTTAGTCCTGTCTGAACCATTTTTTATTATCTCCGAGTTGCCTGCATTGTGAATGTAAAATTCTTACTCTGTACTGTCCATGTAAACCAGATGATGATTTCTCATCCTTCTGAGATCAGTTAATGTAAAACAACATGAGAATGTGGCTCTTAGGACTGACGAATGCTATGTTATGGCCGACATATTAGCAGCTCAGGGTGTAGAATGAGTTCAATTCCTTTCCGAGGGTTCTCATGTAAATTTAAAAAAAAACAAGTTTTCATTATGTGTGAAAATGTATATGTTCTAATTGGACAGTTGGCTGCATCATTTATTTGTGAAAGCCTCTGTAAAAAGTCTGGGCCAGAAAGATTCAATTTATTTCAGCCTGTCGACGGACTGCCAAACTACCAACAGCATTTTAGAAACCAGTTTGGCCAGTGAAACCAGAAAGGCTGAATGCGGAGTTAATTCCCGTAAGTGCTTTTGAAAGCATTGCTTAACTTTTAAAATGCCTTGCTTAAAAAATAAATGACCTGTCTCGCAACTGGCAGGTTTATCTCACAACAAAATATGCAAATGTTAATGGTGCACATGTTAATTAATAAATGCCCAAAATGCCGCAGGAAAATGCACGTTAACAGTATAATTGAGAGTCGGAATGTTAGTGCAGCCTGTGAAGTAAACTGACTTGTCCTCTGATTATTGGTAACTTCAATATCCCTGTAACCAGTCGAAACTACTTACGTTCCCACTTGCAACATAGCTGGCTGCTAAAGGCAGCTGTTTCAGGTAAATGCTACAGGCTGCCATAGAGGGAGAATGACCTTGTTCATTATTTTTTGGTTCTGTCAGTCAATTTAACAGGTCAAAGATGGAAAGTCGCTGCTTAGGCAAAATTCCTTTCATTTTTGTACAAGGACATGTCAGTAGTTTCTGTAATGTTTGGAGGCCAGCTCACCGGAGTCCAGTTTACAGGGCGAGGGGTGGGGGTGCTTGAGGAGTGAGGTGGTGCAAAAGCTTCAGCCAAAGTATGAAGTCTCTTAGCTGCTTTCATGTTTTCGATTAGCCTTGTTCAACAAAACTTTAATGAACAGCGTGCAATAAAGAGGTCCCATTTAAGGACAAAATGTCCCGGGGTTGAAGTGAGCAATGTTAATTACATTTAAGAGTGTTAATCTGAAGGAGTTTTGGAATTCGGCTGTTACTATTCATTTGGAATTGATTGAATAGCAAGCATTGCTGTTCAGTGAATTCTCGCCTTCGCAAGCACTTTTGGAGGGTTTTGGTAAACTTTGAAACCTCATCATTAGAAACCAACTGCATTAGTCCCAACTCTTTGGCTTCTTTTCTGCACATTAAACATTTTGTCACAGCGCTTCACTGAGAATGGAGTTAGTCAATCCTGAGAAATGTAATCAGCTGTGCCGATGGTTGCAGGGTTCCCCAATATTTCTGCTGGATTTATTTTAAATGCAGTGGTACTCTTTTAAATGCGATAATAATTCTGTCAGGCGAATACAATATTTTATCCCATGACGGTTTTTCTCCCCCACTACAATTTTCCCCTTTGATTTCTGAGACCAATCTTCATTATATTTTGCCCTCCCTTCCCTCCCTGTGCTGTGGTATAAGACCAGGCAAGCGAGTGCCTCTAATCACTTTGTTCTGGAGACAGTTTACCCTGGGCAGGAAGTGTCAACAGGGCATGTGACAACAACAACAACGTTAAAGGTAACTTTAGGCCCACTGCAATGTGATTGCCTCTTAACCACCCTCTGAAATGACCAAGCAAACCACGCAGTTAAGGCCAATTAGGGATGGGCAATAACTGTTTGCTTTGTCAGTGATGCCGACATCCCATGAAGGACTATAGTAACCTGCACTTATCTAGCACCTTCAGCATAGTAAAACATCCCAAGTTGTTTCGCAGGAGTGCTATCACCCAAAGACATGTGCCTGCAGGGAGCATTACATGGTAGGTCCTTATCTGTAGGAAACTAAGATTTAATTGCTGAGAAAAAAGACATGCTGTTGAAGCTTTCATCTTGCACTCACCAGGACAGATACGCAAGGATATCAATTGTAAAGAGAACAATGATTTATACTGCATGAAAAGAGAGTGCTAATTGGTAGGCAAGTGGACTCGGGTAGAGGTGTTTCCAAGGAGAATGCACTAGGGAACAGTTAACTGTCAGCCTTTTGTTTAAATTCAAACCAAGCTGGTCGACTCTGATTGCCATGAGGAATGGACCAGGGAATGGCTGTTCCCCAAGCTTTGTTTAGTTGAAAAGGCACAGTCCGTGGAAATGCTCCTTCTGCCTGCAAAGGACAGGGCCCTGTGTGTAAATATATGTAGCTTCTAGTACATGTAAGTGAGCCACACAGTGTGCCCAACTGATAATCTTAAATTGGTTGTTAGTATAATTCTTAGCACAATCAGGATTGTTTAGCATGTGTTGTCCAATTACAGAATCAAATCTAATGGGTGGAATGGTCTGCTCCCACCGGCGTGCGTGAGCGAGAAATATGGCAAGATGGCCAAAAATTGGTTTTACACTGTCATGAAACCAGTTTGTAATTGTCCGCTCCGCCTGTCAATGGTGGGCTGCATTTCCGACTGACACACGACAGGAACCCAGTTTCAACACTTTAGCATCTGATTATAAGCCCTGCTCGCCGGAATCATCCTCCCCACGCTGGATCATCCGGGCAAGCCGACTGTTTCACAACTGTACATAAGTGATGCGCACCTGGCGAGCTGCACTTTGCTCAGAACTTCGAGGTTTGTTTGCCTACCTTGCTTCAGGCAGCACTCGCAGTCATCAGCGCCAGGCTTCACAGGCAGCACCACATCACTTTAAGGGGGCTCACGGGCAGGTCTGTACCTACCAGACCAGCCGCAAGGTGGGGGTGACTTTCCCGCGGCTGCAGGTCTAGGGCTTGCTTGGGGAAGGGGAAGAAGAGGCCTCAGGCAATGGAAGAGGCTGCAGGGCGAAGGCTGTACTGGGGAAGGAGGGTATCCCAGGGTGTGTGTGGGGCACATGTTGATCTGTACAAGTGGCCTCAAGGTGGTGAGGGCTGAGGAGGCAGTCTCCAGAGGAGCTGAGGCCGGATGGAGATGTGAGGGTGTGTGAGAGAGAGCGAGTGGTGATGTCCCTTGAGCTGGCAGTGAGTGAGATGCCAGTGAATGTGTGATGGCCTTGTGAGTGTGTGAGTTTAGGGTGATGAGATGGTTGCCTTACCCTGGCAGCACAGATGTGATCATTCACCCTCATTTGGCACTGGGTGGCCAATCTCTTCTGTGCAGCATTGGCACTGACCACCACTGCCACTGCCTCCCAAGCCGGGCTGGTGAGATTGCTGGACCTCCTACAGCCAGAGTGGGGGTGGGGGACATCACGAGGGGGCTCCAAAAGGCATTCCAGTGACGGGTCACTGAACTCTTCATGGCTTTGGAGGCCATACCTTCACTGGAGCAGTCCTGGGCTGCAAGCATTGAGAATTGTGTGGGGGGCTGCAGTTTAGATATGGCACCCAGAGTGAGGAAATGGTGAGGTAAGGGCGTGGTGGGTGATTCAGAGGCTGCCCACCAGCGAAACGATGTGTTTCCTTTGGCTGCATAATTAATGAGGTGGGAAGGGGATGATACAGCGCAAAAACCCACCAGTGCGGCCAGTGGCTAAAGCATCTTTTTTCACCTCCGCTACCGCACTTACTGCAAATCTGGGATGGTTCTGCCCAATGTTTTGAGCTTTGCAAGCACAGGGCTGGGTGGGTACGATCAGTATTTTGTTTGTTGCGAACAGTCAAAGGGACATGCTGTTTGATACGATCCACCAGTCTTTGGGGAGTATGGCCCATATATCTGGCAGCCCACTGGCCCTGAAATCCATATACCACATTAACCATTTGTGTGATAGGCAGAACGTCTTTTTGGCTTGACGGCAGCATCCTGTTAGTGGTGAACACCACTCGTGTTGCTACTGTGTAGTAACAGCGTGAAACAGCTAGCTTCACCTGTTGCTCACATTTTTGAGACACAAGGTCATCTGAGGTGGGCTGGATACTTTTCAGGGCTGAAGGTGGTGGTCTTAGACCCACTCATGAGTTTGTGCGTATGGGCAGCAAGCAGTGATCTGATCAGGGTTGCGATTATCCCGCTTTGATGTTCCCTATTTCAGCTGAGAATTTTAAAATTGAAGTGTTGCTTCATTGGGAGCCAATGTAAGTCAGAGAGCACAGGGTTGATGGGTGAATGGGTCTTGGAGTGAGTTAGGACATGAGCAGCAGAGTTTTGGATAAGTTTCGAAGTACAATTACAGCTGGCACAAAACACTTAACTGCACCAGTTAGATTCTGGCTGTTTAACTTGTAGATGGGACATGGAGGAGGAAGGGTTGGGGGTCGAGGTTGCTTTGGGAGTGAAGGGAAACTATGAGCTTCCCTTTGCATGTAACCTCCTGTTTGTTATTGTAAGTCTAAAAAATAAACATGTTTCCCGTCACCTTTTTGTCTCTTTTTTTTTGTCTAACATCATAATCTTCAAAATCTTATCTTAGAAACCGTTCCGTAGCCCAATGGGAACAAAGTGCATCATTACGCACAGGACGACCCTTTCTCTGAGTGACACTCTGAGGGAAATGGAGAATTCCGAGCTTACCCGATGTTTGGACATTCTGTTAAAGTGGTCTCACGGCCTTCAAAGAGTTACAGTTGACTTTTCCCTCCTCGCATGCCTCCTAAAGCTGAAATGCAGCAACCTCCACCCTCATCATTCATTTACCCCGCAGCAATCTGAGCAGTATTTTGACATTTTGGACAATGCATGAGATAGCAGCTTTTTAACTGGTGCCTTTTAACTGGTGGTAACACTGCAGCTGTAAAATTATTATTTTTTTGTTCAGAATCAAAGGCTTTTCTCCAATAAATGCCATGACTAGGCCTTATAAAAATAAGATTATTTATCATCAAATTTAGACAGTGGATTGCTGGCATCTTTTATTTATATGGGATTCTTTTGAAGAAAGCAATCTATTCAACCTTTTAGTAAGATATATAGCATAATGTAGCTTTGTAAAATGTGAAATAATAAATGTACATATCATTATTAATTATAAATAAATACTTGCACTTATATGGTGCCTTTCATGACTTCAGGATGTCCCAAAGCACTTTGCATGGGTAATAAAAAAGAAGATAGGTAGGGCAAGGGCATGAGGTTCTGGTACCCGCCTCATGAGGTGTGGGCACGATTCTGACAAGGTCCAATTTCTAGGCCCAACATTCTACAACAGCAACAAGAACTATTTGCATTCGTGTAGCACCCTTCGCATAATAAAACTTCCCAAGGTGCTTCACAAGATGAGAGAGAGGTAGAAAGTTGGAGGGGTTTAGGGAGGGAATTCCAGAGATTAGGGCCTAGGCAGCTGAAGGCAGGGCTGCCAATGTTGGAGCGATGGAAATCAGGGATGCACAAGAGGCCAGAATTGGAGAAGCACCATGATCTAATAAGTGGATGGTGCATCAAGCACAGTTTGAAGAACTCTCACCCTAATTGGATGAGCAATATTGCTTAGGTAGAGTCTCCTCTTCTTGTGTGTATGTGTGTGTGTGCGCGTGCACGTGTGCACATGTGTGTGCATGCATGTGTGTGTGCGTGTGTGCATGTGTGTGTGTGTGTGTGTGCGTGCGTGCATGTATGTGTGCATGCATGTGTGTGCACGTAGTGTGTGTTTGTGTGCATGCGTGTATATGTGTATGCATGCGTGTGCACGTGTGTGTGTGTGTGTGTGTGTGTGTGTATATGAGATGTTTCATTCCATGTATCCGGAAAACAAAAAAAAATGCACATTTGACATGCAAGACGAGCAATGTTCACAATTTTAACTGAAATGACAAAATGTGTTCAATGCAAATCTGCATGTACTTGTTATTTACTGAAGAATATTTGACAGGGAAACCATTTTTTTTAAATGGAATGTATGTGGAGCACAGAAAAAAACTGAATTTTATATAGATTGTCGACTTTATTAATTATCTGGTTAATGAATAACCAAAAGGTTGAATATTAACAGAAATTAAGTCATGGATGTTGACAATAGCTCTTTTAAATGTTACGCTTTTCACAGTACATTCACTTTTCAGTAACTCACATCAGGAGGGTATTGATGTTTCAAGGGTAATTAGGTAAATTCTGACACCACGGGCAGTATTTAATGCCCTCCCCTGTAGCAAGTTTGGTGGCGTGGGCATTTAATAGGGTGGGGACCCTGGCACTTGCCCACCTCCACCCCGATTAAGTGCATGGCGGAAAAGATGGCTCCCGGTCGACCTTCCCACATCTGACACCAATTGAGGCCCTAAAGGGACCAATTAATGTTCATTTAAGGGCCTCATCCTGCTGCTGCCGCTGGCATTCACCCAACGGCGGGCAAGTGAGAACAATAAGGAAACCTGTGTGGGGTTGCTCTTGGGCTTCCACAGGGGTCCCTTGTTCAAAGGAGGGACCCAGCATCGGGAGGCAGCTGGAGGTTGCCCCACTGCCCTTGTTGCCAACCCCTCCTTTACTTTTTTTAAAATTCATTTATGGGATGTGGACATCACTGGCTAGCAACCAGCATTTGTTGCCCATCCCTAATTGCCCTTGTTCAGAGGGCATTTAAGAGCCAACCACATTGCTATGGGTCTGGAGTCACATGTAGGAATGGCAGATATGAGGAACGTTTGAGGACTCTGGGTCTATACTCGATGGAGTTTAGAAGGATGAGGGGGGATCTGATTGAAACTTACAGAATACTGAAAGGCCTGGATAGAGTGGACGTGGGGAAGATGTTTCCATTAGTAGGAGAGACTAGGACCCGAGGGCACAGCCTCAGAGTAAAGGGAAGACCTTTTAGAACAGAGATGAGGAGAAACTTCTTTAGCCAGAGAGTGGTGAATCTATGGAATTCATTGCCACAGAAGGCTGTGGAGGCCAGGTCATTGAGTGTATTTAAGACCGAGATAGATAGGTTCTTGATTGGTAAGGGGATCAAAGGTTACGGGGAGAAGGCGGGAGAATGGGGTTGAGAAACTTATCAGCCATGATTGAATGGCGGAGCAGACTCGATGGGCCGAATGGCCTAATTTCTGCTCCTATGTCTTATGGTCTTATGGTCTCTTATTTCCTTCCCTAAAGGACATTAGTGAACCGGATGGGTTTTTTTATAACAATCGACAATGGTTTCATGGTCGTCATTAGACTTTTAATTCCAGACTTTTATTGAATCCAAATTCCACCACCTTCCGTGGTGGGATTCGAACCCGGGTGCCCGGAGCATTACCCTGGGGCCAGAATTTTTTGCTTGGCGTGTGGGCATGCACCCGACACGCTCGAGAGTAAAATGATGTGCGGTGACTGTCGGGCGAGGGTCCCGGCAGCATCGCGCACTCACACATTATTTGGGTAGGCGGGTATGCGCGGGAATGGGCGGTGTGCCCGCCGACAATCAAGCGGCCGATTAAGGCCCTTAATCAACTAATTGTTTGGAACTTTTCACCGCCCATCCAACCGTTCGGTCGGCAGGCGGGCGAAAAGGCCAAGCGGCCTTTGCATTTTTGGCGAAACCTCATCCACGGGTGTGGGGATGAGGTTTCGTTCAGTGTTTAAAACAAAAACTTTTTGCACACGTATTTAACATGTTCCTGCTCGTGTGACAGAGCCACATGAGGGGATATGTTTTCATTATTTTAAAGTCTTTATTTATATTGATATAAACCTTCAGCTCCCTGAGGCAACTCTGCGCCTCGGGGAGAATTTACTCCGCGCACTCGCGGGTGCGTATGTAAACTTCAGCGCCCGCGCTCCTCCCATCCCCACCCCGGCAGCGCTGAGCACTGCACCATGCGATTCGCATTGGCTGGCCGTTAATTGGCTAGCCGGCATGATATCGCGGTTGGGGCCTGATCGCGGGTGGTGGTGTGTTTCCTGGCCGCTCTCGAGCCTGCCTGACGAGGGTAAAATTCTGCCCTGGGTTTCCTGATTACTAGTCTAGCGACAATACCACTGCTCCATCGCCTCCCCCACCCCCGGCTATGGGCACCTTAATTTGGTGGGTGTCCCTGAAAGGAGGTGATGCGGAGCTCGAACCGGCGGGTATGACCCTCTGCTTCCGCCATCGCCTCCAATAAATACCACCTCATTTTACAAAAGGAATTACCCTAAACAGTTAGGACTTTTATCAAGCATGCATTAGCTATGATATTTTGCATTGCTTAAATTGCAAACAGTCAAAAGGGATCTTTTTGCAAAATACTCCTGGCGGCTCTAGTTGATCGTTGTTGCACATTCTTCACGGAACAAAATAAAAACTGGAAAAAGTAAGAAAATAAACAAAATGGCAATCAACAGCAAATCTGAAGTATCTCCCGGGATCTGTGCTTGGCATGAGTTTGAGACGTGTGATAAGGATTTCACCAGCGTGTTAGTGTGGGATCTGAGAGTGACACAGAGGCACCAGAAGGTGAAGAGAGATTTCCTAGTGTTGTGCAAGTGGCAAGTGTCACCCTAACATACTTGTTTACCAAAAATATGTTCACAGCACAGCAGGACCGCGACACCACCATATAACACTGAACCTCAAGGTGGATAATGAGCTCTTCAAATACATTCAAATATAGCAAATACAACCTGCCTGTTTTAGCACTGCAGTGAAAACAAGGTTGCACGTTTCAAGCCCACAGTTAATGATATGCACTCCTTTTTCTAATTGAGTGCAAGCAATTATGTCAGGAAGTTTGCTGTCGGTCTGTACTTAATTGTTAGTTTCCAGCCAGCCTTCAGCCGAATTTTTCTTTTTCTCTTTGTCCGTTATGTGGAAAGCTGCTCTGCTACGATGTTGGCAGAGTCTTATACCCGCCAATGCCTCCACTACAATGTAGATACTCTGCGACCTGGTGCCCAGGTCAAATTGTGCCCAACTATAGCGCTGAGACTAAAAACTGTTGGTCCTGTGCAGGAATGAGTCAAGCTAGTTTCCACTGGATCAGGGAGTAGGGAGTTCAATCATGGGTTGGTTTTCCCATCTCCGATGCCATTAGGAATGCTACTGGAGATAAGAGCAGATATATACCAGCTGGCCCGATCGCTGTCAAAAATAATAATCTTTCTCAGGGAGAAAAACTGAGCCCTGGAGAAAACTTCCTTTGCCGCAAGCAGACAGGAGCTAATATCAATTTAATTAAAGAATTTTTGCAACAGAATGAAATGGTTTTCTACTTGGAAATGTTCACTTCAAACCGTGCAATCATCCAACAATGGTTGAAAGATGTCGAGCTCCGTGCCAGAGAGCGTTGACAAAGAAAGCAGGTTTTCTGTGATTAAACAATGTCAGTTGAAGCAGGCAGGGCCCTGCGAGGTATCTTGACAATATTTGTCATTTTGAGTCTTGTAGCAGATCACCCCAAGGGTTAATGGTTGCAGTGGATTCCTGCCCAAAGCCAGCACACAGTGTGCAAGAGGCAGTGCGGTGACAGTGACAAGCAAAGGGCATTCTGACAATCCGGATGGAATGACAAGTCCATGTCCTGAGAACCCTCCCATCCGTGCGATGCTCCATCATTTCCCCATTCGTTAGAATATTTGGAGGGCTAGGTAATGCTTTTTTGCTTTCTTTTCACCCATGAAGATATGTGAGAGAGTACCTTACCTGAACTATACCCATGATGGAGTCGGCGCAGAATGGAGTAAGAATTGAAGATCTACAGAAGAAAATCAACTTTAGCAGGACTGAACTCCAGGTGTATAGCGACCATCAACATAAAATTGTTCGCTGAGTATAGAAGAGGCAGAAACCAAACAGGGTTGTTCCCGTGGGAGAGTTTATTTCTGTTAGCAATTGTCCTCGTATCAAGATAGCATTCAGGTACTGAAGTTAAGAATAGAAGGCATTACTACAGAAAGATTAAAGCCAGGGCAGTATCCAAGTAGGGCAGCACAAAATCCCCATTGCATTTCTTTCTTTCCCATAAAGTTTGTCTTTTGCTGACTGTTGCTTAGCTACAGTCCCCGGCATTAGCAACACACCAGAACCAAATAATCATTGTCCATAGCTTCACAAGGCTCTGGACGTTGGTAAGTTCATTGGTAATTGGTAAATGGTATTTCAAGCAAGAGTATCATCACCAATTCCAGGCCTGTTCTTGCCCAACATTCTCTATCTCTCCCTCCCTCACACATACACAATGACACACACACACATTGACACACAAACCATACATACACATTGCATTTTTTGCAAAACCTCGTCCATGGTCAGGATGAGGTTTCCGTAATTAAATAAAAAATGATTAAAATGTTTGGGCAGGATTTTAATAATCACCATATAAAGGTGCATGAATCCGCTGTGTGGACATTTTTAATGGATTTTAACATCTTTAATTGTGTTTTAAAAAGTCTTCAGCTCACTGAGGCAGCTCTGTTGCCTTCTGGGAGCTTTCACTGAGCGCACCCCCCAGCGCATACGCACACTTCAGCGCTCGTGCTCCTCCCGCCCCCACCCAGGCAGCGCTGAGGTTCTCAGAGCGCGTTTCATGCTGGCTGCCCGTTAATTGGACAGCCAAGGTGGAATCACAGTTGGGGCCCGATCGCAGTTGTCGGACCGTCTCGTGGCCGCTCCCAGGCCCACCCGCCATGGGGAAAATCCTGGGCATTATTACACACACACACACACACACACACACACACACAATGACACGCATGCACACATAATGACACACATGCACACGCACGATGACATGCATGCACACATACGATGACACGCATGCACACACAATGACACGTATGCACACACACAATGACACGCACACACAATGACATGCATGCACACACAATGACACGGATGCACATACACAATGACATGCATGCACACACAATGACATGCATGCACACACACGATGACACGCACGCACACACAGTGACATGCATGCACACACAATGACACGTATGCACACACACGATGACACGCATGCACACACAGTGACATGCATGCACACACAATAACATGCATGCACACACACGATGACACACATGCACAAAGTGACATTCAAACACATGTCGCTCATAATGACAGACACACTTTCTGTTAGCAGGATCACTCGCTGTACAGTATCTGGGGACAGGAACTTACATTGATTTTCTCTTCCTTTGCTGGAGACCAAGTGACAGGAAAGTACTGGACTGGACGGGGCAAATGAAACTGAAGACTCACTCCCAGAGATCCTTGTGCCCTCGTAGCCCATGCAAAGTAGGCGCACTCTCACTGAGCCCCACACAGTCTAGCAGGGTCAGCACTGGGGAGGATCAGCAGGCATAATGCCAATATAACTGGCGGGAACACAGTCAAAGGATTTTCAGGGCCCTCCCATGTGATCTGCTTCTTGTTCCACAGTTTGCAGAGCGGGAAGCTTTTTAAATGCAGAAAAGCATGTCTTAAACCTACAGACTTCAACAGTCACCAGCAAAGGGTTAATACTGTGTTTCTTAATAAATCTGGAAAAGGCTATGCTCTGGTGCCCATTAGGAATGTTTTTGATGATGGCACAGTCTTTTCTGGTTGAGGATCGAGCAAGAGGAATGGGTCTTCAATCACTGAGGCTCACATTTACTTTTATCAGCAAGACTGATAGACCAACAGCTGCACCTAGTTTTAAGATACTCTTTCCATTCTGTACCTTCCCCAGTCAGCTAAATTCTCCAGATTGGCCGTGTAACCAAGAATAAATATCTAGCATTCAGTATGCCATATAGTGTACACGCTTTATTTCAAATCGAGAAACAATATTGACCAGATAATTCATTCGAACCGTGCCCCCCTCTTACCTCCCACCCCACGTCACCTTCCTCATTCACCCCTCCCTCCTACCCAAGTCGAGCATCATCTTTTCACAACATCAGAGAGGGCTTGGCGGGGGAGACGCTGGGAGGTTGTTTCCGCCTGACTGGGAATGTAGAACACGAGCTCACAGTCTCAAGATAAGGGGCCGGCCATTTAGGACTGAGGTGAGGAGAAATCTCTTCACTCAGAAGGTTGTGAATCTTTGGAATTCTCTACTGCAGAGAACTGTGGATGGTCAGTTGTTGACCATCAAGACTGTGATCGATAGAGTTTTGGGCACTAAGAGGATCACAGGTATGGGGATAGGTGGGACAGTGGAGTTAAGGTATAAGATCGTGCATGTTCTTATTGAATGGCACAGCAGGGTAAAGAGGTCCTGTGACCTGCTTCTGCTCCCATTTCTTATGCTCTTATTACTTTGCTTATCTTTTCTCACTTCATGTGCTGCAAGGGAATGACCTTTCAAATAGGCTTCTTTCTCCTGAAGATGCTAATTGTTGCTGAGGTACAGAGGAACAGGAGGAGGCCATTCAGCCCTCGAGTCTGTTCCATCATTCAATGAGATCATAGCTGATCTGCAACATAACTCCATATATTTGCCCTAGGCTCCACATGTATAAAGGGATAGCTGGGAGTTGAAACTATAGTGTTCAATGGTTTAATTGATCTGTGTCTGATTGTGTTAGTCTGTTCGGTTGATCTATGTTCACTGTACTTATTTGCCTAAGCCTGTGGGTGGAGCTAGAAAGCTAAGTAACTGACATCTTCATAAAGTTCCAGAATCTGGGCTGAAAGCACACATGTAGAAATCCCATGATTACTGAGATATTTTAAAGTACTCTAAATAAATCTGTTGTAGAATCAGAACTAGCATCATCTCTCCATTGCTCATTGCTCTGAGATAAATCAGCTATATAAGATATACAGCAAACCAGTGAATACATAACAGAAACACTGGCTGGTATTCCTACTGCTACATCAGGGGTCATTCAGTTCTATTCAAACTTCCTAAGGGCAGCTCAGAAAATGGCTTTACTCTGTAAAAGTAAGGATCAAGCTTCAAAGCTTATTGGTATATAAGGTTCGATGGTCACCACAGTGCATTTTCCACCACACTACCCCACCCACCCTGGCCACAGGAAGCTGCTGTTAGGCAATCAGCATTATGACACAATTGGCTTGCAAGCGTCCTCACTATTTCCCTGGTCTCTATGAATTTTTGCTGTGAATTTTTGTGTTTCTACCCCAGTTTCTGTTGTCTGAGGGTGGATGATGACAAAGATGAGAAAGAAATTGCATTTATATAGTGCCTTTTAAGTCCCCAAGACATCCCAAAGCACCTTACAGCCAATGAATTACTGTTGAAGTGTAGTCACTGTTATCATTTAAGATTTACAGACTCCCTTGCCCCTCCCCACAACCCACATAATGAAATAATATCCTCCTGTAGAAAATTCAAAAACCCTCAACCAAAACAATTGTAGCCCTCCTACTTATGTGTTCCCTCTCCATCTATCTCTCTGTCTCCCTTTGCCTCTATCTCTCTATGTCTCCCTCTCCCTCTGTCTCCCTCCTCTTGCTGTCTGACTCTCCCTCTTTGACTCCCTCTCACTCTCCTCTCTCACTCCCACACCTCTCTCCTTTTCCCTCTCCCCTCCCTCTCCTCAATCCATGCTTCTTTCCTTGCCCTCGCTCCCAAACTAAGGCTATAATCACCGTTGTGTGCTTCAGACAAGAAGAACTAGCAGTGAGTTCAAGGCTGGATAAACTGGTTAGATTGATTCTGTGAGATGAATGTTGGACATACCGGAGTTTGGGTGCTGCTAAAACATCCTTCAGTATCCCAGGTCTGAAGACAGGACTATCAGGGAGGATCCCACTCCTGAGCACCATCTTGTGAAACATGCACACATGCATGCGTGTGAAAGGTACGATCAGGCTTGACTGAAACGCCCTTCCACAGCCACTTGAGTGAACTCTTCACTGTTGCTCCAGCAGGGATAGCTGAACTCAGAAGAGGTCTTCAAAAACTGGAGGGAAAGTGAGAATGAAGTTAAATAAAACTTGCGTTACAGCATTTATTACGCCCTCCCCTGTTGTTGACATGCTCCCCTGCTCATGCATTTAGTGGCCCAATGTCCCACGCTTACAGTTTGTGCTATTTTTTTTTTGGTGATGCTGTTTCGAGGGCCCCCCCCAGCTGTGGTGAGTGTTTACACTCTAAAGTTGATCCAGTCAATCTGCAACCTTCTGCTCAGTGGAAATTTGGGTTAAATGCTTTGGCCCGATGCGAGTTAGTCACCGGCTCTTTTAGTACATTTGGCCCTATGAGCTGAAGGGTGCATCGGAAATGGAAAACTCTGGATTCAGAAGGAATGCTGCCTTTTTACTTCCAAATTGAGGGTGATGTCTATTCTGGAATCTGCTGACAGAAATTGCCTTAAATGGCGTTGCAGCTATTGGTATCTGAATTAACGCATCTGTGTCTTGGAGCAGTGTGGAACTAAATTTGAATTAATACTTGTAAACTTTTGAAATACCATTCAGTCATGGAGATAAAGATATTCAGTATCTCCATAAGCAGCCAGAAAAGTACTTGATATCTGAGGCTGTAGCAGCACTGATTATTATCTTAATCTCCATTTAATAGATTTACAGCACAGCAGCCAATCAACTCTGAAGATAGAGGAAAACCACAATAGAGGATTGCCAAAGCACATAATCTCTAATGAAATTAAATAATAAGCATTTAATATACATCTACGTATTTTTTCTTGATTTTCTTTGACATGGAAGGACCTTGAATTTATATTGCCCTGGGTGTTGTGTTGAAAATACCAATGAGATTATTAGTGTTCACTGTTATTATAGGGGGAATTGGAGATCAGCTTCTGGAGTCCGCGCATGTGTGGTTAAACGTGGAACTCTAGACATTGCAGTCTGAGTTACTTTACTGCTCTAGGTTGTACTATAACAATGCCCCAATGATTGAGTCACCATAGACACCCAGGCCAAGGCCAACTAGTTACCCATTCAACATACCAGCAAAACTTAGAAATAAAAACGGAAAATGCTGGAACTACTCAGCACATCGGGCAGAACCTGTGGAGAGAAACAGACCTAATTGGCGGAATCTTCCTTTCTCTCTAGTGGCGAGCTTGGAGGCAGGAAGGGCATTTAATTAGGCGGAGTACCAGGACCCCGCGGCCTTGCCAACTCTACCAGAATTAAGTTATGGGCAGGAGGCCCAATGTCGACCTTGCCACCCTCTGCCAAGTGAAGCCCTTAAGTGGATAATTAGTGACCACTTAAGGGCCTCATCCCATCATGGCCTGACCTATGGCACTGCTGAGCACAAGAGCTGCCAGCTGCTAATTGCCAGCAGAAATGAGGCTTCCACCCATGGGTCTTGATTCTGGAGGAAGTCCTGCCCCTGGGCTCACCACCCCCTGATTAGTACATGGCTCGGTGGGCCTTCCCAAAAAGAGGAAGCATGGGTCTCTCACCAGCTCTCCAGCTGGCATGTGAGACCCCTGATGCCTCAGCAAGATGGCGCCCTTTCAGGTCTGTGAAAGGTTCAAGTCTGTGAAAGGTTCAAGACTGAGAGGCCAGTAAAAATTAGATGCACTTTGGGATAAATTAATTTTTAATAGTGTGTTAAGTATAGTTAGAGACAAACAACCTCCCTAGCCCTGAAAATTTACCTTTACAACTGTGGAGTCTCATTCCTTCAGATTTTAGTGTTGGAGATTTAAAAAGAATATCATTTTCACTTTTTCTGTCTTTTATCTCCCTCTCCTCATTTTGCTTTCTGTACATGATTTAAATCTAACTGATCATTTCTGATTCATAATCCCTGTTTTAAACTTTGCGGGCGGAATCTTCCTGGCAATGTAGAGTTAGTTAAATAGCTGTTGCCACCTCACTGGAGATTTTATAAACCAGAAACTCACCTGCAATGCTACCTGTTTGGAAAACCTGCTCATCAGTAGATACCATAGCTTTGAAATGATGCTGTGCAATGAATAGCACATGAAGGCTTAACACATTCAAATTACCTTAATTGTATTCGAATGAGGATTAACACCTCAGCTGAAATAGCAGAATAAGAAATTTTACGTGAATGTGTTACCCACTGAACACACCAACAAAAATTAGAAATAAAAACAGGAAATGTGTATGCTACCTCATTTCACGGGCTATGGGGGGTCATTTTGAATTTGTACAGCACAAAAGGAGGCCATTTGCCTCATTGAGTCTGTGCTGTCTCTTTCAAAGAGTAACCTAGTTTGTCCCACTCCCCTGCTCTTTCCCCATATCACTGATGTTTTTCTCCTTTAAGTGTTCATCTAATTTTCTTTCGATGGTCACTATTGAATCTGTATCCACCACCTTAACAGACAGTGCGTTCCAAACCCTAACCACCCAGTGCATAAAAGTGTTTCCTCATGTTACCTCCAATTCTTTTGCCAGTCAGCCTAAATCTATACTCTCTGGCTGTTCAATAAAGCTTGCTTTTAGGAGTCTCGCAGGCTGCTGTTTTTATATTTTTTATTCATTCGTTCACGGGACATGGGCATCATTGGCTAGCCCCAAGCCACACAAGAGGACTAGACTAAGTGGGAGGCACCCTTCCACCAAGGTCAACTGGCCAAATGCTCCCTCAAGGATGCATCAGAATAGACTGAGATCTGGTTAAGGGGGCAGTGTTTCATGACAAAATTGTTGAAGGAATGCTTTAGCCCACGCCCTAGGTACTTTTTTTCTGCTATTAAACCTATCTTGGTGCTCTGTCTGGATGCTGCTTCAGGAGACAGACTCCTATGCTGCTTGGCTTAACTGTTCCCTGACTCCTGCCAGTTGTTTCCAGTACACTGAGGTGGATCTCAGTGCCTCCATTTTCAATACGGTGATCTCTCAGTCTGCTTTCTGGAGCAGGAGCCTAGAGGTCTGAGTCTGGAGCCAGAGGTGGATTTCCAGCAGAGCTCACTTACATACCTACTCCTTGGTTACTCCCTTGTGTTGTAACTCTCCCAGTGAAGTATCGTCACAGGATTATTCATTGCATCAAGTGGATCTCTCAGTTGCTGAGAGAGAGAGAGAAGAGGTGAATGGTGGTGTTGGTGAGGGAGGGGTTGAGTGGTGGAGCAGGAAGATTACTCACCTCTTTTTTCCCTCACCCACAGTTGACTCTTGCTTTGAGTTCTCTAGAGGAGCAGTAAAGAAATAAATCTTGTAATGCTATGTGCCTAAGGTGACAGTTTCCCTGCAGTTTTTTGGAAGTGGAGGTTTGTTTCTTGCTAATGAGTCTGTGCTTCCAAACCATTGTAAATGCAATATGGAGCTGGTCCAGACAAATTGGCAGCTGCCTCTGGTCCTCCTAGAGCACAGTATAGTGAGGGAAAAGAGGTGAGAGGGATCAGAATGTCAGAGTGCAATCTTAAAGCATTGTCAGCTTGATGAATGAAGGAGTGCCACACATAAAAAGAGACAGCATGGAAAGTCAAGGGAAGCTGGGAGCTGCCCTGGTGAGGTTGCTTAACTTCTCTCCACATGGCAAAGAAATCCTGGGGGTGGGGGGTGGCATAGGGTTGATAAATCACTGGCAGAGCCACTTTTCTCTATGAAGTGTGTAACACATGGTTTGATTACAACTGCAAACAGACAGTTCTCCTGTCCCGTATCCCTGTTATAAAGTCTGCAGGTCCTGCTAACATTTTCCACTTGCCTCTTCATTCTGGCCACCAATCTTGTTCCTCGACCTGCTTGCTTTCCTCAGTCCTGCTATTAACCCTTTAAGGAGTGGCAACAAAAGTGAGGTTTATATCATTCTGGTTCACCAGTTCTCAGTCTCTCCTCTGGCTATTTTCTACCTTTCCCCCCACCCCTCTCCACCACCTGACTAACAAGCTTTGCAACCAGTCAGTACGCATTTTGGATTAACATTTCACCCTCCCTCAGCCACCCGGTATATCAGGGCTGTTAGAGGTCGGAGTTGCACAGCCTGTTCTCCTCTCAGTGTGCAATTTATCCGACTCCTGTGATTTACAATAAGGCTAATGACACTAGATTATGGTAGGATGTAAGTTACTACAACAGTGCCATTAAAATTTCAAGCCTGAAGTAATCAGACTCATTGGTAAGATTGGGCCATTAGTGTGAGGTATGGGAGGGATGAAGACAACCTATAGACGTAGCTCAACATAAACCAATACGTTCAGAATGTGTGGGGAGTAAATTAGAAGACAAATTATACGAGAAGCAGAAGCCAACACTTGGGCCAGAATTACCCGGTCGGCGAGCAGGGGGGGGTGCGGGGCCCGCTCGCCGACACGTAAAATGACGCGGTGATGTCAGGCGGAACTCCCGGCGACACCGCACCCCATTTAAATTTTCCGGCAGGCGGGGGCGCAGCAAAATCAGCTGTGTGCCCGCCGACCTATCAATGGCCAATTGAAGCCATTGACAAAAGGTTGGCGGGCAGGCCGGGAGCCCTGGTGGGCATTAGAATAAGCGTCAAACCTCATCCACGGGCAGGGTGAAGTTTCATGTAGGTTTTAAAAAATGTAAATAAACTGTATTTAAAAGTTATGGACATGTCCCAAATCACGTGACAGTGTCACATGAGGGCACATGTCAGGGAATTTTTGTTCCTCTATTTTTCAGATTTTTTACTGTAGAGCCGATCTCCCTGAGGCTGCACTTAGCCTCAGGGAGATGAGTGCGCTCTTTCGTGTCCATGCGTGAAAGAGCGTACTCTCGGATCATGGGATCCCCACCACCGCCCCCCCTCCCCACCACACAGAGAGTGCATAGCACTTCCTGGCGGGCATCACGCTAAGCGGGCCTTAATTAGCCTGTCCACATAAAATGGCACCACGCCCCCGATCGGAAGCACCAATCGGAGGCTCTTAAACGTCCCCCCCGACAGGGGGAAATCTCTGCCCTTGGCTTAACATGAATGGTCGTCTCATTATCATAGAGGATGGGCATCTCTAATTAGAAACTAAAACTGCATCCTTGCCATTTTTTGTTATTAACCCATGGAACGTGGCTGACCAACATGCGCTGCCCTAATTGCCCTTGAGAAGGTGGTGGTGAGCCGTCTTCTTGAACCGCTGCAGTCCCTGTGGTGTAGGTGCACCATGATGCTGTTAGGGAGGGAGTTCTAAGATTTTGACCCAGCGACAGTGAAGGAACGGCGAGATATTTCCAAGTCAGGAAGGTGTGTGACTTGAAGGGGAACTTGCAGGTGGTGGTGTTCCCATGCATCTGCTGCCCTTGTCCTTCCAGATGGTAGAGGTGGCACATTTGGAAGATGCTGTCGAAGAAAGGAGGTGATCCCCCCTCTTCTTTACTCCTATCAAACATCAAGTGAACCCTAGAGCAAAGAGAGGGACTGATCAATGTCATATTGCCTGTCAGGGGAAGCACATTTTACTCCGCCAGTTTTTTTTTTTGATGCAATGATTGCTTTGTAAAAGTCCCCATACTTATTATCATTTTGAAGGATAACTATAAATGGAATAGTTCAAGGTCCAGGTCTGTAATGAACAGGAAATTCTGTCTTCGGTTTATATAACTAGTGATCGCATGTCCTTGTAAGCTCCAAATAAGGAATATGGAGTTTTCAAGTGTCATGCTATTCACATATTTCCTGTCCTTATAATTCTCACAGTTCGAGACATTCCAAGGTAGAGGGTCATTCAGACATAGTTGTAATTTCTTGTGCGTATTTATTTTCAACATATCATTCACATTCTTTCCCACTGAAATCATCCAGTAAAGCCAAGGGAATGCCAAATAGGTTATTTTTCAAGATCAAGTACAAGAAGCTGTCAAACTTGGCCATTTTGGAAGGTGCCAGAGTTAACTGGAATTTTCTATATCGACAAGAACAAAGAGAATCAGAAAAAAGAAAACATCAAGATCCTATTGATTACTGAAATGTGACATTCCTTCCTTAATTCTAGGTTCCTCTTTTAAACTTTCAAGGCCGGTGGTAACATGTCTTTTTCCCCACAACACTTCAAATGCTAGGACATTCATCTTGTTCAGATATGTTTATCTCTTAATATTCAGCATCGTACTTTTATGGGATGATTTGTGGGAAAACCCAATGCGTTGCTTTGCTGCCAAAACATACATTGTAATTTAAAAAGGCAATGTCTGGACTCACATCCATCAGGAACATTTTGTTTGGGAGCAATTATTATCTGCACTGTTAAAGAGTAATGTAGAGCCATGGACATTGGCTTGGGATTCGGTTTGGAGGCCCAAATTTCAATGCTTAAGCTAGACCAAAGTAAAGATAACTGACAGCCAGATTAAAATTTACTTCCAATGTTGTGCACAAGCTTGAGGTGCTTAACCCTTGATAAGCAGTGTTTGTAACTGTGACAGAATCCCATTAAGGTGCTTCCAGTCCTTAATTAAATCCTATGAAATCATGCATCCTTGTTTAAAAGTGTAGCTCCATTGCACTCTGCTCTGCAAGGACATCTTCAGAACAAGCTAAATACATGGCTGTGCAATAGGCAAAACATTCTCTAGCTGGGAGATGACAAGTTCTGTGTTATGATGTACAAAGCAACTTAATCAACAGCCTTCACAGATGTTTCCTGTGGTCCTTCAGGTTCTGTGTGTGTGTGTGAGCATATGTGTGTGTGTGAGTGTGTGTGTGAGGGAGAGAATGTGTGAACATGTATGTGTGAATGTGTGTATCTGTGACTGTGTGAGAGTGTGTGATTATGTGTATGTGTGAGTGTGTGTGTATGTGTGTGTGAGTGTGTGTGTGTGAGTGAGTGAGTGTGTGAATGCGTGTGCATGAGTGAGTGTGTGTGAGGGAGAGAATATGTGAACATGTGTGTGAATGTGTGTATCTGTGACTGTGTGAGAGTGTGTGATTATGTGTATGTGTGTGTGTGAGTGTGTGTGTATGTGTGTGTGAATGTGTGTGTGTGGGTGAGTGAGTGTATGTGAATGTGTGTGTGTCTGTGATGGTGTGAGAGTGTGTGTGTGTGTGTGTGTGTGTGGTTGTGAGTGTGTGAATGTGTGTGTGTCTGTCTATGTGAGTGTGTGTGAGTGCGTGAATGTATATGTGTCTGTGCCTGTGTGAATGTGTGTGATTGAACATGTGTGAATGTGTGAGGGAGTGTGTATTAGTGGAATGAGTGTGTGTGTGCGTGCGTGTGTGTGAGCATGTGTGTGCGTGTGTGTGCATGTGTGTATGCGTGCATGTGTGTGCTTGTGTGTGTGATTGAGTTTGTATGAGTGAGTGGGCCGCATTTTCACTACCGAGGCAGGTAGCTCAAGTCAGGAAATTTCCAGACTCAACAGACCTCCCTAGGTAAAGGGCCGCATTAGACCCAATTTTCACTCCGGTGAGGCTGGGGCGGAATAGTGCTGGGCTCGCTAAATCCCAGAAGCAGATCATAGGTGGCAGGCGGGCGCTGACGTGGGCTGGTTAGAAAGCCCACCTCAGCTCTCTAGGACTTGATCCCAGTTGTTTTACAAGTTATTTTGCCCTCTAGCCCTCACCCTTCACATCCCCTCACACCCCCACCCAACCACCCCCCCCATGCTCCCTCATACCTCCATGTCATTTCCATGCCAAACCATGGTCCCCACCCACCACCCCCATGCCCCCTCAGATCTTCCCCATGCCACCTCCATCGCCACTCACCCAATATCCGCCATGGGCAGACCTCAGGAGCCAAGTGGATATGAAAAAAATAAACTTCCATCAATCGAATACAGCTCTCAATCATACATACTTGATAGTGAGAAAACTTCCATTCATGGAACCCAGTCAAAGCTTTTGAATCTGCTCAAGTAGTGAATCTGTCACAAAAACAAAAACCCTTTTATTCAGTGGCCACACTATCCCTTTAAAAGCTTCCTTAAAATGTCAAACCATGAACTCAGACCCCCTTGCTGAGATAGCTCTATCTTTTGAAACTCAGACAAGCATTCATAAATTATCATGTTAATGATAACAACCCTTAGGATATGTCAGCAACCATTTCTATTGAAACTGTGGGACAGGTGATCATATTTATTTTTAACCTGCACCAGATGGTCTGTTAATCAAAGTAGTCCAGCATATTGTGTGTTTTTTTTAACTCTCACTGACAGCTTAAGGGTGTTTTTTTTACAAGTTTAAAGAACAGCGGATTTAAAAAACTTCAGCCATAAAACTTGGATGTTGATGACTCACAATCAGAAATCTCATTCCAACCTTTCGTTCTCTGTTAATCAACAGTGAAAAACACCTTATCCCACTTAAACCATGACAGGAAAGGAATCATGGCCCTCCTGAATGTTAGTAATATGTGCCTACGTGTTAGATAGAGCAGGTGCAATGAGTAGCACTAGGAAAACCTGCACTACTAGTGAGCTAACATTCACAACTAAAATGAAAGTGTCAAACACTCTCTCCGCCCTTCCCCCCACTACCAGAAGAAAGGGAAGTAGCCAAAAAAATCACAATTGACATTAAAGAAATGACAAACTGCCTGTTTACTAGAACTTCACACTCACACTCACTCACTCTCACGAACATCCTTCAAGAGCATTCATGTCTACTCCATAAATTTGTGACTCCCACACTGCAGGCTTAAGCACAGCCAAAATTGGGTGTCTTTGAACTCAGCACTAAGTTTAAATGGCTCTGCTGAGTTTGGGCTTCCCTCCTTGTATGAACCATGTCCTGCCTCACCCCCCTTCCTCCCAGCAAAAATTGGATCTGTCAGAAATGGGGACAGGACATCCGCGTCCAGGTCCTGCCCACCATTTTTAAGGGTTTGTGGAATCTTCTGGACTCTGGTCCAGTGTGTGTGAGTGCCTGTGATTGAGCATTTGTGAGCCTGAGTGTGTTTGTGTGTGAGTGAACCTGTGTGTGAATGTGTTTGTGAGTGTGTGAGTGCCTGAGTGAGTATGTGTGAGAGAGCGTGAGTGTGTTTGTGTGTGAGTAAACGTGTGTTTGAATGTGTTTATGAGTGTGTGAGTGACTGAGTGAGAATGTGTGAGAGCGCATGAGCGTGTTTGTGTGAGTGAATTTGTGTGTGAATTTGTGTGAGTGAGTGTGTGTAAGTGTATGTTTTTAAGAGTGTGTGTGAGTGAGTCTGTTAATGTGTATGTATTTGTGTCTGTATATGTGTGTGTGTGTGTGTGTATATGTGAGCGTGAATGAGTGTGTGTGTGAGTATAAATGAGTGAGTATTTATATGGGTGTGTGTGAGTGAGTGTGAGTGAGTGAAAGTATGTGTGAGTGAGTCTGTTAATGTGTGTGTATTTGTGTCTGTATATGCGTGTGTGTGTGTGTGTGAGTATGTATATGTGAGTGTGAGTGAGTGTGTGTGAGTATGTGTATGAGTGAGTGAGTATGTGTATGAGTGTGTGTGAATGTGTGTGAATGAATGTGTGTGAGAGTGAGTGAGTGTGAGTGTGAAGTTCTAGTAATCAGGCAGTGTTTCAATTCTTTAATGTCAATTGTGAATTTTTTGGCTACTTCCCTTTCTTCTGGTAGTGGGGGGAAGGGCGGGGAGAGTGTTTGACACTTTCATTTTAGTTGTGAATGTTAGTTCACTAGTAGTGCAGGTTTTCCTAGTGCTACTCATTGCACCTGCTCTATCTAACACGTAGGCACGTTACTAACATTCAGGAGGGCCATGATTCCTTTCTTGTCATGGTTTAAGTGGGATAAGGTGTTTTTCACTGTTGATTAACAGAGAACCAAAAGGCTGGAATGAGATTTCTGATTGTGAGTCATCAACATCCAAGTTTTATGGCTCTTGAATCCTTTGTGGTATGATGTCAACATCATAAATCATTGACATCATTGCATTAGCTTCTGCACATGCCCACTGCTGAACTGGTGATGTTGGTTTCAGTGTTGACCGGAAACATAGCCAGCTGCTCAAGAAGATTATGCAGCTGGTGAAAGACAGCTGCCTGAGAACAACTCGGTGCCTTCACCAGATGAGAAGACATAAATAACCATTGTTTATTCATCTGTGAGTTTCTTGGAAGCTGTATCGTCTACGTTCTCCCCTCTTTCCCCTTTGGGATCGTGCTGTACCAGGTACCTTCCAGCAGAGCCTTCATCATTGTCACATACACAATCAGCCACAAGGAGGAGCAAGAACCATTGCCCTGAGGTGACTAAATGTCCAATTCTCCCTGCTTCACTGTGGTGAGTTAGCTGGCCGCTGCTCAGCATTCCACCCCCCCCACCCCCATGACGGTAGACTTCATATCAACAACAAATCAAGTGGACAACAACAACTTGCATTGATATAACGCCTGTAACCTGGTTTGAAATGGCACTTCACGGTAGTGCTATCAAACTAAAATTTGCCACTGAGCCACGTAAGGGGATAGCAGGACAGGTGACCAAAAGCTTTGTCAAAGTGGTAGCTTTCAAGGAGCGTCTTAAATGAGGAATGTGAGCTAGGGAGGCAGAGAGCTTGGAGCCCAGGCCAGCTGAAGGCAAGGCTGACGCTGGTGGAACAGTCAAAATCGGAAGATGCGCAAGAGGCCAGAACTTCAGTTATTGCAGAGTTCGCAGAAGGTTGGAGGGCTGCAGAAGATTACGGAGGTAGGAAGGGGCAAAGCCACGGAGGGATTTGAAAACAAGGAAGAGAATTTTAATTACAGGCAGAATTTCAAGTCTTGGAAGTCCATAGCCGTCAATTTTAATAGCTTGATTAACCAGCTGCAATTCTTGACAATTTCTGCATCATTGATGCCCACACAAAAACCGTAGCAGAGGACTTCAGTTTATAATGGGTTATGACAATTAAATTGTTGTGTCACTTTAAGACTAGCATTAATCTCTACTTGTCATCCCTGCTTAATGCAGGTTGTAAAAGACTCTGTGTTTTAATGAATTGGGATGCATGAAGTCTTTTACTATTGAATAACTGACATTGCACTGGTCAACCTGAACCCATCATAAAATCTCAGGGAGCAGTGGAAATATGATAATCTGGCCAGGGAGGACATCCATTTCCTAATCAAAACACTGGCCGGTGACAGTCAAGTAATTATCTTTCTTACCATCAGTCACATCCCTGTTCTCCCCCGCGCCCCCCACCCCTTTCAAGCACCACCACCGTTAATTAATCGTGTTTAGCAAACCACACCTTTTGCTCTCAAACGCCCTTACGCCCTTTTAAGATTCAGAACCTATTTGCAGCAAAGATCGGAATTTTGACATGGCACTTGGCAGGGCATTCTTGCTGACCGACCTCCCAACAAGAGCTAAGCATCCGTCAGTGCACTGCTGATAGCCTTGGGCTGGACACATGCTAATTTGCCCCATTGTTTCAGGGTGAATGGTTTCACAGTATTTATCAACAAAGGTTTTTGCATAAATCCCCCTGCTTGTAGATTGCATTTGAATCTTTTTGTCTCAATGTATCCTGCCCTCCACCAACCTCCACCCCCCGCTCCCCAGCCGTATAAATAAAATAGCAAGGGACAGATGTTTTGTTTTTAAATTCTGTGTGTTACAAGGGATTACCAATAGGATTAAGTGTGTCGACCTGGTCATTTTATATTCATTGCAGCCAAGTGCGTAAATAGTGAACATGTTATTCACAGAGATCAACATTGGCACAGTCTTTGTCACTCCAGAGACACTACACATTATATTTTTATAAAACAAAACTCACAGCCTTTTTAAAGGTTATTGTGCATTGAGCCTATATTGCAACACAATCAGAAATGGAATCCACACTTCTTACCATATTGACATGGTGAATAAACTATCCTACTGTTTGACACCGCTTTGTTTTGCAGACCCCAGTAACGTTAGGTTCTCACACAGTCTGAAAGAAGGTAACAACAAAAAACTCAAGAACAATATGAGGACATTGAAAGGAGAAAAACGCTTCCTAAAGGTTTTTGCATAACAACATTTCGATTATTTTCCAATAACATTGGAGGTTTCAATTCTGGCCTCTTGCACTTCCCTGGTTTTCATTGGTCCACCCAGGGTCACAAACTCTAGAATTCCATTTCTAAACCTCTCCACCTCTCTACATCCCTCCCCCCTTAAGACGTCCCTTAAAACCTATCCTTTCTGTCCCTAATATCTCCTTATGTGGCACAGTGTCAAGTGATGCTCCAGTGAAGCGCCTTGGGATGTTTTGCTACATTAAAGGTGCTATATAAAGGCAATTTGTTGCTGTAAGCATTATACAACTGAACCACAGTTCCTGTACATGCCTCAAGGACGTTGGGCTATAAAACATGCAATGCTGAAATTAGACTGAAGATCAAATGGCTGCACAACAGAGATTGCAAAGCTTGGGGTCAGTAAAATGTTTTGAATAAGCTGCAAGGTGTAATGAAAAACACTTTTATCTAATTTTAGGTTTTTGTTATGTTGATAGGGTGAGACAAAAGAAGGTGGAAGGAGATTCATATGAAGCCTAAACTAGTTGGTGCAGTTGGCCAGTTTCGATGCTGTGAATAGTTTGTGATGTTTAATATAAGTTTGAGTATCAGTGGGGAATGTTGTTTCTATGGCGTATGTTGCTGCAGTGACCATAATATTTACCATTCACATTACTGCCCGCTCCATGCCAAACATCAGTGAGAACAATTTTTTTTCTCCATGGAGAAAGAGCGTGGCATGACTCGATTCCCACCTGTCTGTCAGTGACCCTTGACCGCTCCCTAATTTACCATCACCACCTCCGAAGGACTGCCAAGGAGGCCAAGACACGAGAGAACATTATCTGTAAACTCGCCAGCATGAGCTAGGGTGAGGAAATCACCATCCTCCGCACCTCTGCCATAGCTCTGGCCTTCTCGACAGCTGAGTACTGTGCACCCGTCTGGGCCTCAAGTTGTCACACCAACCTCATTGACACACAACTTCACTCAGGAATGAGGATAGCCTCTGGAACTCTGGGATCAACTCCATTTCAGTGGTTACCAGTCCTCTCAAATATCGCCTCTCCCTCCATTCAACGAAATGCAGCAGCAGAGAAATAATTTGCGTCAGCAGCAACTTGGACCTCCCCTTCCAAAGAGACCTTCGAGACCCCTGCCACATGGCTCTAAAAAACACCCCCTCAGGACACGACTAGAACACCTCCAACTCCATAACGCTGATGAAACCTGGAGGAAAGCTTGGGCAGAAGACACCCTCCCAGGTAAACATTTTGGGCTGGATTTTCATCACCGAGGTGGGTTAGCGGGAGACGGCAAAATTCCCAGCTGGGCCCAGCCGCCTCGGGAGGAAGTGTCCACAAATGTGGGACCTTCATTGCCAGGGGGATAGGGGTGGGGTGGGCGTAGGCTGGAGTCGGGCCAGCTGACCAGGTCAGGGGCAGCCACAGGGACTGTTGGGTGTGGAGGCCCAAAAGGCCCACTTTAATGCTGTGGGACTTTCTCCCAGTTACAATAAAAACAGAATAACCCTCCATCCCTCATCCTTCACACTCCCCACGCTCCAACCATGCCACCTCATGCCCCCTATGCCAAGCTATGCCACCCACCCACTCCACATGGTCCCTCATGCCCCCATGCCAAGTTATTGCACTTCCATGGCCATTGACCCACTACACACCATAGAACCGATGAACCCCATAATGACAATACACTGTGTTAAAAAAAGTTTTAAAAACAGTCATTCATTCATTACTTTCCACTATGTCATTTCACTGCAGTCCAATTAAAGTATCAGTCATCCTTTAAAATATCAATAACAGAAACTGCAAGCCCTTGAAACCTCTTAACATTGTGCAAATGAATATTGTGAAATTGACAGCATAGATCAGAGAACCAGCTGTCAATCAAGCAATTTACTCTGGGGCTCAGATGTTTCCACAGACTAATGGATTTCTGGGCTCTCAGAGGGTTGTGAATCTTCGAAATACTCTATTCCAGAGATCTGTGGATGTTCAGTCATTGAGTATATTCAAGACAGAGTTCGATGGATTTTGGGGTATTAAAGGAATCAAGGAATACGGAGAGTGAGCAAGAAGGTGAGTTGAAGTAGAAGAGCGGCCATGATCTTGTTGAATAATGAAGGAGGCCTAAAGGACCACTTCATATGTTTTTATGTTCTAGTCTATCGCAGGAGGATCATTCAGCATGGTGGATGTTGGTCTAGCACTTGTTAGCCATCACCTCTGCTGATCTGTGCTTCATCATGTGTTGCATCTCCCTCATGCTCATAAGTGTGGAGGGGGTGGATTTTCTATGGGGCTCTCCCACTTATTCAGCAACAACAACAACAACTCACATTTATAAAGCTCCTTCAACATAGTAAAATCTCCCAAGGCACGTCACAGGAGAATTACCAAACAAAATTTGACTCTGAGGCAGATGAAAATCTATTAAGGTAGACGACTAAAAAATGTAGACAAGGAGGCCAGATTTAAGGAGTGTCTTAAAGCAGGAGAGATAGGTAGAGAGTTGGAGAGTGTTAGGGAAGAAATTCCAGAGCTTGGGGCCCAAGCAGTTGAAGGCAGGGCCCGGGAGAGGGGGCTCCTTGAGCATGCACCACCCCTTCCTTCAAGTGGCTGCCCCACACCTCAATGTGGTCACACACAGGTGTGCAGTGGGTACTCTGTTCTGGGACAAAGTTCTGTAGTATAAGGGGTTATTGGAGCGAGTGCCTGAGTCTGCGCAGTCATTGGTTTTGATAGCCAGGGTGCATTCTGGGCAATGTATTCCACCCTTAGCCGCACTGTCGCCCTCCCCCACAGGTGCCAGCCCACTGAACGGCCATAGGAGTCAAGATTACGGCGTGGGCCAGGAAGGTCAGGAGGAACGGCGGCAACAGTGAGACCCAGGGCAGCTGCAGTGTTAGACAGGGCCGAGGGGGGGGCACATCCCACCCACCTCCACAGCCGGCCTGAACCCCCTCTCAGGGAGAAAATCTCTAAACCACCTGGGCCAGGAGGTACTGAGTGAGTGAGTGAGGTACTGAGTGAGTGATCGAGTATGAGAGTGAGTGAGTACAAGAGTGTGAGAGGGCAAAAGAGTGAATGTGTGTGAGAGGGTGAGAGTGTGAGAGGGTGAGAATGCAAGAGGGTGAGAGTGCGAGAGGGTGAGAGGGCGAGAGTGCGTGTAAGAGTGAGTGTGGGTGAGAGTGACTGTGTGTGAGGGTAGAGAGAAAAAGAGAGAAAACCCTGAGACTAGGAATGAGCTGGACACACACACACAGAGATGCGCACACACACACACACACACAGACACACACAGACACACACACACAGAGACACACAGACGTACACACACATAGACACACACACGACACACACGCACAGACACACACAGACGTACACACACACAGACACACACACGACAGACACACACACACAGACACACACACACAGACGTACACACACACAGACACACACACGAGACACACACACAGACACACACACACAGGCACGCACACACACTGACATGCACACACACAGGTGCACACACACTGACATACAAACACAAACACACACAATCACACACACATGCGCGTAGCATACAGATGCTGCTCGGTGTGGGGGTACAGACACACATACACCATTCCCCCCACCTCCCCCCACCAACTGCCCTTTCTCCCTCTCCAGAAACCTGTCCACACACCGGGACAGGTGTAGAGGAAAACCCAGGCTGAGGCAAACCACCTCCAACCTCCACTTTCGTATGAATTCCGCTGGGGCCAATTCGGAATGTGCACCACCAGTGGCGAATGCAAGATTGGGGTTAGTTAAACCCAACTCCTTAGCTCAGCCCCAGTCCCTTCCCCTTTCCTGGTGACCAGGACCTGGGACCCAGTCTGTCTCCCTCTAGCTCTGCTTCTTACGCAAAAAGGCAAAAACGGTTTTATTAGTTAGCTCTGCTGCTTTTTTCAATAGTCATTTTTGTTCATTATTCTTTTTTTAAATTATTATTTTATTGCTTTGACATTATTGTTTATTATTTCTTCATGCCTTAACGTTTTTTTTGAAATTCATGTTTAATGCTGTGCCAAACCAGATCTCAGGCAGCTGTTGCTGAGTTTCTTGCTGGAGGGAAGTGAGACACTCACAGGAAGTCTGACTGCTTTTTGGAGGGCTGGAGAAAGGGGTTATTTTTGCTCCAAAATAGAAATGAGAAGTGTTGGAAATGCTCAGCAAGTCTGGCGGCATCTGTGCAGAGAGAAACAGAGGTCAGTGACCCTTCGTCAGAGCTAGTGCAGATCGTGGACCTGAAGCATTGGCTCTGTTTCTCTCTCCATAGATGCTGCCTGGCCTGCTGAGTATTTCCGTTATATTTTAGGTTTCCAGCATCTGCAGTACTTTGCTTACCTACTATGTGCTCCATGATGGGCATTTGTAAATGTGGTTAGTTTCAATTTAAAATGAAAAAATATTTCTCACTCAACGCAAAGTGTAATTATTCTGTTAACAAAGTCCACTTGTGTGGGTAGAAATAACACATGATTGCAGGTGAATTGGTTGGTGCTAATTTACTGGAAGGTTTTGCCATTTTTAAACTTGGAAGTGAAACCAGGAGTCATGCACCTATAAAATGGTCCCTGTTAGTTCAAGATGTTCTCATTTGTACATGGGATTGTTGTTTGTGGTGATTGTGAGGTTCAAATCTTTTGGATGTTATGGCTTGGATATTGCTTAGAGCTAGGTTCAAAGGGATGGAGTTGGCTGCATAATATGAATGACAGAGCTGTGTGTAATTGTTTGACAAAGCTGTGGTTGTAAAATGTATCCTACCGAAATCAGGGCTTTTGATGGGGCTTTATAAATAGAGGCATAGAATACAAAGGCCAAGAAGTTTTGCTAGACCTATATGAAACAGTTCAACCTCACTATGGCTGTGGTTCCCAATTCTGGACATCCAAAAGATGTGAGGAGGAAGGTTAAAGGTGGGGGTGGGCGGGTGGTGTGAGATAAGAGAACCAGAAACAGGAGAAGCACCAAGGCCCATGATTGCTATCCATGGCTTTGGTTGAAGGCACAGCCAGCAAAGGTGGATTGATTAAAATCAGAGCTGTTCAAGGAGCCATAATGAAACACAAAGATCTCCGAGGGTTGTGGGGCTGGAGGAGATTACAGAGATGGGGAGGGACGAAGCCATGGAGAGATCTGAAAACAAGGATGAGAATTTTAATATAAAAGCAAAATACAGCAGGTGCTGGAAATCTAGAACAAAAACAAAAATACCTGGAAAATCTCAGCAGGTCTGAGAGCATCTGCGGAGAGGAATACAGTTGACATTATGAGTCCTTATGACCCTTCATCAGAACTAAGACATATAGAAATGAGATGAATTATAAGCTGGTAGAGGGGGGTGGGTGGGACAGGTAGACCTGGATAGAGGGCCAGTAATAGGTGGGGGGCCAGGAAGAGACTGCCAAAGATGTCATAGACAAAAGGACAAAGGGGTGTTGACGGTGGTGATATTATCTAAAGGGTGTGCTAATGGGGACATTAAGGGAAGCAAGCTAGTTGCAGATGGCCCTAGTGAGGGTCGGGTGGGGGGAAGGGATCAAAATGGGTTAAAAGGTGGAGGTGAAACAATAGATCGAAATAAATTTAAAAATAGGAGGGAAAAGAAAACATTTTATAGTTGTAAAAAAATGATAAATTATTAGCAAAAGGGGGATCGGAAAGGGGCTGGGGTTGGAGGAGAGAGTTCATGATCTGAAATTGTTGAACTCAATATTCAGTCCGGAAGGCTGTAAAGTGCCTAGTCGGAAGATGAGGTGCTGTTCCTCCAGTTTGCGTTGAGCTTCATTGGAACAATGCAGCAGGCCAAGGACGGACAGATTGAGGCTTTTCCGGACTAGGCGATATTGTAGATCAGCGAGCGCAGGAGCACAGCAAGACTTCAGTAAATGAGCCACAGCTGCACCAGAACGCTCCTCTTCCAAAGTCACAATGGATGGTCACGGAGAACCCCTGTCTTGAGGCACACGGTAAGAGAACTACCAGGGAAGAGATGAAAACATTAACATTTGGAGATGGCCTTCAAACTGAGGATGAACACAAGATAGCGAAAATTCTGAATGACTACTGCCTCCAGATATTCACGGGTAAGGCATGAATATATTTTTCCCAAAGAAAACAGTCCAAAAGCAAAACCCGAGACTTTGATGTAAACAAAATGAAAATCCTAGACATGCTGAAAGAGCTTAAAACAAATAAATCCTCAGGGTTAGATGGCGTTGAACTCAGAATGTCGAGAGAGACTAGAGTTGGTTTGTGAAGCACTGACCATCACTATGAGGGTGTCAGTGGGATCTGGGAAAAGAATCAGTAGATTGAGAACAAGGCACTGTTACATCCATATTCAAAAAGGTGAGAAAACAGACTAGGTTGGCTACGGGCCTTTGAGTCTGAGTTGGGGGGAAAATAATGGAATTGTCTATGAAGAGCGAAGTGACCATGTAGGGCCCCCATCCTTACAACCCCCCGAGATCTCAGAGGGTAGTGCGACTTTGGAATTCACTGCCTCAGAAGAAGGTGAAGGCAGGGTCATTGAATATCTTTAAGACGGTGGTAAATGGATTCTTGTTAGGCAAGGAAATCAAAGGTTATCAGCCTACAAATCCTTCCACCACTGTTCCCCAAAAGGTAAAAAAGCGTGTGCAAAGATGCGCTTTTTAAAAAAATCACTTCACCATTGGTGGCTATGCCTTTAACTGCCTGGGCCCTAAGCTCTGGCATTCCCTCCCTAAATCTCTCTACCTCTGTCTCCTCCTCGAAATCTACCCCTTTGAACAAACTTTGGGTCAGCTGTCCTGACATCTCCTGTGCGGTCCAGTGTCAAACGTTGCTTGATAATCACTCATGTGAAGTTCCTTGGGACGTTTCACCATGTTAAAGGCACTATATAAATGCAGGCCATTGTATTTAATTGCACAGCAACAATACAGTAAGCAGCAAGCAAGCTGGCTTCACTCAGCTATTACAATTCCCATGGAGAACGATAACTTTTTAAAAGAGATATGAATTTCTCAGATTATGAGAAAGGTAAGATTTTATGTTTTAAGACTGTTACTGTAACAAACTGAAATTAACATAACTAAACATTACTGAGTAGGCAACTAATACACAAAAGTACAGAAAATGTACTTTGCCCAGTAACTTATTTACACAACTAAAAATCCCATGGCACATTTATACACTCAGCAAATACGTATCCTTGCCAATAAAGTCCCAAACTCCTCCTGGCTTCCAACAGGATCCCTTCTCCCAGCCACTCCACGGCAAGTCTTTAGTGTCCTTTGAAAGTTCCTTTACTCAATCTGCTGAGTTTCATTGAACTGACTTCCAGCAACAAAGCACCCTATGGTGATTCCTTCGTCTTTAAATCTCTACAAGTCCCGTTTCTTCAAACAGGGAATCTATTCTCACCAGCATTCTGCTTGGTGATTAACAGAAGAACAATCTTTACCATTGCTTGGCACAGCAGCAGCTGTTTTTCAAGTCTTCCTGTCCAGGACTCTCTGTCTGTCTGACTCTGTAAATCTGTGTGCAGGAAAACCAGATGCCCCTCTTTTGTGTCAACATGTGAAAATTATGTGTCTCAGCCTGATCCTCTATCCCCATGACAACCAAATCACATGGGCCTGTCTCCGGGTAGAGTTCAGCATGATCACTGTCCCCCATTTGAGGGCAAAACTATGCAGGGAGAATGGGAATGGGTAACCACCAGACAGTCAAGAAGAAAAAGGCAGGTAGTGCAGTAGTCCCATGAGCACATTTCATTCTCCAACCAGTATTCAGGGGTTATACAGATGAAAGTGATGATTCACCTGGCAAGTGTAGCCAGAGCCAAGTCCATTGCACCATGGCTGGCTCAAATGAATTACCATTCTACTAGCTTGTCTTTTTCCTTTTGCAGTTCTACACTAACCTCCTCACAGTTCACAATAATTCCAAGTTTTGTATCATCTGCAAATTTTGAAATTGTGCCCTGTACGCCAGGGTCTAGATCATTAATATATATCAGGAAGAACAGGGGTCCTAACACCGACCCCTGTGGAATTCCACTATAAACCATTCTCCAGTCCGAAAAACAACCTTTAACCACTACTCTCTGTTTCCTGTCACTCAGTCAATTCCATATCCATGTTGCTGCTGTCCCTTTTATTCCATAAGGTCTAACTTTGCTCACAAGTCTGTTGTGCAGCACTGCATCAAACGCCTTCTGGAAATCCATGTACACCACATCAACAGCATTATCCTCACCAACCTTCTCTGTTACCTCATCAAAAACTCCAGCAAGTCAGTCAAAGGCAATTTTCTTTTAACAAATCCATGCTGGCTTTCCTTAATTGACCCACGTTTTCCCAAACTATTGTTTCTTCTAGAAGCTAGGGAAACTTGAATTCATGGCACTTATCCTATTGAGATCAGTAGAGTCACTAATCATACCTTTCACCCTCCCCTAGATCACATGACATGGGCTAGAAGCGGAACCTTTACCGAAGATGATTGAATTGCTTGTGCCTTTCGGCTCCTGCACCAGAACACTCTAACAAGAGAGCAGAGCTTCTTCGGAACGATGCAATAATGTCAGCTAAAGTCCCCTCGATAAAAAGGAAAGGACTGCAAACCATGACAATTCAGTAAGAGTTGATTTGCAACAGGAGGTAAAGGGTTTTCAAAAAAATAAAATGTGATCTTGACAGAAATAATCAGGCACCGGATTTGATTTTTCAAACCGCATTTCAGCTCTGAATTTACATTGTGCAGTCACATTCAATTGATTCATGCATTCATATTAAATTCTAGTTTAGCAAAAGGCATTAATCGATATTAATGTTTTCTGTTCTTTGCCAATATTCACACAGTTTGCAAAAAGTCCAAGCGCAACTTGCAAAATGTAACGCTGCAACTTATTAATTCAGCATCTGTAACAATGAGAGCCCTTCGAACTTAATCCACATTATTGTGATGGTCAATTTTATTAGGGAGAGACTCGGCTTTTATTTAAACTTCATTTTTGAGATATGGGCTTGTAGGCAAGAGCTCAGAGTCATGATTAGAAGTCACTGATAAATCCAATAGGGAATTCAGGAGAAACATCTTTTCCCAGAGAGCGGTGAGAATGTAGAGCTCTGTACCACAGGGAGTAATTGAGGTCAACAACACTGATGCGTTTATAAGGAAAAGCTAGATAAACACGCGAGTGAGAAAGGACACATTGATGGGGTGAGATGAAGAGGGGTGGAAAGAATCTCGTGTTGGGCTGAGTGGCCTGTTCATTTGCTGTAAATGCTTTGTAACTTTGTAATCTGGGCTTCACTGGTAAGGCCAGCAATTTGTTGCCCAAGATAAAAGCAAAATACTGTGGATGCTGGAAATCTGAAATAAAAACAGAAAATACTGGATAAACTCAGCAGGTCCGACAGCTTCTGTGGGAAATGAAGCAGAGTTAACATTTCGAGTCCGTGCAACTCTTCTTCAGAAGAGATGTGAAATGATGGCAGCAACACGCTTGCTGACCCCAGTGGGAGTTGGCCCCCTTAAAGCTCCTCTAAAACACTGCGACAGAATCTCGTGAGACCTACCTGCCCACTCTACACCAAATAACCTCTGTAGCAAAAGATAGCGCAGGGGACCAGGGTGAGTTCTTTACCACTGGGGTGAGGGGAATTGGAGAAGTTCTGGGAATATAGTCAGAGAATCGCCTGCTCACTGCATATCCCACTCAATCGTCAGGAATTTCAATCCACCATGTACCATGCGATTGTTAGAAACACCACAGCTAAATGGAAAACCCAGATCTGCCCCTCGCCAGCATCACCCTCAACCTACACACATTCTGGTCAGCCCCCTAAAACTCTGCATGAATTAAAAAACAACCCTCACTACTAGGCCAGCCCTAATTTTTTGGTGGGCCTACATGCTAAGATACAAGAGAGCCACACGTCCGCATTCCCTCCCAGCATACCCCATCCACCTCCCCTCCGCCCTCCCCTCTGCAGCACATGGGTTAGAGGGCAATGCTTATCGCCAGTTTGCATTACGCTTTGACAGGGTTTTTAATCATATCCTTGTCCATGTGAGTGAGTCCTATGTGGGGGCTCTTCTTTCACATTTTCCACATCTTTCTTTAAGAGTTTTATATTCTTCAGCTCCCTGAGGCAGATCTCCGCCTTCCGGGGAGCTTTCATCGCGCGCCTCCCCCCCAATGCATGCACGGACGTCAGTGCGCGCCCTCCTCCTGACCCCTGCCCCGGCAGCGCTGAGCTCCTCAGCACAGCTTTCATGCTGGCTAGCCGTTAACTAGCCAGCCAGCGTGAAATCGCGGTGGGGGACAGATCGAGGGTGGCGGACCATTCCCTGGCTGCTCCGGGGTCCGCCCACAACGCCCACCGCGCCCGTTCGACGACCCGAAAATCCCGCCCATAAAGCCGAAGAAACTGCGGGACGCAATCCCAATCTGAATGATGCTAAAGGAGGCATGAAGGACCTAAAGAAGGATTAGCTTTTCTATTGGACCTTCCATTTCCTCAGGATATCCCAAATCACTTTACAGCCAACTGAACAATTGTTTTTAAATATAGCCACTGTGGTAATGTAGGAAATGCAGCAGCCAAGTTGCGCACAGCAAGATCCCACAAACAGCAACGTGTTAATGACCAGAGAATCTGCTTTCCAGTGGCGTTTCTTTGAGGGCTAAATATTGGTCAGGATGCTGGGGAGAACCCCCCTGCACTTCTTCAAAATAGTGCCACGGGTCCGGTGGCGAGGAATCCGGGGAACTTTATTTTTGGAAGCTCACACTTGGCACAAACTTTAGTTTACAAAACAGTGGAGCCACCTCCCAGGATGAAATGTGTCCTTGGTAACAAAAATCCGAGTCTAGATAGTTAAGGATAGTGACCCCAGCTCAAACCGTTGGTCGATAGGACCCAGCTGGGACAGCCGAGCATGAAGGAAGATGTTCAGAGAGACAAGGGGTTCTCTGCTCCAGAAGAGAGAAAGCTGATGGGTGACCTGATACAGGTCTTTAAAATTGGGAAGGTTTTTTTTTTGCAGGGTCAATGTCAAAAAATTGTTTTCACTTGCATGAAGTCCAAAGTTAGGAGCCATTAATATGGGATAGCTACTAATAATCCAATCAGAAATTCAGAAGAAACTTCTTGACCCAAAAAGCGTTGAGAACGTGGAACCCATTACCACAGGGAGCGGTTGAGGCAAATAACATTGATGCGCTTAAGAGGGAGCTGGATAAATGCATGAGGGGAAAAAGAAGAGATAAGATATGTTGATAGGGTGAGATGAAGTAAATAGGGTGGGAGGTGGCTCATGTGGAGCATGAACACCAGCATGGACCAATTGGGCCAAATGGCCTTTTTCTATGCTGGAAATATATAATGATTGTAAGTTAAACCATTTCTTACTGTTATGGGGATCATGTGACAGTACAGACAAATCGACCCTAAGCACAGGGAATCTTAGGGGCGGAGATTTTTAGCCTTGGTCTTGGAACAAGCATGTAGCTTAGCTGGAATCTGTCAATAAAGTTTACTGTTTCTTACAAGAAACTAGCCCTGCATTCCAAGTTTATTACAAAATACTATATAATTCCTTCAATTCTTAAGCACACATTGCTCCCATTATAAGAACAATCATCCTGCTCAGAAACTTTGATCCAACAATATTTTCCTCCTGCGAGCAGCACACGGTACAATTGTTACATATAATATAAACGTGAATGTCAACCCTTGAAAATTCAAATTAATAAAAACTGGAATTATCACAATGACAGGTTAAACATTTCAGGTTTGAAAGAACTTTAGTTGAGGGCCTCGCCTGAAAATTTCGCAATTTTCTTTTCTTTTTAATGTTTCTACCATCTCGGTCTCTGGTTAGATAATGTAACGGTGCTACAAAGCATTGTTTATCTTTGCACTGGCACGATGTAGTTTTACTGCTTAAAAACCCAGCAGTCCCGCCACCTGCCTGAAAGGGCCTGGCTTATTCCTGAGCTTGGAGCCAGACAGGGAGACTCAATGAACGGCCCTTACAACGATATTTTTGAAAAGCCACTAATTAAAACTCGCCTGTCCTTCACATCTGCATGGTTTCCAGCCCGCCCTGTAGGTCCCCATATTGTCAAGGTGATTAATAATTGGTAGGAATTAAAGGACTTAGGACAACATATCATTTGACCAGATTTAAGAGGAGGTGACTGAGCAGAGCGGCATCACCTGGGGGGTGGCCTGTGTCAAAGGTCACTTGTAATAGGGCCTCTCGCATTCTCCAGACCTGTAAATGAGGTGAGGGGATGATATGCTCCACTACACACTCTATCTGATGTCCTCACCAAACAAACTGCTCAGCCCATACCCATGGCCACTGATCCAGAGATGCCTGCTACAGACACTTGTCTCAAATTTTCTACCTCACCTCACCCATCATCTGCATTTAAAACAAAGATTAAGCACAATCCTCTTCAGCCCAGTTAAAGTGGCTTCCAAATACTGCCTAGAGAGTTTCTAGGCTAGAATCCAGTTAATTTGCCTTTCACAAGCATGTACACTGTGTTCACCCTCTCTCTCTCTCTCTCTCTCTCTATATAATGAGCGTTGCTGTATGTGTAAGAGTTGTACAGTATATGGCTTAAACTGTATCATGATGAGTCAAGACAAGAACTACCTCAACTGGTATGGGGATTAAACCTATGCTGTTAGAGTTATTATACACCACACTCTAACCACATAGCCAGCTGAGCTAACCAGCCCATCATATGCTGTGGTTTTTAAAATATTCATTCATGCGATATGGGCGTTGCTAGCTAGCTAGGCCAGCATTTATTACCCATCCATAATTTCCTTCAAGAACTGACTGGCTTGCTAGGCCGTTTCAGAGGGCATTTAAGAGACAACCACATTGCTGTGGGTCTGGAGTCACATGTAGGCCAGACCAGGTAAGGACAGCAGATTTCCTTCCCTAAAGGACATTAGTGAACCACATGGGTTTTTACAACATCATTGGACTTTTAATTCCAGATTTTTTAAAATTGAATTCAAATTTCACCATTTGCTATGGAAGGATTCAAACCCCGGTCCCCACAGTATTACCCTGAGTCTCTGGGTTATTAGTCCAGTGACAATACCACCACGCCACCGCCTCCCATAAATAATATATAAATAATAACCAAAATAAAAGGATTGAGGATGTTTGTCTGTTCTCGAATACAGAGGTCGTTTTTATTCCTGGTGGGATTGTGTTCCACTGAGTCTATATGAGGGTAGTCACAGGAGGCCCGGGTCATTTCACCAGCTGGCTGCTTGCCTACTTCCTGGCCAAAGCAAACAGAGAGTGATTGCCCGATAATTAACTTGAGGTCATCCAGAACTCTGTTGTCCATATCAGAACTCGCACCAAGTCGCTTATACCTAACAACCCTGTGTTCGCTGACCTACATTGGCTCCCTATCCACCAATGTCGTGCTCTTCAAATTCTTCCCTGTTTTCAAATCCCTCGATGGTATCATCCTTCCCTATCTCTGTAACCTCCTCCATCTCCACAACTCTCTAAGATCTTCTATTCTGAACTCCTGAGCATTCCCTTCATCATTGGTGGCTGTGCCTTCAGGAATTCCCTCCCTAAATCGCTCCACCTCTTTCTGCTCCTTTCAAACTCCCCTAAAACCTACCCCTTTGACCAAACTTTTGGTAACCTGTCCTAATATCTCCTTATGTTTCTCAGTTTTGCTCAGTAATTACTCCTGTCAAGTGCCTAGGAACATTTTACTATATTAAAGGTGCTATATAAGTGCAAGTTGTTGTTGAATAACTCCAGCCCCAATGACAGCATCGGAGCTTAATCTGCATACTTAAAGGAGGACCTGCCCGCTTCTAGTTTTTTGGGAAGGAAAACAAGCGGATAAACCCCTCTTCCTATTTATCCCTTACCTGACTGGTTTCAATCAGAAAGGAGAAGATGGTTAAAGTTGTCCAAGGCCTTCTCGAGCTCAAATGACGAGGGTTCTTCATCTAACTCATCCATGACAGGAAGCTGCAGGAGAGCATCAAGCATGGACTGGGAGATAGCTGTCTCACAGGAGTACAGCTACTGTACTGCAGCCTGTAGCGTTCAGCCTAACAGGACATCTGTTTAATTCTGTCGGTGAGTACGTCACCATCTGCTGACTTCAGCTGAGCAACTTTGGTGATGTTAGGACCAAGCGCCCTCTTGATCCCTTCATATGTAGCTCCTAGATTTCTGCTGTCACAGGAAGTTTGGATTTTCATGACATAAGTTGTTCCAGTGTTTATTTGCACAGTGTCTCCCTGTATTTTACATGGCTATCTTGGCTACTTTCAGGTTGTGCTGTGTTTTAGCTGTTAGGTTTACGATGGGCATCAAGTCGGCTTCATTTTTTACATCAGTGACAGATCAGTTAGCTGAGTGGGTCTCAAACTAGTCCTTGTTATGGGTTCCGTTTTTACAAAATGATATTTTCATAGATGTTTGAGCTTAGTGATGACCAAGCTTTATTGACACTAGCATCAGTGCTACCGGGTGAACCTTTGGCGGGTAGCTATTGTTCTAGTGACAGTGCAAGGTGCTGGTATTTGGCATCATTGCTTGAGCAAGGGAAGTTGATGTATGGCGGGACATCATGTTTGGAATTGTGAAAATTTCAGGGATGTACCTTCACTCTGCCACTGACAGGAGAGGTGTCTCAATGTGCATTGTGTTAGGTGCAGGTATAGGGAACACTGTGCAGATTATGCCCTCTCATGATGACCAGGCCTAGTTGGTGCCAAATAAATAGATTGAGACTAACAAAGGTGGAATAACCTCAAGCATCAAGACAGGAAAACAGGACACAGCTGGGACTGCATTTTAAAAGACCATCTATCCAGGAGAACCATTTTGGTCAGGAGAGTTCATTCAGTTAGAATTGAAGGAGTGAGATTGCTGGACTTTCTATGTAGTGAACTAGAATACAAGGGAGTTGAAGTCAGCGAACAAAGCCCTGGGTAGACCACACCTGGCATTACTGTGAGAGTCCTGAGCACCACACCTTAGGAAGGATATATTGGCCATGGAGGGAGTGCAGTATAAGTTTACCAGAGTGATACCTGGATTCCAAGGGTTAAACTGCAAGGAGAGATTGCACAGACTAGGATTGCATTCCCTGCAATTTAGATAGTTCAGGGGTGATTTGAGCGACATTTTCAAGATATCAATAGAAAATGATAGGAGAGGTAGAGAGAAACTACTTTCACCGATTGGGGAATCTAGAGGCCAGAGTCTAAAAATTAGAGCCAAACCTTTTGAAATTCGGAAATGCTCTCACGCAAAGGGTGGTAGAGGTGTAGTAATCACTTCCACAGATGACAATTGATACCAGATCAATTGTTAATTGCAAATCTGGGATTGATAGATTTTTGTTAACCAAAGGTATTAATGGATGTGGGGCAATATGGAGTTAGGTCACAGATCAAACACAGTCTTATTGAATTGATGGCAGAGGCTCAAGGGGCTGAATAGCCTCCTCCTTTCCTATGTTCCTAAGAGAAGCCACGTACTATCAGAAATTAAGTAGAAATGATTCTACACTTGGAATCACAGGCCATTTGCATTTTTATGGCACAGTTCCATTTTTGAGGCATTATCATCATAGACAGATGGTCTGAAAGCTGCATGTGGGCATTTGATTGGACCCTGGAGACTTGTGAAGGCTTCCATCAGCTTTCATTTGCTGTTGTTGACCTGGGATCTATCACCTCCAACGCACAACATGACTTGGATCCTCAGTGATGCCAGTTCCATTGCATATTTCTGGGTGGCATGAAATGATATTGAAGCAGGCACATACTGATGTGTCCTTAATAACATTTCTTTTGAGGTCTTGGCACAGGCAATGGGGCCAATTGCTTTTATTATTTTAAGTGAGGCTGGGAGTCACCCAAGAACAGAAAACCTTTCTTGGAGATAACTTTTAACACTGACTTTTATTAACTGACTTCAAGAAATCACAATTATTCTCGATCTTGTGTAACTCCAGCATTTTGAAATTCTGCATTTTGAAATTTTCAGCGTGAATATGTTGGCACTGCACTTGTGCAGCATTCCAGTGTGCTACTTGTTTAACAAGTGCTAATGTCAACAACTCTGCTAAAATAACGCACGTAGGTATTTTTACACAAGCGCATTAACTAGTAAGCTAGTAGTGGGGCTCAGCAGCTTTTCAGCATTTGTGTGTCAGCCGTAGTTCAATAGGTAGTACTCTTGCTGCTAAGTCAGAAATTTCCGGGTTCAAGTCCCACTTGAGCCTCTGGAGTGACGACAAAGGCCCCGGGTTAGAGAGTGGGGACAAATGTCATTCCGGATCCTTCACATGATTGCAACACAATGACTGCATCTGCGATGTATGTGCATGCACACGTCAAATGATGACAAGAGTTGGCGCAACTCTGCTCCCCCTGTACCCAGTAGCTCCTGCCTCCCCTTGCTCAGACTCAAGCGAAAGCAATAACTGCTTGGACATAAGTAATAGTCCAGGAAACTGCCTTCAGCAGAGGGGGAGAGAAAAATTGAAGGGAGAAAATAGAAAAATAAAAACAGGGTTGCTGATTGTCTGGACCTAGTCCCCACCTAAAAGGCAAACTCTTTAAATAACACTTAATGAGCTGACATATTGAAGGGGCGGAGTGGAAGAACAGGCTTTGATATGCTAAAGTGATGGAAGCAGCCATTCTCTCAGCACTCACTCCAGCGTGACAGAATCTATGGCAGGGGAGTCGTGCAAGATGCAGTTCAACAGAATTTACACGCAGCTTTAACCCTCCAGATTCAATGCCAAAATCAACATGAAAATGACATCTTGTGCCAGGGCTCAAGTCTTCTGCACCGGTGATCTTTGAAAAATAAACAAAATTAATCAAGCTGCGGTGAGTGGCACGGACTTAACTTGGCTCTTCCAAATCTGATTTGTCTGAAATAATGATGTTACATCAGTGCGCAGCAAGATCAGCACAGTTAAGGCCATAAGAGCTGATCAATTTGTTGATAGGATTTTAAAGAGCTCCAGTACACTCCCTTGATGGTTCAGTAGATAAGTACACATAATAGTGTGCTACAGACCGACAATGTAACATGTTTGAGTCCCGCTCTTTGATGAGGCGTGTACACTATGCCAAGGCATCAGTTGGGATCTTTCAACTTGTCTCACTGCCTATGGGGCTAAGGAGGGAGAATAAATCAGGCTGTTTTTTTAAAAATACAATCAAACCAAGTTCCTGGTCCTAATCAGCATTTAACGACTAAACCTACCCACAGGTCATATTTCTCAGATTATCTTATTTCTGAGATGAAAAACAACAGCGATATTGATCCTGTGATCCTGGTTCTCATCTGATGAATTTATATTATGTGCCACCGGTAAACATTGGCTGGCTTGAACTCTTCACTCCTGCATTTCGAGCAATTCAAATAGCTCACAGAGAGATTGCATCACAAAAATCAATGAATTATTATCCCATGTGAGTGAGAGAGACAGTTTGAAACGAGCTCGGGTCAGAAAGGAATGGGCACCAGTCACAGCAAGATGCAGAGGCCAGAGCCAACACAGCAGAGAGAGACGGGGAGAAATTCAGACTCTGGGCAATATCAGACAAATTGTGATACAAATCTCCTGGTTTTTCCACATTCATTTGAAGTCAATAGCAATGAAGACTATGAGAGATGTAGAGCAGCCCCATGATCTGTTATCCTCCATTACACACAGCACCACAAAGTGAAAATGATCCCCGCTAGGTGTAATCTGTTATATTTGGGATTTGTTATTTTGATCCAAGATGATACCGGGCGATAGCAATCACATGATCAATGTCAGCCTTGGATTGTTTTTAAAGCTTTTGCTTGATCTTTTATTTATCGAATGATTGAATCACAGAATGGTTACAGCACAGGAAGAGGCCATTTGGTCTGTCATATCCATGCTGGTTCACTGCAAGAGCTGGACAGTGGGTCCCACTCCCCCACCTTTTCCCCATTCCCCTGCAAATATTTTCTCTTCAGATAATCATCCAATGCACTTTTGAAACTCTGCCTCCATCACACTCTCAGGCAGTGCATTCCAGACACCAACCCCTTGCTGCATAAAATAACTTTTCCTCATGTTTCTATTGGTGCTTTTGCCATTCACCTTAAATCAGTGTCTGCTGGCTCCCACCAATTGAAGCAGTTTCTATTTACTCTGTAGACCCTTTATGATGATTTTGAACACTTCAATCAAATCTCCTCTTAACCTTCTCTTCTCCAAGGAAGACAGCCCCCAGCTTCTCCAATCTAGCCACAGAACTGAAGTCCCTCATCCCTGGAACCATTCTTGTAAATCCTTTCTACATCCTCTCAAAAGCCTTCACCTTCTTCTGAAAGTGTGATGCCCAGAACTGGGCTCGATATTCCTGTTGAAACCAAATGAGTGTCTTATAAAAGGTTCACAGTATCTTCCTTTCCATTTATTTTCATTATTGCCTCCATTGTCTATTCAATTCTTTAACTTTTCACTTCCAGTTTCAGACTCAGTTCCCTAATTGTGACAGTTGCCAGCGAGCTGTTTCCAGGCTGACCCTGGGTTGATTGCTAAGAGGTTTGTGACTGGGCCCTGGGTCGGCCCACCCACCTGATTACTCACTGGGGGTAAACTGGGTCTTTGCCTGATGATGGTATGGTTGGTGCATATAAACAATTTCTTGGTGTTCCTTGGTGTAGTTGATCTGCAGCATAGAACACCAGGTCAGTACTACAGTTTGTTTCCAGTTTGGAGGCCAAGTTTGGCAGGGCTCCTGAGAGCCCACACAATCCTAAAGAAGGCTCAAGTGCTTTCCCGTCTGATTTCATCCGATTATCTCAAATTTCTCTTCACAGTTAGGAGAACTTAAAGACAAACTTCTAAAAGATGTTTCTGAAGTGAATACTTCAGATTAAATGTATATTGCTACGCACACACACTCTCACACACTCATATTCTCACATACGGACTTGCCTACATACACAAACACTAACATTCCAATACACACGTGCGCATGCACACAAATGCACACACACACCCATTCTCTCTCTCTCGCTCTCTCTCTCGATCTCCCTCTCCCTCTCTCTCTCTCACTCTCTCTGGCACACACACATACAAATATACTCACAGAGCATTTAGAAATGCATAATATACGCAAGCAGAGTCAGCATGGCTTCATGAAGGGGACATGCCTGACAACTTTACTAGAATCCTTTGAGGAGGTAACAAGCAGGATAGATAAAGGGGAACCATTAGATGTAATATATTTGGATTTCCAAAAGGCATTTGATAGGGTATCGCACGTAAGGCTACTTAATAAGATAAGAGCCCATGGTGTTGGGGGTAGTATATTAGCATAGATAGAGGACTGGCTAACTAATAGAAGACAGAGAGTTGGGATAATGGGGGCATTTTCAGGATGGCAACCGGTAACTAGTGGAGTGCCACAGGGATCAGCGCTGGGGCCACAATTATTTATAATATATATTAATGACTTAGATGAGGGAAGTGAATGAACTGTTGCCAAGTTTGCAGATGGCACAAAAATAGGTGGGAAGGCAAGTGGTGAGGTCAACACAAAGAGTCTACAAGGGGATATAGACAGGTTAAGTGAGTAGGCAAAAACTTGGCAGATGAAATACAATGTGGGAAAATGTGAGGTTATGCACTTTGGCAGGAAGAATAGAGGAGCTGAATATTATTTAAATGGAGAAAGACTGAAGAAAGCTGCAGCACAGAGGGATTTGGGGGTCCTCGTGCATGAATCCCAAAAAGCTAGCATATAAGTTCAGCAAGTAATAGGGAAAGCAAGTGGAATGTTGGCCTTTATTTCAAAGGGAATGAAGTACAAAAATAGGGAAGTCTTGCTAAAACTATACAAGGCACTTGTTAGACCACTTGTTAGAATACTGTGAACAGTTTTGGTCCCCTTATCTAAGGAAAGATGTACTGGCATTGGAGGCAGTCCAGAGAAGATTCACTAGGTTGATCCTGGGCATAGAGGGACTTTCTTATGAGGAGAGGTTGAGTAGGTTGGGCCTGTACTCACTGGAGTTTAGAAGAATGAGAGGTGACCTTATTGAAACATATAAGATTCTTAGGGGGCTTGACAGGGTAGATGCTGTTCCCAGGGTAGATGCTGCTGGAGCAGACTCGATGGGCCGAATGCCTACTTCTGCTCCTACGTCTTATGGTCTTATGGTCTCTCACACACATACATACTCACAAATTTACATGCACACTTCCAACTCATTTGCAGAGTCACTCTTGAACTCAAATTCCCTTTACAGCCTTCTCAAAATGTTAGTTTAAAGTTGCTGCTTAGGGATACCTTACATTTGTACAAACAATTGTCTAAATTTGCTTGGGTTGGAGATGTAGGGAACCATGGGTCATTTGATTGCAATATGATGTTCAGGTGGGCGTGATGATCTATTCAGATGCGATTTATGTTATTGTGCCATGCTTTTTCCAATGAAAAAAGGCTTGCCAAATATCTTTTCACAAAGATGTTGCCCCTTCACCCCATGTTCATTTATTATATTGTTTTCCTGGCATTTTCTTGAATGAATGGAAATTAGAAAATTTAAGTTGGTTGCACCCACAATTGTGTTGCAGGTACTTACAAAAGCAGGACCAAGATACGCTCTGGTGCTACTTAACAGAAGAGAGAAGGCCTTTCCACCTTGACCTCCTAGCTCATGCTGAGGTTACATATTGGGGCATTCGAATTATAGAATAACACAGCACAGGAGGAGGCCCATCAGCCCATCGTACCTATGCTAGCTCTTTGAAAAAGCTATCCAATTAGTCCCATTCCCCTGCTCTTTCCCCATAGTTTTGTATATCTTTCCCCTTCAAGTATTTGTCTAATTCATCTTTTGAAAGTTGCTACTGGCTTTGCTTCTGGCAGTCATTCCAGATCACCTGAATGAGTGCAGCTCCAACAACACTCAAGAAGCTTGACACCATCTAGGACAAAGTAGTCCACTTGATTGGCACCCCATCCACAAACATCTACTCCCTTCACCACGGACGCACAGTGACAGCAGTGTATACCATCCACAAGGTGCACTGCAGAAACTCGCCAAGCCTCCTTAGGGAGCACCTTCCAAACCCACAACCACTGCCATCTAGAAGGACAAGGGCAGCAGACACACGGGAACACCACCACCTGCAAGTTCCCCTGAAAGTCACTCACCATCCTGATTTGGAAATATATCGCCGTTCCTTCACTGTCACTGGGTCAAAATCCTGGCACTCCCTCCCTAACAGCACTGTGGGTGTACCTACACCACAGGGACTGCAGCGGTTCAAGAAGGCAGCACATCACCACCTTCTCAAGGACAACTAGGGATGGGCAATAAAAACTGGTCCAGCCAGCGAAGCCCACATCCCGTGAATGAATAAAAAAAATCACACTGTGTAGCAAAATGTTTCCAAATCTCGCTCCTGGTTCTTTTATCAATTACCTTAAGTCCATGTCTTCTGGTTACCAACAATCCTGCCACTTTCTTTGTAACATTCACAGCAATGGTTTATACTTCTGCTCTCAGAGAATTGATGGTATCCTTTAATCAGGTTGCCTTCTCTTCTCCATTTTTCAATACATTTTGCAATGTCAATAACTTGTATTCATAGGATGCTTCACCAGAGCACTACAAAACAAAACTTGATACCGCGACACATAGTAGGACAGGCGATCAAGAACTTGGTCAGAGGTAGATTTTAAGGAGTGTCTTAAAGGAGGAAAGAGAGGTAGAGATTTAGGGAGGGAATTCCAGAGCTTAGGCCCCAGGCAGCTGAAGGCACGGCCACCGAAGGTGGAGAGATGGGAAATCGGGAATGTGCAAGAGGCCGGAATTAAAGGAGTACCAATATCTCGGAGGGTTGTCGGGCTGGAGGAGGTTACAGAGATAGAGAGGGGGAAGGACATGGAGGGATTTGAAAACAAGGAAAAGAATTTTAAAATTGAGGCTTTGTTTATCTGGGAGCTAATGTAGGTCAGCTTTAAAAAAAAACCCAGTACATTTTACCTCAGAACTACCTTTCTCTCAGTCCTTTTCTGTCCTTGACTTCTCTCCCCATTTGGTTTTGAATGCTGTTCAATCGTGCATGCCTAATTGGTGGTAGCTGCATGGCACCAAAACCAAAGATCATTCTTGTTTTCAACTAATTGCCACATATACACTTTGTAGCGAAGCCCACAAGATAGTAATAAGGGGCTGTGCGCTCATGGCTAATTTGTCAGCTCCCTAACATAGGATCCACAAAGTCGGTTTTACTGCCACCACCAGCAGCTTGACTCAGATGGGCTGACTTGTCACAAGCCAGCAACTATATGAAAGGTCTTCTGATCCGTGTGGTTCAGCAGTATGCATTTACCCACTGATTCACTGGCACTTTTCAGAAGTCATAGTTAACATATAATTTTATATACTTCAAACAGCAGCAGGCTAGAAGGCTATAATTCAGCTGTGCGAGCTTCCATCGTGTGTGAACACCCTCAGAGTCCTGAAACTGAACCATATCCCAACAAAATGGCAGCGAGCGTGATAAGGAACTGATTATCTGTTTCTGTGATGTTGATTGAGGGGATAAATTTTAGCCAGGACATCGAGAATAACTTCCCTGCTCTTCTTCAAAATAATGCCATGCAATCTTTTATGTGTTAGAGCAGACAGGACCTCAGTAATGCTGCATCCCAAAAGACACAGCTCCAACAGCGTAGCACTCCCTCAGTACCTCACTGGAATGTCAGCCTTGATTTTTGTGCTCAAGCCTAGAGTGGGACTTGAACCCACAACTCCTGATTCAAAGGCAAACGTGCTGAGGCTTGGCTGCCACTAGTAATAACTCCACTGTTAATATAATCATTCATTAATGGCACGCTGTTATTCTAATAAACCGATAGTTTCACTCTGTCGCAGTAATTGCTTAAAATCATTATCCTGCACTCTCATTGTTGAATAAATTCATTTTATTAGTGTGATTGTTGAACAGCTTCTATCAATTTTTGTAATCATTGAGCTTCAGAGACTTGGACAACCTGCAGCAGGCAGCTGAGAGCATAGGAGAAGTATCATCAGAGGGGCTTTGGCAAGATCCTCCAAATCCGGTGGCAAGAAGGGTGGTCCAACAGCAGTGTCCTCTCCCAAACCAACTTGCCCAGCATCGAGGTGCTAACCGCTCAAAACCAGCTCTGCTGGGCTGGACATGTTGTTGGTATGCCTGATACCAGACTCCCAAAGCAACTGCTCTAATGGGAACTTGGCCGCAGCAGCAGACTCTCAGGAGACAGTGGAAACACTTTAGGGGTGTCCTCAAAGCATCTCTGAAGAGGTCAAACATCCCCACTGACTCATGGGAGACCCAGGCTTGTGACTAATCAAAATGGAGAAGGTTCATTTGGGAAGGCGCGGAGCATATCGAGAAACGTTGTGGGGAACGTGCAGAGGTGAAGCCGAGGCATCGGAGGGAGCACACAAACCTCCAAACAACCCATCTACCCAACCCTTCCAGCACCACCTGCTCTGCATGTGGCAGGGTTGGCAGATCGCACATTTGGACTGAACAGTCATCTCAGAACTCATCAAACTGGAGTGGAAACAAGCAGCCCTCAATCCCAAGGGACAGCCCGAGAGAGATTATTGTAATCATTGGCCAACCTTATTGTAAGCACGCAATATCTTCAACCTTCTCTCTGATTATATTAATAATAAGGTTACTCTGCTAATTCTTGCACAGCTTCAATTTGTTACTAAAATCGCTGTGTAATTTCTCTGTTACTCTTTGAATGACTTTAATCTGCTGTATGAATTGTTGACTATCAGCCACTCTAATCATTAAAGAGCTGAACTCTGTTACCCTAATTGCTGAATATTTTTATTCTCTGATCCATACTCCATTCCTATAATTACTGAATAATTCACCCCGTTACTCTAATGAATGAATATCTTCATTCTGTTCCTGTCATCACTGAATAGTTTCACTCTGCCAATATAATCATTGAATAGCTCTATGCTACTGCTTTAATCCATCAATAATTTCACTTTGTTGCTCTAAACATTGGAGATGTTCAATCTGTTACCTAATTGTTGAATAATGTTGATTGCCTGGTATAATTATTTAATAACTTCTGTTACAAACTTCATGCATTACATTCACATAACTGTCTGTCCCCTGGGCAGATTCCAAACCCCTTATGACGAGGTGTTTACCTTTATTGCTAAATATCTAGTAACACAATAGCTCAACTCAGGATCATAACAATGAAAACCACTGGTTACATGATCCAGAGCGAGAAACCCCACATGCGCTCCAATTTCCTTTGACAGCACCTTCCAAACCTGCGACCTCTACCACCCAAAAGGAAAAAGGCAGCAGATGCTTGGGAACATCACCGCCTGCAAGTTCCCTCCAGGTCATACACCACCCTGACTTGGAAATATATCGCCGTTCCTTCACTGGGTCTAAACACTGGAACTAACGCCCTAACAGCACTTTGGATGTACTTACACCACATGGACTGCTGCAGTTCAAGAAGGCAGCTCATCACCTCCTTCTCAAGGGATATTAAGGTTGCGTAATACATGCTGGCCTAGCCTGTGATGCTCACATCGCACCAACGAACTTAAAAAAATTGTCCATTTCTCCTCTATTCTGAAAGATGCACTGATGAACCCTATCCTGAGATATGGCCAATTAAAACTAAACAAGCTAATATATAAGATGTGAATAAATCGAGTGGCAATTCTCATGAATTTTAACTTATTTCAGAGTGCTGCTACTGATAACAGGGAAAATTAGTAAATAACACAACCCACTGGACACATTAGTAACTCAATACACTCTAAAAAAAAACACGGAGAGCGGGGAGACTTCATTTAAAAAGAACACAGAGATTTCATTTTAAAAAGAGCACAGAGAGCAGGGAGATTTCATTTTAACAAGAGCACGGAGAGCGGGGAGACTTCATTTTAACAAGAGCACGGAGAGCGGGGAGACTTCATTTTAAAAAGAGCGCAGAGATTTCATTTTAAAAAGAGTGCAAAGAGCGGGGAGATTTCATTTTAAAAGAGTGCGGAGAGCAAGGAGACTTCATTTAAAAAGAGCAGGGAGACTTCATTTAAAAAGAACACAGAGATTTCATTTTAAAAAGAGTGCGGAGAGCAAGGAGACTTCATTTAAAAAGAGCGTAGAGAGTGGGGAGATTTCATTTTAAAAATAGTGCAGAGAGCAGGGGACTTCATTTTAAAAAGAGCGCAGAGAGCAGGGAGACTTCATTTTAAAAAGATCGGGGAGAGATCATGAGAGACCAGCAGCGGAAAAAAAGCGCGGAGATTTCATTTTAAAAAGAGCAAGGAGAGTGGGGAGGGCAGGGAAAGTAGCTGATTGGTGAGTAGGATTGGTGACTATTTCTAGTCTTTAAAGTAGATGTAAGGTATTTAGTTTGCGTTTAGGTCTCTAGTCTTTTTTTCTCTCTTCTTAAGAATAGCTTAAGTATAATATTGATACTGGTGTAAAAAAATAATTAAAATAAAGTGTAAAGTGTGGGGGAATCTTAAAGTGTAAAGAGCAGGGATACTAGAGCAAGTAAATAATAGATTAAATTAAATACAATAGTGATGGCAGGACAGATGATGTGTTGCTGCTGCAGCATGTGGGAGCTGCTGGACACCAAGGTGATCCAGAGCCAACACATCTGTAGCGTTTGCAGCTCGAGGAACTTCGGGTCCGAGTTGAGGAGCTGGAGTCCGAGCTGCAGACATTGCACCACATCAGGGAGGGGGAAAGTTACCTGGGCACTTTGCTCCAGGAGGCAGTCACACCCCTTGGATTAGGCAATTCAAATTTGGTCTGTGATCAGGGACAGGAGGGTGTGACTGCAGGTGAGACAGGTATGGGGGTAGCGTTCGAGGACTCTCGGCCCCTGCAATTGCCCAACAGTTACAAAGTTCTTGCAAGCTGTGTGGATGAGAGAGGGGACTAGAGGGATGATGAGTGAACTGACCAAGGTACCATGGTACAGGGAGCCATTCAAGTGGGGGGAAGAAAGAGGAATGTGGAAGTGGCAGGGGAAAGTATAATTAGGGGGGTAGGTACTGTTCTCTGCAGCCATGAGCATGAGTTACCTGCCCGTTTCCAGGGTTAAGGACATCTCCTCAGTGCTGGAGAGGAACTTGGAGTGGGAGGGGAGGGATCCAGTTGTTGTCGTCCACGTTTGTACCAACAACATTGATAGGACTACAAAGGAAGTTCTGCTGAAAGAATTTGAACAGTGTGGAGCTAAATTAAAAAACAGAACCTCCGAGGTAATAATCTTGGGATGACTACCTGATCCATGGGCAAATTGGCATAGGGTAAATAAAGTTAAGGAGTTAAGTGCGTGGTTCAAAGATTGGTGTAGGAGGAATGGGTTTCAGTTCATGGGGCATTGGCATCAGTACTGGGGTAGAAGGGAGCTGTTCCGATGGGAGGGGCTTCATTTGAACCGTGCTGGGTCCAGTGTCCTGGCGAATCAAGTAACTAGGGCTGTAGAGAGAGCTTTAAACTAAATAGAGGAGGGGAGGGGTCTGGGGAGGGGATACATAGGCTTACAAAGCAAAAGGATATGGCAACATTGCAGGGCAGCTATTTAGGTATTGATACCCAGAGTGTGACAGGAAGAGACAGAGTGTACAAACATTAAAAAAACAGCAGCAAATCGGGTGAAAGGGGGAAAAATGGTAAAAAGGCAAATTTAATGGTTCTTTTTTTAAATGCACATAGTATTCGGAACAAGATAAATGAATTAGCGGCGCAAACAGATGTTAATGGGTATGATCTTGTAGCCATTGGGGTGACCTGGTTACAGGGAGATCAAGGCTGGGAACTAAATATTCAGGGATATGTGACTTTTCGAAAGTTCAGGCAGGAAGGAAAGGGTGGTGGGGTAGCTTTGTTAGTACGAGATGGAATAAATACAAGGCAAGAAATGATCTTGGATCAGAAGATGTAGAATCCATATGGGTGGAGGTAAGAAATAACAAGGGGAAGAAGACTGGTGTGAGTAGTCTACAGGCCCCCTAACAGTAGCTATACTGTAGGACAGAGAATAAATCAGGAGATAATGAGGGCATGTGAAAAAGGCAGTACATTAATGGGTGTCTTTAATCTTCATGTAGATTGGGAAAATCAAATTGGCAGAGGTGACCACGAGCAAGAATTCATAGAGTGTATTCAGGACAGTTCCCTAGAACAATATGTTGTGGACCCAACCAGGGATCAGGCTATTTTGGACCTGCTAATACGTAATGAGGCAGGTTTAATGAACGATCTCAGAGTAAAAGATCCCCTCGGCAACAGTGACAAAAGCATAGTAGAATTTAGCATTCAGTTTCAGAGTTAGAAACTTGGACCAGAAACAACTATGCTAAACTTAAATAAGGGTAACTACAAAGGAATGAGGGTGGAGTTGGTTGGAGTGGACTGGGAAAGCAGTTTAGCAGAAAAGACGGTTATGAACAATGGCAGACATTTAAGTAAATAGTTCATGACTCGCAGCAAAGATATATCCCAGTGAGAAAGAAGGATTCAAGTAAGGGGATAAACCAACCGTGGTTAACCAAGGAAGTTAAGGATATTATCAAATTGAAAGAAAAATTATACAATGTGGCAAAGATTAGAGGTAAGCCAGAGGATTGGGAAAGTTTAAGAACCAACAAAAGATGACCAACAATAATAAAGAGGGAAAAAACAAAATTTGAGGGTAAACTAGCAAGTAATATAAAAATGGACAGTAAGAGTTTCTTTAAATATTGTTGGATCTTGGTCACTAGTTTAGTTGGACAAATGGATCTGGGCTGCACACTTGTTTTGGGATGGCCGAGTTGGTACCATAGACAGTAGATCAGCAGACAGTTCTTATGTAGAACACATTCTATTTATTTACAAAGGAACTCAGCAGCTACACTTGTGTGCTTACAACTCAAACCCTGTCTCTACATTACAGACTCTAACTCTAGACTACTCCTACTGACTACTGATTATTGATTATTAAGGTAGCCTGTGCTACTCTGCTATTGGATATTAAGATCATGTGATCTTACATAATAACATTCTTCTTGAAGGTATATTACACAGCAGATTACCACATCCCTCCCCCTTTACTCAGAAATACATTTTACAGTTACAGTTACAATTTTTCTTAAAGTATCAAATTGTTTGCACAGATAAGTTATTTACAAATTCAGTCCTTCTGGGGGTTTCCTTATGCGTGTAGGACATCTCAGCTCTACAGCTTCAGATGCTTCATCAGGAAACTCCTTTTCTGGTGTTGCCCAAATATCAGGTTCTGTGGTGGCACCTGAAAATCTGTTTCCTCAGCTCTTGCAGGTACAGTCGATCCTTCAGACACATCTGTACTCAGTTGAGTTCTTTCAACAGGAGGTGTTGATGCAGCTGTGAACACTGGAGGAATCATTTCCTGATACTTTGTTTTTCTCCTCCTTACATAATCCACATGCCTTCGTATGAAAGTGGTCTTCCACTTTCACGTGGTAAGAAAGAGATCCAGTCACTGCACATATTTCACCTGATAACCACTTGGCTCCTTCTCCAAAATTTTTCACACATACCATCTCTCCTATGGTAAACTTTCTGTCACGACTCCGCCAGTCATGTCCAGCTTTCTGATTTCCCTGACTCTTTTCCACCTTCCCCCCCTAAATTTGGTGTTAAATCTCGTTCTGAGACGGCGTTTCATCAACAATTCCGCGGGTGTGACACCTGTTGTTGTGGGAGGGATGGTGTTATAATGGAAAAGAAACGTGCTAGCTTGGTTGCTATGGAGTCTCCAGTTAATTTCTTCATACCAGTTTTGAATGTTTGAACTGCTCTCTCGCCAGTCCATTCGAGGAAGGATGGTACGGTGAAAATTTTACATGAGTGATACCGTTGAGGCTGATACACCGTTGAAACTCAGCACTCGTAAAAACCGTGCCGTTTTCTGATAGGACCACTTCTGATAGTCCGTTAACGGCGAAACATTGACATAGCTTGTCAATTGTAGCAGAAGATGTTGGTGACTTCACCTCACCTACGTCCTTCCATTTTGAGTGAGCATCAACAATAAGGAGAAACATTGTCCCCATAAAAGGTCCCACATAGTCAATATGTAATCACACCCATGGCCTTCCTGGCTACTCCCATGGGTGAAACGGAGCTGTTGGAGGTAATTTTTGCACTTTGCTGACACTGTATACAACTTCTCAATAAGCTCTCTATTTCTTCATTCATTCCAGGCCACCATAGATAGCTGCGTGCTATGGTCTTCATTCGGGAAATACCTGGATGTGCACTGTGTAGTTCAGTTAACAATGGCTTTCATCCTTTTGAAGTAACAATCACTTGAGCTCCCCACAATAAGGTACCATCCTGGCTGGTCATCTCATATCTTCTGTGAAAATACAGTTTCATTTTGTCAGAGTCCTGCTCATGACCAACCGTGAAGAACTTGACCTCAACTTGCCCAATCTCTGATCTGTCTAGCACATACTGGGGATGAATCTAAGAAGTTCAATAATAAAACAAGTTCTTGAGGAGCTGGAACATCCTCATCGCTTTCTTCAAAGGCAAATGACTAAGTGCATCAGCGTTTGCAATCTGATTCCCAGGCCTGTGGATGAAAGTATACTCATATGCTGCCAGGGTCAATGCCCATCTCTGCATTCTTGCTCAAGCTATGGGTGGTATAGCCTTGTCCTCACTGAACAATCCTAGCAAATGCTTGTGGTCCGAAACGATAGGAAAATGATGATCGTGTACATACTGGTGAAATTTCTTGACGCCAAAGGTGATTGATAAGCCTTCTTTTCTATCTGTGAGTATCCCTTTTCCGCTGTGTTGAGCATTCTTGATGCATATCCTATAGGTCATTCTGAGCCATTGTCCATTCGATGGGAGATCACCGCTCTCACTCCACAGGGAGATGCGACACATGACAAAATCAATTCTTTCCTTTAGTCAAAATGTACTAATAGGGTGGATGAGGGAAACAGTTGTTTCATCTTTGTGAAAGCTTCTTTCTGTGGTGTTTGCCAAGACCAACGTTGGTTTTTCTCGAGTAGGTAATACAGGGGTGTCAGCTCTGTAGACAAATTAGGCAAAAAGCATCCATAGTAATCGATCATCCCTAAGAATGGTTTGAGCTTGGAGGTGTTCTTTAGCACTGGTGCCTCTCTAATGGCTCTCACTTTTTCCTCAACTCGGTGAAGGCACTTGTTTCAGGATGGCCGAGTTGGTACCATAGACAGAGTAGATCAGCAGACATTTCTTATGGAGAACACATTCTATTTATCCACAAAGGAACTCAGCAACTACACTTTGTGCTTATAACTCAAAACCTGTCTCTACGTTGCAGACTCTAAATCTAGTTCAACCCCAGGCCAGGGTCACTGCGAGGTCAGGACACCCTGCAGAATTTACCTCGCTTGCCCCTGCTGGCTCTCCTGGGGCAGATTCAGGAAAAACTAACCCCTATTATGTCTTAAACCAAAAACTCCTTTGAAGCCAAATAGTCATACTTCCTAAAATGCAACAGCTTCCCTCTTACTGAACAGCACCATTGTCCTTACCCTATTACTGAATAATTTTACTGTGTTACTTACATCATTCAAAAGCTTCACTCTGCTATTGGAAGTGTGAAAATGCTTTGTTCTGTTCTTATCATTCAGTAATTAATCAAGGCTCACACTCCAGTGCAGTACTGAGGGAGCACTACACTGTCTCTGGTGACACCTTTCGATTGAGCCATTAGACATAAAAATAGACATAGAAAATAGACGCAGTAGTAGGCCATTTGGCCCTTCAAGCCTGCTTCGCCATTCATTATGATCATGGCTGATCCATCTAACTCAATAGCCTGCTCCCACTTTCTCCCCATATCCTTTGATCCCTTTTTCCCCAAGAGCTATATCTAACTCCTTCTTGAAAACATACAATGTTTTGGCCTCAACTATTTTCTGTGGTAGCGAATTCCACAGGCTCACCACTCTCTGGGTGAAGAAATTTTTCCTCATCTTAGTCCTAAATGGCCTACCCCATACCCTCAGACTGTGATCCCTGGTTCTGGACTCCCCCACCATCAGGAACATCCTTCCTGCATCTACCCTGTCTAGCCCTGTTAGAATTTTATAGGTTTCTATGAGATCCCCCCCCTCATTCTTCTGAACTCCAGTGAAACTGAGGCTCCATCTACCTACTTGAATAGAAGTAAAGATCCTATGATACCATTCTGAAGAAGAGCAGGGGAGTTTCCCCCAGTTCCCTGGCCAATATTTATCCCTCAATCAACATCACAAAAACAGATTGTCTGGGTCATTATCACATTGCTGTTTGTGGGAGCTTGCTGTGTGCAAATTGACTGTTGCATTTCCAACATTACAAAAGTGAATACACTTCAAAAATACTCCATTGGCTGTAAAGCACTTTAAGATGTCCAGTAGGCATGAGAGATGCTATATAAATGCAAATATTTTTTTCTTCCTTTGTTACAATCATGACTTCAGTGTTACTAATGTCATTCAATAACTTCATATTGTTACTTTTAATTGTTGAATAATTTTCCTTCTCCAGGTAATGGTTTAACTCTGTTACTCTAAGCAGAAAAATAGTTTGTAACTTTTCAGGGTTTGAGGGGTAGATTTTAACCTTCACGTTCCTGGTGGTCCTTTATGGAACCCAACCGATTTAAACCAATGGCATGAACATTGGCAGATTCTGTCAAGAGCAGCGATTCATTTCACCAGATTACTGCTCAGGCAGTGAAGATGAAAATTTGTTCCCAAAAATCAGGCAGTAAGTCAACTACAGTCCTTTCATCAACACAAGAAATAGCTGCCGTTCAGAGTATCCACAGAATTCTGACTCAGAAAGTAGAATTGGCACAGTGCATCTAAATAAATTAAACACGGTGAATACTCTTCTGGTCCCTTAAGCTAGATAATGATCCTACTGGATAGTTCTTGTAACGTTAATAACTGCTGTAACCTTAATACATGTATGCAATAACTATCGTAATTCAAATAGTATTCTAATATACTTACCCTTGAGTATCTAACCCTAACTGAAATACATACCATAACCCCAATACTTACCATAATCCTGACAATTACATTATACTGATGGATGTCTTAACATAAGCTGTAAGCACTACCCTAGTAACTCCGATGCTGATAGCTATCTTACCTCTAACTTAATGAAAAAGTGATTTGCAAGCAAGAACTCTGTCAATGTAAGGAATTATATCATCCTTATCAAAATGTTATACAAAGGTAATTATATACCTAAAGAGCAATGTCTGTGCAAACACAATGCGTAAGCACACCCTTCTGCAGTTTGTGTCGACCTGCAAACACACACAGATACCTGCGTGATTGTGCAGTGTGAACGGACAGAGATAAAAACAGCCCTGAAATGTATTACACTGTTCATATCAGACAGTCCATCTAAGCTAAGCGGAATTTATAAAAGCCTTCTTGGAGTGCATGAGGCCTGTTCTATGCTGATTTACAAGTAACATGTGCTGTGTTGCTGTAATTTATAGAACACAGATGGCCAGGGAGTGCCCCCGCTGACTTGTGACTGAAATGGAAACCGAGACTGTGTGTCATCTGCTGTGGCTACCTTTGGTGTGTTTCCCAAAAGCCTTTCTTCAAACTAGATTTCTCTTTCAGACCAATAAATCACAGCAAAGTTGCAGTGTTTTAGTCGTTTCGCGCACGGAATTAATTTATATTTCACCTCATATTCACTCATTTCTTTAATCAGATTTCTCAAAGCTCTGTTAGTTATGATACTGTTCTTATATTAGCTCTTTAGAATGGTTATAGTGGGATTAGCGCCTGATCAATAGGCTCAATCCTGGGACCACTAACATACTTGGTCCGAGACTTGTTCAAACAATTCAAACATACTTTTCCAGATATCTCATGTGGGCCAGTGCGTCCTGAGCTTTTCTCAGGGAGACCAGAAGGTCAGATCCTGGTTTGTGTATTTCTATTATGTACAAGCATACAAAAATAACTGACAGTGGAAGACCCATTGGTCAATTTATCCCGTCCTTTGTTGTAGTGATGCCTTAAGCTCCACAACACAAAACACCCTCCAACTGACTCCAAAACTGTGTTAACAGCCTAGGAGAGGTGAAACACCAGAATATAAACCCAAGCCAATTTCGGAGCACAATAATTTGCAAACACCTGTTTGCCAGTTACTGAAATACAAATCCGCCTGAATCTACAACTGACTCTAACCAGATCTGAAACAGTGAAGAGTTTCCATCAAGCTGGCTGAGTAATGGATCAATCTGCACCCAGTTTAATGAGTGTCTCAAACCTCGCACTGCCGTTGGTGATTCAGAATTGATGTCAAAATGGGCTCCGCCTGCCTCGAAAGGCTACTTTTGAACACTGCACGCATTGATGAAGAAGCCTTTGCTTGTATCAGAAAGGCTGATTGCTCCTTTGACCGACTGAAAGAGCAAATCTGTGGTCAACGTGCTATGAATTTCCATAGTTGTTCATCATGCAATTTGATTATATTTCTTCTCTGTGCTGTGAAACTTGGCTCAAACCTTGGCAAGTGGATGTTCAAACAAACCGGGGTGAAAACCCCTGAGCAAGAAATGCTTGGTGCTGGGGGATTGTCTCGATGGACATTGAGAAAAGGCTAAATGGCAAACCAGAGATGTTGTCGCAGAAGCTGTTAACATGCCATGTTGATGCAGTCAGCACTTTGTACCTGCACCAGCTCAGTATCCATGGTAAGGCAGTAAATAGTGAGGAGGATAGCCGTAAAGAGCAGGAGGATATCCATGGGCTGGTCAGGTGGGCGGAGCAGTGGCAAATGACATTCAACCTAGAAAAGTGTGAGGTAATGCACTTGGGGAGGGCTAACAAGGCAAGAGACTACACTATGAATGGTAGGACACTGGAAATAACTGAAGATCAGGGGGACCTTGGTGTGCATATCCACAGATCCCTGAAGGTAGCAGGACAGGTAGATAAGGTGGTTAAGAAGGCATGTGGGATACTTGCCTTTATTAGCCGAGGCGTAGAATACAAGAGCAGGGAGGTTATGCAGGAATTGTATAAAATGCCGATTAGGTCACAACTGGAGCACTGTGTGCAGTTCTGGTCACCACATTATAGGAAGGATGTGATTGCACTGGAGAGGGTGCAGAGGAGATTTACCAGGATGCTGCCTGGGCTGGAGGGTCTGAGCTATGAGGAAAGATTGGATAGGCTGGGGTTGTTTTCCTTGGAGCAACCAAGGTTGAGAGGGGACCTGGTAGAGGTGTATAAGATTATGAGGGGCATAGATAGGGTGGATAGAAAGGCACTTTTTCCATTAGTAGTGGGGTCAATAACCAGGAGGCATAGATTTAAGGTAAGAGGTAGAAGGTTAAGAGGGGAGTTGAGGAGAAATGTTTTCACCCAGAGGGTGGTGGGAGTCTGGAGCTCACTGCCTGAAAGGATGGTTGAGTCAGAAACTCTCGTAACATTTAAGAAGTATTTAGATATTCACTTGCGTTGCCATAGCCTCCAGGGCTATGGGCCAAGCGCTGGAAAATGGGATTAGCATAGTCAGATCTTTGTTGACTGGCGTGGACTCAATGGGCCGAATGGCCTCCTTCTGTGCTGTAAACGTCTATGAGTCAAATCAAATGGCAGGAACACATTCCTAATAGCATGGTGCTGGAACCTGGAAAATCAAATAGTGCTCGATAAAAGCAGAGCTTTGGTGGGTAGGGCAAGTAGCCTGAACGGATGAGGAATGGTTTTCCAAAAGCACATTCTGCACAGTTAGCTCAAAAAAAGGGGGAAAGCATTTGTAAACTGGCCAGAAGAAGAGTGAGAAAGATTTGCAGTTGTGCTTGACCCTGTTCATAACTTTCAGAAACATCTCAAAGCCCCTCACGTATTGGCTGGGATTTTGTTGGGCTGACTGGGGTCTCACCCACCATTTGGAGGACCCCCATCAGCTCCGTGGGAGGACGCAAGTGGCCACTGTCGGGCCTTCCTGGTAATTGGGGTCCCTGGCAGCGGATGTTCCTCCTGCCGGCAGCTACCAGCCAATCAGAGGCCGGTAGCTCCTCAGGCCGTCAGGGCAACGGGAGCAGTGGCAGCTGGCAGTAACGCACTCGCCAGAGGGATAGCGTGGGACCCCAGGTCAAAGGTGAGCGAGGGCAGATGGGAGTTGTGGGGAGGTGCTTGTGGGAGAAAGGGGGTTGGAGGCAAGGGCACAGGGTGACTGTCAATGTTGCCCCCAACACCTACCCCCCACCCCAGCCCGATGCCAGGTCCCCTCAATCAGGCACACCGAGTACCCGCCTACGAGGGACTCCCTGGGGATGCTGCTGACAAACCCGACAAAACCTGGCAAACCCAGGGGTGCGGGAAAGCCGTGGGAGTGCCATTTAATCCAGGAGCCACCATTACATTCCAGTGGGCTAGGGGAGGATGGGTGTGAATCGGCTCATGTCAACCCTTTCCGCCCTCCGATTTAATCGGGGAAGGTTTTGCTGCTGCCCGGAGGCGAACACAGGGCCTCTCCCACGACGGAGTGGGTGCGGCCGGCCATGTTTCAACCGGCGATGGGCTTCATTAAATTCAGCCGGTACAATTAACTCCTTGCACTTACCGCGCTTTTTCTACGTAGGCAGGGTAGCCTTTGAGACACATCTGGAGACGTAAGATCAAGTTGTGTCGCATTGACACCAACAACCAAGAGACATTTATAGTGCATTGACCCAGGCTGGCTTCCAAGAAAATGGCCAGAAAATCCCTCAGCGCTGCTCCGACTTCCCCGGAAGTGTGATTGGAATGCCGTTTACCTGCAGAAACAGGCTGGTAAAGTAGTCCCAACAGGAATGGGGGGGGGCGGGTGGGTGTGTATCCCTGTGGAATTACTCAGCCTATAACTCAACTTGCAGAACGTTGAAACACATTAACAACAATGGCAACAGGAAAAGCATTTCCTATTGAAGAGAAGCATGTCCTTTCTCTTTATATCAATTAAAATGACTCACTGATGTGGGAACACTTTGCTTGTTCATTGCTTTGTATTTCTGCACAAAGATAAGTTGTAATGATCAACATCAGTGAAACTAATCATAACCATTGCTCTATATGTTCATCCTCCTGTCAAACAAAACTATTCATATTTGACTTTGCCAATCTGAGACTTTGCATGGTCAGCCTTTGGCAAGATTGAAGGAAAGAAAGGCATAAGTATGCAATTCATATCATAAGAGCATAAGAAGTAGGCCATTCGGCCCCTCAAACCTGTCCCACCATTCAATAAGATCGTGGCTGATCTGCCCCAGGCCTCAACTCCTCTTTCGTGCCAGCTCCTCATAGCCCTCAACTCCTCGATATTTCAAAAATCTATCCACCTCCGCTTTAAATTCTTTCAGTGATCTAGCCTCCACAACTCTCTGGGGTAGAGAATTCCAGACATTCGCTACCCCCTGAGAGAAGAAATCCCTTCGCATCTCAGTTTTAAATGAGTGCCCCCTTATTCTGTAACTATAGTTTGAGATTCCCCCAATGGTGGAAACATCTTCTCAACATCTAACCTGTCAAGCCTCCCTCAGAGCCCCATCACTAGGATGTCATTGGATTACGTTAGTTATTGGGCAGATCTGGCACACCTCCCCTCCCACCTCAAACTGTCAGCTGCTCAGACCAGTTATAGGAGTGACCAGCATCGCTGTACCTGACAGGATATTTCAGATTTTTGAAGGATCTATTAGCCTTGGAAGCAGCGCAGCACAGGATCAGCAGAATGATACCAGGGTTAAAAAGGTTAAATTATGAGGGCAGGTTACATAAACTGGGCTTACAATGCCCCAAGGAGCAAGGGTTAGAGGTGTTCTCTTTGAGGTGTTTCAGATTTGAAAGGGTAGATATAGAGAAGCTAGTTCCTCTTGTGGAGCAAGCCCAAGAGAAGAGCACAGAACCTGAGGGCAGAACTTTTCATCCCACGGGCCCGACCCGATCAGGAGTAAAATTGTGCGCGATGACGTGGGGTGGGTGTCCCAACATCATCGCACACTCACGTGATATTTCAGTTGGCGGGCATGAGCGAGAGTCGGCAGCACGCCCGCCGACAATTAAGAAGCTTATTAAGGCCCTTAAGCAATCAATTAAGCAGGATTTTTCACTGCCCGTCCAACCTTACAGTTGGTGGGCGGGCGAATAGGCCAGGCGGCCTTTGCATTCTTTGCAAAGCCTCATCCACGGGCGGGATGAGGTTTCCAACAATGAATAAAGAAACAATAATTTTTCTTTTAATCATTTTTAACATGTCCCTCTTAGTCACATGTGGGGACATGTTTATGTTATTTGTGAAATCTTCACAATTTTTCAAATTTTCAAAATCTGCAGCTCCCTGAAGCAGCTCTGTTGCCTTCAGGGGGCATTCACTGAGCGCACCCCCAGAGCATGCGCACACTTCAGCGCTCGTGCTCCTCCCGCCCCCACCCAGGCAGCACCGAGGTTCTCAGTGCGGGTTTCATGCTGGCTGCCCGATAATCGCGGTAGGAGCCCAATCGTGGGCGACAGCCCATTTCGCGCCACTCCCAGACCCACCCACCACGCCCGCCCGATGAAGGGAAAATCCTGCCCTTAAAGTTAGAGCCAGGCCGCTCAGGGGTGATGTCAAGAAGCACTTCTATACATGAAAGGCAGTCTGAAATCTGGAACCCGCTCCCCCAAAATGAGGGAGATGAGACTGGGGATAATTTGACAATTTCAAAGCTGAAATTGGCAGGTGTTTACCAAGAAAGGGTAATAAAGGTTACAGACCCAAAGTGGGTGAATGGTGTTAAGATACAGATCAACCATGATATAATTGAATGGTGAAGCAGGCTCAAAGGGCTGAATGGCCTCCTCCTGTTTCGGTGTTCCTATGACTGAGACACAAGAAGCCAGGTATGTTTCTGAAGAAGAAAACTATTCTTCAGGAGTAAGGGCTTAGAAATGCCAGAAATAATTTGTTCAAATTGAGTAAGATGTACAGAGTGTAGTTTAGGCCTTATTTTGCATTATTACACAGAGACAAGTGATCCTCATGCAAATAAGTAAGCCTAATGGTATGCTCTATAATAAAGCAACTTAGCGATTCAGACCTGGCCTCGTCTCATCAAATATTTGCTAACACTGCCGTTAGAAACATTAAGACGTGTGTGTGACAGACATAAATATCCAGTTCAACTGACAACTGAGTGCTGTAGTTACACTCTAGCTTACACCATCATACAGTTAAAAATTGGACAATACGGCACCACACAAAATGCAACTTGCTCGGAATGCTTGAGGGAGTAAACAGCAACGTGACACCTAAGCCAAGGCCTTAAACTCATAACACTTGTACTGAACAACATGATCCTATCATGGAATTCTCAGAAGGGAATGATTAAAAAATGTGATATTCCATTTCGTGAACGCAAAGTCGGTAATCTAGGATGATATTTGGACCTTTAGTAGATTGTGCCATAAACATGATCAAGGAAAAATATACAAAACATCTTTTCGGAATTGCCTTTGTCTGACTGAACACGTGCTCTGACTGAGACAGTATGTATTAATATTTTTGTGCATCTTTGAAAGCTATTCTATGATGACATTATGCATTTCTAATCACTCTGCCAAGTGCAATGCCTCTTCACTGGTCATTCCTGCAGTCTAAATATTTCTGCACCTACAGCTGTTTTGGACTTTTCTTCATAGCGAGCAAAAAGCAAATGATCTTTTTTTTGTCTTCTTTCTGCAGAGGGGTGAGCTCTGGTTGTAATGTCACTCCGGCACAGCTCTCCTATCTGAAACCTATCACGGTTAATTTGAACTACAGTGGAAAGTGAGCGAGTACTGTCAGGCAGCAGGATTCAGTCTCAGCAACAGAGAGGTAAGCAGCCCAGTGTAAGAAAAAAGCTGCAAGAACAGACATGGTGGATGAGAAACTCTTTCCTCATTCCAAGTACACCTCATGTTACCACTTCTTTAAGCAACAGTGCAAAAATGTCTGACAGCGCATCGGCTCTTTCTGGAATGTTAAACCGTTGATGGATTTCTGTCAGGGTTAGCTCCATTCCACCACGTACATAGCCGCTGATTGTATTTTAAATGAGTCTTCCACAACCACTGAGGTTTTCTTCTGCATTTCTGTCAAATTGGACATGATTCAAAATAATGGTGAGAAACTCAGAATTGGGAGATTTCTGCCAACATGACAGAACTTGGACCGCTTTTGAGAAAAAGAAAATTGCGGGTTGCATTTATTTATCTATAATAACTTGCAAAACCTGAACAGGGAACGCACGGCCAGTGCTCACTGCATATCAAAACAATGCAAGTCGGAATGTATTTTTATAGAGGACTTTAAGTGGTTCAAGGGAATTTTTAAAACTTTTTTTTTTCCGATGGTAAGTGCTCAAGTGAGGTCTGTTTTGTTCTTTTTTACATTACCAATCTTAATACATTACAGACCCTTGCTCAGATTTATGGACTGGGGGCAGTGCTGTGTGTATTTACAGTCTAGTGACCTGAGGAGTCAGAGGCAAGGAGGAGGAGAAGGAGGGAGTTAGGATATACTCTGCAAACAGGGAAGTATTTGAAGGGGAGAAAGGCAAGATCCACACGTGTTTCAAGCTGGAAAGAAAAATCGGGTCACTTAATTTTTTATATCAAGTTGAATTTAAAAACAATCTAGAGGAGGAAAGTGAAAGGAAAGCACGCACATGCTCGATTTAGCACAAAACAAGCATAAAATGTTTAAAACATGACAGAAACACAATTTTTTCTTTCATTGGAAAGGGCTAGGCGTGGATTTTATTTGGGCCAATGAAATAAATGTTTTCCCCGGGCTGTTTGTTGATCCCCCAGCACGCAGGGAAATAATTATCAGGTTGTCGGTGTGCAACATACAATGTACCCTGGCCTCAGTGACAGGCAATGCTTTAGGAAAGACTTAGCAGACAAACTGTCACTGAAGTATGCTGCAAAGAGCATTGAGATGGATTGCTCTCTTTTTACGAGCCATAAAAGTTTTACTCAGCGCAGCACACTGAGCAGGTTTAGGCAATGGGCCAGCACGCCTTTACCAAATAAACAGAAATAATTCAACTGCTGAATCAAAAAAGCAATGAACAAGTACACGCTGGTAGCTTTGGAGTGTTGCTGTGGTCCATACCCGGCTTGATATTAATGCCATTGCTTGTGCTTTTTGTGTTTCAGACTCCAGCAGGGGCCTGAGTGAGATTCCTCACACTCTTTCGCTGCATTATTGGAAGTTGAAAAAGGTTCACGGCCTAAGACTAGTTCTACCACGCTCCATATGACAGCAAAGTATCCACTTTGGAGTCTGGTTTGCCTATTTTTTTTTCTCTCTCTGCTGACCCTCAAATCAACTTTAACCTCTAACCCCTGGAGGTATCCATCATGACATGGAGGCCGTTAAGAGTAAATGTTGCCCATTTCTTGAGAAGGAAGAAGGAAGGTTGCTCCAAATGAAAGATTCTGGTTGGTTTCTACACCCTCTTATTCAATCAGCACAGGTGAATTCCTCACTGACAGCAGGGTTAGGAAATAATGTGAGGAGATCCTTTAATGAACTGAAAGGATTGTCGGCTGAAGACAAATGTATGCAAATCAGATGCACCAGGAAGACAGTCTACAGAATGGACAGCGAAATATCCGCAATTTCAACAACTCAATGCCTGAAGGTAGAAAATGAGCAGCTTTGATAAAATAGTAAAAAGAAAAAAAAAGACAATTTTTTTTAATCCTCAGATCACATGCAAATAGCAAAATTACATTGTCAATTCTTTCACCCAGTTTTGTGGTGAAGGAGGGAATTGAACATCCCTGGGTGTGTGTCTTACTTCAGTGACTGGAGGTGAAGCCTTTAGTTTTTTTTTTGTGTGCTGCTGTTGTTATCTGAGAATTGATTCTTATTACTTTTCTCTTTTGATTTGAAACTGGGTCCAGTTTTCAAATTGAAAAGCAGTGAGGGTATTTTTTTTTTGTTTTAGGAAAAAAAAGAAAAAATAAATTAAATGTTGGTGCAGATTTGAGCGTGAAATGTTTCTTTTATGCTGTTTTTTTTTAACAATATTGATATGGTACATTTTTTATGTACGATTGAAATAAAAATCATATTTCTTCCATCGATATTAAACACAGACATGACACTATGAGCAATAAAGCAGCTCCATTTGCATTCACTGCCTGTTCTTGTCTTATTGTTCAGCAGGGCAGAACTCATCTCAGATGCCAAACAATGAAATTACAACAGAGAATTAGCAGGCAAAAGCCTGCTTCTCTGGCCTTTTATGATTCATTATTTCCTATTAAATAGAATATTGCAAGTATACACCAGATAGCTTGCGGTTACTGACTCCAAGCACATCAATATTACAGAGTGCTGGGGAGCAGAATTATGTAACTTTGGATAATGAACAATGTGGCTTTGGTGATAAAAATACCATATGGCTGATATATGTCAATTGACTTCTGATGTTGGTAGAATTGAAGCTTTATTTAATGTGGCAGAGTTTAAAGGATCTCATCTGTGTGGAGACATCAAATGTTTTCCATTTCACTTCAGTGCAAGAAAACGGTCGTTGCATTTTTCTGTTTGTGAAGCACAGCATAATTTTTCATCAGTCCTATGGCCAGAATCAAACGTGAAGAAGAATTTCTCTCATGCCATTAATTTCCAATTGGTGCTTTCTTTAGAGAAAAACAGAAATATCTGTTTCAATTCCTCTTGGTTAGGTCCATGCCCATTAGTTATTTTAAACTCTGCTAATTTACTGAAGGCCAGGTCACTAATACAAGTTAAAATCTTAGGTGTGTTCTAGCAAACAGAAGTTACTTGTGTGTCCCTGGGTCCTATTTTTAACAAGGAAATAACAAAATTAAAAATGAATTCCAGTTTCTTGTTTACTAATTGCTTGATTGTTTTGTTTTTGCAATATAATAATTAAGAAAATTGCTGGTTAGAAAATACTGGTCTTAAATCATGTTTGAGAGTGAAATACTGTATGAGGGAAGCAAGGGGAGAGCAACACTTGAATTAAAACTGGTTTCAGCAAATAAAACCTAGGTGTTCCAACATGGTGAGGGCAAGCCCTACAGTTGAGCAATACTATTATGCATTTTTATCAGCATGGTGTAATTTTACTGTTGACAAAGTATCAGTGGCAGTGAGAATGATGGTAGTTAGAAGTGTGGCGGATTGTAATCAGATGCTTAGCTGTGCAACACTGCATCTTGAGCAGATTTGAAACAACATTGCCTTGGGGTCAGAAAAGTCCATTAATTTTTAGTGAGAAAATTAGAGTGGCACTTGATGAAGTGAAGTTTGACATGTGTTAATTGCTGTTCAGCTCCCTCTAATTAGAGATTTTCAAATTCTTTTACTGCCTGTCGGAATGATGTTGCATTGTCTGCTGGTCAGATAAGGAAATTGCAAATTTGGTGGATCAGGCCTCTCGTTAGGCATATTCTGGCATGACTCTCTTTCTTAATTACTTTCAATAGAATGCCATGTACTGTATGTAGTAATGGTTAACACGAAAGTTTCATTATTCAGCTTGAAAACCCATTTCCATAATGCAATGTACAACATTGTCACAAGCATTGTTCCTGTACAATTTTATAATGGTTTAACCACAATTTTTTTAAAGCAAGAACATATAGCTCGTAAACTGTAACAATTGATATTTCCTTCGTTCATATTTTGGATTAAACAAAACAAAATTATAATTTATTTGACAAGAAAGTGTGCATTAAACAGTGCTCCGTTACTTTATGTTATTATTATAGTACGGACATTACATTTTCCCACCACATATGTTTGTACGGAAACATCTAAAGTACAATCATCAGGGTTAATCTTGTTTTGAGAGTAGTGTTTACCAGCCAGCCTTCAGCTGAATGCTTCTTAATTTCTTATTTAATTGCATATTTGTCCTGGCCATTCTTTCCTGAAATAAAAATATTTACGTTGAATGAGGTTTTTGAACCCAGGTAAATTACTTGTTACCAGCTGGCATTTATTTATACGGCATGGAATTATAAACCATTGTTATTGCCTTGTCTTTGTCGAATTGTTTATGACACCAGTAATAGGAGTAATTGTTATTGTTGAAATTACCTGTCAGCTACCTATAACTGTGGCCCTTGTCCCACTGACAAATAGTGACAGGAGAGAGGGATCACCCACACATCCTCCTGATAGTTTCTCCTCTGATAATAAGAACAGCAGGGCCCTAGATAATTTGCCTGTCAATTGTGAGTGCAGCCAGAAGAGAGTTTGCCAAATTGTTGTCATTCTCCCCGACGAAACAAAGCAAAACACTAAGGTTAGAGGAAAATAAACCCGAACCCTTTCTTTAAAATTTTTTTTGGAAAAAGCGGAAGAGGACGTAGGAAACAAAAGTCGGGTGCTTTTGTTCGGCAAATGAAACATTATGTTGATTGCAATTGCTTGTGATTATATTCTACAGCAAAATCGGAAAATAAAACTTTTTTTCCTAGAATTATGACCAGGATATTTAAAGAAGGTATAAATATTTATATGCTGAAATTGCTGCACTTGAATGCAACTTGTTTCAAACAGATACTAAATTAATGAAATGCGAAATTTTGAGAGACCTGAAGCTACAATATTGCACCACGAGGCATTATTCAGTGTTAACATTATTATTAGTATTTGTCTTACATTGGTTGTCAAACTTATCAGATTTAAAGCTGATGCAACATATTAGCCATCTTTCCTACACAGACCACTATAATACAGTCTAATCTATTATTCTCCTGTTTGAAAGCCAAAATTATTAAATGCTCACAACCACAGAAAACATTTCCTCTGCTCTGGTTATTTTCATTTCATCTCAATTATTTCATTTTAATCATTTTTAAAGTACCTCTGCAGTTTAAAAAAAACACCTCCTTTAAAAAATAAATGTCTCGCAAAGAAAAAAATTTAAGAGGTTTGACGCGCGGTGTGACTAAAGTAAATGAAGAAGCTAGAACCACGGATTAGAGATGGGAGCTGAGAGATTGCACATTGAATTTTCCTGGGGTTACTGCAGTAAGGCCACTGTTTTCTTTACAAATGCAGGGTTGTTTGGAAATGTCAAATAACTTGCAGCAACGAAAGCATCCACCATTTAAGCTCGAAATGGAGAGTAGCAATTTGACGAAAGGATTTGAGTAGCAGAATATGCACCGGAACCCTGATGTTATTTCTGTGGATGAAATCTCTGAGGATGTAGTGTTTCACATGCTTTGCCAAGAATTCCGACTAAGATGTTTCAGATTTTTTTTGCCAAAGCCAAGTGCCATGGCGTAAATGTTATTTATTTAACATATTCAGAATCATATTTTAATAAACGCCGCGGGATCTTGTAAGCTCATTGAGTTTGATTTGTACAATGCTTTCATGCCTCCAAATGTTTGGTACGCATTGAATGACACTGTTGTCGTTTCATCTGTTGTAACCATGTATTGTAGCTGTTCCCCTCTTCCAAACAATCATTGTTCCTTCTGTATAAAGAATACAACAGCATTGGGAAGGAAAACTTAATTTTAAATGAAGGCACACAATACATCTTCACCTGACCAAATAAAAGATTCCATTTTAAACATCATTTTCTTACCTGATATTATGGCATCTTTTGAAACAATTTGTTTTTAAAAATACTTTAATAAATAGCATTAACCCTTATCTTGCTCATATGGTGATTGGCTCTTCCTTTCACACATATAAACTAATGATCCTTGGTGCAACTGACTGGCTTTCAGTATTAGCATTAATATTATATATTAGTTTAGAATTTACTGTTTAGAATTTAGAAATGACTGTTTAATATGTTTTAGTTTTACAGAGAATTGTGCAAAAGTGCAAAAAAAAACAACATTCAGAAAGGTCAAAATGCTAACTAAATAATCATCAGCATGTTCATCACAATCAGTGTTTCATTTATTGTATATATTTGGGATTTATATCCTTTAGTGTTTTTGTTCTTTTCATTAATAATCTATTTATTCAATGCCAAGTTAGTAACAGTATAACTATTTAGTACTCTCACTAATATGGATCATTTCAGACCTGTTACTCCTTTTTTTGCACAAATGTTTCAAGTCAATTTTAATTTTGCTTTGTAAGAACTGACTGTTTCAGATTACTTTTAGTTACATGAGGAAAATATCACCGCATTGCAATTTGGTGATAAAACCACACATGCCTGTCATTACCTTTTGTACCATTAAAATAAATCAGTTTCTAACAGTACAAAATCCTTAGTCACGCTATTTCTCCCTCCTACCCCTGCCAATAGCTTTCAGTAGAAGTTTAAGTTCAATGCTTCTGTAATAGTAGCGATCTCTCTATACAATGTGCGGGATTTTAAAACTAACAAAGGAAGGAGAGTTCTTATGGAAGTCACTCTACTCAATATCACTAAGAAGACTTTCCCCTTATTTTATGGCAACGCCTCGTGGTATATTATAGTTGCACTGGACCAAGGGCTTTATGCTTACAGTCAGGGAATCTGCGCTTCTTACACACCCACACAACTATACGTGTCATCTGTCATGAAGAATAGAAGCAAACCTTTCATAATGATGCTGATATGAAACAGAATTGCCTGTGAGGTTGCTGTTTATAAGGAGCAAAACTGAAACCAGGTTTAATCTTGAAATGTCAAGGTATTTTCAGGATTTTTTTTTTAACATCGGTGTTGGGTTGATTGTGGCTTGATGTGATTTTGCAGATCTTGATTAATCTATAAATTTAAAAGAACTTAATCCCTCATACACAGATAGTGACGTCACATGGAAATTGTTATATACATGTTATGTGTCCGTGTCTGCCTGACTGTTCATGTGTGTGTGTCCATCTGTGTATTTGTGTGTGTCTGTGCATCTGCTTGTGAGTGTATAGGTGTCTGCATCTGTCTGTGAGTATATGTATCTGTGTGTGTATATGTAGGTATGCTTGTGTGTTTTCTTGGGTTTGTCTTTGTGTGTGTATGTGTGTATGCTTCTTTGCTTGCAATTGTGCATCTATGTTTGCGTGCACAGGTCTGTGTGTGCATGTGCCTGTGTGTGTATATACATGTGTGCATCTATGTGTATGTGTATTTGTCTGTATGCTTGTGTGTTTACTTGTTGTATGCCTGTGTTAAATATGTTTCATTGTAAAGCCTCCACTGAGTGGGTTAATGCGGCTGTCAAGTCTCCAGTTAAAAGTTATGGGCAGGATGTTTGGGTTGTCGAGCGGGCATGGTGGGCGGGCCCGGGAGCAGCCAGGAAACAGGCCGCAGCCCGCAATCAGCCCCCGACCACAAGTTCACGCTGACTGGCTGGCCAATTAACAGCCAGCCAGCGTGAAAGGTGCGCTGAGAAGCTTAGCGCTGCTGGGGGTGGGGGCGGGAGGAGGGTGAGCGCTGAAGTCAGCGCAGGTTCGGTGGGGGGTGGGGGGGAGCATGCGCAATGAAATGTCCCTGAAGGCAGGGGGCTGCCTCAGGGAGCTGAAGAATTTTAAAATCAAAAATAAAGGTTTCGAAAATCGGGAGACAATGTCTCCCCATAGGGCTCACTCACATCAACACAAACATAACAAAAATTATGGCAAAACATTTAAATTTTTTTGAATTAATGTCGGAAGCCTCATCCTGCCGATTGATGAGGTTCCCTCAAAAATGTAAAGGCCGCCTGTCCAATTCGCCCACCCGCCAACCGTCAGGTTGTACGGGCAGCATAAAATCTGTCTTAATTGCTAGTTTAGTGGCCTTAATAGGCCTCTTAATTAATGCCAACTCTCGCGCCCACCCGCCGACCAGACTGTCGCATGAGTGCGCGATAGCGTGGGACACTCGCCCAATGCCATCGTGTGCTTTTTTTTACGCCCGATTTGGGTCTGGCACACGTCCACCCACGGGACATAAAGTTCTGCCCTATATCCTAGATTGTATGTGAGTATCGCAAAGTATAATCCTGAAAAAAAATCACTTCACAACAAACAAACACTGTGATTTGAAAGCTGCAGTAAATAGTTTCATCACACACAGTGTGATATCTCATGGCTGTTTATATCTGACACTTACTTAGATGAGGCCTTTTTCAAATATTTCTTTAATGTCAGAAAGTGGGATAACTTTCCCCTTGAGCTGAGAGCACTGGCTTCTTTTGGAGTAGCTGCTATATAAGCTGTTATATGTCACAGCAATGGAAACCCCCCGTAACCTACACGGACAGGTGTCATTCATCTTGAAGAAAGAATAAGAGCTCTGTAAAGTCAGCTAACAGCTTCCGTAATTCATTAAGAGCGTAGATTCCCTCAAAGTTTATAGGTTTATTTGCTCCTCGTAGTTTTTAACTGTTTTTAAAGAGTTTCAAAGTTATGAACCTGTGAACTAAATCTTGTCAGAATGCATCAGATGATGGGAAAAATAAACAGAAAAATTATTTTCAACAATAAGGTATTGTGGGAGGAGGGATTTGTTTTTTCTCTCCTTCAATCTTCTCTCCTCTGCCCTCTAATGCCATTCGTTCCGGGAGTATAGGGTGAGCTGCTCATGGGTTGTGGCAGGTTCGCCCAGACGTCAAACTATTGCAGAATCTTCACAGGCGATTCTATGAGTGAAGGTCAGCAGATCAGTCAGGGGTGGAATGCACCAGGTTCCTGTTTTAATGCTGTGGTGATGGCTTACCAATACCTGCACCATTTTTGACGGTTTCATTTTACCTGTTTGGTTGTCTTCTTGATGATATTTGCAAACAAATTCACGATGACCTAGCACACGCACACGGGGAGACCGTGTGCAGGCTGTTTCTCATCAAGGGAACCACGCCAGGGATGGAATCATGGGACTTGTACTGCGTAAGTAAAAGGTCCCAGGCTTCAACTCCCCTCGAGGACAGTGGGAGGCGCTCAACCAAACCCGCACAGTAGGGCATGGATGATGCAGCATGTGGGACGTGAGGGACAACCCAAAATGTGAATGTGGCAATGGGTCCCAGACCTTGGAGCACATCACCTCAACCTGCCCGCTAAGATATGTTGCAGGAGGAACCTCATTTCCCCACTCGCCATCTCAGGAGGTCATTGAATGGATAGTCAAACTAGACATCACAGTATTACCTTTTCCCATCAGATAGGAGAAGAAATATTAATGGCCTGTGCACATCGTTGCAAAAGCTACAGGGCAGCAATCAGGAATGTGAACCTTGACAATTTCCTGTATCCCCCTCCATCGTTAACTCATGGACACTGTGCCCAATTCTAATGGCCCAACTATTAACCCACACTGAGATCGGTAACTCAACTGAAACTGCTTCGAACCTGGATCTCTGACCCACGCTGTTTAATACAATGCCAATCACTATTTCTGACATTAATTCAACAGGGGATTCGCTGAGCTTCTAACACAGAACATGGAGAACTTCAAAAATGTTTCCTTCTCATAGAAAATGCAACAAAGGTTCACTAGACTTGTTGCTGGAATAAGGGGATTGTTCTTTGAGGAGTGAATGGGTAGGCTCGGCCTATATTCCCTGGACTTTAGAAGAATGAGAGAGGTGATCTCATTGAAATGTATAAATTCTTAAGGGGTAGGTGCTGAGAAAATGTTTTTCCCATTTGGGGAATCTAGAACACTGGGTCGCAGTCTCAATGTGAAGAGTTGGCCATTTAGGACTGAAATGAGGAGACATTTCAGAGGGTTGTAAATCTTTGGAATTCTCCAGCCCAGAGAGCTATGTGTGCTCCGTCACTGAGTATATTCAAGACTGCGATTGATAGATTTTTGGGTGTTAAGAGAATTAAGGGACATGGGGATAGTGCAGGAAAGTAGAAAATCAGCCAGGATCTTATTCAATGGCAGGGAAGACTCGAAGGGCCAAATGGCCTACTCCTGTTCTTAATTCATATGTTATAGAGAGGTCCACAATGGATCAAAATGACTATTTTGTTGATCTGGGAATACCTTACCACTGCCCTCAGAGAATCAGACAGGTGACAGAATAAGTATTTCTACTCTTTGAACCCTCGATGATTTATATGCTCCCTCCACTTTGTTGGACTATATCTGACTGGTACAGAACAGAAATAACAGAATTCCCACATTCCCGCCCACCCCCCGCTCCCCGCCCCCGACCTTCCAGCCCCAAAGCACGGAAGAAAGGAAAGAATATGAAAACTCAACATTCACTTTTACGAACTCCAATATTTTTTCTTTAAAAGTGGCACAACCCCTTCTACTCTTTTTACGAGACTATAAAAAGTATTTACTTTGTAACAGCAAGTAGGGTTTTTTAATAGGCTATGTGGAACTTTTAGTGAAGGTGACATTTGCCCCCTATGAATAATGTACATTGTGGGGATCTGGTGTCCGATAGTTTTATAAACACTGCTGAGGAAAGTTGGGACAAGTGAGGATGGGGTCTGTTTAATTGCTTGCTTCAGTAGTTGGCATGTACTCATGTTTTTTACTGGAAACCCTTTGCTCATTTTCTTTTCTGCCTTGCACATCACCTTGTTTCCTCAGCCCTTCTCTCCTTTATCTTGACCTGTTCTCTCGGATCAGATACAGGCAGGTCCAGCGCTAAACAGATCCAGATGAGTCCAGCTCTGAAACTGTCCAAACGGGCATGAGGAGGTGGGGAATTGTCAGCTCTGCAAAGAGGCTGGAATTCCTCAGCCATAAAAATGGGATTTATCACCACTCTACCACAGTCACTGCAAGCAAACTTCTGCGGAGATGAAATTGGAAGGCCAGCCCGGAGGGGCTGCAGCACTGTACACTTTCTCTCAGCCACGGGTCAATGTTTTTGCAAAAGTCTTGCACAGAAAAGGGATCAACTGCATGCGAGGTGAAGCATTAAAACCAAAACCCTTACATTCCCTACTGAGGCAAATGAACCTGCTAAAATAGGTGACTTTCGCGATAGCTGCATAATTGAAACCAGAAGCAGGGGATTTGATAAATTACCCGACCCCGAAGGAATGTTAGGTCATAAATTTCACTGCATTTTTCTCTGTTTTCTTTATTCTTTTGCTGTGGCAATTATCGACAAAGAAGATTCATATTTTTTTTTCTTTTATTTGTAAAACAACTGATTCAGGAATAAGTAAATTCCCATTAGGAAGCAACAATGAACAGGAACACAATCAAGGTACATGGATCACAGATTTTCAGCCAGTCAGTTTGGGGCTTTGCCTCTAATTGTTCTTATAAGGTCTTTTCACTTTCGCTAAATTGCTCAGAAAGAGCATGGTCACCTGGAGAACACTTTTTATAACCCCAGTTCGGGTTGGTATGACTTAAACCTACCGTAATTCAGCTGGTAGCACTTTTCCCTCCGAGTCAGGAGCTTGTGGGTTTAAGTCCAACTCCAGGATTTGAGCACAAAATTCATAAAGCTGACACTCCAGTGCAGCACTGAGTGAGTGCTGCACTGTTAGAGGTGCTGTTTTTGGATAAAATGCTAAACCAAGGCTTTATCTATCCTCTCAGGTGGACGTAAAAGATTTCATGGCCACGATTCCGAAGGGGAGTTGTCCCCAGCGTCCTGGCCAATATTTATCCCTCAAAATCACAAAAGCAGATTGTCCGCCATTATCACCTTGCTGCGTGTGGGAGCTTGCTGTGCACAAATCGCTTGCTGAGTCTCCTACATTACAAGAGTGACTGCACTTCAAAAATACTTCAGTGGTTGTAAAGTATTTTGAGATATCCTATGGTCGCAAAAGGCACTTTCAAAATGCAAGACTTTTTTTTTTCCTTCCGCCCCTCTGTGTTTAAAAGGTTTTTCCAGCATCGGTCACGACACGAGCTACAATACATAACGCGGTCCTGAAATAATCCCGGGCCTCATCCGTGCCTATGTTGATCAGCTGATCTCAGCCGCTGAATTTCACAATTAACAGCAGGGCCCCGGGCTAGGGAGGAAGGATGAGGAAATAGAAGAAAATACTTTGGGCAAGTTTTCTGTCCCGATGACGCCTGCTGGAGAATGGATGGTGGGTCGAGGTGGGTTTGGGCTCTACTGTTTGACAGATCTTGAGTTTGACAGATGCTGCCTGACCTGCTGAGTGTTTCCAACGTTTTCGGTTTATATTTCAGATTCCCGGCATCCGCAGTGTTTTGCCTTTTGGGTTTGGCTGTGGCTTCCTCCTCCCACCCCCACCCCCCCACCCCCAATCAAATACCCCACTCCCAGTTGCTCTGGTAGGTTCATACAAGAGAACAGTCAGCAGCCGTGGTGCCATAAGATAAGATGGACCCTCAGCAAAGGGGGAAGATTATTTTTTTAAAATGACAATGTTGCATGTTCCAGCACACCTGGAATGAAATGGGAACAACACAATTTCAATCAGTGCGTACACTTTAGTGAAACTTCTAAGGGGGTTCTTGCTGTCTCATGGTAGCACACTGGTTAACACAGTCACGTAAAGTTCCTTTATGCATTACTTTAACACAGCTGTTAAACTGCTTATTTTAAATAGGTTAACAACAGCGGCAAAATACCACACAAAGAAATTTTATGTAAACTCATTAATCAGCGTGCTACTAGAGGGAATTAAACTCTTTGGAGAGCGCAGGAAAATTGTAGTTTTCAAACTGTGAGAAGGAGGAGAGAGTTTCGTTATTACTTGGAAAGCAGAGAGCAGCTCTGTTAAAAATATATAGTCTGTTTTATTTTACCTTTATAGATCTTTTTGATCTGCGGTAAGTAATAACATATTTTAGCCCTATTTATGAAATGGTATGACACTTAATGTTTTATTTTTTTTAACATTAAACGTGTGTTTTGGTCTATAAAACTGTTAATCAATCCACTGGCAGTAGTGAATTATTGCGAGCAAGACCACGACTGTGTGTACAGACAGCACAGGCATCAGGACACAAAGAAACACACACACAAGAAACAACAGTTAGTCAGTCACAGAGAGAGAAAAAATGCCCAAACTGCTGGTCACCTCTCAGGGGACAAATTGATGTCAAGTTCTGCTGTCTGTCAGGATTAAATGCCCATTTGGTTTTTACTAACATGTGGTTTAAGAACAAAGGAGCTCAAGTCTCTCCAGTTCCTAACAAAGCATCTCAAGTTGACGAGTAAAATGCCTTAATCCCTCGCTTAATCTGAAAACACCACGGCCACATGGTAACACGGAGGACTCCTTTTTTTTGGCCGTTGTTCCTCTACATGCTTGAACCGAGCAATGCTGAGCTGTGCTTCAGCAAAGGGACTTTATCAGTGACCAAATCCAGGTACTTTGTTCCCAGTCTAGCTCTACCCCAATCATTTTTCTCCTTAATCTACTACACTTCAAACAGGATCAAGTACAGCGGGGGGAAATCAGATGAATATACATCGTCCTGCAGGACCTTGAGGGTTACATGCTGGTATGATTGGCCTTTCATCTAAATGGACTATAAATACACGGCCATCAATCACTGATTTCCAACATTTGTTGACTATTGCTCTTAGTCATAGGACCAAAAGGACATCAGCAAAGCTCAAGCAAGCTCACCAAGGCTTCTGTGTGCTCAGTGGTGAAGTGAGCATTCCTGGCGTACAATTTGCCCTGAGTTGAGTTTTTAATTCGAGTGTTTACCCCTTCGTTACACCACAGCAATATTATGACAGTTTAATATCACGGCATTCGGCTAACCAAGCGGAGACAAAACAATTTTGATTTGATCTTCAAAGGGATAATTAACTAACAGGTTTTTTTTTGTAATTCCTTTCTTAACATTTCAGTGTTGGGACTAAACGATAGCATACAAATCAACCACAGAAAAGGCAGCAGAACCAGCAATAAGTATTAAGATCAAACCTCTTTATTAAAAGAGAGGGGAATGTTTTTAATGATGCTGCTGATGCCAATCTTGGACATGATATGAGGATGGCCAGTAATAGCAGGAAATAAATGAGGAGCATCTTAATATCTTAACTTCTGTTTTCCCAGTTATGTTCCTATCCAGTAAATTTGTCTGTGCAGGGTATGAATAACCCCATGTATGATCAGTGAGTTTGGTTGCTGGAAGTATATATTTGAGTAGAATGTACTTTTCACACTCTCTTACAAAAGTGCCAGTAAGTTTCCTGAGGCCGCTTTGATGTCCCGCTCGTCAATTATTCTTAGGAACGGGATCTTCCTCTTCCAGGATCTGAGTTCACCTATGTGAGGTGTTTTCTTTCTCTCCCAGCTGAGCTCTGTAAATAAGTATTTCTGGAAAACACTCATCTGATATTCTGTGCACAATCATCTGCCTGGCATTTTTATTGCAGAAATTCCCAACGGACAATGCTGCAAAAACACAAAATCATTTCATAATGTTGTGGGGAATTTATCCCTAAGGGTCAGATAAAATCTTGTTCTTTCTCTCTCTATCTATATCTCTCTATCTATTTCACTCTCTCTATCTCTATCTCTCTCTCTCTATCTATTTAGATATAAAATACATAAAATCTTTTAATCTGCCTATTAGGTAGAATTAACAAAAAAGGAACACCTAAATTGGTGATCATTTCTTCATCACTAATTAGCTCTCCAACTTTAACTCACTGGTCTAGCTCACATCTTTCATTTGGGGATTGGTGGCCTAATGCCTATTGACACTTGTGTTAAGCAATAATAATGCTGAGCGAACCATTCTTTGTTATACTAAAGAGCACAATGACATTGTGAGAATTTTGTTGCAGTGGGAAAAGTATGATTCCATTCCTTGTCTCAGCTTCCCAAGTGGAAGACCGTTGGTGACCGTTCAGTCATGTTGCAATGGGCATCATTTATATTCGTACTTTCAACTGAGGCTAAGATTTCAAAATGTCAAGCTAGAACTCATTGATTGAGATACTAGTGGACATCTTTGTCCATGAGTTTAACAGCGACGTCACCATGTTCAAAGTAATTTAGTTAAACAGGCTATAAAATCTGATATTGCAAACTGATAGGGCTGGATTTAAGGGACCACTTGCCCCAAATGAAAATGTCAGGTTCGCCCACATGGATCCAACTGCTTTAAGGTGGGACTTCCCCGCCCATCCCACCCAGAAAGTCCAACCCAATCGAATGGCCGGCAGCTCTCTGATCCCAGCAGTGCCACTGGGAGTGTTGCTCACTGCTGGGATTGTAATTGTCCCCATGGCCGAGGAACCAGGACCAGGATGAAAAGTAAGTTGCCAGGAGGGACGGCGGGGGATGGTGGTTGCAGTGGGCGAGAGTATCACTGGGGCCAGGCTCAAAAGCCAGTGGGCCCATCAGGGAGGCACCCCCTGCCCACCCCCAGCCCACACAGTAAAAGCTGCCAGGCTGGATATTTAACGTGGGTCTCCCCCACCACTGATTTTTTTAATATTCATTCGTGAGATGTGGGCAATTATTGCCCGTTCCTAATTGCCCTTGAGAAGGTGGTGGCGAGCTGCTTTCCTGAACTGCTGCAGTCCATGTGGTGTAGGTACACCCTGGAAAGGAGTTCCAGGATTTTGACCCAGCGACAGTGAAGGAGCGGCGTTATAAGTTCCAACTCAGGGGGAACTTGCTGGTGGTGGTGTTCCCATGCATCTGCTGCTCTTGTCCTTCTAGGTGGTAGCGCTTGCGGGTTTGGAAGGTGCTGTTCAACAACGGAGTTGGCAGGTTGAGGCCCTTAAGTGGCCATTAATTGGTCCATGGCGGGGGCACGGGTGGGCTAGCTACCCAACTCCTCCCCTACCACAGGTAAAAGTACGGAGGGGGCAGGGGTGAGCAGAGAGGTGATGGGCATGAAGCCCAAGGCATTTTGCAGGTTTCCCTGCCTCAAACCCCTTCTCGGGAGGCCAGAAAACCCAGTCCTTGTCTTCAGGTTACAGCAATCATGAAATATATCCTAATATAATAATATTTTAATTGCGTAGAGTCAAAAGTTGGTTAAAAAAGTTAGTCACAAGACTGGAAACGCTTCCCCAATCTCATGTGCTGTAATATGCAATAATTTGACCTTCCCAATCTCTATACTGGGATTATTAGACATTGAGAAGCATAATAGAATGCAATTTGTAATATATTTTGTGTGACTATTCTAATTATTTGCATTTCAGGTTCCGATTCCTTCCCCCTCATGCTCAGACGCTGATTTCTGGTGTGTGCGCAAGTTGGGCCATCTGCTCGTCATCGCCTTAGATTCACTTGTTAGACAAAACACAGCTCCAGCATGTTGGACACATGAGCTGTCAATTAAAGCTCTCCAGCATGCTTTCACAAGAATTGGGGAACAGAGGACGATGGAGGAAGGAAGGATATGGGGGATGGATGGTGGAATCGTGTCAGATTGGGCAAATTTCCAGGAACATTCATGCCATTCTTTTGAGTCAGGATTTGAGGTAGAGAAATCTGGCCATGCTATAGTGCATTAGGACACAAGAAACTGGAGCAGGGGCAGGTCATACGGTCCTTCGAACCTACCTCACTATTCAATAAGATCATAGCTACCTCAACACCACTTTCCTGGGCTACCCCCTGATTCCCTTAAAGTCCAAAAGTCTGTACATCTGTTGATTTCTTGTGTCCAGCTCTGGAGTTCTCCTGGTTATTCTCAGTAATGTGTTTTGAATCTATATCAATGCCAATTCCTTGTTTTCCGTTTGCAATGAAACGCCTAATCATGAGGAAACCATGTTGTTTTCCAGAAGTACATTAATCGCATTTGATCCTTGATTTCCCCTCCTAGAAATAATATTCCAACGAATGGCTTAGGTAATGTGCCTTCATTGTACATATACCCACACTGGTAGCCAGGTTCTCTCTCTCTTCTTCCCATGATCAAGTCTAATCTAACACCACAACTTCATTGCAGTGCCATTATCGAATCTAGAGTAAAGCTCAGGGACTATAAAGAAGAGCCATACGGACTCGAAACGTTAACTTTGTTTTTCTCTCCACAGATGCTGTTAGACCTGCTGAGTTTTTCCAGCATTTTCTGTTTTGTTTCAGGGATTATGCTTGCTAATGGAGTTATAGTGCTATCATAGTACTTAAAGAAGTTGTGATTAAGTAAGATCTTAAAGCCATTATTCAGTTTGATTTGATTCTAGAAAATCTTCTAGATCTTTCTCCCACATGCATTTATCTAGCATTCTCTTAAGCGCACCTACGTAATTCTCCTCAATTACTCCTTGTGGTAGTTTTCATTACTTTCCTGTTTGCATTACTTTCAAATGAATTCCAGAAACTCCTTAAAGTTACTTCGGCTGCAAGCGTCTGCTGTAATTCTCAAACTGCAGCCTTGTTGTCATCATGTTTGTGAAACTCAGCAAAAATTAGTTAAACTAACATCTCAATATTCGGTTATTACCTTGTTGACATCGCTAACTAATCACACAACAGTTTCCAATTCTTTTTTTCAGAGGACCCAGCCATTCATTTCCCGGTTTCTGTGCCTGATCAAAGTTTGCAGGATTGCAAATTTTCCTGTATTATGCTCAATTCAAATTTAGCTGATTGATGCATTCTGTTTATTTTGATAACATTTCACAAACACAGTGCTTTTCGTTGAATTGAGAAGCGATTGGTTGCTCGTCCTCCCACTGTTTTTCTTAATGGGAAGGAGTAACTCCATTAGTATTATCCCAGAACCTGACTTCCTGTCTCAAATGTTCCCTAGTGTTCCATCAGTCTGCCTCTCTGATGAACTGCATCAATGTTTTTATAAACTCAGTATGAGTCATGAATCATCCTGTGTGCAGTCTATTGCTACACAATCTAAAAATCTGATGACAGTTTGGACATTTTTAATTTTGTTCTCAGTTGTTATTCCATGCTTGTTGTGAGGGTAATCACTTTACTTCTTAGACTGGTTTCTGGTGCACAAATTTCACAATATCGATAGAGTATGGGTTTTAATTTACAGGGCAAGCCTCTGCCTGGTAAACTACAGTCAAATATTAATCTCTGCTTTGCCAGCTTTCATTCACATGGTCGAAAATTCAAGCAAAATGGCCCTGATTGGTTCATACAAACCAGAGCGCCTCATTTTAAATTTAAAATAGGAACAGATCAAATCTGTCTGAACTTTATAAAGTGCTCAAACAGCGCAAACCCACCTCTCCGACCAGGCTTTTGTTCAGCAGTTCTAATATCTCCTTACACGTGTCAAATTTTCTTCGATAATTGCTGCTGTGAAGTGCTGTAGGGCTTTTTAACTACATTAAAGGCGCTGTATAAATGCACGTTTTTGTTGTTTTGTGCTGAATACCACCACCTATTTTATAGAATGTTCACAAGTAGACATTTGATATCACTGTCGTTCAACGCTGGTAGATAGAAAGCATAACCTGTGTGTGTAGCTTTCTTTGAATTCATTTAAACTTTGGATGCAGGGCGCCTTAAGTTTCAGCTTATCCAAATTCAAAGCCTGGTCAGAAATACCTCAGTACACAGCAGATGAGTGGTGAATCCTCCTCCCTCCAAGGTTCAAGGGTGATTCAGAGAGACATTGCTCATTTCATCCCCGGAACACAAATAATATGGATACTTTTGCACGATAGTTTTCCAGTCAGCAGGAGCACTTAGGCCCCATCACCTGAAAATTGATTAGCACACGACAGTTAAAAAAAAATAGCACTTTTATAACGGATATAAAAATCCACATACTTGTTAGTTGACCCCTTCCATCAACATCAAAGGTTTATAAAACATGGCAGTATGCAAACCAATGAGGCATTACTTAGATATAATCCGGACAACGCAGATCCAAGCACCCCGCTGCATCTGAGGGAAAAAAAACAATTTTCTTGAAAGAAACACCCTCTGAATCATCCAAATTCTGCCAAGAATTCTTCAGCAAAGTACCCCGGGTGCCCAAAGTAGGGTTTAAAGTTTATTCTGAGACTGATTACTGCATCTGGGTCAGGGTTTTCGCCCTCTTGTTGTAGTCCTCTACTACCAGCCTTCATCCATGAATTCCTACAGCTGCAGGGTGTCCTATCTATTGAGGTGTCACTCATTTTTAATCGTTATTGGACACATAGCTGGTTTTACCCATTAGGTGGAAGTGTTCGAGCCAGCGCCTGATTTACGAGCACAAAACAACGGGGAAGTTTCCTGCCTGCAATATAAAGTGACACCCATTCTCCGTCAAATTGCAACTCAGCAGCGAACATAGGTGCAGGAGGAGGCCGTTCAGCCCATCGAGCCTGTTCAGCTATTTAATGAGATCGTGACTGAGCTGTGACCTAGCTCTGCTTTGCCCCATAAACCTTAATAGTGTTGGTTAACAAAAATCTATTAATCTCAGATTTAAAATTAACAATTGATCCAGCGTCAACTGCTGTTTTCCGAAGGAAGTTTCAAAATTCTACCAAGCTTTGTGTGTGGAAGTGTTTCCTAATTTCACTCCCGAAAGGTCTGGATCTAACATTTAGACTGTGTCCTCTAGTCCTAGCGACCCCCACCCCCCACCCCCGCCAACCCAGTGGAAATAGTTTCTCTCTCTCTACCCTGTCTGTTCCTCTCAATATGTTGAAAACTTGGTGAATGTTACAATTTACCAACTTCCAGAGTAGGAAACAAAGCTTTAGATCAGCAAATGAAATGAAATGGACTGTATCAAACATTGATGCTAATAGTGAAAGCTGACCCTCACTGAACCATGTGAGAAAGCCCATTACAGACTCAGTTTAGAATCAAACACCCGGCCAGATAATCACCTTCTCCGTCACTCTGTCACAATAAAGCACAAGCCACCAATCAGGCAAGACATCTTCCATCACGGGAAAGACATCAGAAGAATCCCCAAAAGGCACGTGGCCCACAGGATGTGAAGATCAATGGTTTCACTGGGAGATGGTCTGCAAAGTTCACACCGACACATTAATGTATTCATTTAAAAGGGAGAATCAATCTGCTAAAAACTTCCTTTTTCCCTTCAATCACCTATGATATAGCCCTTTTAGGGACAAAATATTGAACCAGTAGTAGTGTCAAACAATGAGAATGGCTGCTGTTGTAACAGTGACAACAACAAAAGCTTGCATTTGTATAGCGCCTTTGGCATAATGGAACAATCCCAAGGTGCTTCACAGGAGGGATGATCAAAACAAAATTTGATACAGAGGCACAAAAGGGGATATTAGGACAGGTGACCAAAAGCTTGGTCAAAGAGGTAGTTTTTACGGAGCATGTTAAAGTAGGAAAGTGAGGTAGAGAAGCAGAGAGGATTAGGGAGGGAATTCCAGAGCTTGGAACGCAGGCAGCTGAAGGCATGGCTGCCAGTAGGGGAAAAAGCTAGCTGACCTTTGGTAGGTCATTTATTTTCACACATCAAACATTGCACATGTGCATTCTTTCCACTGGGTACAAGGTTGCTATGATGGGTCCATACATATCATATATGCTATGATGTGTCCATATATATTATATATATATTTCCACTGGGTACAAGGTTGTTATGATGGATCCATATATATTATATATATTTCCACTGGGTACAAGGCTGCTATTATGAGTCCATATATATTATATATATTTCTACCGGGTACAAGGTTGTTATGATGGGTCCATATATATTATAAACATATATATTTCTACTGGGTACAAGGTTGTTATGATGGGTCCATATATATATTATATACATATTTCTACTGGGTACAAGATTGTTATGATGGGTCCATATATATATTATATACATATTTTTACTGGGTACAAGGTTGTTATGATCGGTCCATATATGTTATATGTATAAATTTCTACTGGATACAAGGTTGTTATGATGGGTCCATATATATTATATACATATATATTTCTACTGGGTACAAGGTTGTTATGATGGGTCCATATGTATTATATATTTTTTTACTGGGTACAAGGTTGTTATGATGGGTCCATATATGTTATATGTATATATTTCTACTGGGTACAAGGTTGTAATGATGGTTCCATATATATTAGCTACACTGATCTTATCAAGTTTCTCACTTTGGCACCAAAGGCTCCTGCAAAAGGAAGAAATGGTGATCCATTATCCCAGAACTTATTTTTACCAGGCTGAACATGTTTGTTAGCCCCAGCTCACAGCTTATAAACTCGGGTGCATATGATACCAGGCATGGTTTAGCCTTCTTTCAGATCCTGGCAGCACCCTTGGGCCTTGATTTAGACACAAAGCACCCCTGGGTGGACTTTCCTCTGAGCCTCTTGCTGAGTGCCTGACAGGTGTGTCATTCGTGAGGTATCTGTCAGAGGTGAGATACAGCCAAGTTTCACCTTCTTAGCAAACTCCTGATGGGGACAACACTCTCTAGATGGGTCCTATTGCTGGGATGCAGGCAGAAAACAGGAAGGCAGTAATTCCAGAAATCATTCGGGTTGGAGTGGGGGAAGAAGGTGTAAGGGGGGGGAGGCCGGGGGTGGGGGGGTGGGGGTGGGGCATGTTGGTAGAGGGGGAGTAGGAACTCCAAAGTAAGTGGAATGAAAGTCATCTTGAGCTATAGCATGAAACAGGCGGCATTACATACGCATTGCATCTGCCAATGTCGCACTGTTTCCATTATAGTCAATGCTTCTTTCAGCTAGTTCTTCCACTGGAGATCTCCAGTGATCTAACTGATGAGAAAAGTGTATTGCATTCTAACATTACAACCAACATCTACCCCAAGCGGCGGCCCATTGATGCTAGAGGTGTTGAGGAAATCCCAGCATCATAAGTGGAGGTGTAGCTTTGATGTAACCATTATCCCAGAGCCTCCAGCAATTAAAATCTTAATATTCTGGACACTGAAGCAAGCAATAAAGGAAAGAAACTCCTAGGCACCATTACAACGGTCATTTTGTTTGAACACCTTTGTTGCTTTAACTATAAAAATATTGGAGATCGGATAAAAAGGCTAAAAGCAAAATGCTGCGAATGCTGGAAATCTGAAACAAAAACAAAAATTGCTGGAAAAACTCAGCAGGTCTGACAGCATCTGTGGAGAGAAAGACAGAGTTAACATTTCGAGTCCGTGGGTGACTCTTCTTCAGAACTAAAAAGGCTGTTTGGTTGGCTAAGGCTGCTACAGGCATAGTTGGCAACCGCTAGATATAATGGGCTTCTGCCCTTTATCCTCCTTATTTCACCTGGGAACTAATCATTGCCAAGGTGCCACAAATTGGAAAATCTATCCTCAGGTCTACAGAATGGAAGGCAGGCCTATTCTAAACTCAAACAGAAACAGAAATACCTGGAAAAACTCAGCAGGTCTGGCAGCATCGGCGGAGAAGTTTCTCCGCCGATGCTGCCAGACCTGCTGAGTTTTTCCAGGTATTTCTGTTTTTGTTTTGGGTTTCCAGCATCCGCAGTTTTTTGCTTTTATCCCTATTCTAAACTCATTTTCCATTTTTGTAAACAAACAATAAATGTAAAATGAAAGCCTAGTTCAAAAAGGAAATCTGAAATAAAACCAGAAAATGCAGGATACACAAAGCATCCAAAAAGGAAAAATGGGCCCATATTTTGCATGTAATGCACCACCAGCTTTAGCACAGACACATTGTAAAAGTCCCTCACTTTCTCTCTCACATACCGATGGATCTTCTACACATTTTCCTGCGATTTATGGTTTCCAATCCTAAGACAATATCTGACAGAAAGTATGCAAAAGTGGAAATGTTTTGAAATAAAAACAGAAAGTGCTGGAAAACTGCAGCAGGTCTGGCAGCAACTGTGGAGAGAGAAACAGAGCTAACGTTTCAAGTCCAATATGACTCTTCTTCGGAAGTTCCACAGATGCTGCCAGACTTATTGAGTCTTTCCAGCACTTTCTGTTTTTATTTCCAATCTCCAGCATCCACAGTATTTTGCTTTTATGGAAATGTTTTGACTTTGTTTTGAAATCCCTGGTTGAGCACAGAACAAGGTAATAGGTAACAAGTTAAAGTTGCATGCAAAACAAAACCCACATCAAATAGAAGAGATTAACTCAGTATTTGGCTGATCAAGCAACAGACTGTCACCTATAAAATCGAGAGAAGAAATCCAGGTCAGCCTCAGAAAGCCTACTGGCACAAACAAGGGCATCAGCGTGGCAACCGAGATAGGTGCCATGTTTTTGCAAAATTTCTGTGCACAAGGACTGTTGTAAACAAGGTATAATCCAGTTCTGTGGGGATTCAGAGACACAAAATTGATTGATGACAGATGCTGCAAAAAAAGGAGGCAAATGCAAGAATGCTTAGAACCAGATAGACATGGAAACAAACATAGGATAGTCTAAAACTATCCTGGAGCAGGAAAATTGGAAGCTGATATGAAACTCGAGGTAATCCATGTGAAGATATAACTATTCTTTGAAAATATTTTGGTATCAAGCTATCCTATATAGAGGTCACAGAATAGAAAGTAGCATCTCTTGTATAACAGAGAAAGTTGTTTTATTCCAGAAAGCCTGGGCAGAGAAGGATAGAACTGGTGCCTAATCTATTGACTTATTTACTGAGATACATATTGCAAACACGCACCTCCTAGCCCAACAACCACTGTTTCAGTCTGTGCCTATTTATAGGAGCACAAGTGAATCCCCAGTTGCCTCCTGCATGCGATGAAACACACAATATACAATTAACAATGGTGACCCCAAAAACCAGCAAGTCCACTCCACTGCCATTACCATAACAGAGTTGGTCTCCTCTGCCCTTGCCAGTTACACCCAAGCCCATTGGAGAGTCTCGGGCATTTACATTAAGTGACTCCCCAATGAGAAGAAGCAGTCTTTCCCTAATGATTCTATGAAAATTCTCCATGTTGCCTTGTCACTAAACACTCAAACAGAGGAAATAGTCTTACTCTCTTCAAATTATCAATCCCTTCATCATTTAAAAAAAACTTCATTAAACCTTCTCAAAGCCGTCTTTATTCCAATGGAAATAGTCCCAACATTTCAATTAGGGATTCCCATTCATGCTATCAACCTGGTGAATGCACATTGAGTGGTTCCTGTTAATTTAATGTATCGCCTACAGTAGGGCACCCAATTCTGTGCTCCATACTCCAATTGTGACATAACCATTGCTTTGGCCAAATTTATCCTAACCTCTTTGCTATTGTGCTCTATCGTGCTATTTATAAAACCCTGACTTCCGCTCGTCATTTCAAGGCATCATGTGTTTGCACCCCCAAGTCTCTATTAATACACACCTTTCGGTCCCTTCTTCTTAGGCAGTCCCTCGGGATCGAGAATGACTTGCTTCCGCTCCAGTTTGATGGGTTCTGAGATGGCTGATAAGTCCAATGCACAACCTGCAGAGCCTGCCACATGGAGTGCTTGGAAGGCCGGGTAGGTTAGTCCTTTGGAGGTTACAGCACTCTCTCTGACATTGTGGCTTTTCCCCTGCACACTCCCGATGAAGCCTCTCGATCTGCTCAGTGCCTTCATTCCTGAATGAACCTTCTCCTTTTTGGTTGATCACAAGTGAGGGTACTCCCATGAGTCAGCGGGGGTGTTTGACCTCTTCAGGGATGCTTTGAGGACATTCCCAAAGTGTTTCGCCGTCCTCCTGGGGGTCTCCTGCCTCTATCAAGTTCCAAGTAGAACAATTGCTTTGGGAGTCTGGTGTCAGGCATATAAATGAACTGACCCGCCCAGTGGAGCTGGATTTGGGGGATTAACACCTCAATGCTGGGCAAATTGGCTTGGGAGAGGAAGTTGCTGTTGGACCACCTTTGTTGCCACTGGGTTTGGAGGATCTAGACCCATACCTTTCAGTATGTTTGCATTGAGTTTATCCTCCCTTTCCTTCAAAAATTCATTGCTCAGAATTCTCAGGTTAAATTGCATTTGCATTCTACTAACTTGTTCATGTCGACCTGAAGTCTTTTATAAGCTTCCTTGCTGCTAGACCAAACCCCACTACATGTGAGTCATACAAACATACAAATTAGGAGTAGGAGTAGGCCACTTGGCCCTTCGAGTCTGCTCCGTCATTCAATAATATCATGGCTGATCTGATTGTAACCTCAACCCCACGGTCCTGCCTACACTTGATAACCTTTCACTCTCTTGTCATCAGCAAATTTTGATATTGTGCTCCCTAAACCCAGGTCCAAATTGTTTCAGTTAGATAGTCATAAATCAAACTGCCAGGGTATTATTCCCAACTGGAAAACCCTGCATATTCAGTGAAAGATGTAGGATAATAATGGTGAACAAGATGCATCAAAATATCCTGAGCTAGTGTGACTTGGATAAATAATTACTCATGCTCCTAGTATGATAACTGATTATTACTAGACTAATTAGAAATGAACTAGTCAAAAGGAACCGTGCAGCCGTGAGGGCCAGGGCATTAACTAGTGAGAATAAAACCTTTCCTCACTTTGTATTTGAGGAGGTGAATTAAGTAGGAGCAGGAATAGCTGTAAATCAGGAAATGGAAAGGAGGGAGGAATTCAGGAAAATTACAATCATCGGGGAATTAGTAGTGAACATAATTGTTAGAGCTGCGGGTTGACAACTCCCTGGGTGCTGTTGGACTTCATCCTAGGGTCTTAAAAGAAGTGGCTACTGAGATAGCTGACACGTTGGTTTTAATTTTCCAAAATTCCCTAGATTCAGAGAACGCTCCATTAGATTGGAAAATAGCGAATGCAACTCCTTTATTCAAAAAGGGAAGGAGACAGAAAGCAGGAAACTACAGGTCACCTGTCATAGAGAAAAGCTTAGAAGCTATTATTAAAGACGCTGTAGGAGGGCACTTAGAAAATTTCAAGGCAATAAGGCAGAGTCAACATGGTTTTGTGAAAGGGGAATCAAGTTTAACCAATTTATTGGAGTTTTCTGAAGAAGTAACATGTGCTGTGGATAAAGGGGAAGCAGTAGATGTACTGTACTTAGATTTCCAGATGGCATTTGATAAAGTGCCACATCAAAGGTTATTGCAGAAAATAAAAGCTGATGGGATAATGGGTAACATGTTGGTATGGGTAGGAGATTGGCTGGCTAACAGGAAGCAAAAAGTAGGCATAAATGGGTCTTTTTCAGGTTGGCAATATGTAATGAGTGTGTGGCACAGGGATCAGTGCTGGGGCTTCTACTTTTTACAATTTATTTAAATGTCTTGGATGAAGGGGCCAAAGGTATGGTTGCTAAATTTGCTGATGACACAAAGGTAGGTAGGAACATAAGTTGTGAAGAGATAAGAAGAGGCCACAAAGGGATATAGGTAGTTTAAGTGAGTGGGCAAAGATTTGGCAAATGGAGTATAATGTGGGAAAATGTGAAATTGTCCATTTTGGCAGAAAGAATAAAGAAGAAGAATATTATCTAAATGGTGAGAGATTGCAGAGCTCTGAGCTACAGAGGGATCTGGGTGTCCTAGTGCATGAATCACAAAAGGTTAGTATACAGGTACAGCAAGTAATTAAGCAAGCTAATAGAATGTTATTTGTTTATTGCGAGGGGAATTGAATACAAAAGTAGCGAGGTTATGCTTCAATTGTACAGGGCATTGGTGAGACCACACCTGGAGTACTGTATACAGTATTGGTCTCCTCATTTAAAGAAGGATGTAAATGCTTTGGAAGCAGTTCAGAGAAGGTTTACCAGACTAATACCTGGAATGGGCAGGTTGTCTTATGAGGAAAGGTTGGACAGGCTAGGTTTGTGTCCGCTGGAGTTTAGAAGAGTAAGAGGCGATTTGATTGAAATATATAAGATCTTGAGGGATCTGTACAGGATGGATATGGAGAGGGTGCTTCCTCTTGTGAGAGAATCTAGAACTAGGGGTCACCCATTTAAGACAGAGATGTGGAGAATTTTTTTCTCTCAGAGGGTTGGTGAGTCTTTGGAACTCTCTTCCTCAAAAGGTAGTGCAAGCAAATTCTTTGAAAATTTCTGAGGCAGAACTAGATAGATACTTGATAAGCAAGAGGGTGACAAGTTATCAGGGGCAGGTGGGAGTGTGGAGTTGAGGTTACAATCAGATCACCTATGATCTTATTGAATGGTAGAGCAAGTTTGAGGGGCCGAGTGGCCTACTCCTGCCCCTAATTCATATGTTCGCATGTCCGTATGTAGGACTGGCTACATGTTTTTGCCAAACCTCCCTCTATATGAGGCTGCTGAATGGACTCAAGAACAGCGTTAATGAAGCTGGGATGTTTCAATACGTCAAAGGTGCTATATAAATGCAAGTTGTTGTTGTACAGTATTAGCAAAACAAACAGAAGGATTAGGCATCAAGCAATGCCACTGATACATCTGATGCAACTGTGTGATATAAACTGAGCAAAGAGAAATGGTCAATGAATTGAAAGCACAAGGAATGGAAGGGTAGATTCAACACAAGTGAAGTCATTATGAGATACCCTCCAATAAGTTCATTTTCCCTGCAGGTTTCCAGGTGGTGGTGGGCGGGGGGGCGGGGCGGCGGTATTGCAATTGGCCAGTTGAATTTATAACTCAGTGAAGCAGCCTGAATGAAACTGTTCAAATGCTTGAAAATTTCAGCTTTTGGGCTGGTGTATTTGTCTGCGTACAAAACAGAGACGAGCGATATTGCCCTAAAGATGAGCACGACAGCGTATGTATCCTCTCGTTCATTCTCCATTATCACTGACAGCCAATGGGTCAATAGTGCCTCTGTAGATAAAGTGACAGGACCAAAACTACCTTTTATTTGTTTGGAAAAAAAGAATCACTTAGTACCTTGAAGGATGGACAGTTCTTAATTCTTTCGGTGCATCTGATCTCTCTGGCCTTGTGTTTTGTTTTCTCTGGCATTCTAACAGCAAGTCTGTATTCATCTTTCCTGATATTCTAACGAAGAGCCTGCTGGTGGAGAGGGGAATGGATTGATATCGTCACTAAATCTCTATTGACTTAGTGATGGGGCCAACATTTATCTTTTGATGATTTTGTTGGGTGAGTTTTTCCCTTGGCTCCAGCGCCAACATCTGACCTTTGGCACAAGAGATGAGAGAAAGCATTAATTCCCACTAGCAACCCAGCTTTCTGCAAAGCAAAGAAAGAAATTACCTTTACATAGCACCTTTCATGATCGCAGGTCATCCCAAAGCGCTCTGCAACCAATAATGCACTTTTGAAGTGTAGTTGCTTTTGTAACATAGAAATGCAGCAGCCAATTTGTGTACAGGAAGCTCCGACAAACAGCAATGTGACGATGGCCAAATAATCTATTTAGAGATGTTAGTTGAGGGATAAATATTGGCCCAAGACACCAGAGACTATGAGCACCTGCTCTTCTTTGAAATAGTGGCGGGAGGATTTTTTATATCCGTCTGAGAGAGCAGATTCAGCCTTGATTTAAAATCCTAACCAAGCTGACAGTGCAGCACTCCCCAGTACTGCATTGGGAGTTTCAGCCTGAATTATGTGTTCAAGTCTGGCCTGCTGTGCTGGAAAACTCATCTGTCATGGTCAGTGGGAAAAATCCACATTTGCAGGCTCCAAAACAAAACCAATGAAAAGCAGTCAATGGTGCAAAATTGTTTTGTAACACCACATTGCAGTCAATCATCCATGGCATGTGGGTGTCGCTGGCTAGGTCAGCACTTATTCTCCATCCATAATTGCCCTTGAGAAGGTGGTGGTGAGCCTATGAAAATCACGTTGCGTTCCCGAGGTGCCAGGATCCTGTTCTGTCCTCCGGAGGTGCAATTTTGAAATTGCACCTCTTCCTGACCCCACCAGCAATTGAAAATCACAGCCCATGTACCTACTGCTCTTATTCTTCTAGGTGGCAAAGGTCGCGGGTTTAGAAGGTGCTGTTGAAAGAATTTAGCGCATTGTTACAATGCATCTTGTAGATGGTACACACACTGCCGCTACTGTGCGTCGGTGGTGGAGGGAGTGAATGTTTGTGGTTGGGGCGCCAATCAAGCGGGGCTGCTTTGTCCTGGATGGTGTCAAATTTATGGAGTGCTGTGGGCGCTGCACTCATCCAGGCAAGTGGGGAGTATTCCATCACACTCCTGACTTGTGCCTTATAGATGGGGGACAGGCTTTGGGGAGTCATGAGGTGTGTTAGACGCCATAGGATTCCTAGCCTCTGACCTTTTCTTGTAGCCACAGTATTTATATGGCTAGTCCAGTTCAGTTTCTGGTCAATGGTAACTCCAGGATATTGATGGTGGGGGATTCAGCAATGGTAATGCCATTGAATGACAAGGGGAGGAGGTTAGATTCTTTCTTGTTGAAGATGGTCATTTCCTGGCACTTGTGTGGCGCAACTCTCTTGTTGCTTATCAGCCCAAACCTGAACGTTGTCCAGGTCTTGCTGTGTATAGGCGTGGACTGCTTCTATATCTCAGGAGTTGCTAATAACTCAATGCAATCATCAGCAAACATCCCAATTTCTGACCTTATGATAGAGGAAAGATCATCGGTCAAGCAGCTAAAGATGGTTGGGCCTAGGGCACTAGTCTGAGGAATTCCTGTAGCAATGTTCTGTGGTTGAAATGATTCGCTTCCAACTAGCATAACCACTTTCCTTTGTGTTAGGTATGATGCCAACCAATGGAGAGTTTTCCCCTTGATTCCCATTGACTGCAGTTATGCTAGGGCTCTTTGATGACACACTCAGTCAGATGCTACCTTGATGTCAAGGACAGTTACTCTCACCTCACATCACCTCCGGAATTCAGCTTTTTTGTCCATGTTTGGACAAAGGTTGTCGTCTGCAACTAAATGGCTCTGGCACAATCCAAACTGAGTGTTGGTGAGCAGGTTATTACTGAGTAAGTGTCGCTTGTTAGCAATGAAAATTATGTCGTCTATCACTTTGCTGATAACTGAGAGTAGACTGATATGTCAATAATTTGCTGGGTTGGATTTATCCTGCTATTTGCGGACAGGGCATACCTGAGTAATTTTCCACATTGTTGTGTAGATGCCAGTGTTGTAACTGTACCAGGACAACTTGGCTAAGGGCATGGCTAGATCTGGAGCACAAGTCTTCAGCACTAGAGCCTGGATGTTGTCAGTCCCCACAGCCTTTGCTGCCAGCACATTCAGCTGTTTCTTGAAACCACTTTCATTTGCACTTATTAGGTTGCCTTCCTGTTGGTCCATCTGGTATGATTTGGATTAATCAATAGCGAGAGAATACGCCTAAAATTGTAGTGCACATGCTACCGTATGGGTTTGATGTTTCCAGTGCCTTTTTCAATTGGAATTTAAGATTACCAGGTGCTAACCACAAACAAAACAGGGAATTCAACTTCCATCACTATCTTCGACAGGCCTGCTAAAAGCTTATTTGTTGCTAAACACAGTAGGAAATAGATAAAGTCCACAAGATATCCTTTGTTTCAGTGTCTGTACATTGTATTTCTTGGTCTAATATTATATCTCTAAACCTGTCAGAGGTATTAGTCTATCAGAGATGCTTCCTCGATGAGCAAACTATTTCCCATCTTTGTGGCGAGGTAAAGGAGAATCTATACTGTCAGCTACCCAGTGAATGTTCAATGCCAATGGCACTGAAAGAGACACCTCTACCCACCTTCAATGCTACTGGCTGATCTCAAGCTCCTGTAGGTGCCATAGCAGATAGTCATGTATGTCAAGGTCCATCATGAAGCTAAGTGCTCCCTGGGTCAATAGGGCAGAATCCAACACAATATTTATTTGCCTTAGTCCCGTGAGTAGGGCAACAGAGGAGAGGGTTCCTTTTGGCGTAGCTGACTTGTATATTTTTTTTGAAAGGCTAGACAGACATTATATTAGCAGAATGGAGTTTGATTCCAGAACAGGAAAGAATTTAATTCTATGAATGTTCAAGTGCTTTGCAATGTAAACAACATATTCAACAATGTGGTCCCGGGTTTCTCTTGAGTCCTCACATTTCCCCTTTGTTTTAATCTAAGAATTTAGCAGCAATGCTCTAAATCGCAAGATTGGAGGCAGGAGGCAGTGAAGGAGCACACGTAAAGAAACCACATTTTCGTGTTGTAGTAAAGAGCGTGAGTATTGCTGAAAAGAAGAGACATGCCATCAAAGCTTTTTGTCTTGCACTCATAAGGATAGCTCGCAAGAAATATCAACAGTAAAGGGGAACAATTTATATGGCACGAGAAGAGAGCGCTAATCGATTGGCAAGTGGATTCTTGTGGAGCCATTGCCATGCAGAATGCAGCACAGAACAGTTAACTGCACAGCTTTGTTCAAATTCAAACTAGGCAGGTCGGCTCTGAGTGGTCAAGGCATTACCCTGAGGAGTGAACCAGGCAATGACTGTTCCCAAGCTTTTGTTTAATTGAAAAAAGGTGCAAAATGTGAACATGTTCCTCCTGTCGGCAAAGGAGGGGGCCCTGCGTATCAGTACATGTGGCTTCTAGCATGCATAAGTGAGCCACACCATGAGCCCAACTGACAATCTTAAATTGATTTACAGTGTTCCATGGTTCCCATGGCAACACCTCCATCAGAGTCCACTTGTCAACCAATCAGCACTCTCTTTTCATGCAGTATAAATTGTTGTTCTTCTTTACTGTTGGCAATCTCTTGCAAGCTATCTTGATGAGTACATGACAAAAAACTTTGACAACATATCTCTTTTTTCAGCAAAAATACATTTTGTTTGTGGAGTCAAGACAGGTGGATGGAGTCAAGATGCAGATTAACTATGAACAGGCTCAAGGGGCTGAATGGCCTCCTCCCATATGTCCCTATTTTAATGATGTGGTTTTACTTTACCTGTTAATGTTGTTTGTAAATGGTCAGGAGGCTTCCCCAGAACAGGCACGCTCGCTGGCAGGACCTACCCTGCTGGAAAGAGACTGTAAAGTGTGTTGCAATGGCAGCCATGGTGGGAAGCCTCTAGCTGTTGCTGTAAAAGAGTAATCACCAGGTCTCCAGGGGCTGTCAAAAATCCCCAGCATCTCATTACAGAAGAAAACAACAACTTGTGTTTGGCAGCCTTGTGGCTGCTCCCAGGTCACGCAGAGACAAAAACGCTGCTTTTCTGCAGGCCCCTCAAAACTTGGCATCAACGAGGAGGCATGAGTCAGAGGAGTGGCGATGTCCCTCCCCAAGTTCTTTACATGGCAATGCTTTGCCTGACTCTGTTGGTGGCACTCCCGCCTCCTCAGGAAATCCCAGGACGATGCTGTATGCTGCTCCCAGGGAAGAAAGTACTCTCCAGGCATAAGCTTCAAGGAAATGCCCCATTAAATCATGTTTCTGATAATAAAGAGATAGGTTTGTGCATGATTTCACATCTTTTTTAACCACTTCAGATTCACTATTTCGTAATAAAGCAATAATTATGAATTAAAATGAAATCACGGGTATGATTTTTTAAAAGTCTTGGGTATTGGCTATTAATTAGTCTTTCGCACTAGGGCCTGGAGTTTCAGTGTAGTTCAGACTGGTGTACTTAATGCTTTGAAGGATGGACAGTTCTCCATTCTTTTTGCGCATCTGATCTCCATGGGTTAATGTCTTGTTTTCTCTGGCATCTCATATCAAGTCTGCTTCCAGCTTCACTGATACTGTAATGAGGAGTCTGATGATGTGGTTTCCTATCTCTACTGATCTAAATGGATATTCCCTGAAGCTTTTGGTGGCCTGATTTCTCTTGCAGGCCCCCGATTTAGGATTATTTGACACACAATTGCAAAATTCACTCAGGGAAGCCACATCTACGACTGAGATGAGAAGTGAAACATGGAGTCACATCGGCACAGTGGGGATTGTCTTCTTACTTGGAGCTTGAGGCACACCAGCGTTGAAATGGCACTGTGTGATAATAGTTAACTTGACCATTATTTTAACAAAGGCACTTAAACATTCACTTTATCTAAAATGTCAGATTCATGCAAAAAGCGTAAACATACTTTGTTAATATTCCGTGTACCCCATTGTTGGGACAGAATAAAAGGAGCTTTTAGCCTTCTGCTGGCTGTACAATGTATGGCCTTGGAGCACTAGAGGGTATTGGCATAGGATAAAAAGAGTGGAATAAAGTTTTTCATTCCTCATTATTGGTTTGTTTTATCTAGAGTGTTTTCAATGCTTTTTTTTCTCTCTGTTTACATTACTTGCCTCTTCAATTATCAAATGTAGAATAATAAAATCATAGAAGTTTATGGAATAGGATTTAAGGCCATTTAGCCCCACATGCCCATGCCAGCTCTTGGAAAATGCTATCCAATTCAGGTCCACACCCCAGCTTTTTCTCAATGAACTTTCAAATATCAAAATTCAAATTTGAATGTTGCTTTCAAATTAGTCCTTTCAATGTCATGGCTTTTAAATGTTTCTCTGGAATCTGATTCCACCTTCTTTTCAGGTAATGTATTCCAGATCTTTTCAAGCCCACTGAGTGATCAAATTTCTCCTAACTTCCCATTAGCCCTTGTGCCAATTATTTTAAATTTACGATCCCTGATTGCCAATCCACTTGTCAAACAGAATTGTTTCTCCTTACTTGCTCTTTAAAACCCCATATGATTTTCAACGCCTCAGTTGGATCTTCCCTGAACCTTCTCAACTCTTAAGGAGAACAATTTCAGCTTCTAAAATCTCTCCACATAACTGACCTCCCTCATCTCTGGTATCATCCTGGTAAACCCCCTCTGTACCTTCCCCAGAACCCTGACATCCTTCCCAAATGGATGGATAGATATTTAACTTTGTTTTTCAGATTAACTCTAGTGATGATGGTGCATTCTGAGAATTGCATGCTTGTGCTAAGAATTAATTGTTTAAACAATTAAAGTCACAATTAAATGCAACAATTTAAAATGTCAAGCCCATAAGGAACACAATCAGGCATATTTCTGACTGTACAAGGATATTTTATTCTCATGTATCAGTAGAAATATTCTTGAACTTTTTTTGATAAATTTTCTGCAACTTCAACATTACCTTCCACTTACCCAACAATTCCAAAGAATCATAGACAGCATTCACCTCCTACCACGGGAGGATATACCTTGAAGGGCAATGTTACCCCAGTGACTACTAGAAAATGAGCTGAAACAGCTATAAGGAAGAGTGGCCAAGGTGACTCTAAGGTTATCAAACATGACTCAGTTAGTAACACCCTCACCACTAAGTTAGAAGGTTGTGGGTTCAAGTCCCACCCCAGAGACTTGAGCACAAAAATCCAGGCTGACACTCCGGTGCAGTACTGAGGGAGTGCTGCACTATATAAGGTGCCATCTTTCAGATGAAATGTTAACTGGAGGCCTGGCTTGCCCTCCCAGGTAGAAGAGCAGGCAAGCTAACCCTGGTGTCCTGGCCAATATTTATCCCTCAATCAACATCACATCTGATCATTATATCATTGTGGGAGCTTGCTGTGCACAAATTGGCTGCCACATATCCTACATTACAACAGTGGCAAAAGTATTTCATTGTTTGTAAAGTGCTTTGGTTGTGAAAGATGCTATGTAAATGAAATATTTCTTACTTTCAAGACTGGATGCTGGAGCGCAGAGAGATGCCTGAACTAACAAGGCTGTTTACAAATTCTCATTCTTCTCATAGTGAAGAAGCTACAACTTAGGGCATGGGATATATCCCAAAGATGGTAGGGTCCCTTCCTTCTGAATCTATAACAAGCTTTTGTTTATCAATCAGGGTGTTGGTGCAGAGAGAATCATATTTAACATTGAAAGGGTATTACAGGCTCAGGATTACTAGAAGTGCTAAATATCAGTCTCACCTGAGAGATGGCCGGAGGTGGTGCTGCAACATCAGCTCTAATCTATAGAGATGACATTGTCCAACACTATATGAACTGTTCTATTTTCTGTCCCAATCTCACTACCATCTTCTAAAAATGTGTGTGCAGGATTGGATCAACTAACAGTGACATATGGCAGTACTTTGTTGAACTCTCTACTCAGAATTGAACTTAGACTGGAAACAATTAAACTGAACTCTACTGGAAACGTGTTTACTAATCCTAGAGGTGCACATTTCCTAGATCTGCTCAAATGGCTAACCTTTATTTTGGTGAAGTGATCGAGTCCAAAATTGTTCATGTCACACGTAGGAGCAACACATCAAAAATCCTTATCATCAGCTAAGCAATATTACATGTCACTATCAACAACATTATTGTCATCAGCCTTAACAACCCGTCATTTAATAGCACAGCTTCTGATGGAGGAATGGGAGAGACTATGCCTTGTGGAAGGGAGTTGCTTTTTATTCCAAATCCCTTGCTCTTAGTCTAGGTTTCACAGCATTCCTGTTCTCCTCAGCTTCCCACTATTGTATACTCAATACGAGAGGTGGCGTTAAATGCCACAGTATCTTTACTTGTGTTCATCCTCTCAGGCAAATTTAGCCCCTTGTGTTAAAGGAAGAGTTACATTTATATGGTGCCTTTCAAAACTTCAGGATGCCCCAAAGCACTTTATTGCCAACTGAGTATTTTCTTTTATGTGTAGTCACTGCTGTAATGCAGGCAACACGATAGCCAATTTATGCACAGCAAGCTCCCACAAACAGCAATGAGATAATGACCAGATAATAGCCTGTTTCCTTGTGATATTGGTTGAGGGATGAATATAAACCAGGATATACAGCCGCAGGATCTTTTACATTCACCCGAGAGGGCAGGCAAGGCCTCGTTTTAACATCTCTTCCAAAGGACGACACGTCTGACAGTGCAGCACTTCCTCAGAACTGCATTGGAGTCTCTGTCTAGATAGGGAGATGGTAGCCTAGTGGCAATGTCTCTGGACTAGCAATCCAGAAACCCAGGCTAATGCTCTGGGAACACAGGTTCAAATCCCACCGTGGAATTTAAATTCAATTGCTAGATTTGCTAGTCAACAAAACTATTGTTGTAAATACCATATGGTTCACTAATGTCTTTTAGGGAAGGAAATCTGCCGTCCTTACCTGGTCTGACCTACATGTGACTCCAGACCCACAGCAATGTGGTTGACTCTTAAATGCCCTCTGAAGTGACCTAGCAAGCCACTCTGTTCAAGGGAAATTAGGGATGGGTAACAAATGTTGGCCTTGTCAGCGATGCCCACCTCCCATGAAAGAATAAATAAAAACTGACTTTTGCAACTTCAACAACCTAGCAAGCTTTCTGGAAAGTTCCAACCAAATTGCATTATAATGGGCAGGGGTCTCCCATGAATAAACAGCACTCTTCTGTGGAATTTTACACCTGCTATTGTCGAAGCTTACTCCAAAACACAGGGAAAATAAACTCTCAGACTCTCTGACTCCGGGTCTGCTACGAAACAAGGAGGGCTATCAAGACTGACCATCCACAATGAAGTGCTAAAGACCATTATCTACCTTCTTTTGTATGTCCGTGGCTTTTGACCATGTCATTGAAACTCCTTTTTCACTATGAAAGGCCATTATTTGCCTTCCATCGTGTATCAATGCCCATTCATCATGTGATCAAAACTGCCCCCTAATTTTGAAATCCTTTGATCCAAAAACTGAGAGAGACACCAGCTGCACAGAAAGGCTATGACATCTTGCCTTTTCAAGACCTGTTGGGGCATAAAGTCTTTTAAAAGTCTCCTCCAACACATTTTGAACTGTTCTGAGTTTGCCTGTAAGAAATTGGACCTCCAGTTATAACAGTCATCAGGGCTTGTCTACATGATCTGCTGAACAGTCTTTACTTCAAAGGAATCCTGCAGTTAGTCTGGTTTTGACCCCAGCTATCCGAACTTACCTGAAATTCAATTCCAGAGTGGGAAAAGCTTCCTCCTTCACTTGTCTCTCAAAGACATGTGAACTGCTAACTATTCTGTTTGGCTTTAACATTTGTAGAAGTGCACTACTGTTCTTAAGTGTATCTTTCTTGGGCATGTATTGTGTGATTGGCATAGCAATAGACCTTTCCGGAGTGAGCGTGTGAATAAATAATACTCCTTGTTTTAAATCCATGAAAGTGTTTTAAATTGACTGCACTCTAATGGGGGAGGGGGCTGCATGGGGGAGGCTGGGAACACACACCAGTCTTATTAAAATTAAACTACACTGATTATGGACAAAAGGGAAAGGGAATTGGGGGTTTCAGTCTACCTCGCTCCCCTGCCTGTGAAATCATTGACAGATAATGTGCTTACCTATGAGCCTGCTGTCAGCCTTGGCTCAGTGTTAATGGTCCTGCCTCTCTCTTTGGATGCTGTGCACTCAAGCCACACTTGAGAGACTTCAGCACATAACCTGGGTTAACACAGCAGTGCAATACTGAGGGGATGCTGCACTGTTGGAAATCCTCCCGAATAAGATGTTAAGCTAACACCACATTTGCCTTCTGTGGTGGGTGTAAAGGATCTATACATGACAAAGAGAAGGGGAACTCGCAAGGTGTCCTATCCAATATTTGTCCATCAATCAACAGTGCCAAAGATAGGTTGTCTGGCTACTATGTCAATGTTCTTCTGTGGGATCTTGCTGTTCAGAAATTGAATGCTTAGTTTCTTTACAATACAGCGGTTACTACATTTAAAAAAAGCACTTATTTACCTGTGAAGCTATTTGGGGCATCCTGGGGGATGTGAAAGGTGTGATAGAAATGTTAATTATTATTCTTTTTGAATTGTCAGGTCTCCTCCAGAACTTCCATCTCACTAACCCCATCAGAAAGGGGCGGAGGGAAAGATTGCAGGTGCTGGGCTTAATGCGTTGTGGTACAGGGATAAGCAGAGAACGAATTGTGCAGGGGAGCCTTACCTTCGCAGCTCGGGTGAGATCATTGAAACTGTTGCATTTAGTGCATTGCTGCCTTCCCCTGGGAAGAAGTGATGGTGGGGGGACAACATTGACATCGGTAGTTGCAGATAGTACAGTTCATCTTTATCGCTAAGCTGAATAAAGGCAAGTAGAATCTAAATAGGCTCATAGCACAAATGTTTAAAATGTAGGTTGGCCAAATAATTCTAAAAATTGAGCTGTGAAATAATTTTGACCTGGAGGTCTCACATGAAATGAGGGAAGATAAAAAAAATGATCACTTCAATTGAGAAATGAAACAAGATCCAGAAAAATCAATACGTAAGTAGTAAAAAGGACAGCGATACACAGACAGAAGCAACCATGCAGAGCTCAATAATCTCAAATAGTCTTAAGGCCAGATACCTGTGACAGGAAATGTCTAAAGAGGAAACACAATTATGGTAAATGGTGAATAGTTAAAGTGGAAGAGATCGCGTTTTCATATTTAAGCCTCAGTTAAATAACAAACCAGAGAATTAAAATCATTAATTTCTCTTGTTATACTTCAGTTTCTCATCAATAATATGGAGAGCCAGGAGTGATAAGAGATAGGCACATTTTTGATTAAATATTACATTGGGACACTTTCGTAATATGCCCTGCTAGTATTTATGCAGAATCCACACAAGAAGACACGAGAAAATTAATGTAATTATTCAAAATGTACAACTTGAAAGATACAGATAAATTACAAACCTTACAACCTTATATCTTACCTACAGAGTAATGCAATGACAGCAAAAAGTGTAGATTCGTTCATTAGCTTCTTCCCTTTAGCTGCAGTGTCAGATTGTGTTTTCTGCGTCTCAACTGAAAGAATTCTATCCCCATAACAGCGGCTTGGAAAAATAACATTGAAAGCATGAAGTAGTCTCACCTTGTCAGCCAGTAATCCCTATAGCTATCTTTTCACCTTCACACTTTCAACCACTTCTCATTAGGCACAAAGTGAGATGTTCTTGGGTGTTGTTAGTCTCCACGAACAGAGCCACACTAGTTCCCCTCTCAGATTTCAGCTTAATGATTGTATTTAGAAACAGTGTTTATTTGTCTGAGGATTCACTCTGCCTTGGAGTTAGCACATAACTGAGCGATCCCTTGCAGGAATAAGCTGTTTGCTTCCCTTCACACGCTCGAAAAAATAAATTCCTTTTATGGTGATTGACCTGGCTCTTGTTGCATTTGCTTGTTCAGTTCCGCTCAAGATTGAGATGTTGTTAAAAAAAGAGAGGCAGTTTTCTTGGTATTATCTGTGATATTACACGCTCCTAACATTCGCTTGTGCTTCAGCTGTTTAAATAAATTTAATAGCAATTATCGTTAAACATGGGCGTGTACCTAATTATTTTATGTGCTGAACTTATAGATAAAGCGCCACTGTTTCAGCTCAGACAAATGTTAGTGCTGTGCTTATATTATGTTGAGGTTTTCGCTGTCAGGCAGAGAAGAATGGTTGGTTGGGTGGGTACATTACAGAACTAGAACATAATTGTGGGGTTCAGGTGACACCACGAACAGGGATCAAAGCTTTCGTCTTTTGTGATTGCCCGATGAAACTCAATACTGTGCCTCTGCCTATAACTCAAGCCAACACGGTTGTTTTGGTGCTTATGAGCGGTCATGGTAGTATGTAAGCCCACCTCATTTCTCAAGTCATGTATGACTTTCTCCTGACTTTCTGTGACATAGTCACAGAACAGAGAGCAGGATGCCATAGCAACCATTGCACAAGGTATTAAGAGTCACTTATGAATGAACAGGTCATGTGAACATCCATTGCTACCTAATGGGAAGTTAGATGAATACATGAGAGAGAAAGGAATGGAGGTAATGCTGATAGGATTGGATGAAAAGAGGTAGGGAGATACTAATGTGGAGCAAAAACATTGTGGACACCATAGGCTAGTTGAGTCGAATGAACTGTTTGTGTGGTATTCATTCTATGTGACCTAGAGGTGATTAACATTAAAAGGGAAGAATTTGCAAGGCTGTAGGGAAAGAGCGGGGGGATGGGACTAGTTGGATAGTTCATTTTATAAAGGCGGCACAGGCACAATGGGCTGAATGGCCTCCTTCTCTGTGTATGATTCTATGACATGTTTAAAATATGAATTTTGAGCATCGGTCTATAAAAGTGTGTTTCTTTAAATGAGTGCCAGTGCCAGAGGCTGCATTCAAAGCTCTGCAAGACAGACCAATTTCAAAATTCATTACACCTTGAAGAAGAGGTCTGAGAGAAGAAACAGGAGAGATAGGAAGAGCGGTGGTGTAGAAATTCCACAAGAAAGATGAAAAATGGACAGGCAGAAAATGTCAAGCTGGTCTATCACGCCCAGGTGGCCCACACCTAATGACCGGAACATCATGACTGAGCACTTCAACCCCCTCAGAGATCACATGGACCTAGTGCTATCTATAAAGATAAATGATTCACTTTTTGTCAATTTTGGGCTATTTCCCAGGCCAATGACACCCCTGGAGAGCTCATCCATTGACAGTTAAGGGTAACTTGAACCTGACACATCTGCTGGGAAACTGGCAGGATCTGACACTGCATCTGATTTAACTTTCCACTGGAGTCCATGTTGATCATTGTTTCTGATGCATTCCTCATGATAAGTTTGCTGAGATTAGTGAACAAGTAGTGGATCATTAGGCATTTTGCCTTCAATTTTTTAACTGTCCCCTTTCAAGCTGTTTTGAGCTAGTATCATATCAATATTACACACCTGTGTAACGCTAAGTTTATATGATTAATGTATTCCCCATGTGAGCACTGCCTGCATATTATCAAGCAAATATTATTTTACAACTGCCAAAATTCATTGGCTACTTTTGAGATTGGATTTTGAACTCTAACTATAAATAACTTTTGCTAATGAGGGCAATGAATAGGCAAATGGATATTGAATGGTTGGCAAAGTATGAATCAACTACTGAAAGCTGGGTGAGAATAATATTAATTGATTATTAATTATCTGAAGACATATTGTGTCCTCAGTGAAACTGTTGTTTGAACAGTATTGATCCCAGGCCCATGTAGCTTGTGGAGTCATCGGCCCAGAAACTGTCCAGGCCAGGCACTACAAATGATATGAACAAGTTACTTGCTACAATCCCACTGCCTTCCCAACAGGTCCGAATAATATTACAAAAAGGGTATTAGAAGCACCAGAAAATGTGCAAAAGAAGATTTACGAAGGTGGGATCAAAATGGAGAGGCGATGCCTATCAGGGAAGGATAAACAGGCTCTGGAACTCCTCCCGAGAGGAAAAGACTGGGAGGTGACCCTATCGAGGTCTTTAAAATCATGAAAGGTTTTGACTGAGTAAACAAGGAAGGAATGCTTCCACTTGAGAGAGGAGAAGTATTTGAAGCCATCAATATAAGATAGTCACTAATAGGTCTAATAGGGAATTCAGAAGAAACTTCTAGGTTGATGGGAATGTGGAATGCGCTACCATAGGGTATGGTTGAAGCGAATTGTATCGAAGTGTTTAACGGGAGATGGGATGAACGTATGGAGGGAAGGGAATAGAGGGTTACAGTGGTACATTTAGATAAGAAAAGACAACAGGAGGCTCAAATGGAGCATAAACTCTGGAATGGTTGGGCAGAATGGCCTGATTCTGTGCTGTATATTCTATGTAATCCCATGTGACTAACCAGAACTTTTGAATATCTGCTCAGGACGCTGATCCCAAACTGACAGGGTACCACTTAAATATTCTGATCAAGGACAAATTATATCATTTTTGCCCCAATTTGCAATTTTAGCTCAAAACTTAAACGGTAAATGTTGGCAATCCTGCAAGATTGGTCTGGAGTTTCCAGCATTGCAAATTAATCTCCAGGATACTGCCACAATCAAACCCTGGGGAAAAAAATCCTAGAAACACTGGTGGGGGGGACATTGCTGTGTCATTTCCTTCATTTCCTTTCATCACATTTGTTCAATAGCTATCGACATTTGGAGATGGGAAAGAGCCTGTTTGACTGAGAATCAAGAACCATCCAAAGTTTCAGCTGAATTCTGCCATCCACAACTCCTCCTACCAGAAATTCCTGTAATACACATCGGCACTGAGTGCAAGAGTAAGGAGGTCATGTTGAACTTGTGTAAGACACAAGTTCGGCCTCATCTGGAGTACTGCGTCCAGTTCTGGGCACCTTACTTGAGGAAGGATGTGAAGGCATTGGAGAGAGTACAGAGGAGATTCACAAGAATGATTCCAGGGATAGAGAACTGTAGCTATGAGGATAGATTGGAGAGGGTGGGACTGTTTTCCTTGGAGAAAGGAAGGCTGAGAGGAGACTTGATAGAGGTATTCAAGATCACGAGGGGTATGGACAGGGTAAATAGTGAGAAACTCAAGAGAGTATCAAGAACTAAAGAGTACAGATTCAAAATAATTGGCAAAAGGAGTAATAGTGATAGTGACATTTTATTCGCCCAGAGGGTGGCTGGAGTCTGAAATTAACTTCCTGGAAGGATGGTGGGGGTAGGTTCGATTGAATTATTCAAATGGGAATTGGATTCTTATCTGAAAAGAAGAAATGTGCAAGGTTACGGGGATAAGGGGGAGTGGGATTAGATAGAATGCTCTTTCAGCGAGCCAGTGCAGACTCAATGGGCTGAATGGTCTCCTTCTGCACTGTAAAGATTCTGTGATTCTGTGGTCAATGCAGAAACTGCTTTAGTGCACAAATCATTAAGACACTCTGTGCAATTCAATGCCCCTGCACATACAAACCTGCTTGATAAAACTTTTGTTCAAGTCCAAAGTGAAAAAAATTCTCCTTCGTTGGTATTCTTAGTGATAATATACTAGCAAATATCTGATCATCAGGTCTTTTAAACCATTCACATTTTTTTAATGCTCCAAGGCAATCTCAAGTACTGCTGTCAATACCCATCCTTCTTACTTTCCTTTTTGAATCAGCACTTTCCCATTATAAATGCATAAATTCATGTATGGTAATTAACTGTAATTATCTCCTATGTAAAACATGAGGATTCAGTTTTCTGGCTTTCTTTCCTATCAATACATCATGACTCGCAAATCTTGCTCTTTCTCTCTCCCTTTTCTGCCTCGTGGGGGGTCAACCTTCAAACAAATGCTTGTGACCTCCCCCTCCCATACAAACATCTCACTATAATCCAGAAGCACTGATGTATTTGCATCTCACAATTGTCATAAACGTTGGTGATCATTTGTATTGTGTGTAACTTGTATAGAAATAAATAAATAAATAAATAAATAGATCAGGTAATAAGGAGTCTTCTCGCTTTCCAATTTGTCGTGGGAAGGCAGGACACTGCAAGGATGGGCATGGGGGTGACCAATGTTGGGAGTTTAGGGCAGGACAGTTGACAACAGGAGTTCATGAGATGAAGCCTAGAATATATCCAACCAGAGCCTGGAGACCCAACTGAGCTGGGGAGCAATGGTGGCTGCTGAAGAGGGAAATTGTGTGCCAGGAGATAGAAATGTCCTCTTCACAAGGAAGCCTTAGTCTCCATTATCCCCGGCTTCTCTCCGCTGACTTCTCTCCCATTCACCTCCAAACCAGCACTCCCCTCAGCTCATCCCTCCATTCCTCTGTACCTGAATTCTGGGCTTCAAACCTACACATCCTCTCAGTAGAATGTGCAAAGGATCCAAAGGCCTGTTTAAGGCAGTTAACTGGGATTTCTGTAAAACATTCAGCATTGGTTATGGTATTGGATGTATTTCAGACATCCCGGGGGGCATTCAAAGCACAGTCCTGCAAAACTGCTCATTTTTGTCCCATTTTCTGCCTGGGTAATAGGCAAATTAAGACTCATTTCTGCACCAGACTGGCAAGGGAGAATAACAACTAAATTGTTGAGCACATTGCAGATATTGCACTGGCAATTGTGACCTGCCCATGTTCTTTGATGAATTTGAAAGACCCATAACTAAGAGATTGCAGGTGCTGGCGAATTGGGGAACACTTTTCCAGTTGGACTTCTGATCAGCAGTGAGCTACTGTGTTTGAGAAGTAATGCTAGCTAGCTGCATGTAGCTGACAATCACACCCTCTCTTTTATTCATCTTACTCATTCTGGGTTGGCACACTGCTGAGCAGATAGAATATAATTCCCTCCAGTCGAATAAGAGACATCCAGATATTTCGGTGGGCTTGGATGCTTTATAAACTGTGCATCAAGCCATTAGATTTTGTTTTGTTCTTCATTATCAGTAACTGATTGCGCTTTCAAAAGCATATGAGGAGGTCAGAGTGTTCATTTACAAGTGGTGCAAAATGTGTCATTCTCGGTGTTAGAAAATATTTCACCTGACATTCTCCAAATGGAAACAGAAAGCATCCAATTCAACTTCTTTTACATGCTCGACATGCATGTGTACAAATCATGGACTAGGCCTGGGCGGTATCTGGCAGTGCGGGAATTCCTCCTGCTACAGGGATGCCCTCCAAACCATCGAAAAATATGATTGCTGTCCAGAAATTCAAAATACTGGAGCTGTACAAAAGGACTAGGCGTTAACTTTAACACTGGGGGTTAGTGTAAACTGGACCATGTCGAATTAGCTACCCATTTTGCATCATATCAAATCATCCTTACTAGTAAAACCAATGGAAGCACAAAGTCTGGAGGGATGTTTAATAGAGTCCATTTCAATTTCACCCGAGTTAAAATTGGCCCATAAAACTCTACTTTCAAAAGCCATATGTAATGATCAAAAGATTCACGAGGGCCATATGGATGCAGACAAATGTAAAATAAAACAGGTACTTGGGATCATATTCATTCGTTTGTTGGTGTCATCTTCTTAGTTGACTGCCATGAATCTCCACCTCTGTCTGTCTTGTGCTGTCCTCACACAGTTCACATAGGTCAACTGCATCCAGCCTATTATATCCATCATCCATTTTCTCCCTGCTTCCCTCGCCTACATTTTCCATTGATCTCCCCACCCTAACAACTGCCTGTCTACCATCTGCTCTAAGGATGTGACAAAAATATTATGGCCTGAATGTTGTGCACATTATGTGCGCGCAATCAGCAGGCCTGGAAGTGACCACGATTGCCGTATCTGCTCGCAGGCCTCAGAAGAACCCGATTTCACGCTGACTGGCCAACTAAGGGCCGGCCAGCGTGAAACGCGCCCACGCATTGGAGAAAGGCTGCCGGCTTGGGCGGCAGCATGGCGAGCGCCGGGTCCAATGGGCAGACGGTGGAGGGTTTTGAAATGGCTGAGGCAGCACTCGGAAGGCTGCCAGGAGTTCCAGAGAAGGAACCGGGAGTTGTGCAAATCTAAGCTGAAGGGATGGTATCAGCGCCCACTCGACACGCCAGGCGGGAGGGCATTGCAGGTGGGCACTTTGCTCCCTGCTTCTTGAGACGAGTGCCTGCGCACTCTCGTGGAGGCAGTGAGTGCCACGCGGGGCATCCTGATGCTACCAGATGGCAAGAGGAGGCCACCCCAGCAAATGAAGAAGGCCTTGGCAGAGGTGGCAGCCCACTTCAGCAGACACGGTGTGGTGCGCCACACCTGGATTCAGTGCCGAGAAAGGCTTAATAAACCTTCTGCGCTCGGGAAGGGTGAGTACCAATTTGGCATGTTCTAAGTGGAGAATTTTGAAGAGTGGCCACCCTTCGTGGTGCTCAGGGTGTAAGAATCAGAGTAACAGAAGGCACATCTACTTGTGTCTACTAAGGCAGGGAGGTCAGGTCGGTAGCTCGGGGTGTACAAAAGGGTCAGCTGTGTGAATATGATGGCACTTCAACCTGCTTCCCAGTGGGGAGGGGAGAGGGGGCGTGAGCCTGGTTTGGTGTTGCAGGCACAGGGTGGAATAGTGAATGGACCTTTGTCTGTAAACGGAGAAGAGAAGCCGTAATGTCACCGAGTGCAGGAGAATGAGCGGTGGGACAGCCAACCTGCTCATCCTGAGCAAATGTGAGATGGACGCCCTAGAGCTCGAGGGCAAGCGCGCACCAAGGTCTTCAGGACTCAGAGATGCAGGCGTCTCGGTGGAAGGTAAGAGTCCAGTGGAAAAATGTGGGACAGGCGGAGACTCCAAACATCAGCTCAAAAGATAACATCTAATCAAGAGTTCCCAGTGATCCAGAAATGACAATGGCACCATGATGCCATCCATAGTCTCACCAGGCTGCCTAGCATGTATATTCAATATGTGATGATTTATACCACTGATATATTGCCTTCCTCCCTCAGATGCACCATCCTCCAGAGGCACCCGGGACCCCGAGGATACTCAGCTGACACAGGAGGAGGAGACACGTGCAGATCCACCCATTTCACACCCTCTCTCGCCACCAGGCACTAGCTCAGGTGCAGGTTCGTGGGTGGGCTGTACTTCGTCAGCTCAGGTGGTTGTGCACTGTGGGGAGGTCATGGCACACTTGCATGAGCAACTAGCGGAGGGCGGTGGCGGAGAGTGCCCAGGGCGCCAGCTGTTGGAGGACTACTGGAGACCAGGACCATGCTGAGTCCGAGGCAGATGATGAGCCTCTGGGGTCATTCATCAGGTGCCAGATGCTGGATGTCCAGTAGGATGCGTAGGAAGATCTGGCGGAGATCCCTGAAGGTTTGTGTGCCATGGTCTCTATCATGGAGGAGTCCATGAGGAGCTTGAGTACTGCGTTGACCCTAAGCACCGAGCACACTGCCTCCTCCATTGAGAGAGTGGTGACTCTGATGGAGAGGCAGCTCCAGGAACAGAATCAGGGGCTCCTGGGGTCGCACTCGGCCCTGCATGCCCTCACACTGACACTGACCTCCTGATGTCACACCTAGTGTGAGAGCTGGATGAGGCACCTAGTCTCTCTGCTAGGCTCCTGTCCATCAGTAGTGAGCAGGGAGGTACAGACTGGCGGATGAGCTGCCTCTTGTCTCTGTGGGCTCCTCTCATGGCGCTCAGGATGAGGGCAGCTGCTCCTCCGCCCCTCTGCCATGACATCTTTTATGGCCGTGATGACAGGTGAGTGCCCAGCCATGTCGCTGGTCACACCCTCCCAGGTGGGGCCTGCTCAGGCCCCGCAGGCCAGAGGACGACTGTCAAGGTCATCAGGGCCCACAGAGCAGCAGGGTCAGCACTCTGCCTCCAACGCCGCTGCCAGCGAGGTGGGGAGGGGACAGGGGTCAACAAGATGCAGCACTCACAAACGTAAGTTTATGTTTAAGGCACCATGAGCACGGGACGGGGTTCTCATGAGTGACATTCTCTCATTTCTCGGGGTTAGGTACTGCTTTTGTGTGACAACAGCAACAATATTATGTTATGTTCCTTTTGTTTTGCAACTCTGGAAAAGATATCAATCTAGATTTTGTTCCAATGCCCTGAGTGTTCCTCATGTTTTCCATAGGTGCAGCCTCATTGGTGCCTTATGATGGAGGGCAGGGGCAGCAAACCTTATCTCCGAGGTTGTGAGGTGACACTGGGGCCGTGGCATTGCTGTCTCAGTGATGTGTGTGAAGGAGGCAGTGCCCTTGCCCGGGGGGTGAAGCCTTGCCTCGGCAGCCTCACTGAAGCTGTGTTGAATCAAGGCCTCCCTGGTGTCCCTGCCTCCCTGAAGATTGCTCAAGTCTGCCTCCTCGTCCTCACCCTGTACCTGCCTGGGATCCTCACCAGGTCCATCAGTAGAGTCTTCCTCGGAGGCCTGTGGAGCTGCCTCACTATCCTCATCCTCCAGTGGGTCCCCTCTTGCCGGTGCCAGATTGTGCAGAGTGTAGCAGACAATGACGATAAGTGCTCCAGAGGATATTGCAGTACGCCCCCTGATTGGTCCAGGCATCGGAGCCTCATCTTCAGCAGCCCAATGGTCCTCTCAACCACTGTCCTTGCAGTGGCATGACTCCTATCGTACCTCTCTTCCGTCTCTGTCCTTGGGTGCCAGAGTGACGTCATGAGCCACCTTTTCAGGGATATCCTTTGTCACCCAGCAACCAACCATCCAGCTGAGCTGGAGCCATGAACAGCCTTGGCACCTGTGAGTGTTGGAGAATGTGTGCATCGTGGGAGCTGCCAGGGTATCTTGCACAGACTTGCAGAATCTGGGCCTTGTGGTCACACACTATCTGCACATTCATGGAGTGAACCTCTTTCTATTCACGAAGGCACCCGGCTGACCCGTTGGTGCCTTGATGGCCACATGTGTGCAGCCTATGGCCCCCTGGATGTGGGGGAACCCAGCAATCGCTGCAAAGCCTCTGGCTCGCTCAGCCTGGCTGGCCTAGTCCATCTGGTAATGAATGAATGTGAGAACCCATCTGAACAGAGAGTCAGTGACGAGCCTGACACAATTGTGGACAGCAGATTGGGACACTCCACACAGATCCCCCACTGATGCCTGGAAAAGTCTAGAGCCAAAAAATTGAGGCTACTGTGACCTTCAGAGCCACTGGCACTGGGTGCCCACCCACACATTGAAGGCCCAATCATCTGGCATATGGAGGTCACGGTGTCCCTAGAGAGGCAGAGCTTCCTGTGGCGCTGGACCTCAGACATGTTGAGATAGCTGCATCGCTGCCTGTCCATTCTGGCAGCAGGATAGTGGCATCTTCTGCAGTCCCTTCTGCCTTGCTCTCCCTGCTGGCCCAGTACTCCCTGTGCCTGCGCCTCTCCTCCCACAGGTCTCTCCCTGCGACCCTGCCTGCAGACACCTGACCTCCTCTCCCTTCCGCCTCTCTCCTCCTCAGGGGAGGAGGTCCCCCAGCAGAGACCACAATCCCCATCAGCTGAAATGCAGGTGGCACTGCCCCATGCACTGAAGAGTGCACTCGACAGAAATGCTCCAAAAGATTTACAAAACAAAAGAGTCCTCAAAACAAAGCAAAAATTTCAGGTCTGAAATCTCAGCAAAAAACAGCAGCAAACTCTCACCTGAACTAACAACTCACACAGCCAATACTCCTCTCGCCTTTTACCCCGCCCTTGGATGAGAAATGAAAAGAAACGAGTTGGCCGTGCGTCTTCGTTGCCCACGCGACGAGCATAAAATCACACGGGCAATGCTTAATTGAGTTCAATTGCATTCTTAATTGCCTTAAGTAGATGATAAATTGTCAGCGGGCATGTTTCCAAGTCCCGCGGGCACCCACTGACCGAAATACTGCACGTGTACACGATGAGGTCGTGTGCCTGATATCTTCTCGCAAGTTTTAACGCTCTTCCCAGTCGGGCGCGCGCCCACTACTAATCTATAAAATTCTGGCCGGTGTCTATCTTTCTTTCATGTTATGCACTAATTTATTTTCTTCCCAGCAATTTCCAGCACTTCCTCATTCTTTCTGTCAGTTTAGGTTATGCAGAACATCCCCCTATACATCCACATCTCAAATGTATTCAATAATCTCTTTGTCTGTTGTCCTTGTCTCCAAGGCATGTAACATCGATGACAAAATGGAGCACTTCAGCATTCTTTTCCTAAGATTCTTCAAGTTCAGTTTCTTTGATGTTAGCACATCCTTCATTCTTCCAAAGCTGCTCTTGGCTCCCTCAATTCTCCTTTCGATCTCACGGCCGCAGCAAGGTATTCGAACCTTTTCACTTGTTCCAAGGCTTGTTCATTTACTTCAATTTTCACTTCCGGGGTTAGGCCTCTGCTTATCACCATTGTCTTGGTCTTCTTTGCATTCATTCTTAATCCGTGTTCCTCACTCCTTACTTTCACTTAAGTTACAATTTCCTGCAGTGCCTCTCCTGACTCTGCAATCAGTGCACTGTCATCTGAGTGTCTCAGGTTGTTGAGGCTCAACCTATTAATGTTGCAACCTGGTAGATCTTCATATGTCTCGGAAGATAACTTCAGTGTACAGGTTGAACGACTTTGGGACATAACACACCCCTGGTGCACTCCTCTTCAGAGGAGAGAGATCATGTACTGGGTTAGAATACAATTGCTCACGTGGTAACAGAATCATCTGGAAAGAAATTAGTTAATTAAAGGACGGCCAGTGTGGATTTGCAAAATGCACAACATGCCTCATGAGTGTAACAGAATTCTTTGAATGCAGTGGATGTTGTGTATATCGATTCTCAAAGGGCATTGAACACTGTGCCACTTGGATGGCTTGTTGATCAAATTCAGGTGCACAGGTGGAGAATTTATTTGCATGGTGCCAATTCCTAAACAGATGACGTAGATTCCCTGGGGGCAGACAGAGAGGTAGATCGCTACACATGTGACCCACACAGCATTCACTATTGGTGCCATTGAGGCTAAGTGGGTGGCATCAGTGAATTTCCTGCCACCATGTTAAAGGGAACATTACAGCACGGAGACGGATTTGGATAAAGGACAGAAAGTACTGGGTAGCTGTTAATTAGTCTGTTTTTTTATACTGGAAGGTATTAAATAGTAGGTGTCCTCTGGGGTAGGTGGATCATGTTTTTCAACACAACCCACCTGACTTATGGGCCAGTTTAAATGGACTTGAAACCGGACAGCTTCCATTACAGGTGTCCAATCGTCCCCAGTGAGTTTGTGATCCTTTCTTCCTGAATGAAACTGCTGGAGTATCTGCTCTCCAAATGCTCTCAATTTGCTTATTTATTACATCCCTCTGCCGCACCCCACACTGTACACAAATTTAATTCTCTCTCAGCTGTGCCAGATTAATTTTGCTTTGCAATTTCTAATTTATGTATTTATTCATCTATTTTCCGAAGCCATTTTTCAGTGTTTCCACTTTCCTCACTGCTCAGGGCTGCCTTAAAAAAATAACTGTGCTCCCTCGTTTAACCTCCGATGCTGCTCGAGAAAACGTTTCTCTTTCACAAACTGATCCCATCATTTCCTGACCTGCCCGCTCTGCAGGCGTTTTTTCCTCGCTGGCTGTGTGCGCTTTAGACAACTGAGTGGTAGCCCACAAACCATCCTGTCCCTTATTCAGAATTAGGCCAACTGAGAAAAAGCACATGCCTTACTACAAGCCCCTAGTTCAGTTATATACTCATCAATAGTCTCTTCCAGTTTCTTCATCAGTAAAGGCTAGGATTTTACAGCCCCACCACGGTGTGTCTCCCCTCACAGCGGGGTGAGGCAAGCCATTTAAATCTCCATCCCTTTCGGCAGGACCATAATATCCCATCAGGCAGGATGGGCTGTAAAATCCTAGCCAAAATGCCTGTGTCTTCCATCTGTTCTATATCCTTTCTGCTTGCCATGCACCTCCAACTCTATTGATAATTACACCTTGTCGCTGTTTCTAACCCTCTTCAAAGCTGAAATGGTTATTAAAAGCAAAATACTGCAGATGCTGAACACCTGAAAGAAAAACAAAAAGTGCTGGAACGTCCCAGCAGGTCTGGCAGTGTCTGTGGAGAGAGAAACAGAGTTGATGTTTACGTTTCAAGTCCAATATCTTCTGAAGAAGGTTCATACAGACTGGAAACGTTAACTCTTTCTCTGTCCACAGATGTTGCCAGACCGGCTGAGTCTTTTCAGCACTTTTTGTTTTTATTTGAAATTATTATAACTTTTTTAGTATTTCTTCCACAGCAACTTGGAGAAGATTGGAATCTATTCCAATGGCTCTCACAAACAACTTAGCTCACTGTTTAAGCATTTTGCAACTGTGATATCCGGTTACCTGAAGGCTGATGGAAATTGTACGGTTTCTATTTTGCTTCATATTGAGATTGACCCCCAGCTCTCCCCCAGCGCCCCCCCCACCCTTTTTCTGTTCCTGTTCATTAGCCACTTTGATGCCTAGTAAAGTTCTTATGTTGAACTTATTGTCAGCCTGGTTTTGCAGTGGCAATGATGTACGGTATGACTACATGACCTTCCTAAGCTGTTAGGCATGATCGGATGTTGATAGCTTCACTGATTCAAATTACCAAGTTGCTCTCTAAATTTGTGGGCACATATCTTTAATTTAGACAGGTGCTCTGTCTTTCTTTAATTAACAATGTCATGGTTTGTTTTACAATGCTCCTGTGAAGCACCTTGGGATAATTTATCATATTAAAGGTACCATATGAATGAGGTTGTTGTTGTTCAAAGGAAGTACTTATGTCCCGGGCCAATATTTATCCCTCAAACAACATCATTAAAAAGCAATTATCTGGTCATCAGAAGACAGTGTTTGTGGGAGCTTGCTGCATCCAGTTTTACTGTAGCACAAATTCTGATGTCGTTTGGTGTGACCACTCGTCCTTGAAGAGGGACCATATTGCGGGGAGTCACCGATGGTAATGGAAGTTATGAACCCCAAATATCAAAGCTTAAAGGCTGTAAATTTCCTTGGAGCTCCTCCCATCCTGCTGGAACTTTGCTGGGAGGGTTTACCTGTGCAGCTCCGAGGAAATTCACGGCCATTGGATTATATTGAAAGTTGAAATCAAAGTGAGAATCAAAAGCTGCAAAATCACGCCCTGAAACTCTGATATCAGTCAGGAAATGCACATCTTGCCCTCTCACAGCTCATGACATCATCAGAACAGCTCTGCAACTACCTCCCCAGGGAGCTGATATTCTCCATTAGGGTTTTGTTTGAGTTTGGTTGTTATTGACATCTGTTACTTTGTGGGTATAAAAGGGCAGTGATGGTGTTTTATAACTGACCAAATTTACAAACAAGGTTAAAAAACACTCCACAGTTACATGGTGCACTACCCAGTCAGTTGTGCTGTAAATATAGATTTGACACATCTGACAATAGAACTACTTCTACTAAAGTTATGGAGCCCTCTTAACTGTTGGCACTTTATGGCTAATACCCTATATCAGTGTTATTTCAATCACAACTTTCTTGTCCAAACTTGTGCAGTAGGTACATAATTTCCTGTGGGAGGACAACAGAATTTATTACTGTACATACAGTAAATCATTTGTTCTTTCTGTTCTCTGAAACAAAGATCTTGTGTTTAGAATGAAAGGTTAATGTGAGTTATATTTTGTTTATGCCCAGCAAAATCTCCTCTTTTGTTTCTTGCCAAAGTGTTCCCCTCCCAGATTTCATTCCCGGTCTGTGTTACATGACCTAATGTCTGATCAGAAGCAATTTTAACCCTGTCCCCCCCCTCTGCCAGTTTCCTCAAGCTTCTGATTTTCACTTTCTCTTCTGGGCAACATCTGTTGGAGGTCTTCTTCAGATATACAAACCGGGCTTGAATTTTCAACAAAAGCCTGCCTGAGGGAAGCAATTATGGCTTTATCATCAGGCCAACCTGGTGAGAGGAGGAATTGGAGCCAAGGGGAGCCACTAAAAGGTAAGTCCTTTGACATCTTGTGGCTTGCCTTGTGGAACCAGGTGAAGAAGGTGTTTCCCTCCATGCCACAAAAGGACAGTTTAAACCTCCTCCGCCCTGGGCTTCCCTTCCCGCCATCCACTCTCCTGATTCGCCCGGATTCTCTCCTCGTGACTTAACCGAGTTCCAGGGACATGTGCTCCATGAGGACCTCCCGGGGCGCATCAGACAACCCGAGAGCAACGCTCCAACACATTAGCCCTACTGAAGCTGTGTCCACGGCATAGGACCGAAAATCATGCTTCAGAAAATGCCACGTTGCTTTAAAAGGTGTATTCCCGCTTTTAAGTAGGCCTTGTAAATCTTCAGGAAATTGCAGGGAGAAAGTGGGTGGGCTGCTTGTTTCCTGACCCAATCAGATAAAGGCCTAGGAGTTAAAATTACCCAGCCCTCATGCTGGTCATGGCACGGGAGTTTCCTGCTGACCCCACTCACCCGAGTTAAAGTCTGCGCTCAAGGCCTGAATTTCCTGGAAAGGTTTGATGTAACTAGGGTGTAATAATGGCCTTGCATCACTTTTCTCAAAAGAGATTCATGCACAACTAAGTTACATCAGTTTTATGCTGAAATATCATTATGCCCAACTTTCCTTGATCATCTATATCGCTTCCAAGAAACGCCCTCTGAAACCCTCTGCTGCATTTGCACTTGTTTGAGGCCAATTGTTGCATTCCAACGTAGACAAATGAGATCCACAGGAAAGTGTAAGTTCCCATTGACTAGGTCAGCTCAGAAGCTAGGGTAATTTTGACCCAAGTACGATTCAGGAAACTCTGGGCCTGTGTCTTCCTTTGGCGACAGCTAATTTCCCCAGTGGCAGTTTAATTTCGTTCTGCACTCTGCACATCCTGTGCACGGGATTAAAATTAAAAACACGACAAAAACTACCTTTGTGTTTAGCAAGACCCAGACTAATGCTAGAGCATGCCTTCCCAGTTGTCAGACCAAGTGAATCCGGTAATCTTTCCACCAGCTGCACCAACCAACAACATTGGCATGACACTTAACTCATTATAAAAGCTGCTTTAAACATCTAACATAACAGAGACCTTTAACAAGACTTTCAGTACCTTGGTTTATGTTTCTCTCTCAGTTTCATATGCCAGGTATGTCTGAACTCAGCAGAGCTGCTGATGCTAGGTTTCTTATAGATAAGAGCTAAGGCACTGTCTCTAATGTTTCCTTGTCCTTTTCCTTGTAAAAAGAGCAACAAATTCAAAAGCTGGCCATCCTATAATCTCTAACTTCTGCTGTTAAGTGTGCGATGCTTTGTCGTAACCTTTGCATTTTTGCCCCCATGGACATTTGCTGTTTAATTTAACTGCAAGCTTCCCCAGTTTTGTTAAGATATAAGTCAGTTGTCTATGTCATCCTACACACCAGCCTAATGTGTTTCTTTCAATGGTTGTTTCCATTTCATTTCACATTTTGAAAACTCTTGTGTCTAATTTGGAGAGCCAGGCTACATTTATATTAAACATGGCATCTATTCAGTGTTTCTACAGAGAATTCAATAACAAAATTAGAATTTTAATAGAATGTTTTCTAAATATCTTCCTTCAGCTCTGATAAATCAAAGTATAATATTTGCGGTACTTTATTCAGCAGGCACTAGCTAAAATCAATACATTCATATCTAGGACCAATAATAAAACGAACAAACTAGACAATTGCTGGATATTGTTCATATCTGGGCTACTTTGTGCCTATTGCTTTGTAGGGTTACGCATGCACTTGAAGTCACTCATAACCTGAATGGTGCCATTCTCATGTGTCTCATACCAAGTTTTCAGGTATTTTCCTGGATATTTAGTTTTTATCTAATAGCAGAATCTTCCTCTAAAGCAGTAAGAGTTGCTGAATTATTTAGTGCATTTTAGCAATACCATATTATTAAGGCACCTTTTGAAGCCAGGCAAAATGGCTGCTGCGAGGTGGCTGTAATAAATAAGATCTTTCCAACAGGCACCTTGTCAGTGATGGAGTTGGGGGGGGAAATGCTAGTTACCTTGAAGGGCATGGTTTATATCATGTGCACGGAGTTTCAGGTTATTGGCCCTGAATTTGCACATAATTTCCACTGCATTTTTGGTGCTGGAAATGTGATTTTGGTTTTTGTTTTAGCCTTTCAGATGGGGATGGATAGTGTTTATGTCACTTGCTGCTCTGTAGTGTCTGCACTTCCATTTCCAATGGGATCTGGGGGCTTCCTGTGACACACATACTGATGCTGCCTGGAGCCCATTGGAACGGATTTAAGTAAGGGGAGCTAATACCTGTGGCTTTTGCTCCCAACCCATTGAACGTGAGAACGCGAGTAATGCACCAAGTGTCCCCTTGAGCCTCCTCTTCATTCATCAAATCATGGCTGATCTTCCAATTCAACTCCATCTTCTCGCCCTACCCCATATCCATTGATTCCGTTAGTCCATAGAGAGTCCCGACCCTCTCCTATCTACCCCCTGACTCCAGGGCTGCAAGCATGCTTTCATAGTCCCTGAATGATACACACTCCAATGAAGCTGCCACACTCCATTGATGCTTACAGTGAGGAAATGTCTTCCCTGATATTAGCAAAAATAAAGGCTTTTGTGTAGATCTTCAGAACTGACATCTAAATTTCTGCATTGATGTAACACTCAAGGCAAATACTCATGAGGCAAAGCCATGGGTAGATGGCTCCACAGCATCCTCTCAGCAGATGGTGCATCTTCATCCACACCAGCCTCTTCCTTCTCTGCGAATCAACCATTGCTGCATCCTTGCTTATACTATCCAATTCTCATCCAGGGAAAAATGCCTGAGCAGTTTTGTGAAAGTGAGAATGCAAGTGCCCCAGGGTTAACCATGAGGCGATTGGGCCAGAGGAAAGTAAGGTCATGTCTTGCTCCCAAGACTCTTGTACGGCAGGCTCTTCATTGCCCTCCTCCCCTCCTTTGTCATTCTCATTAGAACATAGGAACAGGGTTAGATCATGCAGCCCATTGAACCTGTTCTCCCATTCAGTGAGATCAATGCTGATCTGTAACCTAATTCCACATTCCCGCCCCATAACCATTAATACCTTTGGTTAACAGAAATCTATCAATTACAGATTTAAAATTAAAAATTGATCTAGCATCAATTGCCATTTGTAGGGAGAGTTCCAAACTTCTACCAGCCTTTGTGCGTAGAAGCATTTCATAATTTCACTCCTGAAAGTTCTGGATCTAATATTTAAGTCAATGCCCCTCATCCTGAAATGCCCCAACCAGGGGAAATAATTTCTCTCTATCTACCTGATCTGTTCACCTTAATATCGTGAAAACTTTGAACACATTTTCCCTTAACCTTCTAAATTCCAAGGAATACAATCCTAGTTTGTGTAATCTCTCCTCCTAATTTTGCCCTTGGTATCATTCTGATAAATCAATGCTACAACCAATACAGAGGCAGCCATTCGCAAATCTGATAGAATGTTGAACTACATACCTAAGACAGCAGAAAATAAGCCATGGAAGGTAATGATCAAACTGTATAGTGCTCTAGCCAGCTGATACCTTGAACATTTCCTCCAGTTATGGCCACCAAGAAATAAGTGAGGTGTTCACAATTAGTGCAGGGAAGTGCCAAGAAATGGATCGCTGTGTCAGTGCTGTGAGAAATAAAGGGAGTCTGGAGAAACCTGGATCTCAGATAGAAAGGAAGCATCTGAGATTTTATGTTATGAAGTTATGAAATTGTTAAGAATATGGAAAAAGTTCTCCAGAAAATTACCTTGAATTAAACTGCCAGAGTAGAGCTCATGAAAGGTAATCTTAGCACTAATATGAAGAATATTTTTCTTTATATAAAGAGCGATGCATGTTTGGATTAAACTTCCTGGTAGGGTAGTGGAGACAAAAACTCAAATCATTTAGGAAACAATGAGTCACTACAATAGAGGCATATCAGGCTCACTCTGGCTGGATGATTTAAGATGGGCTGAATGGCCTTCGGCTTCATAATTCTCTTGTGGTTTTGTGAGGGACTCCTCATTGCCCCTCATAGAAAGCCAGCTCTCTAATGTCCAGCACATGCCACTCTGGTTTCCTGCCTTTCATGAGCATTGCGCACAAGGCTCTCTTGTTGTAGGATTGCATTAAATAGGTTACGCTTGTATTTGAAGGATGTCTCCCAAATGGTGGACAGCTGATGTAATCCATCCTGTTACAGGGGAGGAAACGGTGTAAAGGCTTATCGAGCAGGGAAAACATATTGTAAGGACAGGGCTAGTGAAGACCTTAATCATAGTGCAGTGTGAGGGGTGATTTGTCCAGCTATCCCTTTCAGTGAGTGAAGGGTTTAGTGATATCCATGGAAACTATGAGCCATAATTGTCAAGTCATTGATCTGCTTTTGGTGCTGGGAGTGAGAATGGTGGCACTCAGTGCCACTGCAAACCTTAACCCACCACTGCAATCTCGCGTAGCCTCTGGGACTTCGTTCCATCGCTGTGATCTTGCTCCACACTCACACTATTACTCCTGCTGTCACCGCAGTGAATCTGTCCTTGGGCCCCGCCCTCCTATTTCTCATCTGCATGCCGCCCTTCAGCGACATCATCTAAAAACACAGCCTCGTTGTTCACATGTACACTGATGATACACAGCTCTACCTCATTACCATTTCTTTTAACCCTTCAAAGGCATCTGATTTGTCATGCTTCCTGTCCTACATCCAGTATTAGATGAGAAGAAATTTCCACCAATTAAAGCCATTGTCTCCACTAGGTGCCACAATCTCTGTTCCCTAGCCCCAGTTCAATCTCTCTTCCTGCCCATTGTCTGAGGCTGAACCAGACGGTTTGCAACCTTCATGTCCTAATTCATCATGACCTGAGTTTCCAACTTCTCCATTACTATGACCGCCTATTTCCAACTCCATAAAATCACCCCACCCCCCTCATCTCAGTTGATCTGCTGCTGAAACCCTCATCCAAATCTTTGTGACCTCTAGACTCAGCACTGTTCCAACGCCCTCCTAATCGGTCTTCCATCTTCCACCCTCTGTAAACTTAAGCTCATCCAAAAACTCTGCTGCCCATATCCTAACTCGCACCAAGTCTAATTTACCCATCACTGACTGTGCTCACTGGCCCATACTGGCTGGGGTCTGGCAACACCTTGATTTTAGAATTCTCATCCTTATTTTCAAATCCTTCCCTGACCTCACCCCTCCCTACCTCTGCAATTCTGCTCCAACTCCACAACCTTCTGAGAGATCTGCACTCCTTCAATTCTGACCTCTTGTGCTTTCAATGGTCCACCCAAGGCAGTCGTGTCTTTACCTGTCCAAGTCCTAAGCTCTGGAATTCCCTTTCTTTCCCTCTCTCTCCCCCTTTAAGACGCTTCCTAAAAACTTAATTCTTTGACCAAGCTGCTGGTCCCCCATCCTAATGTGGCTCAGTGTGAATTTTTGAAGGAAAGTCACACCTGCGAAATGTCGTGGGATGTTTTACTACATTAAAAGTGCTATCTAAATGCAAGTTGCTATTGTTTGCTGATCACTATAGCGCACGTTGTCTTTCATTGTAATCCTATTGGCTTTAATGCATGGTAAAAACGTAGCAATTAGGGAGTCCATTCCACAACACAGTCCAGTTGCATCACACTATGTTTACTGACAGCTACATTGGCCATTGCAGTGTAATTTATCCTAGACTAGGGAGTTTATGTTTTAGTCAGTACTCATTAGCAACATGCATGGAAACTGCAACAAAACCATCATTAAAAATCTGTGACATGCTGCAAGCATTTTTTTGATGACATGTAGCATACTTCGATATCCTAAAGCACGTAAATCATAAATTCTTTCACATACACGGAGACAATTATAATAAATAGAAACTGAGTGTATAAGTTTACATCTGAGAGCAAACCTAATAAAGAAAAGGGAGGACTGTAGGAAGCTCAGTTTATCCTACTCATGTCTGGAACCTTAACTTTATAGGTTCTTCATGTATGAGGCAAGCTGTGTATCCCACTGTTCTCTGTTATATATCCTCCATATCAGATAGCCATATAAAGGAATTTTACTGTGCTATCTCCAAGAGATCTTCTGCAAATTTCACTAGTTTCATTGAAAGCTGAGCAAATATTTCTCTGGCCACAAAGGCAGGTTTGTAACTCATCTGTTCTGACTTTCCTTATCTCTCTGGATATCTGGCCGTTACTAGCATTTTTTTCACCGATAATATAATTTCCTCATCGGTTGAAAATGTGATGCATTTACCTGGGCACAGAGAATAAAGGGATTCTATGTTGTCCAGTCTTGAGGTTATTGGAACTGCTGTTAATGATATGCATTGTAGAGAGGTTTTGGGGGGTGGGAGCAGTAGGGGGGCAGGGGGTGGGGGAGAGGAGAAAGGAGGGTAAAGGATTACAAGTATGTAAGAAAAGATTACAATCAGACTAAAAAAAATTATTCATTTATTAAAAAAAGAACTACTTCAATAAATGAAAAAATATTTTGGCCCAGAATATCTATGTGACAAAAATGTATAAATTCATTAAATCATATTGGTATTTCTTAATTTTCAATATATGCATGTATGGAAAATCTTTTGTGATAATGATTCAATGTGAGCTTGGATTAGTTGACACCTGGCTACAATTGAGATATTTTTTAAAAATCCTGAATATCTGTCTCACCTGGAAGATCTCAAGTCTGAGAGATAGGTATCATGAAGGGATTGTTTCTGCGTAAAAATAATCCACTGTAGCGCTGTGTGTCACATCTAGGAAAGTATAATTTGTAATCTGAATCTAAATTAAATCTTAATGTTCCTGGTTAAAAACAAAAAACTACTGCGGATGCTGGAAATCCAAAACAAAAACAGAATTACCTGGAAAAACTCAGCTGAGTTTTTCCAGGTAATTCTGTTTTTGGTTTTAATGTTCCTGGTGTTCTCTCATTTATTCGGGCCATTATTCTGTATTATTGAAATGTTCAGGAAGTGATACATACAAATCTTCATAAACAACATAAGAAAATATTAAACAAATTAAAAATAAATGAAAGCCAGTGGCATTGTCACTTTGTTTTATATATAGGCTTGTGTCCCTTCAGTAGACCAACAGGTTGATAAATGGGGCTGCTATCCTTTCATGACAGTTGTTTATTTAAGTACAGTGTAGGCAGAACATTCAGATCAAGATCTAGCAAAAATGTTTTTGTGTACATTCTCTCCTACCCAGCACTATCTGTTACCACTTGCCTAATCTATGCCTCTCCCATAAAGTGTCCAGCTACATTACACTGATTACACTGTTGAAATTGTTGACTATAGCACATGTTACGTCTTCCCTGTCCTGTTTGCATTTACCTGATAAAATCCTCTGAGCTGAAGGAAATAGAACAAATACAGTAAGGCTTGTACAATCTGTGAGTAAAGCAATTTGGCCAAAATGAAGCAAAAGAATTCTCTTCCTCAGCCCATGTTTTGATTATTTAGTAACACTTGAACAAGGTTAGCTCCCAGAACTGAAAGACAAATTATGAACAGTGAAAGTCTATCACCAGATCTTTACAATTTGTATAATATTTGTGGACTGTTTGTAAAACGTTAAAATCAAGAGCCAAATTTCACACATCAATGAAAGATACTTACAACAGCTTTAGTTCCTGCCTGGTTCTACTTTTCGTTTCTTTTGCCTAAAATTAAAAGATGAAATATTAAATGCACAGTGTTTTTTTTAAATGTCCTGTTTGGTATTCAATTGCTTTTATCTACTTTACCCAAAGGATTCAGCTGTCACATACCATTTATTGCAGCATAAAAGACCTTCGCAAAAATCGTTTGAGATGATAATTTATGTGTTTATGATAATCAAGGAAACAGATATATTGTATTATCAGATAAATCTGCAGTATCTGAAAGGCACTGACATTGTGAGACACTAAACTGAATTGTTCTCAATGAAGTTCGCCCCATAATCTCATCCTTCACATTAGCCACAGATATAGAGGGCCCTGTTTCTTTCTTCACATTCTCCCTTACATCAGAACTCACTGTCAGGTGCTCTTCCAGGACATACCTGGATCAAAGAAGGCCAGAACATAAGTGGCTATTGTTAGTCTGAAACACAATCTCCCACTACAGGAGAATGAAGAGGGAAAGGACGGTTGTGCTTTTTTGACATTCTCTGGAACTGTTGGTATTACTACAGAGAGCAGACGGAGGCCGATAAGCTCTCACAGGGCGCCTCATTAAAGGCTAACACAGTGACTATTATTGGATCAGATCTCATCAGGTGGAGAGGAGCTGAGCTGGCCTAGCATGTGCTGACACCTGAGGCAGCCTTGTCTGCTCCGACCTTGGCAATCAGCTGCCAAGGTCAATCTTAATTCCTTCTGCTGGCTGAAGAAGATCTCAGGACTCTGAGAAGAGTGGGGGTTGGCGAGAGAGAGGAGGATGGTTAAACAGGTACAGTGCTCCCCTCATCACCATACGGCTGAATTGTCTTTTTCAGGATGTTGCCACACCTGGATGCCACTCCATACAGAATGTGTGATCTCAATCAATTAATGAGAGGCTTTCTTTTCACCAAGAATAGCTCATTTTGTTCCACACCTTAAAGGAATAAAAAGCAACAGTGCAAAAAACAATGTTTGAAAGAAGGTTGTTTTATGATTGGAATAAGTGACTATTTTAGAGACCTATGGTTTGATTAGAATAGCTAGACCCTGATAGGGAATAACTAGCTAATGGATTAAAATTTGCAATGACAATGATACTAGTAAACTAAAAAAATGAAAAGCCAACATGAAACAATTATTATTCTCACCTACCCAGTCCCAATCAGCCAGATACTCTCAGAGTGCTGCAGTCATAAAAATTATTCTTTTTTTTATTTTTAAATTATTTGGATTTTTCATTGTCAGCGTTTTCAGCAAAGTGTTTGATCTCCAGAAAAATGCGTGTCTCTCTCTCTCTCGCATTCTTTAAACGATGTACAGAAATCCAAAGGCAAGTTAATGGTGACCAGGGGGGTGGGTGAGCCTTGTTCAAATCCTAAATCTAAGTTTGTATTGGTGAAAGGGTTAACAATGGATGATCTCATTAAAATAAATAGGAGGGAAGCCAGGGACGTGAAACCGTGCAACTAAATTAGAGATGCTCTTCATACGCGAACACTTAAAAAAAAAGAGGAATGTTTATCGGACATTTTTCCGCGTACCAACGGCGATCAAAGTGGGAAGGGGGCAAATGTAATTGCTCGGTAAGGGCAGGAGCGACATTCACCGATCTTCAAACCTCCCCCCACCCCTGCTACTTTTCACACGAGTGTGGAGGCAATAATTAAACAGAGTGCATCGCGGAAGCTTCACCTTTGCCATATGCACCCTGATACAGTTCCATTTGGACAAGTTACTGTAGAAATGGTTGTCACATTTTACCCACCATATTTGACAACAATAGCTGAGACATGTCATTTTACTGCTTGTAATTGCAGCTGTCCCGCGCTGATGTGCACAGATTAAATCACCCGGCAACTCAGTAAATGAAGATGGGTTTGATTGGCTGAATTAATGAGGAAATTCTGACTTGTGCATCTGTCTTCCCTTTTACCCTCTTGCAAGGGACGACTTCATTTTAAAACATAAGTCTTGTGTGTGTGTGTGTGTTTTTTTTTGTATTTTTTTTTGTAGTCAAACAAGAACCTGAAGGAACCATGCAGCGATGTTATGGTAAATTCTCTGCCATCTGCTTTAGTTGTAATGATGACCTTTCCAGCGCGTTTATCGAGTTAAACAATTCGCCAGTAGGGGGAAGTCCTCAGCAAATCCAGCAAGTGCTCCAAATTCCCCGGGATAGCAAATCAGTTTTTGTTAGTTAACAAACAAAAAAAATCCCTGAAGTTATTTTTCCTCCACACGTCACTCTTTTTCCCCCACCCCTCCCCTGCTTTCTTAACTTTGATGTCTACCCTTTCTCTCACTTTATCTTCACAATGGATTGCTGCGTACCTTTTCCCCTCACCATGAACCTTTCTGTGTCTTCCCCGCCACCACCACCCCCCAAATTCTCCTCTCTGAATTTGCTGCGTTCAGTTCTCCTTAAAATCTTGTGTTGCCCCCATCCCGCGACACACTTGGTCATTATTTTATGTTTATTATTTTTTTAACATTTTTTAACATCCATGTAGCCGGCCGGGTGTTGATGCATTTAAGATTTTGCAGGGGTTGGGGGGGGGGAAAGGCTGACTTTAAGCCCTGAATTATAACGAGCAGCGACTGATCTCGACAATGGCCTGGCAATTAACCATACTTCATCTCGAACTAAACAGAAATCTAATTGAATGAATGTTACCATCATTTTACAAGATTAGGATCACAGCAATCGACCAAGAAATATAAGCCGGGCAGGAAATCTCAGAGTTGGAATATTATTCTATTTATTGCAACGAAATATTTGAAATCTTCCTTTACTTTTTTTTTAAACCTTCCCCCCCCTTCTCCTATGTCAATTTCAGAAAGCCGATGTGTTGGTCTTTGGGTTTTAGATCGTCTGCTGCAGCAGTTTGATTTTTACTAATCTGAATATTGACATCAATAATTGTTGACAGGTGGCCTTCTGGAGTCGGAACATCCCAGTGTTCTGGGATGGAAATATTACTCGCTTCGTAATTTTTTTAACGCCAGTCAGGGATCACTGACGTTCGCTTCCTCCAGCGACCGATTTTCGCCCTTAACGAAGAAGCTCTTCCCCGCCCAATCTGCAGGTCCTCGCCTCCGTTCCCCCCACCTCCTTATTCTATGTAACAGCAGTCGAATAATGTCCGGGAGTCTCTGTAATTCGGACTATCTGTTAACAAAACTGAAGACCAAACAAAAAACTGAGCGAGGGATAAATGAGACACCCTTTCCTCTTGAATTTCGTTCTGAACTTGCGGCTTTTCCGAAGTTTTTATTTTGATTTCGTTTCGTTTTCAGTTATCTCTTTCGAGACGCAAGTTTCCCCCCCCCACCTCTAGTTAAAAATCACTCGCTTGGAAAAACATGTTCAGCCTGGACACAAATTCAATCCGTTTATTTATGTCCTTGGCATTAGCCTTGAAAGGAAATAATTTCGATGTGCTCCGATTAATGGCTCTCACAAGGGGACCTGAAACAGTTGTCACCAGTGACATAAAAATGAGATTTAAAATGATCAGGCGATCCTTTTATTTGTGGAGCAGGCTCACAAAATAAACTGTAGATTTAAAACGGACACAAAACCGAGGAGGACCCGATTGTTAGAGCAATTTCAAGAACCGCCCTAGTGTTTTGCAATGGAGACCATTCAACTTTCTGACCAGGGTGAAATAGTTTCACTCCTTCTGTTGGACAACCTGTGCCACGCTGTCGCTTCAGCAGCTCTTACACTGAAATAATGCCGTTGGATATACTCGTTGGAGCCTTCGACACGGGAGGGGGGATGGATTGGATCTTGCCGTAACGGTCCCGATGTGATGATTAAAATTCGATTGTTTCTGACCTGTCTTCGTTCCCGCTGTTATTTTGGGGAGAGCGGGCATTTTAACAGAACGATTGGAGTCAATCACATAATTGCGACTATAAACACCAGAGATCACCTGTAAAAGGGAGAGAGAGAGAGAGGGAGAGAGAACAGGCCGCCTAAGAACTGGGAGGTCGAGTGAAACTCCTAACTATAAGACAGGGAATGTATTTGCTGTACACCACTCCCCACCCCCAGAAAAAAACCCCACGGGACAGGTTCACAGGACTCGGAGAGGATTACAACCAAAAACCAAATGATCTGTCATAAAGAATAAATGATTCCAACGTCTACTGAGCAGCTTGTTTGAAGGAATATTTTAAACAGCCTTTAAAAAAATAGAGCAATTATATATCCTCTGGTGCTTCATCTTGGACTACATTTATAAGTAGGATTGTGGTATATATTAAACTGATCGTTTGTGCGGTGAAGGAGGCTGAAGGCTTGTGAAAATTAAACTTGGCGAAATTTGGGGCACTTTTACCTGAATATTAAAGCGAGTGTTTCGGATCAAATACTCTCACTCTTGTTCCCAATGTAAAAATGAGACACACCCAAAGCAGTCAAGTGGACCAATGTCTTTGGAACCGAATTGTTGTCAAAAACAGAAATGGAAAGGAGTGGTAGGGTTGGTGGGGGAAATTGAAATAAGGAATGGTAATTAATTCAATTACAATAAGGAGTAGTTTCTCTCTCTCTATGAAGGGTATTATCTCGGGGAGAGAAGATAATATTTACAGCAAACACTTTTGGCAGCTTTATATTTAAAAGTTGGGTGTTGGGGGGAGGCGGGGTCTAGTTTGCTGTTTAGTTGCAGTGCGAGCGACACTCGGTAAAGTCAAAACTTCAAAACAAATTGCAAGAACCGAGCAAGACTCGCCAGTGTAATAGAGAGCGGCCAATTCATATTTCAAACAACGCTAACGGCACCGAGTGTATTAATCCCGGGCGCTCGGATTACAACCACACAATTCATTGAATGTTCTTAATAAATCCGCAGAGAGGGGAATATAATGTTAGGGCCCGCACGAATAAATTTTACTTTTTATTTGAGTCGCATTTCGTACTGAAACGGAGTGAAATAAATAAACTTTGGCATCAGTGCGAGGTTGTGTGACCTGTTCGCCAGGAACCAGTTGTGTCGAGGTGACTGTGTCTCAGTGAACACCCCCTGACTCTGCAAATGGCTGTAAGAAAAAGAGGAGGGAGAGGGGACCGAGGTAAATTAAAATGTCCTTTAAAGTGCGCCATTAATTTTTGTAGTCTTTTGCCGCTTCATTAAACTGAAAAACCTGTGCCTTTTTTTTTTCGGATTGGATTGTCCGATAGTCGTGCACATGTCGTTATATTCACTGGAACTTCCACCGCCTGATTTCTACTGGTTAGCAGCAAGTGAAAGTGATTGCTGCCCAGTGTTGATCATGAACTTTTATTCTTTATTCATTGCAAGTGTAACTGCGACTCAGGCGGGTCTCTCTCCCTCCCTCTCTGAATCTTCCTGTTAAGGACTTAACCCTTTCGTGCCCTGTGCCTGGGGTACTGGTCGCAATAGCTGAAGAAAATGAGAGGCTGTAGAGAGGCTATCTCCACTCTAGCGGCCAGCGCCCTCCCAGACCCAGGCTCTTATTGATCGTCCCTTCCCCTTCCTTCTGAGATAACGCAATTACAAACATCAATAAGAAGCTGAAACGGGAATCATTATCTCCTGACAGTGATAGATGAGGGTCCAGAAATAGAGTCTCTCTCCCTCTCTAACAATCTGGGAGCCCGGGGGTTTTGGGCTGTATTACTTGTCACCAAGGAAACCGATGACATCCAAAGCAATGGCAGCACGGGGGGAATATTAACATGATCTCCTCCTCCTCCTCTTCCTCCTTCCAGCTACAGCTACACTTCAAGGCAACACACACACACAAACACACACTGATACACGCACACACTGACATACACACACACACACACTGATACACACACGCACACACAAACACACTGATACACGCACACACTGACATACACACACACACTGATACACACACGCACACACAAACACACTGATACACGCACACACTGACATACACACACACACACTGATACACACACGCACACACAAACACACTGATACACGCACACACTGACATACACACACACACTGATACACACACGCACACACAAACACACTGATACACGCACACACTGACATACACACACACACACTGATACACACACGCACACACAAACACACTGATACACGCACACACTGACATACACACACACACTGATACACACATGCTAATACGCGCACACACAAACACTGACACACACATCGACATACACACACACTGATATATACACAAACACTGACACACACTGATATATACATACACAAACACACACAAACACACACAGACATATATACACACACACAAACACACTGACACACTGGCACATACACACACTGATACATACACACACACTGACATACACACAAACACACTGACATACATACACATACTCATAAACACACACAAACATACATACACACACACACAAACACACACTGACATACACATACACACATTCTTGGACACACATTCACACACACACATATCGAGCTGACCCCCAACAAGAATCTTCAAAGCAGACTCAGCTCCTTAACAAACAGCTCGGTGTATTCTCCCAATACTCCCTGTTCCTTTCCCCCTCACACACACACACACACACACAATCCTGGTAAAAAAAATAATCGCCAGTAAGGCTCCTCTCATTGCACTGCTTTTTCTTTGTCCAAATTAAGAACAGTGCTCAAAATAATCAAGCCGTCCTAAACGACATTCCTGAAGCCGAGTGGAGGAGAGAGAGGGAGCGGGGACACACAGTGCTGGGAATATTCACAAGAATCATTCTTCGCCCTTCCCAAGAGATGGCAGTCAAACCTGAGAAAGATTGCTCACTGCCTGCACCTCTTCGTTGGATTGAAGGGATGGAGTGGGTCTGGGATTAGTTTGCAGGGCTCCACGTTAGCAGAGACACCACAATCCCCCTTTATATACGGGGCTAACTTTCTCATCACACTCCCCTAGGTTTCTTTGTGTGTTTTTTTTTGGACGGGGGTGGGGAGGTGGTGAGATGCAGTCCCTGGGTGGGGGGGGGACCCAGGCAGCGAGGTGCCCAGGAACTCGCTGCTACCCCCACACCCAAACACAGAGACGGAAAGTGAGGGGAAACGGCGATGTAGCGGGTCACTGAATTGCAAATGAGACAGGGTGCTCACTGCCCTCTTCATTGCTGGGGAGTGCGGGGGCGGTTGTTGGATCTGGTGTAGCTAGGAAACGCCAGGCAGCCCCGAGAATACGGTATCTCCACCAGCAAAATGTACTTAACGTGTCCTTTCAGAGAGTGCAATAAGGCGTGACTGGGAACTAATCTCTGTATCTGAATGTTTGCGGCAATTTTATCTAAATGAATTTTAATGCAAAAAGGGGCGGCCAGTTTTCCATAAGGACTGTGGTCATCTGTATCCGTCCTTCTTTTGGGGGGGGGAGGGGGGGATACTTTTGACATTAGCATTTTTATTATATAAAGAAAGTTTTTTTTATATTTCGGCCAACGTTTGAGCCGGTCTGCACACCCACCAAGCACCTGAACCCACCCCCACCCACTCTATAATGTTCCTTTATAAATCATTCAGCTAGCGCGCCTGGTTCCTATTGTTGGGTAAATCCAGCAGTTTGAAGTAAGCACTTTGCAAAAAAAAAACATTTAAAAACTAAACAGAAACAATAAAGCAGCAGCGAGTGACAAAATGCACCGTTTATGGAAAGCCCTTCAGCCTGAGGAGGAATTGGCACCAACACTTTTGGTAAGTTTTTTTTTCCATAGGGGCGGAGGGCACGAGGTGAAGCAAAAGTTGGAAAGAAATGTTTGTAGAAAAGGGGGAGGTCTGTGTGCGTGTGTGTGTCTGTCTGTGTGTGTGTGTATGCGTGTCTTTGTGTGTGTGTGTCTCTGTCTGTCTGTGTGTGTGTCTGTGTGTGTCTCTCTTTGGGTGTGTGTGCGTCTCTTCGTGAGTGTGTGTCTGTGTGCGTGTGTGCGTCTGCTTGTGTGTGTGTCTCTTTGGGTGTGTGTGTGCGTCTCTTCGTGAGCGTGTATGTCTGTGTGCGTGTGTGTGTCTGTCTCTGTGTGTGTCTTTGGGTGTGTGTATGTATGTCTGTGTGTGTGTGTGTCTTTGGGTGTGTGTGTATCTGTCTGTGTGTCTGTGTGCGTGTCTGTGCGCGCCTGTCTCTTTGTGTGTGTCTGAGTGTCTTTTTGTGTGTGTGTGTGTGTGTGTCTGAGTGCGTCTCTTTGTGTGTGTGTGTGCGCGTGTCTCTTTGTGTGTGTGTGTGTCTGTGTGTGTGTGTCAACTCCACTTGGGTTACAACTGAACAAGAAGCTGAGTGTTTACACCGTCCATTACAGGAAAGCTGTTTCTCTTTTGGAAGAGTCCAGTCTCCAGTAGCCACGCCTCAGATGTAGGGGAAGATCCTCGCTCCCAGCCTCGGCCATCAGCTCCCACTCCCTTCACAGTATTTTGCCAGCCAGATTCAAAGACATTCCGGATATCCGAGGAGCAAGGCTGCGACTGTCGCTGTCACCTCCGTGAATCCAAAGGGGGCTTTTTTTTTAAAAAAGAAAAATCATTCTAACATTCGTGGGCTTAAAGAATGGCATCCCCCAAACAAGTGAATTCAGCATGACAAAAATAATTTTTATTTTATATTCAGATTTCATGACCGCACACAGTTAAGGAAAACTACTACAATTGACTCCGTTATGTTACAATCCAAACCGCTTCGATCAGAACTCTAAGACTCTGTGTGCGATTATTATTATCATTAACTTCTTGTTTCCTGTATAGAAAAAAATGCTATCCACAAGCATCTGTTTAGAACCACATTAAAAGGCATTAGCTCATCCCATTTAGTAAATTTTATGCATGCCAACTTATACCAAACTGCTACTTTTACAAAAAAAATTTGCAATAATACATTTAATTATTTCCAGTCCTTTTTTTTGCACAAAAAGAATTGTATCTATTTACAAGGTTTACACAAATTCTCCCGGATTGATCACCGAAATGGAAATGCACGCAGGACGATAATGGTGATGTTTTTGTGTATGTGTGTGTGTGTGTGAGAAAACAGAAAAGAATGGTGTAAACATACTTGTAAAGACAAAAATGCCTCCAACCGATCCTTGGATGTTTTTAATTGCATCAAACAGAAGGTGATGTGTGTCAGCGTGGTTGCACGGAACACCAGGAGTCTCTGATGTGACAGTTTAGGGTCTAGGCGGACTACCTTTTGCTACCACTCTCCTTAAGACACTGCCTGCAACAGCTGATTGATCATTGTTGATGGCTGCAGTTTTCCCATCCTACCCGATTTACATCTGTTCAGGCCAATTCAAATATGGTGAGTAAATGAATTAGACATGCAAATTCAAGCCCGAGGCTACGGGCCTGCATGACTGAAATCCTGGGATGGCAGTCTTCTGCCCGATATACGTGACGTTGTGTGTGTGTAAAAAAAAAAATCCTGATAACAGTTTTCAGTCATTCGCAGGGCAATTGTAAGGCTGCCTTTGCACTAAGGAGGATATTCGAGGAGGACTAGAGCCTTGGAAACAACACACATAGTGTGGAAGAAAGTTCACATAGTATATTTTTTTTAAATCTATAAGAAACAACATATTATAGGGACAGTACAATACCATGTACAAGTTATAATTAGAGCAGTCTTCTCTCTCTTATCGTCCTATGTGATTCTACAATAGCATTTAACAGAATTTCTTGTCCCCAGGAGTTGATTCTCGCATGATACTTCCTGATTTCAGGATCCCTGTGAAAGATGTTGGATTCCGGTTGGTCCACAGTTGACGTGAAGAACAGAGCTTCCACTTTACTGCTTTAGAATCAGTGTCTGAAACTCAGGTCACCATCGTGGATGCTATTCCCCTTCAGCTACTGGGCATGGATGTCCATGACTTGTCCTCCCATTGTTGGGTCTCCTGGGTTAAGCATTGTGGGGCTAGATGCTGACATTGGCATTCCAGGGTGGGGTGGGGGTCCTCCATGCATCATCATTGCTGGGTGGTGAGGGTGTCCAGGAATGTAGGAATGCATGGGAGGTCCATGTCGTAATTGGGCAGGGTGAGGGGGCATCTGGGGAGGGGTGTAACTTGGCTGTCCCATGCTCATACCCATTGGACCACCCTGAGATACATAGTCCCCCGGCATACCTTGCAATCCTGCAAAAAAGCACATGAGACCATTTAAGTGAAAAGTACCTCTGAAGCTATTTGGAATATTAACAGCACACAAACAACACAGCCAAACAAAAATGGGAGTTATGCAAAATTATAACTGGTAAAAGATCTTGTCCAATGTATAATGCAAACACATTTGGCTACACTTGTGTTCTGCAAAACAATGGGAAGTTTGGACCAACTGTTAAAATAATAGTCTAAAAAAAAAACTTTCAAAAGTTTAAGTAATTGTGAAGGAAAAGATCACCATGCAAAAAGTAAAACATTGAGAGTAGCAGTCGAAATGTGTCCCACAGTTTGAAATGAGTCCCTCATTATTGTAGGAAAGGGTTAGCCCCAAACTTGTCGTGATGCAATTAAAAAGAAATTTCTAATTACACTGTCCCACTGGAGAATATGGGAACAACATACCCCCTATTGTTCAAAGACCATGGGGGTCGCAGCAATTTAAGGGAGACCTTAATCAGCAATCATTTTTAATGCTGAAAATGGAAAGATTTTGAGCAGAAAAAAAAGAGGGAGATCATGACCTTGTAAAAAGGTCAAAAAACTTCTGCTTGGTAATTGGAGGGTGGATTTCCTTACAAAGGCCGCCAAGGAAGCTGGCGTGGTGGGGGCTGGGATCACTAAACATGCTTACTAAACCATACCTATGAGGCTGTTTGGCACATGGAAGCAAATCAATAATGTTCATTAATTAAATCTTTCTCTGTGATCACTAATGTCTGAAAAGCAGAATTTGAATTCAGGCCACCCTTGGCTGAGTTTGGATGGAAACAAAAAAGAAAAATTGGGGCTAAAACAATAAGCCTCCTGCTTTCTGTGGGCCTTCACCTTCTGCATGGGTTGCCATGGTTGATGGGAACTGACAGGTGTATTGTTTCTAAGAGCTATAAGCTCTATAATCGTCAGGGGTGGAAAGCATAGCGCTCTCGCTAAGTAGGTTCAATTGGCTTTGCTTCTGAGTAATATGGCTCTATGACTGCTACAAACACCTTGGATTCAGGTCTCAGGGCTGTTCAGCAAACCTTGCTTAATCTAGCCTAAAGGAACAATTGTGAACTAATGAAAATTGCTTATAAAATATACTGTACCCACAGCTCCATAATCAAATAAGCCGATAATATTTTTGTAATAACCTATTAATTTAATTGGTCATGAAGCATATAATACATCATTTAAATTTAATTGACCTAGAAACTAAGAAACAATATTTAAATTAGCCAAGCTAGAAATTTCCATGCTGAGGTAATAAGTCTGTTGCATTCCTTAGCTCAATAGAATTTTTTCACAGCTAATTGTCAGACTGATCTTTGATTCCATGCAGAGCACATATCTAGAATTCACTTGGCCTTGATATCTTTAAAATGTGTATTGCCACATGAGAGGACAATCAGAACAGAGTGCTTTCACTACTGAAAACAACCAGGAGGACCTCAATTAGTGGCAACCTTTAGAAAAATTGCAGTGGAAGAGAATGTGCCTTTTTTTTATTATGCGTTGTTGATGTGGTTTGGTGTTTAAATGGATCTGAGCGCTCCAGGAAACTACAAAAAACGGTTAGTTTAATTAAAAAAAAAGGGAGAATAACGCTCATTTATCATCAAGGGCAAGGGCAGTAGAAGGCAGCAAGCTCACAAGGCTTTGCTTTACCCGGACCAACCTTTCAGGATTGCATTAATGATCTCTATTTTTGTATACTCGAAAAGTCAAATCCATTTGTCACACTGCACGTGATGGCATACTTAATTTGGATGTGCACAATTAGTCTGAGCTGAACTCCATACGCTGCTGTACCCTCCTCCATTTTGCCTAGCTTTTTTTAAAAAAAAAATTTAATTTTCTGCAACCCCCAAAAAATGCTTTCACGGGTGGTTAGCTTGAAAAAAAAAAGATAAATCAGGGGCCCTAATTGAATATGTAGGGATTTGTCTCAATTCAAATTATATTCAATGCTCCCGTATTTTTTTTTTGCTGTTGGAACGTTGTCTGATTGCCTTTTTGGTGTCTTCCAGGTTAGTGTATAAATGTAACTCATGCATCAACTGTGGCTAGACAGATTTATGACACTTTGGGGACATGCTCTTTCCTCTCCTTGCACTGCTGCAGACTGCTTACATTTTGCCAATCAGTCTGTTGCTATGGCGACACACTCCCCCCTCTGGCTGGTTCTTGTTTTTGTCATGTGGCTTGCTCTGTGTTACTGTGCACAGTTCCAGATAACAGCATTAGGCACAAATGTTCCCCAAATATATATATATATATTTATATATATGCATACACACATATAAACACATCTATATGTGTTTTTAATAAGTTTTATGTCACTGACGGTGAATTCAAGCATTCATGAGTGGGAAAAAGAAAACAGACGGCCCAGAAATAGTTTGGAAAAGAGTGAATGAAGCATGAAGTTATGGGCGGGAACAGCAAAAAGAAAAAAAAATGTATGAAGGAAAAAAATTCTCCTAGAACAAGATGTAAAAACAAAGACCCTATTTGTACTTACTTCCCCCTTGCTTTGCGATTGGTTAACTAGATGAAGATTACATGTAGTGCCATTGCCCCTCCATGCCCATATTCATGCCCATTCCACTCATAGGTCCTAGAAGGGAGATAAAAATCCAAGAAGATTCCAGAAAATGAGCAAAGTCAAAAAAAAACAGATAGTGCCAAAAAAGACCCTTTTTTTTTCTCTTAAACACCAGGATCTGAGGGTCAAGCGGGGTAATGGGTTTCTGCAACAAGAGAAACCAGTTTTCCCCTTTTTATTATTAGGCGCATAGAAGACAGGCAAGGCAAGGCAGGCAGCTGAAGTGCAGCAAAAGATGAGGGTGATAATCCTGATAAGCACTCTGAATTGTGTGGATGAAGATGTAAACATTGGTGAGTATGGAATATGAAAAATACATACATATATATATATATATAAATATATAAGTCTTACCAGGGGGCCTGATTCCCATATGTTGCTGACCATCCATCACAAAGCCTCCCATTGGTTGACCATCTGGGTTATAGGGTGCACCTTGGCTCACTGAGGATTAAGAACAAGTCTGGATATCATTTTCTGTTGACAATGCTCAGATCTGATTCAAACTCTGGAACATGTTGTCTGGAGAGGTTCCATAATACAAAGCATATGAACGGAGTTTCAACTCTCTGACTCGTTTTTCACAGTGCCATTTAAAACAAAAAACCCACTTGCCTGACTGATGTAATCTGGCCAAGAGTATTCGACCGTATACGCTCACTTTCCCTTCAAATGCTAAACTGCTTATTATTAATTGCTGCTTGGTACAGGCCCTGGATATTTATATCATTGTAACAGAGAAAAGGTTACCTAACCAGTTTAGCTTAGGTTATTAATGGGGGTAGCTAGTTGGCATATCATGCATTTGCCTATGTGCGCACTGTACAATGAGTTCACTCTGATGAGGATGCTGCTAAAAAGTATGGAAGGTTCAAGATGGTCTTTAGCCTATTCTTTTGTAGCAGAATAATCATCAATTCATTTATGATTAGTTACCGCAGTTGCTCTAGTTTGTTTATGTAATATATTCTTCATCATCTTGTCTTCAGGAGCTGTAAGGAAACCTTCTGTTAGTCAGGGCCCAGGAACTCTACTGGCTGCACTTGGAAAATCTGACACAGAATGTTCCATCAGCCCTGGGAATTTCATGTTGCTGCCGATCAGTCCACCGGTGTTCCAGTACAATTAAAAATAAAGTACCCTTTCTGTTCAGCAATGACTCCAGCAGCGGATGTGCGATTGCTTTGAAGCTTTTCATAGAATCGTTGAATGATACAACACAGATAGGGGGCACTCGGCACACCCTGCTTTCACCAGCTCTTAGATATAGATATCCAATTAATTCCATTTCCCTGCTCTATCCTCATAGCTCTGAACATTTTCCCTTCAAGCATTTATCCAATTCCCTTTTGAAAGTCATTACTGCCCTTTCAGATCACAACAGCACGCTGAGTAAAAACCAAGTTTCCTCAGGTCACCTCTGGTTCTTTTGCCAATCACCTTAAATCTATTTCCTCTGGTTACTGACCCTCCTGCCACTGGAAACAGTCTCTCCTCAATTATTCTAACCAAGCCCCACATAAATTTGAAGCTGTCTATTAAATCTCCCCTTAACCTTCTCGGTCCAAGGAGAACAATCCCAGCTTCTCCCAGTCTCTCCACATAACTGAAGTCCCTCATCTCTGAGACCATTCTAGTAAATCGCTCTGCATCTGCAAGGCCTTGCCTTCCTTCCTGATGTTTGGTGCCTCCAACTGGGACACAACATTCCAGCTGAGGTCTAACTAGTGATTTATAAAGGTTTTGCATAATTTCTTTGTTTTTGAATGTAATCTTAAAGCAAGGCCGTTCTTCTCAGACAGCAGTCAAACCTTTCTCATTTGTTCACTTTTCCTTGTCATGCCATGGTTAAAGAGCTAAAGATAAAAGTAGGTTGGGCAGAGGTCCCAGACAATGGAGAAACATGTCAAAAATCTACAAAAACAATGGCTTTAAAACACCATTGTACCTATTTTCAAAGTGTGAAACATAGGCTCTTATTTAAAGGTTGGAGGAAGTGTGTAACAACATCAGAAACACGATTTATAAAGAACAAGATTATGCCTCAGTTACACACATCCTGCAGAGGAATCTGCACACATTCTGTCCAGGTTTCAAACTGTCCTGCTATTAAAATCTTTCAGCTAGAGAATCCCACTCTACGGAATTCCAAAGCCCCAGGTTAAAATTAGTGCCATTTTAGTCAGAGGGTGCTTGAATGGTTTCTCCATTAGATGGTTACAGTGGAGGTCATGGCCAGAGCTCAAGGCAAAATGACACAACATCACCTCTTAAATATCATCACCACCATACTGCTAATTCCATTCTGATTGCAGTGGAGTGGGAGTTAGGCGCAAAAGAGAATCATCCCTGCAATGTGATTACGTGTTCATAAATGTAATATTTAGCCTTCCTTTTTTGTTGAGGTTTCTTCTCCATGCTGGTCTTCTTAGACCATCTATCTTCCATGGTTGAGAAGCCTGGCTAGCCCCTTGCTTACAATGCTTCTTTAATATCATTCTTGAGTTAGCAGCTCAGAGATGTATGACAGTGGCTCAATGACGACTCCCCTCTCAGCATCCTCGTCCCATTTGGGAGAAGGCTCCATTCCGCCTAGTGATGTTATACTGCTTAGTGCTTTGTCATTTTATGTTTGTTTCAAAGCCACAATGATGTAAGAGGAGACACAGATGTTGCTTTGTTTCATGTGCAGACTGAGAAAGGATAATGGACAGCCATTGGGTTATGAACATGTTGATCACATTACAATTGCTCATGGTTTTATCTGAAGTGTTAAACAAAATTAACAAAGGAAGTCTCTCAGGATGTGGACTCTGCAGCCAATGTAAGATCTTAGTGGAATTAATTTGTGAGGGAGGTGATAAGGGATCTTCTTCCCTAAACCTTTCCATCTCTCTCTCTCTTCCTTTATGACTTTGCTTAAAACCTACCTCTCTGACTTGCTCTAGTATCTCCTTTTGTGGCCTGGCATCAAATTTTGTTTGAGAATGCTCTTGTGAAGTATTTTGGGATGGCTTACTAGGTTGAAGGTGCTATATAAATGTAAGGTCTTGTAAAAGGAAAAAAAAAGCCTTGCATTTATGTAGCGCTTTTCACAACCACCAGGTGTCACAAAATACTTTACGCACAATGAACTGCTGTTGACGTGCAGTCACTGGTTTAATGTAGGAAACGTAGATGCCAATACATGCACAGCAAGCTCCCACACGTAGCACTGTGACAAAGAGCAGATAATCTGTTTTTTTGCGATGTTGATTTGAGGGATAGGTATTAGTCAGGAAAAATCCCCTGCTCTTCTTTGAAATAGTGCCATGGTTCAACGTCTCATCCGAAAGACGGCACCTCTGACAGTGCAGCACTCCATTGAAGCTGCATGGCAGCGTCAGCCTGGATTTGTGTGCTCAATTTCTGGAGTGCGGCTTGAATTTGGGACCATGTTAGAGGTGAGACTGCTACCAACCAAATCACAGGAATACCAATTTTATGGATTGCAGCAATGCTTGTACTTGTCTATGCATGATGATCAATGAGCAGTGATCAGGGCTTTTTTCCTTAGTTTCGTGCCCTGGTTATGACACGTAGGCAGAGAAGGGGTGGGCAGATTGATTTACTGACAAGTGACTGGCTGTAACTAACACTGCTGAAGCCTTGTCAAAACACCGAAAGGATTACACCGAGGTTAACGATAGCTTTACAGCATGTCCCGATGGATAGCTTTTCATTATAATATTAACATGAAAAATGCACGAATTTCCAAAAATCTCATTCAATGCATTGTTTTTCTGCTCAAAGGCAGGTTTACTGTTTGCTGCAACATTCAATTAAATTTATATGAATGAACAGCAGAAAATAAACAACCTTAAACACTATTAGTGTTAGTGTAAATGAGTCTACTGAGCTTTTGGATGATCTGATTTAATCTTGCCAGTATAATAATAAATGGTAAATGTGAACAGATAAAAAACAGAATTTAATTGCTAACGGGTTGAAAGGTTATGGGGAGAGGGCGGGAAATTGGAGTTGAGGTCAAAATGAGATCAGCCATGATCGTGTTGAATGGTGGGACAGGCTCGAGGGGCTGAATTGCCTACTCCTGCTCCTGATTTTTATGTCCTTGGAAGATACCAAAAATGCTCAGCAGGTCAGCCAGCATCTGTCGAGAGAAGCAAATTAACATTTCAGGTCAATGACTTTCCATCACAGACCTGGAACATTGGGCAGTCACTTCCAAGCTTCCCAGCATCATATTGGCGGAGGGGGTGGGGTACCCCAACACTGCACAAGGGAATTCCCTTTGGTTCCCAGGTAAGGTTTGTAAGGCAATTGCCCACCGCTGGGAGCCATCCAAAAATACGATTTGACTCGTAAACTATGGATGGTTCTGATTGGTTTACATCAATAGTCACCCAGAAAAAGTTTGAAGAATTAAAACCTCTTCTAACTTTTGGGTAACTATCGTACAGATCCAGACTTTCCCACACCCCTGATCCCCAGTGGACTCCCCCCCACCCCCACAACCCCACAGGATTCCCCAAACCCTCAGGGGTCTCCCCAACCTCCCTACTACCCCACCCACTGGACCTCCCCACACCCATGGGACTCCCCACACTACACACCCAAGGGGTCTCCCCCTATGCCCCCAGACCCCCAATGGAACTACCCCTACCACCCCCTGCTCCCCCGACTATTTCCATCATTCTCGTACCTGCAGTGTTTTGTAGGTGAACAGGTTGTTGTGTGAACAGTAGCACCAGGCAAAATTTTCTTTTAAATTCACTAATTAAAAATGAACCCCACTGTTTCAGGTAGAGAGCCCAGAAGAGTTGGATCTCATTTTATATCACATGCAAGCAATGCCTTGGCGGTTGCTCTTGATATGAATTATGTTTTCACAAAGCAAATGATACCTTTGTGCTCAACATTGAGGAATACTGGAACGCTCCGATTGTGACTTCCAAAGATGAAAATGCCCTTTTAATGAATTATGAAGTGCTAAGTGGCTCAACTGTACCCATTATCACACTGAGGACTGCATTAATGTTAAAGCAGAGAAGATGATGTGTTAGATATATCCCTTAACAAAGGGGAAGAAGAATAATGGGGCTCAGTTGAGGTACCTTGCCCCTGAGTCATAGGGCAGAAATTTACCTCATCGGGGGGGTTGTGCGGGGGCAGGAGCGAACCCAATTGGGTCCGTACCGCCATTTTACGTGGGCGGGCCAATTAAGGCCTGCCCAGCGTGACATGCGCCCGAAAGCGCTGAGCGCTCCCCGTGCAGGCGGTGGGGGGGGGGGGGGGGGGGGGGGAAGGAGGGAGAGTTGGGGCCTGCGCTCTTTCGCACGCACAGAAATCTCCTGAGGCACCTCAGTGCCTCAGGGAGATTAGTTTAAGGTTTAAAAATTTAAATAAAGAAAAGGAAATATTTTAAGACATGCCCTCCCCCTCATGTGACAGTGTCACATGAGCTGGGACATGTTCATGAACTTTGATTAAAAACTTTATTTAATTAATGAAACCTTCATGAAACCTCATCCCGCCCGTCAACCTTAAGTTTGGACGGGCGGCTCCGTTAAGTGTTTTAATGGACTATTTAAATGGCCTTAATAGGCCTTTGACAGTTTTGTGCGCCGAACTGAAAATCTAAATGACTCCCGCCCGATGTCACCGCGCATCATTTTACGCGTCGGCGAGTGGGCCCCGCCCCTGCTCGCCGACCCGAAAATTCTTCCCATAGAATAGTAACAGTACAGCACAGAAGGAGCACATTCAGCCCATCGATTCTGTACTGGCTCTTTCAACCAGCATGCAAAATCTCCTGGAGGGTTCTTCCTGACTCTTGATGTCATACAGGGAGCCCAGCAAAGCACACTGGAGGAAAAGTCCCTGCTGCTGCTGGGGGTTCCAGGTCTGCCTGGCCAGAGGCAGGACTTCAGCCCATCCCTTTCAAAGCCTATGATGTGAAAGGAATGGGGCTGGGAAAGAGGAGGGGAAGTGGCTTCCTGTTTGGGAATTCCCAATTCCCTCAAACAGTCGGGACCCAGAATATTACGGAAGATCACCTGCTGTGGGTCCCATCAATAGCAATTTGCATTTACACAGTGCCTTTACCATAACAAAATATCCCAAGGCACTTCACAGGGGTGTTTATTTAACAACATTTGACACCGACCCACCCCCACACAAGGAGATACTAGGGCAGGTGCCCAAAAGCTTGGTCAAAGAACTATGCTTTAAGGAGTGTCTTGAAGGCAGAGGGGTTTAGGGAGGTAATTTCAAAGCTTAGGGCTTGGGCAGCTGAAGGCACAACCACCATTGGTGGAAGGCTGGAATCTGAGGAGCGACTGGTAGGACTGGAGCTGTAAGGGAATGGTGAAGGCAACACAACCTTTCCTTCTGCCCTTGCCCTCTCCTCCCCAAATAATGGGTAGCATCTGGAATATCTGACCGTAAGGGGTCATAAGAGTTGAGTCCTTGGTGATGCATGTGCCCATTGGCACCCTTCTGTCCCTGCAAAACCCACCTGGGTTAGCGCTGGAAAGCACTGGCGAGTGCAGCCTTTGCAGTTATTATACCCGAGCATCTCCCCAGGATTCCTGGGGCCATTGTTTGGATCAACTCATTCTGCTGGTGCATAAGGGCTGTACTTTATATTTCTTTGCACTGCAGAATTTTGAGACACACCTTGATATTTATATCATGATGTAATGAAACCACTAATATGCTTTCATGTCGCTGGGAATGATAACATAGTGGTTATGCTACTAAACTAGTAATCCAGAGGGCTGGGCTGATGCCCCAGAGATGTGGGTTCAAATCCCACCATCGTAACATGACAATTAAAATTTAATCAAGGAATAAATCTGGGAAAAAAAAGTTAGTCTCTGTATTGGTGCCATGAAACTACGAGACTGTTATAAAATCACATCTGGTTCACTAATGTCTTTTAGGGAAGGAAATCTGCCATCCTTACCTGGTCTGGCCTACATGTGACTCCAGACCCACAGTAATGTGCTTGGCTCTTAAATGCCCTCTGAAATGGCCTAGCAAGCCACTCAGTTAAGGGCAATCAGGAATGGGCAATAAAAGCCAGCTATGCCAGCAATGTTCCCAACTCACCATCTTCTCCAGTTCTCTGCTCAAAGGTTGGTCTGACCCACAGTGCCAAGATCTCCACCAAGGTAGGGCAAGACCCAGATCCCGAATCCATCCCAGCTAGGTTGGGGATTGAATCCCATTGCTGTTGGCACCAACCTGATCCACTCCAGCTGGGCAGCCAACAGCACGCTGCCTCCCTCCAAAGGAGTTCTGGTTGCTGTGACAACATGCACTTTCCCATGCATGGTGTAGTCTGGAGCTATGGGTAGTGATGGTAGAGTCTCCAATTTCTTTCCATCACACGGCTGACCAGTAACCTCTCGCAATCTTACTGCCTGACATTGGCATGTGTTGAAAGGATTTGCAGGTTGATACACAACCTGTTTGGCCATGTTATGAATGCACATTTCTAGGCCATCAAGTCCTGGAGTGCTATTCAAGCCTGGAGCTTCTGGCTCAGAGACAGAGATACTACCCACTGCCACAAGACCTCTGCCCAACCCATCAATGAATAAAAAAAAAAGGAACCTGTGCTGGGAGCAATGACACCCCAGGGGAGAGGTATATCCCTGTTACCATCACTCATCTCCCCTCTTTAAAAATACTCCCCTCAAAATGGCACAAGGTGCTAATGCAATTCTCGACATGCATGATGCATACAATAGAGAATTGTTCTGTGGGAGGAACAGAAAGAAAGACAGGCTTGCATTTCTATAGCACCTTTCTCCACCTCAGGATGTCCCAAAGTACTTTACAGCCAATGAAGTGTAGTCATGTGGTAATGTTCTATGCAATTGGGTGGGGTGGGGGAATCTACATTTATGGCTTTAGTTAAACTTTCTTTCTCTCCTAATTTTCTCCCCTTTTGGATTGCTCTGTAACTTTTCCCAAGTGACCATCCTTCATGTCAGGCGAGACTGTCTCAACAGCCAGTGGACAGGTGCAAGAATTAATTAGGAAGAATAATGGACTGTTGGCTTCTAAGCTCAAGAGTGACTGGAATACAAAGGGGTGGAAATTATGATACATAGAACCCTGGTTGGGCCCTATCTGGAGTACTGAGTTCAGTTATGGGATATATTTGCCTGGGAGAGGGTGCAGCACAAATTCAACGGAATAATACCAGGGGTACAAGGGTTAAATTCAGAGGACGAGTCTTGTATTCCTTTGACTATAGAAGATAAAGGGGTGACCTAACTGAGGTGTTTAAGATGATTAAAGGATTTGATAGGGTAGAAAGAGAGAAACTATTTCTCCTGGGGTAGCAGGGGATGGCGGGAACCTTAAAATGAGGGCCGGTTTGTTCGAGGGTGATGTCAGGAAGAATTCTTCATCCACAGGGCAATGGAAATCTGGAACTCTCTCTAAAAAGCTGCTGAGGCTGGGGGGGTCAGTTGAAAATCTCAAAACTGGGATAGATAGATTTTTGTTAGGCAAGGGTATTAAGGGTGATGGAGCCAAGGTAGGTAGGTCGTGTTAAGATCCAGGTTACTCATGATCGAACGGAATACTGGAACAGGCTCAGAGGGCTCAAATAGCCTCCTCCTGTTCCTACCATTCACCCAATTTCACATTAAGCAGAAGACAATGGACTATGATCAAGAATGGATGATCCCCTAATGCAGGGACACTGCAATAGTTGTAGCTTCTATACCACTACCTAACCAAGGCCAATCTATTCACCACTGACTGGGGCTTGGGCATGGTGTATACCTAGTCTGCGTAACTATCAACCACCTTGATCGACTGAACTATCAGAGGAGGAGAAATGAGATTCCCACCCAGGAAAACAAGATCTAAGCTTGAATAGAGGCCTGTACCTGATAAAGTATCAGCTTGCTACAGGGAGAATAAAGGAGAAATAGCTTTTATATTATATGCCACTGAAATAATTCCTCTACTTTCACCACTGACCCCATTCTCTATAAATACCCTCTGAAAAATACAGAGGGTATTTATAGAGGTTAAATGATTAACATTTGCAGTAAACCTGCAAAAGAGGATGTTTTCCTTTTTAATGTCTACTGCCTCCATCTTAAAAAAAGCTGAGCAGACACATTATCAGTGCTGCAAACAACCAACTACACAGCCTAAATTGGTTTGCTGCTCTTAGCCCAGGCACGTAAATACTAAAAAGAATAAACCGTCCCAGGTTCTGATTCTAGAGTAATTTGTACCAGCTAAAAGTAGGAGGTGTATAGGACTAAAACTCATGCAGGCGGGAGCTCTCCAGAATACAGCAATGTATTCGCTTGTCTGCAGTACTGTTCCTTTAAGCCATCGTTATGCTCCAATATATAGGCCAGATGGAGATTTATGTGCTGCTGCAAAGTTTGCTATTCAAGCAACGGTCTTACGTAGATTTTTTCAAAGTAGCAAGAATGTGGCAACATGTCTGGATTTTAAAATGGGTGAACTCAATGCTCCGAGGTCAACCAAATGGAAATGGAAATTCACCAAGTTCCAAAAATGAATTTCCGAGAGATTGTTGGCAAGGCCCTGATTCTCGCACCCTTCAAAAAAAAAAATTGAAAAGCAGAATTTTCCTTAGTGATCAACCCGATTGCAATTCAGACTGGGACAAATCTGGTTTCCATCTAGTGTGAACCCAATTACCAAGTTAAAACAAAACTCCTGTTCTCCCCTCCCCCATATCTGACCTGACCTGCCCTAGCACTAAAGATGTAGTGACACAGCTTGCAGCCAGAGAAGTTAATGCAGGAGAACATGCCATTTAACACCAGGTTTGGGCTCTGAATCATGCAGAATATGCTCACAATTTTTGGCGAAATGTAAAACTTTTGTTCTATTAATACCTTCAAAAAAAAAGTTCTTATTTAAACACAATGTTATGAAAGTCAAAATAAAAATTCTATTTATCCAGCACCTTCCATGACTTAAGGATGCCTCCCAGTCAATGAAGTGCTTCTGAAGTGCGGTTAGTCTATATTCTACTGTAAGGAAATTAGGTGGCCAGTCTGCGCACAGCAAGCCCCCACAAACAGCACTGAGATAAATGGCCAGATGATTGGTTTTAGTGATGTTGGTAGAGGGAACATTGCTGGTTGACACAACTCCCCTCCTCTTCTTTCATCTGAATGGGCAGAAGGGGCCTTGGTTTAACAGTCTCCTCTGAAGGTCAATGTTGCACATCCCCACTACTCCGCTTCTGCCTCGGAGGTGAAGAGTGCCAAGCCAAAGCTGACACGAAGAGGTCGACTGATGGGCACCATTCGTGGTACTTTCTAAATATTTACGTTGTCAGATTTGGATGAGCAGAAGGGTGACATGTTCCTATTCTGTATTCCTTGTCGTGGTTCTGCGATATGCTGTTGGGAGCTCATTAGGCTGCAGACCACAGCTTTCTAATTTGAATAGAATTTAAATACATTTTTTTAAAAAAAAAACACAGCTCCCAGCGGGATAATATCAATTTAGTGAATGGATGCAAGTTGGGCTCAATTGAGTTTGACATCATGCCCATTTTATGTGTCACTAATGGAAAGCTTGCTTGGCCCAAGATGTTAGGAATTACGATTTATAAGCTTGGAATTTTACTGTCAAATTGGGAGTTCCACACGGGATTTCCTTTTCTTCTTTCTTTTGCTGTTTTTCACTTTTCTGTGCGCTGATTTTTTTTGGCATGGCCTTGAATCTCTCTGAGGCTATCTTTCTGGGGCCATACACTAATCACCTATTCTGCCATCAGAGTCATTTATTACATAGGATTACATAGGATAATGTAGGATACATGGCCCAGAATCAGGCCATTCAGCCCAATCTATGCTGGTGTTAAAGCTCCACTCGAGACTCCTCCCATCTTTTCTCATCTAAATCTACCATCGTGACCCTTTATTTCCTTCTCCTGCGTACGCTTGTCTAACTCCCCCTTAAAAACATCTACACATTCTAGGGTATGGAGCAGGGTTACACAGTTGATCCTAGTGTTTGAGGGAATTACATAAAAAGGAAAGACTGGCTTATCCTGGCTGAGTCTTTCCTCCCTTAAAAAAGGACTGGGAGAGGATACGATGAAAAAAAAATTAAAATTGTGAAGTGATAGAACAAATTGGAGCCAAATAAGTTTTTTTTTCCACTATGCACAGAATTAAAGGTCAAAGGGTCACATTTACAAAACAAGGGCCACAAGAGAAAGTAGGGAATGCATGAGATGCACATTTTTTTTTTACAAAGAGTGCATGAAACAGATGACCAGCGTCGAACGAGAAACTTTGACGGGTTTCAAGAAGGAAGAGGGTAGGTTTTTCTTAATCAACCAGTGGAATTTTGGGTTATGAGAGATGTATCACTGGGACACTGTGGATAGGCCAGTTAGATGGGCAGATTTTCTTCCACCCGAAGTGGTTGCTGTGGGCTGGATTTTATAGCCTCCCCTGCCGGGCGGGTTTCCAGCAGGTGGAGGTTTGCAATATATTTCAGGTGCCCAGGCAACCACCTTCCTGCCCACGCCTGACCTGTTTCCCATGGTATGGCGGGGTGGGGGGGGGGGCAGTGGTAGGCAAGGCACCACTAGGCCACCCACTTGAGGCCTATGAGGCCTGTAACTGCCCAATTAAGGGCCTCCATCCACCTCCACTGCCATAAAACACTAGGCAGTGGCCGGCGGGCCAGAGTGCAAAGGTCAGTTTTGAAACGGCTTCTTTGTAGAGGCAGAAAGGAAAGGGAGGGCTCATCGACCGGGGGCGCCCTGTGCTCATTGGGGGCACCACTCTTCGCGCCCACCCTGCCCCACCCCCTCCACAAGATGCCACCACCCCCTCTTTTTCCTCTCCTCACCTGCCCTCCAAAAACCTGCCCCCCCACACCACCACCCCCCCCACCACCACGCCCCTCTCCCGCTCTCTAGGCACCCTTACCCGTCCTTGCCCTAAAACACCAGGACTTACTTATCTCTGGTGGCCATCACTCTCCTTCCTGTGCTTCCTTGCAGTCCTGACAGCACCCGCAACCGAGCCCTGGTGTTGCCGAGACTGATTGGCCAGCGGCTCTTGAGGGTGGGGCTTCCTGTCCTCTGAAGGGTGGAAGTGGGGTGAACAGTCTGAACCACCCCCTCCCCCCCACCGCCCACCTCCCTGTGAAATCCAGCTCTATATAGAAGGGCAGATAAGTTTCCTGCTGGTAGATTCCCTCCTATGTCACTCCAAGGTAGTTAGCAGGAAACACTGTAAACCAAGGCGGACTCTGTCTCTTCAACTTTCTGTCTCACTGTTGGGAACATATCTGGCTTTTGTTCAAAACATCTGCACAACAATATGTCTAAACTCAACCTCCCAGGGGAGTAGACGACCAAACCTGCATCCTCCTAACATGTGACAAAACACCGAGGTGTCCAATGCTCTACACCTCCACACAGCCGCTCAAGCACTCATTGTTTGGTGAGTTTACTCAGCGGTGTGGACCAGGAAGGATCCAGGCTGGTTTGTGGTGTCAGCTCATCCCTGTCGGAATAGGGGTAGGGGTGGTAAAACGCAACTCAATGTTTCAGTGATAGGAAGAAGGAATCGGGCATGTTTCTCCTCCTGTTTTCTATCACTGATCCTCGTCGGACATGCACGCATGTGGACATCAGGTCAGCCTTGGCTCCGCAATTCCAACAATTGAAATGCTCGGTAATAGTCACATCTAATGGTTGACTAAGAGCCTGGCCAGACCGCAGATCTATATCTGGGCAAAGAATTAACAGTGGTAAGGGGTGGAGGGAACAGGTAAATTCAATTTTTATTTCTATTTAGTTTATGTATATCACTCTACCCCAAGCATTGAGTCTCCTACCTGGTGTATCTACCTGGCATGATAGGAGGAACAGAGGCATATTAAAGCTCAGGCTCACTCAGGTGGGAGGTGACATGAGGAGAGATTTTTTATGTGGTGAGTTGTTGTGATCTGGAAGGTACTGCCTGAAATGGCAGTGGAATCAGGTCCAATAGTGACTTTCAAAGGGAATTAGATAAATACTTGAAGGGAAAAAAAATATTCAGGGCAATGGAGTTTATTTGGCTAGCTCTGTCAAAGACTGGTATAGGCATAATGGGCTGAGTGGCCTTCTTCTGTATGATTCTACTTGTTCTACCTATTGTACAATGACCTACAGGGTCATCGGTCATTTGCAATGTGCTGCCAGTCGTAGTAACAATCACCATAGGCCCAGCCTTCCTGCCCCAATAATCTGCTATGCACCTGTGGAAGGCGTCACGCAAATCTGTCACTACTTCACCCACTATCGTGTTAAGGAATGAGCGTGCTGCTTCAATATTACAATGACTTATATTCTAATCGGAAACATAGGGCTGGAATTTACGGGACACAAATCGGGCGGGCCACGCTTACATTAAAAAGTGGCGCGATGGTGTCGGGGTCAGCAAACTGACGTCATTCCACCCGTCTCCAATATTACAGAAGGCGAGTGGGCACCAAAATCAGAAGCCTGCCTGCCTGCCATTTTGAAAAAAAAAACAATCAACGAGCTATTGAACACCGTCGGGGGTGATTTGTGCCGGGCATGAGTAGCGGCCTGAGGGCCGATGAAAATGACGATAAACGGAACCCTCGCCACCTGTAGCAGCAGAATCAGCTGGCGAAGGTGGTAACCTTTGGCTGGTAGCAGATTGTATTTATTCCGTTTTTTTAAAAATATAACAAGTAAAGGGAGAGTGAGAAGGCAGGGGACCTTTAAATTAGTGGCCGTGACTGACTTCCAGTTCGCGGCCCAACCTCTCTCCCGCCTGATGTCCAATCCTAGACGCTCAATTGGGCGTGGGCCTCCCCGCTTCCCATTGCCAGTTGACCGCCTTCCCGCTGGGTGACCACTAATTGGCCATCCGACCCATGATTCACCCATGTTGAGGGGGCGGGGGGCAGGGAGCAAGCAGACCACACGCTTCCTGTTCCACCTCACTCACCCAGTCAGTAAGTGTAAAATCCAGCCCACAGGCTGCCACTGTTATACCAAACTGTTGGGTTTCCCAAACCACAAGGGATCGCCGAATGTACTTTAGGCAGACATTAGTACGTGCATTAACAATGCTATGGCGTCCTCACCTGGATATAAATATATAAATGCAAAGATGTTTTTTGTTGAAGCTTTTCATCTTGCACTCATCAGGACACATCGCCAGAAAATACCAATGTCAGGGGAAACAACATATTTATACTGTATGAGAAGAGAATGCTCATTGGTTGGAATCTGATTGGTAGAAGCGTTGCCATGGAGAATGCAGCCATTGATTGTGACTGACAATTAACTGCCAAAAATTTTTTTGAAATTTAAACCAGGCTGCTTGACTTTGATTGGCCAAGACATTGCCCTGGGGAATGAACCAGTGGATGGCTGTCATTTATTTTGTTTAGGTGAGACAGGCACAACGTAGATAGACAGAACATGTGCACACATTGTGCCTGTTTCACCTAAACAAAATAAGTGACAACCATTCGTTGGTTCATTCCCCAGGGCAATGACTTGACCAATCAGAGTCAAGCTGCCTGGTTTAAATTTCAAACAATGCTTGGCAGTTAACTGGTTCATTTTCCATGGCAATGCCTCTACCGATCAGAGTCTACTTGAAAACCAGTCAGCACTCTCTTCTGATAAAGTATAAATATGTTGTATCCCCTGACATTGGTATTTTCTTGCGAATTTTCCTGATGAATGCAAGACGAAAAACTTCAACATAAAAAGTCTCCCTTTTTAAGCAATGCTCAAGTTCTGTCCTACCAAGTGACGATGTCAATGATGTGACCCTCACCACAAAATGCAGGTGAGAGATGGATTCATTGCATTCAACAAAGATCACTGTAATTAGTAACTATAATAGGGCTTAATTTAAAACCCATTCACTTATTGCGCTGTATAATTTTGTATTGGACATAAACTGATGGTTGCGTTAGATTACGAATTATATGCATTCAGCTGGCTTCCTTGAAAAAAGTTGTACTTCCTTTTCTGCACAAGGAAATAATAAAATAAGATACAATAAAAAATAAATTGATTTCACTTTCTGGCTGAGTCTTCAATGGGTTTTGGTCGCACTAACATTGCAACTTGTGTAATTCTGTGTGCTATTTACTCCTAACTGAGGAACCAGCAGTGATGGTTGCCTGGTGAGCTAACTGGTGAACTAGTTATCGATGATTCAGGGGGATTTCTACCTTCATCGACAAATAACTTTGTTAGACCTTCATTAGTGCTAAGAATGCCTTGTTTTGAAGATGGTGTGGGCAGAAATCCAAGGCAGTGCCAAAAGGCACTCGTGTCGAGTTTGTAGAACAGCAGTTGATATTATTGTTGGTCAGCTGTTTGTGCTTCTCTGTGCAAACTACTGCTGAAAGCCATCATCTCTTAATGCCTACTGACCTGCTCGATTGTGGAACATTGGGCCTTTTTGATAGCTGCTCGCTAAGCATTCTCGAAATCAGCTAAAGACAGTTCTGATTGCTTCTTGGATGTTGGACCTAAGTCACTCATGGCAGCATTAACAGTTCTGTCTTTGATCTCCACTGCAGTAGCCCCTTGAAGTTCCATATCTGTCCTTCAACTCTACCTTAAACCTAACCATTTTTACACCAGAAATTCATCAATTTCCCTGATTATTGTGTGCTTTTATTGATATCTTTAACAACTCAGATGTAAATGTAACCCCCATATATGTCCCTCAACAACTACTTGAATTTATACAGTTTTTAACACAGTGAAGTGTCCCCAGGCACTTCACAGGAGTGTAATCAAACTAAATTTGGCACTGAGCCACAAAGAGGTTATTAGCTCAGATGACCAAAAAATTAAGCTTTAAGGAGTGTCTTAAAGGAGGAAAGAGAGGCAGCAAGGCAGAGTGGTTTAGGGAAGGAATACCAGAGCTTAGGGCCCAGGCAGCTGATGGCTCAGCCAATATGGTGGAGTGACTAAAACTGGGGATGTATAAGAGGTCAGGATTAGCACAGCACAGGGATCTTGGAGAGCTGTAGGGCTGAGAGAGATGACAGAGATGGGGGAGGGGTGGCGGCAAGGCCACGGAGGGAACGGAAAAGAGGAGCATTTTAAAATTGAGACATTGCTTAACCGGGTGTTAATGGAGGTCAGCAAGCACAGGGGGCGATGGATGATGAGTTAGGACATGCGGCAGCAGAGACTTGGTTTACAGAGAGAACATGGGAGGCCAGTGAGGAGTCACTGAAATGGTCAAGTCTAGAGGTGACAAACATAAGGATGAGGAACTCAGCAGCAGGTGGGTTAAGGCATGGATGCAGTCGGGCAATATTAGGGAGGTGGAAATAGGTGGTCTCAATGAAGGAGTGGCAGTGTGGTTGGAATTTGATTTCAGGATTGAATATAACACCAAAGATGCAAATCGGCTACTTCGGCCTCAAACAGGGAGATGGATGGAGTCAATGGTGATGTAACAGACTTTGTGGCAGTGACTAAAGACAACGACGTCCATTGGCTTTCCCAATATCTAGTTGGTGATATCCAATATCAGACATCGGATTAGCAGTGTAACAATTCCGAGACAATGGAGGTGTTCAGAGAGGTGATGGCGAGGTAGATATGGTTGTTGCCGGCATACATGGGGAAACCGATGCCATGTCGTGCTTGGCCAGTTGGGTCTTTTATTTTCTCTCTGAAGTTCTTCTTACACAAAATCATCCGCAGCAAAATCATGTGCAACTCCCATTTTACAAAGAAGGCAACCAACCCCTTTTCAACAAACAAAAGGAAATCTGGCTTTTAAGGGTCATTGTTCAACGAAAGTCATAATGCGCTTGAGAATCCTTTTAATCGAGTAATGCTTTCCTGTGTTCAATTTGGCAGCTGCAGTACAATGGAGGGTGAAAATCCACTGTGCGGAGTTGCCTTGGAGTTTTTGGTGGGTGATCCAGAGAAAATGACTTTTAGTTTAGTTTTTCTAATTTCTAAAAAAACTTTTTGTGGTCTCATAACTTTTCTTTTTAAGAGTCTCCTGAGGCTCCAAGCCTTTCCATGTTTTTTTTTAAAAAACCACCTCGGTGGATCGGGGAGAACTTGAGATGATATCAAATTGTTAACCACTTGGCTTGGAACGAGGCTTGAAGAAAATGTCAAATGCAACATGCATTATAAAAATGAATTGAAATGGCAAACAGCCAAGATAAATAATAAGGCAGCCCCTTTTGTTAGAACGTATCCTTGTATTAAATAACAAGGCGGATACACTTAAAACAATACTTGCTTACTTTAGCCCTAGTGTTGAAATGTTTTCCTCACAAGACGTTTATGATGAGGAAAACCATTCAGTCCATTTAGGATCATCCCGGATGGCTGAAATATAAATCCCCTGGCTTTAACAAAACAGCAGATTCATAATTGACTCCAGGGTGTTGATTCCAAGTGTTAATGATTTCTTCTGTGAAAAAGAATTTCGTAATATCACTGCTAACTTCAAAAGCCCTGTGGGTGTACCCACCCCACAGGGACTGCAGTGGTTCAAGAAGGCAGCTCACCACCACCTTCTCAAGGGCAATTAGGGGTGGGCAATACATGCTGGCCCAGCCAGTGATGCCCACATCCCATGAATAAATTTTTTAAAAAAGGTCCTTGTCTGGCCTGCACAATTTAATTTCTAATATTTTGGTGAATTTACTTTTTCCAGACTATTTTTTTGTCTTCCCCTAAACGATCACCTCTCAGACGTTGTCTGAACGAAAGGTCAAGCCTTTCAGTCAATTCTCATATTTTAGACCTCTAATTCTAGTCATCAGTGTTCTGGCTTCTCTGCACTTGTTCTCCTGCTTTTAATGAGCTTGTGTCTCAGAGATCGGGAATGGACAAGGTAGTCAAGGTGTGGGGGGTCTGACCAGAACACCATACAATTGCATCAAGCTTTGCTCCGGCTTGTATTCCATTGTGCTGGAACTATTGTTCAAGGTTCCATTGCTTTTGTTATTTGCTGCTCTGCATGGAGAGAGCAGGTTTGAGTGTTGAGTTTTACTCACACTCCAAAATGTCTTTCAACATCATTGTTAGTTATTTCAGCAGCATGCATGGGGCTGGATTTTCAAAAGGGCCATGGGGTTGGGGACCTGGTGCTGGAGAGAGTCAGCACCCTCAGTCCGGACACCATCTCGGGATCCTGACACCTTCCGGACAGTTTTGAATTTTGAAAGGGCCGTTTGGGAGTGTGGGGGTGAGAAAAAGCAGCCATGTAAGCTCTTTAAGAAACTCGTTGAGGGGTCTGTCAGTTCGGCATTGGGGTTTTAAAATATTTTCCAGTGAGCCTAAACAGGTTTGCTTAGTACACGCCTGTCGGGTTTGACACGAGGCTTAAGTAAATCACTTTTAGATACAAATACAATCAACCCCATGGGTCCAACCAGCAGCAGCGCTGCTCATATCCTCCTCGTCCATGGCTGCTTTCCACTGCGTCCCACCTCGAGGAGCTGCCCGCTCCCAGTCAGCAAGGCTGCCACCTGCCTTTACCACTGCCACCAGACAGGCATCTCCCACTTCCTGGAGGAGTTTGGCATCTCTACTGGATGCCAAGCTCGCCTCCTGCCCAATTAGGCAATTTACATTTGAGGATCGCTACGCAAGCAATGATGCAGAGCGGGCAAAATCATCCTGTCGCTGTCGGGTTCCCAACTCCACATCGAAAATCTAGCCCCTGGAGCTTGTGTGTCACCCATTCTTCTGTGTTGTGGTCTCCCAGCCAGATAGTCACATTATTTTAGGTGGGTTCAAATTACAAGGCCATGTTATCATTCACTGACTCACCACCAAAGGTGTGTCCAAAAGCGCTGTCTCCATACAATAACAGCTCCTAAGATTCACATCAATTTGCCTCCCTTATAAGATAGTTAATACAAATATGCTAGTTGCCTTGTTTAGCAGTAATGCTAAATTTGGTGAAGAAAGGGTTTAACTCAGCTGTACACCCAATATGGTAGCATTGCCTGCTGGCATTCCCTGTAACATTCAGAGCTATGTAACACAGTAGCCATGAATGTATAAATTTGTCTCACCGAGTAAAAAATATAATTATCTACTAAAAGAGATCATTCAAGCAATCTGACCCATCCATGCACAGAAACTGAATTTAACTGCTCCTTGACCAATTCCAGAGTTTTCTTTGCAACCGCCATCACCCAACAGAAGCCCATTTCCATTTAGTGATCACCCTTTGTGTTAACACATTGCCAACTCTCCTGACCTGGCCTGGTACTTCCAGAACTTGAAGATTCATCTCCATGCAACAGCCAGGAGAATAACCAAATGGGTCATTAAAAAAAAGAAAACGCATGCTCTTTTCATTTTCTTTGATCATCTGTTTCTAAAAATACTGGAGGTAGGACAAAAAGGCCATTTGACTGAGTGTCAGGGATCATCCAATGGGGTAACAAAGGGCAGGACTTTCATCAGGACCCCGACGTCAGAATTAACCCCCATCCTGTGTGTGTGTGTGTGTGTGTGTGTGTGTAACAGAACCCGGCAGTGATTCTCCCCAGTTGGCCAATTAGTAGACAGGGAGTGGGCTCATCCTTCAATTAAAGGATGTTGGGTGGGCTCTTGAGGCTGGAGGGCCAATAGGAGGCCTCCCAGCTTGGAAGCAGATAAGCCCTGCAGTTCAGGTAGAGAGAGCGAGAGAGCATGTCCATCCTGAGGCAGGCTCTCTCCAACATTTTAAACTTGAAAATGGCTGCAGCAGCCTGGCCACCATCTTGGCCAGGCAGGTAAGGAGAGCCTGAAAGCCTGCCTGGAGTGCTGGTGAACCTCCCCCCAGCTCCCCCCCAACCCCTGAGGTCTGTTGCCTAGAGACCACCTCCAGGGAGCTGGCCTAGTTCCTGATGTCGGCCTCTGACAATAGGCCCTACTAGGCCTTTAACCGGCCCAATTTGCTACCTGTTGGTTGTGGCTGGGTAGCCCTGCTGGCCCTCATAACAATGGCTCAGGAACAGCTTGGTGCCATCAAACCAACTCACAGGCTGGTAGTGCAAATTTCCACTCCCACAAGGGGCTAAAAGCCCTATCCCATTGGTCTGTTCTCCTTCCAATTGGCTATGGGAAGGAGGGGGACAGCAAGGGAGGTAGGGAGTGGCTGCTGGAGACAGGAGATGAGGTGATGAGTCCTTCAGGAATGCATCAGGAGTTGGCAACCCTATTGCTCTGCTTAATAAGACCAAAACTGACTTTTATCAATTTTTACTCCTGTCTCCCTTGACCTACAATTAAACTTAAAAGCATGCCACAGATTTAAGTAATGCTGAAAAAAAGAGACATTTTATTTGCTGAAGCTTTAAGATTTAAGTAATCTATTTTGCTTAGTATGCTTCTAAGTTTCCTTCATATTCTCTTCCTTTCAAGCCTAAAATGCTTGAGATTTTCCATTCCGTTCAACTGCCTTTCCCATCACTCAGTCCTCTGCCACTCGGTACAAGCCTTGGCACAGCTTCTGGTGCCTGAATGTGACTCACATGTCTGAGTGATTAGAAACAAGCACACAATATTCAAAGTGCAGTCTTAATAAAGCAACTTACATTCACTACATGTTGGCTTGGACCTTTACCCTACTGATTTATAAACCACTGGAACAATAAAAAATGGCAACTTTATTCTGTAGGAACTGCAGTAAATACTTCATTTGCAAGATTTCAAAAGGATTGGACAAGACAAGAATTCATCTTGTATTCGGACATCGTAGAATTCAATTATATCAAATTCAGTGAAGTGAATTACACTATTTGAGGCAAAAACAACAATAATACCTGGAAAAACTCAGCAGATCTGACAGCATCTGCGGAGAGGAATACAGTTAATGTTTCGAGTCCGAATGACTCTTCATCAGAACTGATCTGATGAAGAGTCATTCGGACTCAAAGCGTTAACTGTGTTCCTCTCCGCAGATGCTGTCAGACCTGCTGAGTTTTTCCAGGTATTATTGTTGTTTTTGTTTTGGATTTCCAGCATCTGCAGTTTTTGGCTTTTACACTATTTGAGGGTTCATTTCGGCCTCTTCTGTCCCTTTTAAAAGTTACTTTATTTTACATCTTTTTAAAAGTTTCCTTATAACACAAAAGTAGATGCACAAGAAACAACTCTAGGCCAATAAGAAATACATTTGCATTTATATCGCACCTTTCAGAATACCCCAAAGAATTTCAAAGCTAATGTGTAGTCATTGTTAACACAATCCCAAGCCAGCTGGTGAAGGATGGAACTAGATACTAGTACTTTTCTTTAATAAGTTTATTTCCAGACTGCAACATCACATATCTGCTCCTGAACTGCCTTCATCCTGTATCCCAGCTATCTCTTTATGCTCTTTTGAGTGTGCCAATAAAATAATTAACAAATTAGGTAACTGAACAAATTGATAGCCCTTTAATGGGGCACTGCAATGAGAGGCAAAACTTTTAAGGAAACTTACATAATTAAATTAAAATATTATTTCCAGGGCTGATGAAGCCCTCCAACACCCCTGGTGCCCATAGGTTGTAGAATCTCTCTTTATATTCTTTTGAGTATACGATAAAATAAAACAATTAACAAAATGAATTAAACAAGCTAATTAAACAGACTGCTAGGTGCTTAAAGGGCACTGTAACAAAAACACAATTTTAAAAGGAACCTTTTCAAATTAAATTAAAATGTCATTGTGGGGGCTGAGGAAGCACTGTAGACCCCACAGTGCACACCTGCTGCAGAATCTCTCTTTATCATGCTCTCAGCATTTAATTAAACAATGCCCTTTACCTGTGCACCTTAACAATACAATTAACAGTCATTGTTGCACTGTAGAAAGCACAGCAAGACAAAAACAAAAATAAAAATACCTGGAAAAACTCAGCAGGTCTGACAGCATCTGCAGAGAGGAACACAGTTAACGTTTCGAGTCCGTATGACTCTTCAACAGAGCAGAGTGCAGAGCAAGGTTCCACGAACAACAATGAGATCATCTGCTTTGATGCAGTTGGATGAAGGGCAGATATTGGCAGATGTGGCCTCAGTTTTTAATGTCTCCTCTGATGAAAGGGGAGCAATCCCTCAGTTGTGCACTGGAGCAGAGTCTAAATTTTGTGTTCAAATCTCTGGAATGAGACTTGAACTGATCAACCCTCTGACTCCGATGTGATTGTGCTACTGCCCGCAGGAGGCCCTACAGAGACATGGTGGAACCCTATTTGTGTGTCCCTGTGGCAGCATAGCTGATAGGATGGCTTCGCTGCGTAGGGGGCATTTTTAATCATTTAAATTATGACCTTTCATCTACAGTATTTTAAAAAGATATGACGATTTACAGACCACTGGGAACACTGAAAATAATACCAGTGAAAGTGCTATGTTCCCCATTAAAAGTGCTCACGAAGGATTGCATCAAGAACAGTGTATAAGCAAAGTTCACTGCTGACTTGTGCTAACAGCAGAAAGATGGGGCTGGACTAAGTCAGCCCAACAGCATTAAGTGCCCTTCAGGCACATAAATAGCCGCCGCCGGGCCTTTCCCGGGATTCAGGACCTAGTCGGTGGAAGCCTTCCTGCTGAGAGCTCTGGCTAATCAGGGGCCAGCAGCTCCTCAATGCCCTTTAGTGCCACTGGGAGCGGTGGCAGCTGCTGGTAGTGCACCCACCAGAGGCCCACGACCAGCACAGGGGATCCCAAGATAATGGTGGGTGGGGGCCGGTTGGAGATTGTGTGGGGGGGGTGTTGAGGGGAGGGGGGTGGGTGGTCAAGGGGGTATCAGAAGCAAGGGCAGGGGGTAGCTTTGAGTGTCGCCCTGCTCCCAATGCAGAGTCCCTCAATTGGGCACAGAGTGCCTGACAACGAGGGGTCCCACCTTCACCTGGGGGGGGGGCCACTGGCAAACCTGATAGGGTTTGCTGGGTGGTCTTCAGGAGGTGTGGGAATGCCACCTCTACATTACAGTGGACTCAGGGATAATAAGTGAAAATTGGCTCATTCACGAACCCAGTTGACATCTTGCTGCCAGTGGCTGGGAATCCTGCATCAGGCCCTTCCACCCTCCGGCTTAACCAGAACTTCCCGGCCCTACTCTGGAGATACCTACACCACATGGACTGTAGTGGTTCAAGAAGGTAGCTCACTACCACCTACTCAAGGGCAATTAGGGATGGGCAATAAATGCTGGCCTAACCAGCGAAGCCCACGCCCCATGAACGAATAAAAAAAAACAGGCAGTAAAATGTCAATCTGTGACCATGCACAAATTGAAGTGTAGTGCCCAGCTTTGGGAATGCTTGCATGCAGAAAGGGGAAAATTGGGGTCATTATATTTCAATATAAAGGTGGTGACTGACGTTGTGCTCAGTGGCGCCAGAGAGCTCTCCGATCTGTAAAAAGTGGATTATTGTGGGCGAAGTTACTGACAGGAGGCCTAGACATGGCAGAGGTTATTCCATGTAGCAGTGCAAGTAATTTGGCACGACTGCTTCAGAACACTGCAGTCAAGCTGCTGCATTAAGATCAAATCTCTAGGACAGAAAAATTGTTCATCTCCTTGATTAAGCAGGTTAAAGACTATCGGCAATGTGATAATATGTGACTGCGCTGACAATATGCAGTGTCTCATTCACCTCTGGATATACATCAGCCTGTAATAATGCAACAGATGTGCAAAACATGCAAAACTGCATTCAGAAAACAATTCGCTGAATGTCTGTCAGTTCAATCAGCTATTCCAAAACATAATGAAAATCTACCACAGCATGAAAAATGCCTTAGAGGTAGTCTCTTCTAGTGGTACGTAGGAAGAAGTGGATCTTTTTTGATATACACATTTCGAATGCCATATTTTGTTCTTCCTTCATATTGGATTTCTTTAAGGGTGCTGTGCTTGTTTACACTTGGATTGCTACAAACTGAAAAGATAATCAACTTCATCAACATTTTCATAGTATCATTTAGCAATAATATTGCACCAAGGGTCACAATAAGAGCCAGTTTGGTCCTGTTGCCAAACAACAAATGTATTTTTGTAATTCAAACAAATAGTGCGTTTACTAAGTGCGTGCTGGTCATCATTCTTTGAATAATGGTGTTCTCCACACCATAAATTAGGTCCTGTAGTTGTTTAAAGCCCACTGAGGAAAGTATGAGCCTGCCCCTATTGAATTGCATCCGAGTGTCTCAGCTCTCTCATAGGAAGTTCACCTCTGAAGGACCCTCTCCTTTCTTATGTCACCTTGTTGGCTCTTTACTACATGCCAAAGAGGGAGAGAGTTGCAAGTTGACCTGTGGATATCACCATTTGGAGAACGCCATATTTGGCATGATATCAAATATTCCTTTGGATTTCCAGTATGCTCACTCCACAAATGGCTACCACTTCTGAAATAATAATCTTAGACTCAACTCCAGAGATAAGAGCAACATATGAAAACTTTTAAAAATATCATCTATGTGTACAGGTGCAAATTTTTAGCCAAGTGGTGGAATTTTATTTTTACATATTCTTTCATGGGATGTGGGCTTCGCTGGCTAGGCCAGCATTTGTTGCCCATCCCTAATTGTCTCCTGAGAAGGTGGTGGTGAGCTGCCTTCTTGACCTGCAGACCATGTGGTGTAGGTACACCCACAGTGCTGTTAGGGAGGGAAATCATCCTAGCTGAGTGATTTTAGACCTAAACGGCTCCTTTCATCAAAATTATTGTAATGACTCCTATTGGTTTAACTTATGTTGCATTTATTTTACTAGTCAAAGTATCCTTGGTGAATTTTTGCAAGGTGCTCACCACCTCCTTCTCAAAGGCAAATAGGGATGGGTAACAAATACTGGCCTCACATCCCATGGAAGAATATACAATTTTTAAAAATTGGAATTTGAAGAAGTGCTGAGGTGTTGTTTTTTGTAAGTTTCACTAACCATCTTTTTATATTTATCTCCCCCCATATTTTCATCACTTCACCTTTTCTAGCCTGGAAGGGGCAGTGGTCTGAGCTGCACACAGGAATTCTCTCCACTTGCCTGATGGGTGCAGCTCCAACAACACTCCAGAAGCTCAACACCACCCGGACGAAACAGCCCGCTTGTTTGGCACCACGTCCACCACCTTCAACATTCACTCCCTCCACCACCAACACACAATGGCAGCGGTGTGTACCATCTACAAGGTGCAGCAACTCACTAAGGCTACTTCAACAATTTCTTCCAGACTCACAACCCCTACCACCTAGGTGAACAAGGACAGCAGGCAAATAGGATCACCACCACCTGCAAGTTCCCCTCCAAACCTTTCACATTCCCCTTGGCACACCATCCTGACTTGCACCCATGTTGACAGTTCATTCATTGGCAAAATGCTGGAGTTTCCTGCCCATCAACACAGCGAGAGAACCTTCGCAGCAGCTGCAGGAGGATCACCACCATCTTCTCAAGGGGAACCAGGGGGTGGGCAATAAATGCTGGCCATCCCAGTGACACCCATATCCCAAGGGCAAATAAATAAAAACAAAAACATTTTCAACAGATGTTGTCAGTTGCGTCTGATGACCACCCAGTTTGAGAAATCATTCAACTTGCACAAGATGATCTATGTCAATCTTTCCATCCCCTGAGACCCAATAGCATCTTCAGAACGAGACCTAGCTCAAAGTTCAGAAAATTCATCCAACCACAGCTGCAACCGGACTCTCACCGAGTCCTGTGATTCAAATTTGTGATCTTCCAGATGGCAATCAAGGGGGTCATACTGACTCAGGAAAATATTGCCTCCTTTATTTACTTGTTCAAAAGAAATTCAACTTCATGCATAATCTCAAATTGATAGGTTTCTTGACTCTGAGAACCAGCTCTGACTATCTTCTCTGACAACCCTTTAGTGAGAGACATAGGCAAAGTGTAAAGAATTGCCTGCCTGCGAGTATGAAGATTACGAAAGTTAATTATCCACACTAATTATATGCTGCCCCTTAACCGGGGCCAATGCTACATCACAAAGGCACAGACACATTTAAACTCTAAATTACAACCGATTGTAAGAATTTCAGATTATTCTTGTATTGAAACCACCCCCCAGCTCATGAATCCCTAGTGTGAAGTTGAAAATTATAATGTATGAAACCCAGTAAATAAAAGCTGGAAAAGCCCAGCAGGTCTGACAGCATCTGTGGAGAGAGAAACAGAGTTAACGTTTCGAATCTGTATGACTCTTCTTCAGAGCTTCAGAACCTCAATAAAACTTAGTTCAACTCTAATGGGAATCCTAGATTGCCAGTAATAAGTTTTGAACTTGGGCACGATTTTGACATAAGAAAGAGAACCTTTCCTGGTGCTGTTTCAAGCAGCTCATTATGAGAGGTTCCTTGTAATCACGTTGACTGGTGTTGCCTCTTCTCTTGTCGCCTCTTGGACTTCGGCCCAAACAATCTAACAGCCAGTTTATTAACCTAAAGATAGATCGGACAGGACAGGGTTCCCTTCCTCTTGTGATCAGCCATATTCTCTGTCTAGTCATCACTACCGGATCCTTCCCAGGGAGAAGATCAGGCTCAAGGATCAGAGCCGATTAGGTCAAATTGGCAAGCATTCTTTGCTGTAAACATCTCCATCACAGCACCCAGAAACAAAGCATTATGGAAAGTGTCTACTGCGCTTTAGAATAATGTCAAAGTCATTGATGAAGAGCTCTGCATCAATTATCATTGAATCACTGAATGATACAATACAGAGGGCCACCATTTGGCACATTGTGCCTGTGCTGGTAATTGGAAACATCGGTTGCAATTTTCCAGCTCAGCTATGGCAGACCCAGCCGTCAGCCAAAAGCCCACTGACTCTCCGCAGGACCGGAAACTCCCGGCGGCGGGCGGGGCCAGAAACTCCCAGCCGTTGAATTTTTTTTGGAGCGGGGAAGGCTGAGCGGAGATTTGTTAAAAGCTGTTTAAAATCATGAAGGGTCCAGATAGAGAAAATAAAGAGAAACTGTTTCCAGTGGCTGAAGGTTCAACAACGAGAGGACACAGATTTAAGCTGATTGGCAAAATAGCCCAGAAACTATATGAGGAAATACTTTTTATGCAATGAGTGGTTAGGATTTGGAATGTAAGATCATAAGAAATAGGAGGAGCAGGCCATTCGGCCCACAGAGCCTGCTCCGCCATTCAATAATCTCATGGCAGATCTGATTACGCCTTAACTCCACGTTCCTGTCTGCTCCCCATAACCCTCAACTCCCTTTTCGATCAAAACTCTGAATATATTCAAGGCTGAGTTAGACAATGATCCAGTCTCCACTGCTCTCTGGGGAAGAGAATTACAAAGTCTAATGACTCTCAGAGAAGGAATTCCTCATTATCTCCATCTTAAATGGGTGAGCCCCTCATTTTGAAACTGTGTCCCCTCATTCTAAACTCCCCTCGAGGGGGAAACATCCTCTCAGCATCCACCCTGTCAAGCCCCCTCAGAAGTTTACATGTTTTAATAAGATCAATGTGCTAGCTGATAGAGTGATGGATATGGATTCAATAGTAACCTTCAAGAGGGAATTAGATAAATACTTGAAGCAGGAAGAAATTGGTGGGATATGGGGAAAGAACAGGTGAGTGGGACTAACTGGGTTATTTTCAAAAGAGCCAGCACAGACTCAATGGCCTGAATGGCCTCCTTATTTGCTGTACTATTCTATGGTAACTCACTGTGTGAACAGAATGTTGCTGATCAAACATTTCCATTAACACCTCAGCTAAAGCATTAAAACAAGACTATTCCAAATTCATTCTTTTGCCAATGTTTGTAATGTTCACTTTTAGCTATAAGGAACCTTAGCCTAAAGTCTCTGGAAGTCCTGCGCCACTACTGGAGTTGCAGCAGGGTGGGATTACACCTGCCCACTTCACTGGCTCTGATCCGGTCCCAAATGTTTGGGATGAGGGACAATCGCGGAAACTGAGTCATTTGCAGTACTACCGAGGCACTTGAGTAGCAGTACACTGTAGCTCCATTGGGAGTCCACGAGTTGGTCAGGCCAAAGCCTTTTATTTATAATTCATCCTTAGGATATAAACATTGCAGGCAAGGCCAGTTTTTATTATCCACCCCTAGCTGGCCTTGAGAAGGTGATAGTGAGCTGCCTTCTTGAACCACTGCAGTCCATGTGGTGTAGGAACACACACACTGCAATTAGGGAGGGAGTTCCAGGATTTTGACCCAGCAGCAGTGAAGGAGTGGAGACATAGTTCCACGTCAGGGTGGTGAGTGTCTTGGAAGGGAACTTCCAGGCTGTGGTGTTCCCATGTTTCTGCTGCCCTTGTCCTTCTACGTGGTAGAGATCGTGGATTTGGAAGGTGCTGTATGACAGTTGGTGAGTTGCTGCAGTGCATTTAGTGCATGACACACAGTGGACCCACTATGTGCTAGTGGTGGAGGGAGTGATTCTTTATGGTGGTGGATGGGGTGCCAATCAAGTGGGCTGCTTTGTCCCGGATGGTGTTGAGCTTCTTGAGCATCGTTGGAGCTGCATTGGAGAGTTTCCTATCACAATCCTGACTTGAGCCTTATGGGTGGGAAGGTTTTGGGGAGTCAGGAATTCCCAGCCTCTGTCTTTCTCTTGTAGCCACAGTATTTATATGGCTAGTCCAGTTCAGTTTCTGGTCAATAGTAACCCCCAGGATGTTGATAGTGGGGATTCAGTGATGCTAATGTCATTGAATGACAATAGGAAATGGTTAGATTCTCTCTTGTTGGAGATGGTGATTGCCTGGCACTTGTGTGGTGTGAATATTAGTTGCCACTTATGTGCCAAAGTCTGAATGTTGTCCAGGTCGTGCTGCATGTGGGCACAGACTGCTTTAGTGTCTGAAGAGTCACGAATGGTACTGAACACCGTGAAATCATCAGCAAACATCCCCACTTCTGACCTTGTGATGCAGGGAAGATCATTGATGAAGCAGCAGAAAAGATTGGGCCTAGACGCTACCCTGAGGAACTCCGGCAGTGATGTTCTGGGACTGAGATGATTGACCTCCAACAATCACAACCATCTTTCTTTGTGCTAGGTATGACTCCAACCATTGGAGAGATTTCCTCCCCTGATTCCCATTGACTCCAGTTTTGTCAGGGCTCCTCAATGCCACACTCGGTCAAATGTGGCAGGACAGTCACTCTCACCTCACCTCTGGAATTCAGTTCTTTTGTCTAAGTCTGGACCAAGGTGAAAATGAGATCCAGGCACGTTCAAATTCTAATTAGCCATTGTTCTCTCTCGGTTCGTAGTCCTCCTAATGATAATCAATTTCTCGGAGATGGGATGCCATTGGGGTATATCATTATGGGGACCATGTGTGGTCACCTCATGGCTTAACACTGATGTCCTTAAAACTGGTCAGAATTTGGGGGAGCCTGTCAGCAAAGATTGAGAATGTCACGATGGAAAAGATCAGGCAAAAGAAACGGCCATCTCAGAGCCTCTGCCCCTGAGTTGCAAATTGTCAGACTGGCCAGAGAGGGGCGGTAACCAAACTGTCATCATTCCTGTGACAAATATCTCCCATTTACCTGGAGACGAGCAATTTCACACCCTAAACGGACCAGATTTTTTGGCCTCTTCCTGTACAGGTTATTTTGCTATTTAAAGAAGGGTAATACATTTTGTTTTAAGTCTGGGCAGGTTCAAACTATGGTCTCAAAACGAACCCATATAATAGCTTGGCTTTGTAGCTTTGTATACTTATGCCAATTTCTGCTCTTAAAACTGTATGAACCCTGCTTCATTGTCAAATTGTTGGCACTTTCTAAGGTGAGTAGTCTGGAAAAAGAAATCCAGATTTCAATTTTACCGTTACAAAATATCTGTTTTGAAAAATGACTCATTCAGCATAAAACAAAAGATTTAGGACACCAGTTGGCAGCAGCCACCCCCCACCCCCCCCACCCCGCCTGTCTACACACTGAGCTCTTGAATTCAGTGGTGCTACACTGAAGAGATGTTAAGCCACACTCCACAAGAAAGGAAATAACTGATGGAATAAACCCTGGGCAATAATCTTACACATCATAGCATCTGGCTTCATTCGTGGCCCAGTGGCCTGGGAGGACATGAGCAGCCTGCCTGTCCATTTAGAGTTGATGTTGTCAAGGAAACCCAAGAAGAGCAATGGGCCCAAAAAGGAGCTGGAAAAAACAAACAAGCAATCTCACCGTAAAAGACACTTTTTCTTTAAATTCTGTGAAATGTTTTTTCCTTCATACTTGACAATGTAACGTTATGAGTGTGCATCAGGAGGGATTGCAGGCCTCCTTTGATTCCTTGTGACAATCGAAAACACGGCGAAATCTTTGAAAGTTGTGAAAACATTTCCTTTTGGCTTCTTTTCTCTCTTTCCTTTTCTCTCTTTCCTTTTCTCTCTTTCCTTTTCTCTCCCCACTCACAACCTCGATGGCAAAAGCAGTGAGTAATTAAGTCATACAGCAGATACCAGGCTGGATTACTGATCACTGCCGAGCTAGCTTGACATGTGCTGGGGTAGTGGTGGGAGCTCCAGAAATAGTAACCTTAGGGTCGGGGAAGAGAAAAATCAGCAAGGGTTCCTGTTTTTGATTGCTTTTCATTAACTTCTGCTTGGGCACAGGGTCAGTGCAGTGGCATCTAAAGCTTGCTACAACTCAGAGACTCTGTAAGGTATTGGGATTCCACAAAGGACCACAGGTACCCCTCTCCATTAGAGAAAGGCACAATTGGTTACAGATAGATTGAGGGGCAGCACTCCACAAAGAGAGGCAGGGCAGGGAGGCAGGCCTCCATGAACTACCTCAGCTGGTACAGGAAGTGAACCCATGCCTTTGGTGTCATTCAGCATCACACACAATCCATCTAACCAATTGAGCTTAGTCAGCATGTGCTGATTGGGCGATTTGTTGGGATTATCAAAGGACAATCCTGCGGGATGTGACATTATCAAGGAGCCGGGGTCCAAGCCGGAGCACACATTGAGCAGAGTGGTTGGGATATAAAATACATTTACACAGCACCTTTACCATAGCAAAACATCACAGGATCATTATCAAACAAAACCTGACACCGAGCCACAACTGGAGCTATGGGGACAGGTGACCAAAAGCTTGGTCTAACAGATAGGTTTTAAGGAGCATCTTAAAGGAGGGAGAGGGAGGTAAAGAGGAAGAGAGGCTTAGAGAGGGAATTCCAGAGCTTGGGGCCTAAGGCATGGCCACCAATGGCAGAGTGATTAAAATCAGGGATAGGCAAGAGGTCAGAATTGGAGGAATGCAGAGATTGCAAGGCTGGTGAAGGTTATGCTGACAGGGAGAGATTTGAAAACAACATGAGAGATTTAAATTTGAGGTTCTAAGCCAGCCACAGAGCTGCAGCAATCGGGCTGAAGCAGGCACATGGACAGTTTCACCTAAGTAAGTCATGCAACCTGTTAGTGCTCAGTGAGTGTGTGCAGGCAGAGCACTGCTGGTGGAGCAGGTGGGTGACAGTGGGGGAGAAACTGGCGCCTTCTACTGGAGCTGAATGAAAATCTGGACCCGGGGAGCAGAGGTAATAAAGGGGGACACAGGCAAGGGTGGCATTGACTGGCCAGTAGAGGGCTTGAAAATGTGTGTGGAACCTTTGTGGACATCTGGTGCTAAGGTTCACCTGACCGGTTCCTGGGATGTGAGGGCTGTCCCATGGGGAGAGATTGAGTAGAAAGGACTGATATTTTAAATAAGTTAGAACAATGAGAGGTGATCTCAATGAAACATATAAAATTCTTAGTGGACTTGACAGGGTCGATATTGAGGGGCTGTCTCCCTGGCTGGAGAACCTAGAACTAGAGGGGTCACAGCCTCACAATAAGGGATGTCTTACTTAGGATTGAGATGGGAGAAATTTCTTCACTCAGAGGATGAATTGAATCAAGAAAGCCAACTTCCCTGTTTCCCGATGTATTTGGGATGAGCAGCAGCTGCAAATCATCCCCCGGTATCTTCAAGAGGGAGGGAAAGGGGAAAATACTGGCCAGAAAATCACCCTCAAAGATTTCCTCTCTTCCCGCACATTAAAAATTCCACATGTAGACTGCTCTTCTACCTTGTTTTTAAAAAGTGGGGACCAGATGAAGATTGTGTTATATCTGATGAGCGAGTGAAGTAAAAGTTGGGAAAAATATAGTTCATTCTCAGAAGACAATAAGGACTAAAAATATCCTTTTATCATCTTCCATTCCTTGTACCTCCCCTGCACAAAGTGCTAAGATGAAGACAGTAGAAACAGATATCCATATACAGGCGAGATCCATGGTTGTAAAAACATAAGAGCTTAAGAAATAGGAGCAGGAGTCGGCCATTCAGCCCTTCGAGCCCGCTCTGCCATTCATTGAGATCATGGCTGATCATCTACTTCAACTGCATTTTCCTGCACTATCCCCGCATCCCTGGATGTTTTTAATATATAGAAATCTATCGATCTCAGTCTTGAACATAATCAATGACTGAGTCTCCACAGCCCTCTGGGGCAGAGAATTCCAAAGATTCACCATCCTCTGACCATCCTCTGGGTAAAGAAATTCCACTTGATTTCAAGTCCTAAATGGCCAACTCCTTATTCTGAGACTGTGCCCCCTGGTTCTAGAACCCCCCCACTCCCCCAAGCCAGGGGTAACATCCTTCCTGCATCTACCATGTCGAGCCCTGTAAGAATTTTGTATGTTTGAATGAGATCACGTCTCATTCTCCTAAACTCCAGAAAATAAAGGCCCAGACTAGTTAATCTTTCCTCATGAGAAAATCCCTCCATCCCAGGGTTGAGTTTGGTGAACCTTTGTTGCACTCAGTCTTTGGCCAATATATCCTTCCTTAGGTAAGGAGACCAAAACTGCACACAATACTTCAGGTGTGGTCTCACCAAGGCTCTACGAAATTACAGTAAGACATCTTTACTCATATATTCAAACTCCTTTGGCAATGGCTCACTTGGATGTAATATTTAAAGGGTTGGATAAACATGGCCATTTATTAGCCTTGCCAATGACAAATGCAATGCTACAAAGGATATCTAAAATTAAGACAAAACATTTCCATACTACTGGCAAGTCTGTTTTGCTGAATGCTTTATGGTCCAGTAGACTGAAACAGTTTGTAACAGAGCCATGCAGTTCAGAAGGCCCCCGGTTTGATCCTTAGTACCTTATGGTTTGCTAGGTGGATTTTACGGACATTATAACAGTGGCCACACTCAACTTCATTGGCTAGAAAGCAATTTGGGACATTCTAAGTTTGTGAAAGGTGCTATGGAAAGGCAAAATGTTCTCTCTTTTCAGTTGGCTTAGTAACAGGAGCAGCACAATGTCCTCAATAACTCCGGGGTGGGGAGGGGAAAATCGGACAAGGTTCCCAATCCTAAAAGGCAGTGATGACCTTCTTGGAAAGGCCACAGAGGTGAATATGAAAAAAGGGAAAGACTTGCATTTATGTAGCACTTTTCACACCCACCAGACATCTCAAAGCACTTTACAGTCAATGAAGTACTTCTTGAACTGTAGTCTTTGCTGTAATGTAGGAAATGTGACAGCACACAGCAAACTCACACAAACAGCAATGTGATAATGACCAGGTTATCTATTTTTTTGGTGAGTTGATTGAGGAAGAAACATTGGCCAGGACTCGACTGTTCTTCTTGGATCTTTTACATCCACCTGAGCAGGCAGTTTAACATCTCATCTGAAAGATAGCACCTCCAGAATTGTAGCACTCCCTCAGTACTGCACTGGAGCATCAGCATAGATTTATGTGCTCAAGACCTGGAGTGGGACTTGAGCTTAGAACCTTGTGACTCAGAGGCAAGTGTGCTGCTCACTGAGACACAGCTGACACTCAGGTATAGACCAAGAACAGCATCAGGCTTAGCTGCAATGCATCCCAATGAGAGTGGAGAAGGGTGTGGTGGGGGTGGGGGAAATACTTACACACTGGGCATGCACCTGAATGAAACAGGAACGAGTGCCCAGACTCCTCGGAACCATACGTCCGTTATAGTCAGTGCTTCATGAGTTAAAGAGGGGAAGCATAGAGCCTTGAGATCCATGAATATCCTCAATTTTCTCAACCACTACCCTCCAAATGAACATGTCAAGCACTGTACGCCCATCGGTTGGCTAATGTTATAGCTGAATACTATCAGAGAGCAACGTTCAGAGTGTTGCACTTCATTTAAAATTATTCCCCTTTGGACAACAATTTAAATATAATTCGGAAGGGATTGGCAAAGATAAACAATAGACTTTTCAGTCCCCTTATGACACATGATACCAGCGTACAAATGCTAACATGTTTCTTTGAGATTCCCGTCTCCGCTACTAAACAGTACAGGCGTTAACGGTTTCAAATAAATGGCTTCACACCTCCACTAAAACAGCGATGAAAAGAATTTCAGACCAAGCTTAATTATTCTTACACCAGTATCCCATGGCAAAATGTTAGTGCCAAGATTTTGTTTGGCTCCAACTTTAAAAACGTTAAAATTGTCTTTATTTCCAATGCATGAACCTCCATTTTTTTTTTACTCCTTTCCTTATCCCGAAAGATTAGAATCAAATATTATATACTATAGTAAAGCCAAACAAATTCTAGCTGAAGAGAGAAGTAACCCAAGTTCCTTATTAACAAGACATAGTTTGTTAAAATAAAAAATGACAGGTGAAAAATATTGCAAAGGTGTTTAGTAATGAAAGAGAATCTCATTTATCCCACCACACCTGAACTCCAAGCCTGAACCAGTTAGTTAGACAAGAACCTATTAGTGACTTAGGCACATCAAGCGCTACCTTAAAAGTAACTTCGAACCTTGCTGTGTTCCCCAAGCAATCCCAACCTCTTGACCCTCTCTGACAGGTAATCAAAGTCTACAGCAAATCCACACCAAGCCATGCACCAGGAAATTGTCACAGGAGCAGAGAGTAAAGCTGGGAAGAAAAACTAAAATTCAATCAATCAATAAATATTAATGCCTAATTCATCTTTTAAAATAAAATGCCCTTAAAGCAGGGCATCAGAACTGCAAGTTATTAACAATAAAAAAAGTCTATAAAGTTGGAAAATATCACGTATGATAAACTGATTAGTTTGGTTACGACAGTAAAGTCCTATTTTAATTTAGTAGTCAGTCACTCCCAGCATTCAGTGTCAATTTATTTACCAGGTAATGGCTCTCCCAGTGAATGGCTTGAGGATGCTTTTCGCCTGCGCGACTTGAATACAGTTACTATTGGGGACTTGCCTGCTCGATTAGATTGGTCAATCATAGGCTGGACTATCCTTCTCCTGGCATTTATGAACCTGTGCAAAAGGAGGAAAAAAGAAAAGTTACATTGACGCAATTAATTTTTAAAAAAATCAAGCTAAAGTGGTATCATCTTCAAACAGCGATGAATGGAGCGTGTATGTGCAGATTCTCTGAATAACGTGTGAGGGCCCCCCCTCTAGCCTGCAATTTGCTTCAATGTCCACACTGAACCCCTGCAACCTCTGCTGACCCGCTGTGAGTGCAAGCTCAGGGGTGCGGTTTTTGATTTATGTCCTTCTGTTTTTTTTGCCACAGCTGGGCATTTCCATTTCATCTTTTAGAGAGGGGGATAATTAGACATTCCCGGAAACAATACCCAACACTGCACTCTCTTCTCTTTTCAAGACAAAATAATTGTGGCTGATAAAGGAATGTCGCTCATATGAGCATCTGTTGCCTCACCTAATTAGTGAAGAATCTCCCCTTTGTTCCACTCGCTTACAATCTTCAACCAACCCCCCCCCCCCCCCCCCATTCCTTCTAGGCTACTAACTCCATTTTAAGGCTTGTGTTAAGAAAATGAACTGTGGTGGTGGTATGCCATCAAAAAAAAAGAGAATGTCTGGAGTTTTTATCACCAGTAACTCATACTGCTGAGGGAGACCAGCGCAAAGCATTCCATTTAAAGCTTCTGTCTTTTCCTCCCCTACCCTTTATGTAAAGTTTAGGGTCAAATAGAGGTCACCGCTATACAACCACTGACCTTCCAACTCCAGTTTTCAGCAAAGGTTTACAGCCTAGGTCTACAAAAAAAAAAATCCACATAAAATCCTTCTGGGGAGCTCTTATGTGGTGAAGGGGCAGAAATGAAAAGGTTTTAAAAATGCAAACAAGCGAGCACATTTGGAGGAACCTTTAATGTGTGGACTGATGCAATAGTCTGTGGAAAACCTGCTTTTCAACCTTAAGTCAGACTCCTATTGGAGCAGCAGTGGGGGAAAGGCCTGGTCAAAGGAGCCAGAGCCCATGCAGAGAATTCAAATTGACTCTGTTGTGGAAGAAATTCAACTTTTGAATAACCTTCTTGTCCTGCAATATTTGTCTTCATTCACTCTCTCATTTTTCTTGACCTGGACTGGAGGAGAGCACATGAACAATTCCACATTGACAGCACGTTTCAGAATGCAAAGCGCCCTAATATTGTTAAGAAGTATACTTAACATTGGTGGGAACATTGTGGAATGGAACACAGGTAAGAAATCATTTGATGTTAAGAACATGAAGAGCAGAGGTAATTCATACAGACCCTTGAACCCACTCTTCCATTCAGTTCTGGCTAAAATTTTACATTGACTCCAATTTCCCAGCCTACCCTTAGGAATATAGGAACAGGAGGAGGCCATTTAGCCCCTCGAGCCCATTCAGCCATTCAATGGGATAATGAAAAGAAGTCAATCAATTCCAGTAACCAATGGATTTAATCTTCTCCAGGCACTAACTTTAGTCACAATTAATTGGCTTGGATTTTGCAGCTGTAATATCAATGAAACTGTTAGAATTCACTGCCATTACAACTTTGAGAATGACCGGCAACTTCTGGAGTCCGCACATGTGCAATTAAACCTGGAAATCCAGAGCTGTTGTCGCTGGTTCCTAGCTCCTCCTGGCAATCTTTAGAAGTCACTTGAACTGACAAGATTCTCCGCTTTTACACTGCTAATCTCACCGTAAAACCTCTTGAAAAAGGTCACGCACTGCTGAATATGATGTAACTGGGTTTTTAAACAGCAAATTAACTTCATTATTACTGTTAACTGCACGCCCCACCCCCACCCCCGGCTCTAAATAACTAATTTTGTGTTGGTGGGATTTCAAATTTCTCCATTATGATAAAGAAATTCCACAAAATTTTAAAATAACAAAATTTTCTAAGCTTCTACCTGTATATGTCCCAATCTTTATTTCCCTCTCTGTAAACGATTAGAAAGGGAAGGGCAATCAGTGTATTGTGCTTCCTGATTTGCTGTCTGTGAGAATTCTTCAACATGATTGGCTGCTTAGCCTGCTTGATGATATCACTGCTGCTGGATTCCTGGATATGGCACCAGATTCAAACTGATGTCAGGAAAGGGGAAATCCATGCCCTAGAGATCACTAGATCTTTGTGGGCAGCTTTCTTCAAGGTCAGTTGTCAGCACTGCTGTTTCACTGCTGGCCGTAAAAGTCACATCAATATAGTTGCAAAAGCTTCTGTCTCCACCACTGTAAGAGCTTTAAAATAATTCATTCAAATGCATTGATCTGTATGTTAGATCAGGAGTAGCAGAGGAAATTAAACCCACTAAAAATTATTTACACAATTTCTCATAGATGAGTTTCTTTTATAAGGTCTTATTTGAAAAGAAAACTCAATAATGTATCACCTTCCCTTCTCAATTGTACATAGTCACCGTTCCTGGTGCTAAACTAATGTGATGCCCATGGTTTAAGTTGCAGAAACAATCGACATGTTGGGAGTTGGGTTCTCACTTCATCACGCCTGCCTGCAAGTAGAAAGAATCCACTTGCCTAAAGGGACAGTGGCAAACTAGGCTGAGCGAGTTTTGTCACCTTTGCACACCTCACCTGGCGAGGCTGCCCATTTACTCATTCAAAAGTGCAGTCCGTACAGGTGTGTGTGTGTGTGTGTGTGGTGGAATCTACAGAGGGAGCCATTTACAAGAAAGAATAAAAAGGAGAAATTATGGGACTAGCTGATCAGAGCAACCCCGCCACAGGGAAGACTAGCTAAAGGAAAAAGGACAATTCGGGCTGCTAATGCTGCTAGAGTAAAGATCCCTTGTGGCAGGACCCTTCCACCATTAATTCACTAATAATGAGTGAAGCATGAGGAAAGGAAAGGGATTTCTTTATTTAAACATGGGAATAAAATCTGTAAGTGTAAGCCTTACTGGAGGTAATGAAAATCACAGGGTTGACCATTATAAAATCTCAGCTCACACCTACTAATCTTCCAGTGTCCCACTGCAGCCTCCACTCCTCCAGTTACTAAAAAACCCACGCTGACAATATTCACTGCAGCCCCATAGCAACCCTCACTTTTGTTCCCTTGCTGACATGGCACCGTTTCTCTATCTGACTCAGCAATAGGGTACGGCTCCGCACAGTATAGCGCCAGCCTTATTAAAGCGGATTTTTCCGTGACTCTCCAGAGGCAAACAGAACAGGCATTTAGTCTCCACTGACCTCTTTTCTGGCTGCATCTAACACAGCACAACGATTAACTTCATCATACAATGAGTTGGGGGGGAAGGGGGGGGAGAAAGCCTTTCCAAATACAACCCTTTTGACAAAAATGAATAATAACATTCAATTAAAGCTTTCACTTTGTGGATATGTATTTAACTTAAAAAGATCAGGCAGGAGGGGGGGAAAAAAAAACAGCTCCAGTGATTTATATACATTCGAGAGGTTTGACCGATGAACAAGCTGCTTTGAAATCGGTCGTACCTGGAAGCAACGTCCCCTTTAAGTTGTTCGACGGTGCAGCTTTCTTAAAGGGGACGGGCGGCTCTCTTAAAGGGGATGGGCGGCTCTCTTAAAGGGGCCGCGACGTGAAACAAACAGCGAAGGGTTATTGGAGGGAAAATTGCTGAGCAGTTGTCACATACAGCTCCAAATGCTACAGGAAGCAGCTACTGAACTCCATACGTCCCAAGATTTTAAAAATTAATTATGGGACCATTTCACCCTTAGTCATGTCTTAAGGTGGAGTTTTTTTTTAAACAAAGGTGTCACAGGGGGGCCGGGAGTGCAAGGATGACTAAATTCTTGACTGTCATTAAAAGGTACAGGTGTATAACATTCACTGTACGAATAAGGTCATTATTAACCAAAACTGCTTCTCCTTTTATTCCGCGACGAATCAGGATTTAAAAAATAAATAAATATCACAGGGAAACATCAGGCCGAGTGATGGTGGAGGTTATCTCTATTGTGTCTTTCTGAAAGCATTTTTTTGTAATCAACGGAGCTAAGGAGGGCCTTTCATCTTGTGCAGACCCGCAAACCCAACATTCCTCATTCATGCCTACACACAGAGAGAGTCCCCTCCCCGCCCCCTTCCAGGACACACCGAGTCTCCTGAATTCCTCTCCTTGCAGGAAGCCAGTGCAACTAAAGGTTTCCCGTGAACTTCTGAAACCAAAGCACAACTGTCACTATTTTCTATGGCATTCTTGCTAACCCTTTTATCCCGGAAAATGCAATTACATTGTGCCTGAAAAGTACAATGCTCCTTAAAAAGGACGGGGCGGGGTGGGGAGCAGCACATTTGGGGTTAGAAACTTCTGCTGAGCCCGACCTATTCGCAAATGCAGGAGGTTTTGACCAGGAGCAACAAGGGGCGCTTTCTCTCTCATTTTTTTTTAAAAAAAATAAGTTACTTTGCTTTCAATAACTTCGGATTAGAAGTGGCAATAATAAAGACAGTATTAAAACAAAACACAAGGAGGAACAACTCCTCCCACAACTTTAGCTGGATGGATATCCAGCAACTCGTTTTTGCCAACATTTTGTTAAGTCAACAACTTATCTCGGTGTACTCAGTATTTATTTTGCAATAACCCACTGGGATCACTTCTATCTCCGCAATGTGTCAGGCTACAGCAAAGGCACAGAGAGACGTCCCGGCTGGTCAACGTAATAAAACGACAGAATGTTCTTGCTCCACCCACCAGGGTTATTCTCAGGTCAGCTTCTCATCCCCATAATAAAAAAAAAGTGTTTAAATAAATTGGTCCAGCTGTTTGCTGCTGCGCAGCCCGCCCGCCTTCCATGTTGCTCTCTCTCTCTCTCTGGGCGACCATGCCTCGGATACGCTCGTTACGCCGACAGTACCCTCGAGTTACGCCGTCCCGGGGGGGCGAGAGTGGCCCCAAAAGCGCGGAAGCACCCTTTTAAAGTACTTGTACGAAATGACCAACAGAAGGATGCAACCGTACATCAGCAGAGTTAAAAGTGCACTGTCATTCGGACAGGTTTCTGCACATCTAACAAAAGTTAGCGGGAGAATAATGATGATGAAACATCCCAGGGGTCCCGAAGAGCCTTTTGCTATCTTTCCTTCTCTGGCAATCAAGGCCGTATTTTAGGCAGCATGATTTGGAGGCTCGACTTCCTTTGCGTACAAACGAAAGCTGTTTATTTGTTTATTTTATTACGAATACCAACCTGAAAAACATAAATCGCGATGGATGTAGGGAAGTGTTTGAATCAAGGTTAAAATGAAAGCTGGATGCTGGAGAGCTGAAATGGGGGGGGTTTGGAAAATCCAAAGTCTTAATTGGACTCCAACTCTGTTTCCCTCTCCACAGAGGACAGAGGCTGGCAGACTTGCTGAGACTTTCCAGCCCTTTGAAAAATAAAAACAAATCAAGACTCTCTTCTTTTCCCTTTGTTTTTACCATTACCATTTGCCATTATAGTTAGGGTGCTTGTTTGACCGGCGCAGACTCAGACTCGACGGGCCGAAGGGCCTTTTGTGTGCCGTAGGCCTCTATGACTCTACCCTAAATTCTAGGTCGACCATGTGCCGCGTGTTCCATGACAATGTGAATAACACGTGTACTTGCTTAGCACCTTCATCGCACTGAGTCATCTGAAATACTTCACAGTGAAGTACGTTTTTTTTGGGGTTTAAAAGTCTAATGAACTGGTGTTGTGCAAGCACAACGGCCGTTTTAGCATTCAGCAAGAGTCACAAAAACCAATTCAGTGAATAACCTGTTCATCTGTTTATAGCGGCGCTGATTAAGAGAGAGAGGAGTTTACTGGGAAAGCTCTGCTTTTCTTGAAAACAGTACCGGGGCATCTCTTAACGTCCACTGGTCCAGGTAGAAGGGATCATGGTCTCATGGAAGGGGGACTTGCCTCCAGATATGGAGCAGGTCAGTCCTTCGGCCCCACACAGCAATCTGGATTCTCAGCCGAGCGAAGTCAAGTGATCTGGCACTATCAGCACATGGGGATTTGGTAAATGTGGTCGTTTTCACTGATTGATTGAATGACATTTTGTGAAGCCTAAACAAAGCCACAGAGATCTAATAGACACACTACTATAACAACAAGAGACCGCACAAATCCCAGTGTCAGCAACAGGATCTGTAGTTTCACAGTGTGAGTTCTGCATTGAGGCAACAGTTGTAGCTACTTAGCAAAGCAAAGAATTTCCTTTTATGTCCTGTGATATTTCACAAAGATTACCTTTCTTAGTCACTAGTTTACACAAGGATTGCTGTTTCCAACGGGCATGTATGCCTGCACTTGCAATGAAAGATTGGGCAGGCAGACAGTCAGAGTACTTCCAATCTCATTTTACCAGGTGCAAGTTTAGTGTAATGAGTTTGTTGTTTCTTTGCTATTTGATTGTTTTTTAAGCTATTTCCCCCCCCCAAAATAACACCAGAATAGAGATTGTTTAATAACCTTATTTAAATATTGCCTTAAGTGGGAGATGTTAAAACACCAACATAAATAAAACATTTACTTTAAACTGGCTCTTTTATCTACGATGGCCAAAATAATGAAGCAATTTCGAGAGTTCCGTGGTTAAAATTGTATTTTGTGAAATTGAAGAAAAGCACTTATTTTTTAAAAAAAATGTTTCCTGACATTCCGGGCGCTTCAAAAATCAATGAGCTGGAACAGTAACTCCCTTAAACCGGTGGGGTGAGATGTTAAAACTTTAAAAAATCTCACACCCGTTTTCAACCCACCCACCTCCCGTAATGGGGGCGGGACAAGGAGAAGGGAGGGAGGGAGTCAATCTGCTCCCAGGAGGCGAGTTGGCTTTTAAATATTTTAATGAGACTATCCCCCCTCCTCTGGTTTAATCTGCTTTACATATAAAGCTGCAGGGAAGGCTTTTGACTGGACAGTCCAATTATTGATTGGGATACCGAGAAATTTATTAATAAAGTAAATCAGACACTTAAAGGGTGAATCTCCACTTCTGCTGCACGGTCAACAAAATTGATTTGTGGCCAACAGTCAGAAAACTCTTCTCTCCTGATGAAAATTCACCTCCTCAAAAGCCCAGTTTTTAAAATAGCAGATCCTTTGCCACCTGTACCTGTGTCTGTGTGTGTTTTTTTTTTAAATTATTCGGATCGGCTTTTGTCTGTAAGTTGCTGAGCTTTATCAGTTACTTCTCGACATCAGCAGAGCAAATATTAGAATTCCGTGTCCAACCCCCGGACGGGTTAAAGGTGATCGACCCTCCAAGCCAACGATGGAATTTGCCCCAGCTCCCATTCTTCCTTTCTAAAACAAGGGCCCGCGTTAAGTCTCCAGCATGAAGGTAAACCAACCTGATTATCCAGTGCGAACTCAGGTTGTCGAAGATGCAGCTCTGCAAGGGCAGGACTCAACCTGCCGGCTTCCCTTAAGAAAAAAAAAGTGCTCTGTTGCTGTGCTAAAGCCTCCACCTAGCAACGCAGAGAAATGCTGCTCAAACTTGTCCAATGTCCATTAAGGCCGAAAGCTGAACTCATGACCTCTGGGTGGGAGTCCTATGTGATAAGCTGGGGGTTAACGGAATCACCTACAATGGCCAATTTTTTTTGCCCCCCCTGGACCCTGGACGGAAGAAAAAAAAGCCTCGACATGACCTGCCCTCAAGTCCCATATAGCTCCAGCAAGAAAATAGATGATTGCAAAGCATCACTTTAATTCATTGAGGCTGTGTCTGCCCCCTGTTTACTTGGCACAAACAAAAACCTTCAGGTCAATCAAGCAATCCATGGTTTTACCATTAACGTTAACAGTGGATTGGTGTTTATGTTTGAGTTAAGACTAGCCTGTCACTTTCCCGACAATAGGTAATTGTGCAGTAGCATCGAAGCCAGGTCCTGGACGGAGCGCTGTTTGTAACGAAGCACAGTCACAAGTGGTCCGCAAAAGGCTTCGGAACAGACGGCGCTCTGCCTCGAGCTCTTCGGCTATACAAATGGGTAAACTGCTGCTACTACCCCACAGTGAACAGCTGCTAAAGACCCTGAATTGCAGTCTCCTTACGTCCTGCACTGAAGCTACAGGACATTTAAAAAGTTGCTTGAAACTGAAGCCAACTTTCATGAAGTCATGCTTGGCAACGCTTCTTCGGTTTACTCCGCCTCCTCCTCCTCCACTCGGGTTCAGCCGAGCTGTAAGACATCACTTTGCGAACCAGAGAGCAACCCACCCGCTTTAGAAGCACAATATGGAATATCCCTCGAAACTCAGCAAGGCCAAGAGGGACAGGAACTGATTTTACTTGTTTTTTTAAAAAAAAGTTTATTGCTTATATCTCATTTGTACAAAAATACATTTGGCAACTGCCGTTCACCTACCGAGAATAGAAATAGCCTTGATTTTAAAATTCTTATCCTTGCTTTCAAGTCCCTCCATGGCCTTGCCCCCTCCCTACCTCTGCAACCTCCTCGAGACCCAGTACGCTTTGAGACCTCTGTACTCCTCTAATTCTGACCTCTTGTGCATCCCCAATTTGAATCACTCCACCATTGGTGTCCTTGCCATCAACTGCCTTGGACCTAACCTCTGGAATTCCCTCCCTAATCCTCTCTGCCTCTCTCCCCTCCTTTAAGACATTCCTTAAAACCTATCTCAGTGACCAGCCTTTCAGACTCTATTCTAATATCTCCTTATGTGACTCAATGCCAAATCCTTGTTTGATAATCACTCCTGTGAAGCACTTTGGGATGTTTTACCATGTTAAAGGCACTATATAAAAACAAGTTGTTATTTCTAAACAAACTTGCATATGATGAAACAAGAGCAGAAGTTGTTTATACTACTGTCTTCATATTAGAATGTTGAAGGTAGAGCCTCACTTCAGGTACATACAGACATTGTAACTGCACTCCAGCAGGACAGACAAGTTAAAATGAGCCATTTGGTGTCCTTCCAAAACTAACACTATCAAAAACATTACTTAGTCATTCCTCCATTTGCTATCTGTGGGAGCTTGCTATGTAAACTGTTGTAAAAAGTACGCTCCAACAATGTCCCATAAACACACATTCACATCATCTTACATATATACTGGATTATAAAGGAAAAAAAAATAAACCAATGTTCATTCATTCCCCTTGAAATTATCTTAGATTAAATATAAATTTGAAGGGGTAGCACATTCAGTATTTCAGAGAAGAACAATATGTTTTTATTTCACATCTTTGTTATCTCCAATAATAATTGAAACCTGAAGGAATGAGACTCCACACTTGTAATAATTAACTTTCAGGAACAGAAATTGATTGGCAGTAATTAATATTTACCACATCATTAAATGGGTATTTAGTCTGATCTAACTTTCTGTGGTGAATTTAGTTTTCATCTCCTGTGCAAATACAGTGCCTTCATGCCATTCAATGTATTTCAATATGAAATGCTATTTTCACGAACCTAATGGCAGAGTGGTACAACTTGGACAGGGGGTTGGGGTGCTTTATCGACCCCCTTAATCACATTTTGATTTGATGTTTGTAAGTTTTCTTTAAACTTTGTCCTTGGTTTTACAGCTAACCTAACTTAGGGGCTGTGTTTTGTTTTATCCCTCAATTGGATTATTTGGTTGGCTTTAAAAGAGCTACAACTTGGACAGTAACTTTTGGAGTTCCATCTTTTTTTTCACCGCGCGTTTACACCTTACCTGAAGTTGCTGTGGCAGAAGTAATAGCAATACAATTAGATCCCCTGATGTTTGCTGCCACCCCACCCTCATTATTTTGACAGCAAATTATGGGCCACCACCTTGCATTTATATAGTGCCTGTAATGTAGTATAATATCCCAGGGCATTGCACAAAGGAGAAAATGTAGGGCAAGTGACTGAAGGCATGATCATAGGCACAGATGTGAAGTAGTTTTTGCAGGAGAAGTGAGAATTGGACTGTGAGGCTAGATGGCTGAGCACACTGGGGGAAGCAGAGAAGGTTGGATTTAGAAGAGCAGCACCCAGAGCTGGGAGTGGTGCAGAGATAGGCAAGCCGATGGAGGATTTGTGAACGAGGACGAGGAAGTCTACTTGTAGACTTGTAAAGCAACAGGAATCTGGTCCACAAATTCAAAACGTATAAATTAAAAGAATCCAATTATCAGAAAATACAAGGGATAAAGTACACCCAATACATAATAAGATATTAAACATTGAGGCCCGGGTTTTTGTGCCCAGGTTGAGTGTGCAGAGATGGGAGAATTCCCGGCTCCACTGACCTGACCTTTAAAGATAACTGCATGGATGTCAGATTTTCGGCCTGACGGGGGTGGGTGAGGTGGGGGGTGGGGAGGGTTGGCGTGGGGCGGCTGGATTCGAAGTTGGGGTGGGAGACTCCGGAAGACGTAAGGAGGCTGCCGGGTGCGGAGGTGGGCTGGGCGGAAAGCCTGCCATGTTAGGTGAAAGCCTGAACCTGAGTGTCAGCTTTGGCTCAGTGGGTAGCACTCTCACCTCTGACTCAGAAGGTTTTAGGTTCAAATTCCACCCTAGAGAATTGAGCAACCAAATCTAGCGTGACATAGAGAGAGAGAGCTGCACTGTGGGAGGTGCTGTCTTTTGGATGAGACCTCATCTGCCCTCTCAGGTGTATCTGAAAGATCTCGTGGCACTATTTTGAAGAAGAGTGGCAGAATTACCCCTGCTGTCCTGGTCAATGTTAATTTCTGAATCATAGAATCATTGAATAGTTACAGCACAGAAGGAGGCTATTCGGCCCATCATGTCTATGCTAGTTCTCTGGAAGAGCTACTCACCTAGTTCCACTCCCCCACCTCGTCCCCGTAGCCCTGCAAATTTGTTTCCCTTTATCCAATTCTCTATTGAAGGCCTCGATTGACTCTGCCTCCACCACACTCTCAGCCAGTGCAACCCAGACACTAACCACGCACTGCATAAATCAATTTAAATCAATGTCGCCTGCTTCTCAACCCTTCCACCAACAATCAACATCAGGAAAAAAAATACTATCTGGCCATCATCACATTGCTATTTGTGGGATCTTTCTGTGTGTAAATTGGCTGTTGCTTTTTCTACATCATAACATTGTCTACACTTCATTAATACTTCATTGGCTGTAAAGCATTTTGGGATGTTCTGAGGTAGTGTTGTTAAAAGCAAGTTATTTTTATTATATCTGACTGGCTTAGAACATAAGAACATGAGATAGGAGCAGGAGTAGGCCATTTGACCCATCGAGCATGCTCTGTCATTTAACAAGATCATGGCTGATCTGGCTGTGGCCTCAACTCCACTTTCCTGCCTCTCCCCCATAACCCTTGACTCCCTTGTCAATCAAAACCCTGTCTGACTCAGCCTTGAATATATTCAGTGACCCAGCCTCCACTGCTCACTGGGGGGAGAGAATAGCACAGACTAACGAGAGAAGCTCCTGAGAAAACAAATAACTAATTTACTAAAATTGATGATTCAAATATCAAAATTGCTAACATTTAATTGACACACTGTAACAATATAAAATGCTCATTGCTCTATAGGCCCTGGTAGCCTAATTGTGATATAAAGAAGACTGGCGTCCCTAAGGACACAACTTTCAATTTGTTGGCTTGACTTCTGTACAGTTAATGCATCTTCCTGTTTTAACAGTTGTGAGTACAGTACAGGTGCAAATCAGGCCTACGCAATCATAACATACCAGAGAGGCAGATTGCATATAAATAGCATTAAGAAAACTTTGATGTGAGCAAGCCTTAATTCTCCTGAATCAGGCTCTGCACATGCTGACAGCAAGACATGAATATCACAACCACTAGTTTCTCTGGTGTAAAGAACTGAGCTGGTGGCACAATAGCTCAAGTGCTTAGACACCTGCTGCTGAAGACTTGAGTCACAGTATCATTCATGACTGCATAGTACACACAGCGCAGAAACAAGCCATTTGGCCTCACTACTCTGTGTTGGTCTTTATACTCCGCACAAGTCTCCTCCCAGGCAATCGGCCTCATTTCAGTCTTTCAGCATATCTTTCTATTCCCTTTTCTCTCATGGGCTCATCTAGTTTCCTTCTGAAAATATCAAAGTTAATTGCCCCAACCCCTTCCTGTGCTAGCGAGTTCTACATTCTAACCACTCTCCAAATAAAGAAATTTCTCTTTAGTTCCATATTGGATTGATTAGTAACTATCTTGCACTGATGGCCCTCAGTTTTAGATTCTTCCACCAGTGGAAACATTCCCTCCACATCTACCCTGTCCAACCCATTTAGGATTTGAATAATATCTCTCGGGTCACCTCCGAGTTTTGTGTTTTCTAAAGAGAAAAGCCACAATCTTTCCTGATAGCTGTAATCTCTCAGCTCTGGTACCACCCTCTCTCAAGCCAAGGTTCTAGCTGGACGACTTCAAAACAACTGCCATAGAAAAGTCCACTGTTGCCATGAGAAACCCGGAAATTAAACTCTCTCCCAACATTGATAGTGACTGTGAAAAGTTAGTCAGCCAAAGCGTCCCAAACTCAGGCTGATTTGCACAGGGCAAATGCCATTCCAAAAACTGAGAAACATACCTTGGCAAAGAGGAAGGGAAAAAGAAGAAATGCGAGCTTAAAAACCAAAGGGATTATTGATGGATAGCAATCTTTAGATATTTCAGAAGATGGCAGTTTGCCATGAAATTCCCTTTCAAATCCAGGAGATCAATGATATCCAAGAGCTATTAGTGCAACTCCACAAAATACTTCCCTCTATGCCACGTACCAAAGAATATTTACAATTCTTTTTGCCTTGAGTTAACCAACTCATGGGTGACATAGCTGAGACGCAGGCAAATGATTATAAAGGAAAGAAACAACAGCTAGAATAAGCAAAATCTCAGTGTTAAAGCACTAAGGGCATGGTTAGAAAGAATTTTTCATTCAAATGGTTATTGGGATGTGGAATGCATTACCATAAGTGGATGTTGAAGTTGAGTCAATCATGGTTTTTAAGGGGAATTGAGCAAGCACTTGGAGAAGTAAAATGTTGAAGGGTATGAGGATTAAAGTTTGTAATTGCTGAGGGAGAGCTCACACAGGAGGGATACAGTGGACGTGATGGGCCTGCACCACATCAAATCTCTCGGATCCCATGATGAAGATGAATTGCTAACACATTCGGAATAAAGCAGGAGAAAAAAACTCCTGACTCTGCGAGACACCACAGCACTTTCATTATCCATACTCTAAATGTGAGACGCTTTTACTCCTTTTTGCTCTTGACACTGAATCCCAGTTCTAAAAACAACGCACAGTTAAAAAGAATTATTCTCTGAGTTACTACATAGACACCTTCATGCTGATATTTAAAATTACAGACCACCTTGTAAATTTTGAGGACTGTGTCCACTTTGTCAGTCTGTATGGATTTGAATGTTGAAACTACAGGAAATGAAATCCAGATAATGTGCTTTACAAAAATACTGCAGCTTTCTCAAAAATGTCTTGTGCAGCTTCAGTGAAAATTCACTTTACAAGGACTTTTTTTTATACAAATTTGAAACTATGGCGTTGGATATCTGAAGTATTGTCACTTTTATTAATAATCGAAAAATGTCTCAATCAACTCTTACAGATCGGGTTACTGTGTCTGCAGGAATAATCCCGTGGAGTATGTTTATCCAAAAGGGTAAGGGTTAAAACAATGAGCTATGAGATTGAAGTGGGTTTAAAATGAGTAATTATAAATAAAAGAATATTCTGCAGCTTGGCTGATTCACTTATACCATCGCCACAGGACAGCTTTGTATTTTCAAACAATAGGAAATAAGAGGTTGATTGCAAAGTGTTTGGTGATGAAAGTGTTACTGTACAAAATCTTTCTTTCTCTGAACACAGCTTTCTCTATTGGAAAACTAAAAATCTGCAGACGTAAAGAAACATACCTTAAAAAGCCCTGAAACTCACTGGCATGAAATTACCTGATGCTTGCTTGATTCGATGCCTTTTGTTTTGCTTTGTAGTGTTACCATGTCCAATGCTGGCACACTTCCAGGATTAGCTGAGCCTCTGTGCACACCAGGGAGTTTAAACCAGTTCAGATTGATCTGACTCAGTTTCACTTGGTATATGCTAAGGGCAGAAACCAATTTGGGCAGACCTGTAAGACTTCATGGGATGTGGTTTACTGCAAACTCGATCAAGCTACTCTCCTTTCTTTAACTAATGTGTACAGAAGAGCACTTTGGCATATCTATGTATTACTGTGACAGGGAGTGATTTAAATTGTCTCTAGTTTGCATATTGAGGCCAAGTAGAACCTGCAGCCATTTTTCAAACTGCACCTTGGGCAACAAACAACTTGGATTCAAATTTCACTCAAACGGTCTAATGGAAACATTCACTGTGACTGTATCCACACAGGACAGGCCTAGATCTGTGCACAATATAAAATCTATTACCTATATTGATTGTTGACCGGACATTTTATTGCACTTGTGTGGTGAAAAACTAATGAAGTATGTAAAAATTATATTCCATGTAACTCATATTGCTGATATTAGCAGATGGATATCTAGGGTGTTTATATGGCATTTGCTATTTTAACTGCTGTTGGAGGATGTTGAGTGATATAAGAATTCATCCACTGATGCCTGATCAATTCTTAATTGTAAATCTGAGATTGATCGATTTTTGTTAACCAAAGGTATTAAGGGATGTGGGGCAAAGGTGGGTATGTGGAGTTAGGTTTCAGATCAGCTATGATCTCATTGAATGGCAGAACAGGAGGTACTAAATGGCCTCCTCCTGTTCCTATGCCACAGATAGGCTCTTGTGAAATATTTTTCTTTGAATGTAACAGCACAATGCAAAGTGGCATCATGCCACATCTGCAATTGATATTCCTGAACTAAATAAAGGAAGTATAAAAAGGCTCATGAAAATAATTCTGTTTCTTTGAAAATGTTGTATGTAGTTATGAATAAAGTAATACTCTGCAGTTTGACCTATTCATTCATACTGTTGCCAGGGGACAGTATTATAGAGTATGTGGCAGTTGAGAGTGTGATATGACAAATGGTTGTCCATTGAACCATTATCCAATTTGTGATATCCCCTCATCTGCAATGATGGGTAAGTTTATTTTGCCTTATCAATGTGGGTACAGCCCTACACACCATGATACAAGCAGATCTTAGTTCTAACAAAAAAAATCAGCAAATATTTACTGCTAACTTTAATTACTATGGTACTTAACGATTATGGCACTGGATTAAAACCAAATCTAAAGGTTGTCAGTTCAAATCCCCTTATGGCGATTTGAGGAATTAAATTCCTTAAATCCCACTTCAATGCCAATGTGACTGACTCTTACCTACTCTTTGAAGCTGCCAGCAAGCCACCCAGTTGTATCAAACCAATGTAGCAGTTCAAGGAGGCAACCCACCACCAGCTTCTCAGGACAACTGGTATGGATAGTAAATGCTGGCGTTGCCAGTGACGCCCACGTCCCATAGCTAATTAAAAAAATTGTCGGATAAATTGCTGTCCAGAAAATGACCATGAAATCTACTGGGTTGACATAAAAATCTGGTTCACTAATGCCCTTCAGGGAAGGGAACCTGCTTCTGCCTGTTCCGACATACAGTCACACACTGAGTGCTTGACTCTTAATGTCCTTCAGGGCAACCAGAAATAGGAAATAAATATTGTCTTGGCAGTGTATTCTGCACAAGAGCTATACATAAAATAATAGAAATCTTACAATTTTATCTTACTGTTTGAATAATGTGTCTCATGCTTACATATTTTATGTTCCAAGGTTTATGTTACAGTGCAACAAAAGGAGCAAAAAAAAAAAATCAACTTTTTTTATTTACTTAATATTAAGCTTTTGGGCACGCTGCAATTTAATACTGGGCACAAGTAGACAGACACTGCCATGGATATGTTGTCCCTTCAGTTTCCACTTGCTGCTCAGTGCTCTGTACATGCAACTCACACTGACAGGTTCATCAAAGCAGACTGAATGGCATGTAGCTAGACTTCAGTTCAAAGCCACCTATGTCTGATGGTTTACAGTGCAACAAGACAGCATTGGTGCTTTTGTTCTGTTTATATTACACGTTCCTTGTAAATGCACTTAACGAAAGGGTTCATTAAATATTTGTGAATGTGCTCGATGATAGAGTGAATTAACACCACCAGCCACAGGCACTCAGGAAAGGCCTCCAATATTCAGGGGCTGATTTCAACTCCCGTGAAGCTTCATCTGCCCCATCAGCCTCCTGCGCACTCCTGGCTCGAAGCACTGGGATATAGGAAGCCACCACCAGGTGACCTGAAGAAATCCTCCCCAGCACTGCCCAGTACTCAGGTAAGTGGTTGGGGGTGGGAGGGAAGCATGGGTTGGGGGGGTGGGGTGCAGAAGAGGCCTCAGGATTCTGTGTGGAGTCTGGAGACACCCACAAGGAAACACAAAATAGATAAAATGAATTGGCCTTTCTTGGCCTCTTGTTGCCCTGGGCTCTTCATGCTACCAGCTTGACTTGGAGGGGAAGCAATGGTGATTTTCCCAGGTAGGCCTTTGATGAAAATTGCAATAAGTCCCCAATGACATCATCATTGCCTGATCTGCATATTGCCTCATCCCTTGTGCTCACTGGCCTTCTTTGGTCCCCAGACTGGCTACGCCTCAATTTTAAAATTCTCACCCTGGTTTTCAAATCCCTCCATGGCCTCGCTCGCCTGACCCCCTACTTCCAGCCTCACAGAGATCTCTGCTCTCCTCCATTTTCTGGCCTCTTGCGTACCCCCTGATTTTAATCGCTCCACTATCAGTGGCTGTGCCTTTGGCATCCTGGGCCCGAAACTCGAGAATATATTCCCTGAACCTGTCCACTTCTCTCTCCTTTCAGAAGCTCCATTAAACCTATTTCTTTGACCAAGCCTTGTTTACATGTCCTAATATCTCTTTATGGGGCTCAGTGTCATATTTTGTTTGATTATGTTCCTTTTTTTATTCATTTACAGGATGTGGGATTCGCTGGCTGGGCCAGCATTTATTGACCATCTCTAGATACTTTTGAGAAAGTGGTGGTGAGCTGCCTTCTTGAACAGCTGCAGTCCATGTGGTGTAGGTACACCCACAGTGCTGTTAGGGAGGGAGTTCCAGGATTTTGACCCAGCGACAGTGAAGGAACAGTGATATATTTCCAAGTCAGGATGGTGAGTGGCTTGGAGAGGAACTTTCAGGTTGTGGTGTTCCCATGTGCCTGCTGCCCTTGTCCTTCTAAATGGTAGTGATTGTGGGCTTGGAAGGTGCTGTCTAAGGAGCCTTGGTGAGTTTCTGCAGTGATCTTGCAGACGGTACACACTGCTGCTACTGTGCGTCAGTGGTGGGGGGAGTGAATGTTTGTGGAAGGGGTGCCAATCAAGCGGGCTGCTTTGTCCTGGATGGTGACAAGCTTCTCAAGTGTTGTTGGAGCTGCACTCATCCAGGCAAGTGGGGAGTATTCCATCACACTCTCGACTTGTGTTTTGTAGATGGTGGATGTCAAGGGGCAATGGTTAGATTCTCTCTTGTTGAGATGGTATTTGCCTGGCACTTGTGTGGCGTGAATGCTACTTGCCACTTGTCAGCCCAAGCCTGGATATTGTCCAGGACTTGCTGCATTTGGACATGGACTGCTTCAGTGAAGTCCTTTGGGGCTTTTTAAAATGTTAAAGGCCCTATAGAAATGCAAGTTGCTGTTGTTGACAAGAAGGATCCCCTTGCCTTCTGGTGGGTATCTCACTTGCATGCTCGAAAGAGCAGGTTAAGATTGGAATGTGTAGAAGGCAATGGGATGGATAAAGATAAATGATGTGTTTACTTTAACTGCCTGCTAGTTTCCACAAGCAAACAAGGTTAAATTTGTTTTTTTTTAAAACCGGCCGTAACCACAAAATGATTACCAGAAGCTGTGACTAGTTTACTAACACCTAATGAACATGTGAAGAAGAATCTAATGAATTCATGCTGTTGAACAAGTTGCTTCAGCTCAACACTGTTTTTACTGCTTTTAAGCTTTTATCTTCACCACACCCCCCCCTCCCCACCCCACACACACACACACACAAAAACACCCTCCAAAACCTTGCCAACAGTATTGACTCTGCAACAATCAATCCTCATCCTTTACACACCATTTTTAAGCATGTTATAAGATTACGGGGGTAAAAGTGGAAAGTGGTCAATGTGTGAAATCTGATCATTTGTTATTGATCACAAATTACTGGAGATTACTTAAGAGAGAAAGGGTCATTTGAGAGCTGGTTTGGCAGCTCCAGCAGTGGAAAATTGGATGCTATTGATGGGGGGTGGGATTGTTTAAATTCCAGTCCACATTCCCTGCCACTATGAAGCCTTCATTAGCTTTTTGGTCAGGTAACGTCAGAGAGCACTCTATATGAACAGCAACAACTTGCATTTATATAGCACCTTTAACATAGTAAAATGTCCCAGAGGAGCGATTATATAAAAAAAAAATGAACATGTTGCCACTTAAAGACATATCAGGTCAGAGGAACAAGAGCTGATCAAGAGACAGGTTTTAAGGAGGAAAGAGGCGCAGAGAGGTTTAGAGAGAGAATCCCAGAGCTCAGGGTCCAGGCAGCTGAAGGCACGGCCGCTGATGGTGGAGCAATTAAACTCAGGGATGCTCAAGAGGCCGGAATTAGAGGAGAGTCGCGTTCACTTAAAATTGTACAAGGGGCTGTTCACAATTCTCTTATCAGATAATTACAAAGGAACACCTGCTGTCAGCCATGGACAGAATCTTAGGAAAATCTTGCACTCGACCCCAAATGATGGACAAGCTATGGCACAGGTGGAGATCTAATGGATAGTGTGAATTGAGTAAGTGAAGATAACTTAAAGGAAGAGTAATCTGAGACTTTACAAGTGTCTAAAGCCAGCAAGACTAACATCTGCCTGAGTGTTTGCCATATTAATGATGTAATGATGTTGGGCATTGGCCAATATACCTTTGCTATCGTAGTCTTTGTATATACTGTCATAACAAGATGTCTCACACAGAACAAGCACACATTTAACCCTGCCGAGGAATAAAGCTTGTTAAGCGCAGAATGCCAATTCCTCTTCATAAACTGTCTCCGTCTGGCACACATGGCCTATATCTGACACAGCTCAGATAAAAGCCCTCAGGACAGATTGTCAGATCTGCCTCTCAGGCCATTCTCTGTTACCTGTCAAGTCATGATGGGTTGGCTCTGTGGATTTGACTTAAATCATGAGTAGAAAAAAGCGAACTGGGAGAGACTCCAAAATGAGCATCTTGAATTTATAGCTGTAGAACAGGTGAGGAAATAATATGAGGAATAACTGCGACCAAAAGACGGCAATCATAATTTATAACAATGATAAAAAGAGTAAAATAAGCACACTTCAGAGCTGATGTCAAGTGGCAATTGTGTTATGTCGGTGAGCTAGGCTTATCTCACTTGTCAAATGTACCCTTTGTTGCAAAACTGCTTTAATGCTGAGGAAGGTATCTGGTTCTCAAGTCACTAGATAGTAAATGGCTGCATTGTGGCATATTATACGTAATCCAAAATGCTCCTGAGAAATCGATGATCTGCCTTGCATTTCAAATTTAACAGGTTAAGATCTTGATTTGGGAAGCAGCAATGTTGGTGGTACAGAGTGATGAGATTTTCAGCTGCCCACTAATGATCCTCCCCCAAATAACAGCATTTAAAAAATAGAAACACTTACATTTATATAGCGCTTTTCACGAGCACCAGACGTCTCAAAGTGCTTTCCAGACAATGAAGTACCTTTGAAGTGTAGTCACTACTGTAATGTAGGGAACGCAGCAGCCAATTTGTGCACAGCAAGCTCCCACAAACAGCAATGTGATTACGACTAGAAAATCTGTTTTCTTTGTGATGTTGGTTGGGGGATATATATTGACCAGGACACCTGGGATAACTCCCCTGCTCTCCTTCGGAATGGTGCCATGGGATCTTTTACATCCACATGAGAGGGCAGGTTGGGCCTTGGTTTAACTCATCTGAAAGACAGCACCTCTGACAGTGCAGTACTCCCTCAGTGCTACAATGGAGTGTCAGCCTGGAATTTTGTGCTTACATCCCAGAGTGGGACTTGAATGCAAAATCCTCTGACTCAGAGGCGAGAGTGCTAACAATTGAGCCACAGGTGACATTTACTTATTGATGGGTTATTGAAAGAAAAAGAGGAGGGATCTGCACCATTTACAGTGCTCCCTGAAAGGGGAGGGGAGGCAGAAGATGGAGAGGATTAGTAGGTGGACAAGAGGGAGGGCGTCATTAGGCTAGACTGGCTAACACGGCCATGGGTGAAATTTTAATTACAACCCTGCTTCTTCTTACTTTTACTGCTTTTCCAATGGCAATTGCTCTCTCTCAGATCGATTGTTGTTTGGAAATGGAACTGTGGGTCCTTCTTAAAACACTTTTATGGCAGGTACTCATGCATCAGGGACCAGTTAGCTCAATTAGTTAGATGGCTAGTGTGTGTGGTTGAGAATAACACCAAGACTACGGGTTCAATTCCTGATTTGGCTGAGGTAGACTTGTGACCTGCCCCATGTTTGGTTGGAGTGATGCCCCTCAAGCTATGTAACCAATTTTCTCTGTCTAGTAGAGAGGGATGCAGACAGTCCCTTGTGGACTATCGCTAGTTTCCTTCCTACCTACTCCTGCAGCATCCAAGGGTGCTTGCATTCCTTTGCTGTACTCTGGGTGGAATTGTTCAGAGATGTCTGCCTCCAACTCTGATTGGCTGTATTTCTGGAGGTCTCATCACATGATCTCCTGCCTTAAACTGTGTCCTCCGAGACACACTGCTTCCTCACGGCCAATTGGAAAGGGAATAAACCCTTTGGGTCGGGTTTTCTCACAGGACCCTGATGTTCTGGTCTTCTTGGTAATCGCCTCCGTGCTCGCTGTCTTTAGGCAGGTTCCTGATGCTATTGACCCAGTCATCAGACCAGCAGCCCTAGAGCTTTAGCAGTGCCACAGGCAGATTTGGATGCTGCTGAGGCAGGTCGATGACCGCAAGGGCTCCTCAACATGGAGGTCCAGTCGGAGGCATGCGTTTCAAGTTAGAATTATTAGGGGGAAAGTCATTAGGTTCCTTGAAGCAGAAGGGAAACCTGTCCTGGTGAATTGTAGATGTGGTCTTTCCTGCTGCCAGCCGCCTCTTTGAGGGATGGAGCCTTCATCTCTAATGGAGTCCCGACCTGCCCAATTGCGTACTCAATGGAAACTTTCCCAGCAGTGGGAATGTGTCAGGGACCTTCTATTTTTCCTGCGACCCCACCCCCCCAACTCCCACCTCCAAGCCCACCACCATGGGGCTGGGATAATGCAGCCCATTAAACTGAATGTTGACTTGTCAGTGAAAAAGGTGTTCCACCATCTTCAATACTTTTACAACTGATAAATGAGGGCGTTCAAAGAAAAGGAAAGCCAACACCATTTTGTTTCATGGCCCCTATGAGGTCTCTCCTGGAGTTACTCACAGCAGAGTTCTGGAGATCTGTCTTTCATTTCAGGGCAATCCTAGGGGATTAGCAACTCCGAATGTGACACAACAAAGGAAAGGGAGTGAGTGGAGGAATTGTTGCTCCTACACCCAATGAAATTTCAGAATGTAGCCCAGATGGAGAGGAAACCCATTTGGGCACAAGGGCCTGTCCTAACACAGCCTTTCTGCTCTACTCACCCCGAATTGCACCAATTCCACAACCAAAATAGCTGCAAACAAATCCAAACAAGATACTATGCAATCCAAGCATGTACCTCCAGATTCCTCCAGTGTATTTACTATTTGGGGAAAAAGGTAGTCATGCGGAAATATTTCAATCCAATCAATAAGGCAGCAGTTGGCTTTTATGATGATTTTGTCATTTTCCTTGATCGCAGTCTTGTAGAATATTTTGGATGAGTATGGAAAACATTGTCTATGTCTTAATATTACTGCTCACTTGTTTAAAAGTGTTTCACGGATTATTTAAAATAATTCAAAATATCCCTTGAGGCCATGAAATGTTCTTAAGGACATAAGAAGTAGGAACAGGAGTGGGCCATTCAGCCCTTCAAGCCTGCTGCATCCTTCAACAAGATCATGGCTGATTTTCTACCTCAACTCCACCTTCCCACAGTATTCCTATATTCCTTGATTTCCTTGGTGTCTATCAACCTCAGCCTTGAACATTCGCAACGACTGAGCATCCACAGCTCCCTGGGGTAGAGAATTCCGAAGATTCACACCCTCTGAGTGAAGAAACGTCTCCTCATCTCAGTCCTAAATGGCCAGTTTGTTATCCTGTGGCTGTGGCCCCCGAGTTCTATACTCCCCAGCCAAGGGAAAACATCTCCCAGCATTTAGCTTTCAAACCCCTTAAGCATTTTATATGTTTCGGTGAGATGACCTCTCACTCTTCCAAACTCCGGGTAATATAAGCCTACAGGACATTCCTCTCAGCCAAGTAACCTGTCTGGTGAACCTTTGCTGCACTTCCGCTAGGGCAAGTATATTCTTCCTTGGATATGGGGGCCCAAAACTATACACAGTTTTATTTAGTCTGTTTGGAATGTGATTCCCAGTCTTTGAACGATGACAACATTCTTTTATTTACTTTGGCTAATATTCATGTAGCATTGCCTCTGCCTTATGCACACTCTGTACAGAGCATCACATACACCAAACCCTTTATTATTGCTGAAAAGAGAGACATGTTGCTGAAGCTTTTCATCTTGCACACAAACACAAGAATGCCAAATTTCAAACTATCACAGCAATTTATACTCCAGGAGAGAAGGATATTGATTGGTTGGGCATGCCTGACTTACAAAATCCTTTATTCATGAAAATGCAGAGAAATCCAGGTTAATGATGCGCAAGACACATTTTTGAAATTATTGTTTTCAAACTTAAGGCTTGGTTTGTAGCAGTGAAGATATTAGCGGACCTTTTATCCGTGAGTGTTCTTCTCTTTTGTTTACACTGGTGCAGCATTTTACTCTGTATGATGAGTAGGTGATAAGAAATGGGCTACAGGCTTCAAAGGTAATTTAGTGCTAAAAGCCCAAATCACCTTATATACTTATCAAGGGAGAATTTAAGGCTGCCTGCAATCAGGATGATTACTACAGTCCAATTATTTCTTTATGAGTGTTTGTTAATGTGAGTCTGATTGATGAATAATACTAAGTCCAGAGCTGTCCCCAGCAGTAAATGGTTGAAGGATAGGACACAGCATTTATTTTGTTAGGAAGGGAGAGAAGGCAAATGATTCTCTGTTCATCCTAAAAACAACACATGAGCATTAAAATGCATTTGCAGCATTACATTTGGCTGTTCACCTCATGCAAAAAAAAACGCGTTTGAAGAATTTGAGGGGAGTGGGAAAGCAATAGCTGAAGGATCTTGTGAAGTAATGCGTGGCAGGAGCTGGAATACACAGAGACAGAGAACAAGACAGCAGGTAAAACAAGAATCTCAGAGGTCTAAGAGAGATGCAAGGAGATTAAAAGAGTAACAAGGATAGGAAGAAAAGGCAGCAATTAAAAAAAAAAGTGAGGAAAGTAAAGGTTCACAATCCAAGGAGAAATCCCTCAGGAAAATGGAATCATAAAATAAGCAGTAAATAGAAACCATCCCTGCACCCCCACCCACCCCGCCACACCCCACGATCAATATAAAGACACAATTCCATCCAGCTTTACAACAACAACATATTTATTTCACGCCTTTAATGTTGTAAAACGACCCAAGCTGCTTCACCGGACTAGCATCAAATAACATTTGACCAAGCCACATAATGAGCTATTAGGACAGGTGCCCAAAAATTTGGTAGGTTCTAAGGAGTGTCATAAAGGAAGAGAGAGAGCTGCAGAGTCAGAAAGGTCTAGGGGGAGAATTCCAGAGCTCGGGGCCAGGCTGCTGAAGGCACGGCCACCAATGTTGGAGTGATGAAAATCAGGCATGATCAAGAGGTCAGAATTGGCTAATATAACCTTACTATGAGATCACCCACTTTGGATCCAAGAAACCAATTGGAATATTTTCTTAATGTCAAGATATTGCAGCACATTGTGGAACAGCATTGGGATTTAGGTGCCCAAATCACCACAGGTTATTGGACAGGAGGAAATGGGTAACCAGAAAGGCTAATGGACTGTTGGCCTTTATCTCAAGGGGTGAGAATATAAAGAATAGGAAGTGATACTTCGGTTCTACAGAGCATTGGTCAGACCCCAAATGGTTTAACTGTGTTCCGTATTAGGTACCAAACCTGTTGATGGATATATTATCCTTGAAAGTGACGCAGATTCACCAGAATTGGACCAGGGGCTTAAAGTGTTAAATCATGAGGACGTGTTATTTGATATTAGCTTTTACTCTTTTGCCTTTAGAAAGTTGGGGAGTGATCTATGGAGATGTTCAACATGATAAATGGATTTGATAGAGCAGACACAGGCAGGCTGTTTCTGTTGGTGGGGAATTCCAGAACAATCTTAAAATTAGAGCTTGTTCATTCAGGGGTGAAATTGCGAAGCACTTTTTCACAAAAAGGTAGTGGAAATGTTGAATTCTCTCCCTTAAGTGAGTGTTGATTGCTTGGGGGTGGGTGGGGTGGAAGGTGGAGTGGGGGCAATTGAAATTTCAAGGCTGATATTGATCGATTTTTATTAGGGAAGACACAGATCACCTGATCCAACTGAATGTTTGAACAGGCTCAAGGGGCTGAATGGCCAGGGTGGAAATTAGGGCTACAACATTGCAACTCCAACTCTCTGACCTGCATGATCTTTGGGGGGGGGGAATGGTTACATTTACATAGCGCCTTTCACAACCAGCAGCTCTCCCAAAGCACTTGGCAGCCAATGAGCTGTAGTCACTGTTGTAATGTAGGAAACATGGTGATCAATATGCTCATAGCAAGCTCCCACAAACAGCAATGTGCTAATGGCCAGGTGACCTGTTTTGGTGATGTTGATTGACGGATAAATATTGGTCAGGACACTGGGGAAAACTCCCTTGCTAATCTTCAGAATAGTACAATGGGATCTTTTACATTTACCTGAGAGGGCAGACAGGACCTCATTCGAAAGATAGCGCCTCTGACAATTTAGCACTCCCTTAGTACTGCGCTTTAGTATCGAGATTGATTTTGTGTTCAAGTCCTGGAGTAGGATATGAAACCATAACTTTCGGACTCCGAGGCAAGAGTGCTACAAACTGAACTACGGCTGAGATCTTATTGTCTATTGTACAGTGGTGGGAAAGGAGGAGCTTTATAGGTTTGTCATGCAAAACAGGCTGGTAATGTTGCACTATACAAAGATTGGTTACCTGCTCTGCCATTTGATTGGAATCCATGGGCCCAGGCTAATGCTCTGGGGACACGGACTCAAATCCCACCATGGCAGCTGGTGGAATTGAAAATTCAATTAATAAAACCTGGAATTAAAACTCGTCTCAGTGATTGTGACCATGAAGCCCATTGCCAATTGCCCTAAAATCCCTTCTGGCTCACTAATGTCCTTTTGGGAAGGGAATCTGCTGTCCTTACCCGGTCTGGCCTAGATGTGACTCCAGATCCACAGCAATGTGACTTGACTCTTAACTGCCCTCTGAAACGGCCTAGCAAGCCGCTCAGTTCAAGGGCAATTAGGGATGGGCAACAAATGCTGGCCTTGCCAGCAATACCCACATCCCATGAAAGAATAAATTGAAAAAAAAATAGTAATCAGATCTGTGCGAGTTATAATGGTTAGGAACAGAACGTAGGTTCTACAATTTTCAGTCCATTAGTTTTCACAACAGAAGGATAATGCAAAGTGTGCTGATCTCCATGTCTGAATCCCTGACTGCCACTCCCAACAGGAGGCTCCACCCTGGGAGATCTCTTTCATAAGATCCAGCCTCATGGTCCAATAGAAGTCACCACTTTCCATGTAAGAAAGGACTGAAATTGAAAAGAATCAACCAATTTAAATGAAAAATCCCTTGAACTGAGGCCCACTAGAAATCGAAGCAAAGACCCAACTTCTCCATTTGTGAACTGCATTGTCTGAAAATGTCTACAGCAGGGAGAAATTACTTTGTGATAACCTTTGCAAAATTAGGTGCACCAATGTCCAATTAGTGCAAGTGAAGGGGGAAGTGAAGGGTCTCAGTTACAAGATCGACACCAGGAAAACATGAGGAAAGAGCGTGGGTGTGAGAGCGTGGGCATAGCACTAGTTGGATTGCTCTTTCAAAGAGCCAGCACAGGCACGATGGGCTGAGTGGCCTTCTTCAGTGAGGTATGATTCGATGATTCTATATGTGAAGTACAAACTGAGAAAATATCTGTCGGGTTTGGCCATCCTGTAAGTAATCAATGATTTCAGCAGTGACAGTATCACCATGCTTGACCATTCAGGTTCGCTACAACTGGTATACATACTGTGTCTTTTCACACAATCGTTCCTTTGTCTTGCTTTTCCCTTCCCACCAGTCCCCACACACAATAAAAATAGCAGGCCATCTCTTATTCCTGTCAACAACTTGCAAAGCATGTTCGCAAATAAAAACATGTCTGTCCCAAAGACATTTCTCCCACTTTAGCAGAACAGCAATGGGAAATGCAATGTTAGTTAACAGTAATCAATCAGATATTTTGAAAACTGGCTGGAGTTTCTCTTCAGCAATAGCATGATCAGGTTTCCATGTGGTTAAATAGATTGCATGGTGTGCTGTGGTTCTAAGTCATTCAAATCTAGAAGGTCACAATAACAACAAATTGCATTTACATAGCACCTTTAACATAGCAAAACATCTCAAGATGCTTCACAGGCGTGCTTATTAAACTAAATTTGGAACGGAGCCACATAGGGAGATATTAGGCCAGTTGGCCAAAAGTTCAAAGTAGTAGGTCTTAAGGAGCATCTTAAAAGAGGAGAAAGATGTAGAGAGACAGAGAGGTTTAGGGAGGGAATTCCAGAGAGAATTCCAGTAAAAGTCCAGACAGCTGAAGGTACGGTTGCCAAATATGGAGTGATTAAAATCAGGGGCATGTGCAGGAGGTCAGAATTAGACTACTGTGTACCGGCTTGAGGAGGTTACAGAGATAGGGAGAGTTGTAGGGGCTGGAGGCAATTTCAGAGATAGGGAGGGATATAGTGGCTGGAGGAGATTACAGAGATAGGGAGGGTTGTAGGGTCTGGAGGAGGTTACAGAGATAAGAAGGGTTGTAGGGGCTGGAGGAGGTTACAGAGATAGGGAGGAATGTAGTGGCTGGAGGAGGTTACAGAGATAGGGAGGGTTGTAGGGTCTGGAGGAGGTTACAGAGATAGGGAGGAATGTAGTGGCTGGAGGAGGTTACAGAGATAGGGAGGGTTGTAAGGCTGAAAAAGATTACAGAGATAGGGAGGGTTATATGGACTAGAGAACGTTACAGGGAAAGGAGAGAGTTGTAGGGGCAGGAGGTGGTTACAGAGATAGCGAGAGTTGTAGGGGAAGGAGGAGATTACAGAGATAGGGAGGGATGTAGGGGCTGGAGGAAGCTACAGAGATAGGGAGGGTTCTAGTGGCTGGAGGAAGTTACAGTGGTTAGGGAGAGGTGAGGCCATGGAGAGATTTGAAACAGTCTTTTGCTGAATTGTTAAGGTGGGGTGGGGGAGTGTGTGCATGGAATCAGGTCCCTGCTCTGGATCACTAGTCCTGACACCTGTGTTCAATGTTGGAGATGGACAGGATCAGCTTCAACGATGTTGCACCATCCCACGGTGAACAATTTATGCACTGTCACCATAGAACAATATAACACAGCTGGAGACAACGCGACACATCACAGCTAGGACGGATAATTTAAAGAGTTATCCAATTATTCCCTCAGCCCCGCTCTTGCCCCACATCCCACAAAATTTTGATTTTCAAGTGTCTATCCAACTCGCTTTTGATTGTTATTATTGAATCTGTTTCCACAAGCCTATCAGACAGTGCATTCCAAATCCTAACCATCTGTTGCATACAATATTTTTCCTCTGGTCCTTTTGCCAATTTGTGTCCTCTGGTTAGAACGTAAGCTCGTAAGAAATAGGAGCAAGAGTAGGCCATTCGGCCCCTTGAGCCTGCTCCACCACTCAATAAGATCATGGCTGATCTCCACTTTTCTGCCTGTCTCCCATAACTCCTGACTTCCTTGTCGATCAAAAAGCTGTCTTACTTAGCCTTGAACATATTCAATGAGCCAGTCTCCACTACTCACTGAGGAAGAGAACTCCAAACACCAATGACCCTCTGAGAGAATAAATTCCTCTTCATGTCCGTCTTAAATGGGAGACCCCTTTTTTTGAATCTGTGCCCCCTTGTTCTAGATTTCCCCACAAGGGGAAAAATCCTCACAGCATCCACCCCGTCAAGCCCTTTCAGAGTCAATAAGATCACCTCTCATTCTTCTAAGCTCCAGTGAGTATAGGCCCAACCTGCTCAAACTTTCCTCATAAGACAAACCCCTTCATCCCAGGAATCAGCCAAGTGAACCTTCTCTGAACTGCTTCTAATGCAAGTATATCCCTCCTTAAGTAAGGAGACCAAAACTGTATACATATTCCAGGTGCAGTCTCACAATGCCCTGTACAGTTGTAGCAAGACTTTTCTAGTTTTATACTCCATCCCCCTTGCAATAAAGGGCAACATTCTATTCACCTTCCTAATTAGCTGCTCTGCCTGCATACCAATCTTTCTGTGTTACTAATCCTTCTGCCACTGAAATCAGTTTCTCCTTATTTACTGTATCAAAACCCATCTTGATTTTGAACGCCTCGATTAAATCTCCCTTTAATCTTCCCTGCTCCAAAGATCAGCTCTGAAAAATGGTTAGTTGGCACAGTATTGGTGGGCCGCGTGCAACTATTGAGCTCTCCAGCGTGAATTACCTCCTTCCAGTGAGAACAGAAGAGAATTGAGGGAAAGAGACAATAATCTTGGAACCCAACTGAGCACCACAAAGGCATTTGGGAAGGAGCTCCATACTCCCAATAGAAATGCAGCCAACTGAGAAACATTCCACATATATCCAAAAATTGATGACTCTGTTGGGTGTGAAAATAAGCCTTTAGACGTTGCTTGGTGATGTAATTTATATCTTATGCTTATTTCATAAAATGACCAGATCAATTTATACCAAAAATTATAATCCAATAAAATATTCTTATGTTTTGAGATAAGATCTGTCTAATGAGTCTATGAAAAAATTGTTTCACTATTTTACAGTGAGCCAAATTCACTTGATAAATTAAAAATATTGATCACACCAACGATAGTTTTAAGTGCATTCATTCATAGTGGGAACTGTGTGGGAAGATACAGTTTATCATAAATGTAATCAGTTCCATTTTTCACATGAGAGAAGTCAAGAAGGAGGTGGGGGGGGGGGGGGGGGAAGAAAAGATTAAACCACCTCGTACCTTCATGTGAAAGTAACATGAGAGCTGTGAATGTAATGAGAGAGTTATCGCTTGCACAGACAAGGCTATTGAAAACACATGACACAGCACCAAAGCGCAGTGTACATTTTAAATGGAAAAGAGTGTACCACATACAGGATGCATTGCAAATGCAATCTCATATTATTTCACTCAGATCTGGCAAGCTACCTTAAGGATTCTAGTGTATGAGGATTTTCTGATGAGGTGGCAAAGGTACTGTCTGAAACATAAACATAGGGACAGATAACAGGCAGCAAAAAAACAATTATATCTGGTTGAAATTCTCTTGCACATCCATTGCAGACTCCATCTTTATCCTTTGGAATAAATCAGTGTAAGTCTACTTTTCCGTTGGCTTATTTCTCTGGTCAGTTTTTCTACACTCTGCACTCTTGAAATCAAGATATTTATAGAGGTACAAGATGTTCATCTGATCATAAGAACAGGGCATAGAATATGTCGAGGTGGAGAGAGAACCAAACAGTCTCTCTGTTGTAACAGCGGGGAGAAATGAAGATGAAAAAGTACCATCTGGGCAACGTGCTTTTATTGGCAGCGAGTTTGCAAACAGTCCGTATGCTGGAGCACACATTTTTGAATTTTCACACCCCTCCGTTGCCATTGGGAGCCAGCGATGTGGTTATGCAGAGAGGCACTGCAATCATGAGAAGGTCAACTTTGCAATCTGGCACTGGTTTCCTGCACCAAAACCTTTGGGCCTATCACAACACAAGATCGGGATAAGGCAAACTTTAAAAATGTTCGTGAGCAAATTCCTGTACTTAGGAACAGAGTCCATGAAAATGTGGTTTCCTTCACTTTTTAAGCTATTCAGAAGCCTAAACGTATTAGGAACATACAAAATACTTGAATGCACTGCAGTCAATAGTCTAGCTTAGACAAATGAAAACAGTAACAGGGTTGTTAAACTTAGCTATCTCATATATTGAACATGACTGTTCCAGCAATAGAGTGCCTGCTTTTCATTTTGTTTATAATACAGATCCTGAACTGTCTCCCACTGCTGCTTGTGGGATCACATTCTGCTGTGTATACATTGAGTTTACAGTACAGAAATACTTTGGCCCAACAAGTCTATGTCAATGTTGACGCTCTACCCGAGCCTCATCCCACCCCTCTTCATCTCACCCTATTCCTTCCCCCCTCACCACCCTGTGGTTGTCTAGCTTCCCCTTAAATGCATCTACCTCAACCACTCCCTGTGGTAGCAAGTTCCACATTCTCCCAACTGTCCTGAATTCTCTATTGAATTTAGTCCTGACTATCCTTCTTTTAATTCTTTCATGGATGTGGGCATCGCTGGCAAGGCCAGCATTTGCTTCCCATCCCTAATTTCCCTGAGTGACTTGCTAGGCCATTTAGAGGACAGTTAAGAGTTAACCACCTTGCTGTGGGTCTGGAGTCACATGTAAACCAGACTGGGTAATGATGGCTGATTTAGTGAGCCAGATGGGTTTTTATGACAATCTATATAATTCCAGATCTGTTAACTGAACTTAAACTCCACCAGCTGCCATGGTGGGATTTGAACCAAAATCCCACAGCACTAGCCTGGCCCTCTGGATTACTAGTCCAGTGACATTACCACTACGCTGCCATCTCCCCATATATATTTATGGCCTTTATTTTTTTATTATTATTACCATTATTCATTATTTTAAAGACCTCTGTCAGGTTACCCCTCAGCTGTCTGTTTGCTAGAGAAAAGAGACCCAGCCTGTTCAACCTTTCCTGGTGCTTGTAACCTCTCTGTTCTGGTACCCTCCTTCGGAATCTGTTTCACACCTTTTCCAGTGTCTCTATATTCATTTCTTTTAATGATCCAGAAATACTTCACCGTCTCTGATTCTGTGGAGTGTGGCCAATAACTACTCAAGCACAAAGCTTATGTTCCACACCTTTGCACTCCAACATTCAGGCAGGTTACCTTTGCCGCCAGTGCTTTGTGCCCCATTGTTTAACTTAAAAAAAGGCTTTAAATTTCTAAAGTCTTTAGAAAATGTCAGAGGGCATCTCAACCCAAGAAAAATGGAAACCCAAAGTACAGGCATGATTCTACAGGTAAGCAACCCAACACCAAGCTTTATTGGGTGGTTGCCAAAGTGAGGGGTGAGTGAAGCAGGTGTGAAAGGGTAAGTGCCCTTCTGCGCCACTCCACGGTACCAACCTCACAAATGAGCATTACAACATGCCTGGTAGGAGCTGGAAGCAGGTTTTCAGCCACAGATAATGAAGGAATCACTGTTTGCACCAGCGCTATGCTACATGGTAATCTCAGAGGTCCTTGCAGTAGATGTGCACAGCATTCCATCTGCCTGCTGACATGTCCCAGAACAGGTAGGAGTGCCAGGGGCTGTCATAATCGTCTTGTCAGGTGTGACCCCACAAGCAACTCTGACTATAGATCACTCTGACGTGTCTCCATTGCACTGTGCCACAGTAAGCATGGCATACTGTGATTTACATAGCATGTACAGCACAGAAACAGGTCATTTGGCCCAACTGGTTTATGCTGGTGTTTATGTTTCTCACGAGCCTCCTCCTATCTTTCTTCATCTCACTCTTTCAGCATAACCTTTTATTTCTTCCTACCTCATCCATTTATCCAACTTCCCCTTGTATACATCTACACTCACCTCAACTGCTCCCTGTGGTAGCGAGTTCCACATTCTCACCACTCTCTGGCCAAAGAAGTTTCTCCTACATTCCATATTGGATGTATTAGTATTTCATAGTGTTGGTCCCTAGTTTGGGTCTCCCCCACAAGAGGAAGCATTTTCCCTACATCTACCCCATCAAATTCCTTCATCATTCTAAAGACCACTATCAGGTCACCTCTAAGTTTTCAATCTTTCAGAGAACAGAGCCCCAGCTTGTTCAATTGCAGTTAAGACATTGTTAAAATATCCTTATGTTCTTATTTCCGTGTCCTTACCATGACCTCCTCCTTTACCTCCTATCACTCCAGACACTCATTACATCAGATCCTACCTCTGCAAGATGGCATCCTGCACCCCCAGAGTCATATTAAAGTGAGGTACCTGTCAACGCTTCCATCAACACTAGTCCTGCTCTCTGGTAAATGTTCCAACCAAAACAGCATCAATTTGCATTTATATAGCATCTTTAATGTGGCAAAATGTCCCATGGTGCTTCACAGGAACGATATCAAACAAAATTTGACAATGAGGCACAATAAGGAGATGTTAGTACAGGTGATCAAAACTTTGGTTACAGAGGTAGGTTTAAGGAGCATCTTAAAGGACAAGAGAGGCAAAGAGGTTTAGGGAGGAAATTCCAGAGCTTAGGGCCCAGGAAGCTGAAGGCACGGCCACCTATGGCGGAGCGATTAAAATCAGGAATGCGCAAGATGCCTGAATTAGAGGAGTGCAGGTATCTCGGAGGGTTGCAGGGCTGAAGGAGGTTACACAGATAGGGAGTGAGTGAGGCCTTGGAGGATTTTGAAAACAAGGGTGAGAGTTTTAAAATCAAGGCTTTGCCAGGCTGGAAGCCAATGTAGGTCAGTGAGCATAAGGGGTCATGGCGAATGGGGCTTGGATCCTGGATTCATCCCCATTCGGACAGAAGTTCTTCCCATATTCCATATCCAGCCGTCACAAGGGAAGACGACAGTGTAGTGTTGCTGGAGACCTTTAGCACGTTAAACGATGTCACTTTGTGCACTATTATTTAATCTTTCTGCCTGCCATAAGTTGTACATGCAGCTCACCATTGGACCAAAGATTCAAGATAACTGCAAGCAACACCACACCATGTGAGGAAATATATTTAAAAAGACTTAAATGAGAACATAAGAAGTAGGAGCAGGACTACACCATACAGCCCCTCAAGCCTGCTTTGCCATTCAATACGATAATGGCTGATCTTTGGCTGCAATTCCACTTTGCCACCCGCTCCCCATATCCCTTGCTTCCTTGAGAGACCAAGGGCAAAATTTTTCTGTTGGCGAGCGAGGGGGTGGGACCCACACACTGAAGAGTAAAATGACGCGGGGTGACGTCGGGTAGAACTCCCGACATCACACCGCGTCATTTACATTTTCAGGTCGGTGGGCGCACAGCCTATTAAGGCCATTAAGAAACCAATTCAACTCATTAATGGACCGGCCCGTCCGACCTTGGCCCAGGCAGGCTTGTGAAAAAACATGAAACCTCATCCACGGGCAGGACGAGGCTTCATGAGGGTTTTAAAATTTGAATGAAAGGTTTGCAATAAAAGTGCTGGACATGTCCCAACTCATGTGGCAGTGTCACATGTGGGGACATGGCAGGGAAAGTTTTTAAACTCCTTTATTAAAAGTTTCAAAACGGAGCTGATCTCCCTGAAGCAGCACTGAGGCTCAGGGAGATCTGTGCGCTCTTTCGTGTGCATGCGCGGAAGAGCGCAATCCTGGCTGAGGCAATCCCCTCCCCCTCACCTGCACAGGGAGCGTATAGCGCTTCCTGGTGGACGTCACACTGGGCGGGCCTTAATTGGCCCGCCCACATAAAATGGCGGCACGCCCCTGACCGGGGCCCCAATCGGGAGCCCGCCTGCTCGCGCCCGCTCCCACTCTTCCCCCCCAACTGGGGGAGGATTTTTCCCCAAATATCTGCCTTAAATATTCTCAACGTTGGAGCATCCACAACCCTCTGGGGCAGAGAAATCCAAAGATTCACAACCCTTGGAGTGAAGTAATTGCTCTACATCTCAGGCCAAAATGATTGGCCCCTTATCCTGAGACTGTGCCCCCATGTCCTAGAGTTATATTATAAATAAATGGCATGATAAACTTTACAACTAAGCCAGTCAAATCTACCATGTCTCTCAGTTGTTCAAGCCTTCCTTTTCAGTTGTTAGGCAAACTATGTTTGTATAGGCGTGTAAAACATACTGAGAACACAGTAAGAGGCGTAGCCTTATGGAACCAGACAGTCCTGCACACTGAGGTCCGCACAGCTATATGGACAAGAATTCAACATTTTTCACCATTCTATAAATAAACATCCTTTAGCCTAATAGTATTTAATAAGCAGCTCTCTCATATATACATCACATAGAACATTAAATACAGAGGTAGAGAGAGGAAATGGTGAAAAATAAAAGTCAGGTCAGGAAAGCAAGGAATAAGGAGCACCTTTTAAATGAAATAATTCCACCTAAAACGTATCCTCCCTTGGATTCTATCCAACCAAGCTAACCCCACGAGGGAAGGCGTTATTTAAATATTCCCTGGACCCCAGAGGTAATCAAGGAAAACGCCACAATCATCATTATTATTCAATTATTAAACCCCAATCAGGGATCTCCTACAGGAAGCCCTTGCCCCCATCCTCTCTGTGCAACACAGGGTTAAAGTATCTAGAGGGCCCAACTTTGTTCCAAATAGTATCAGTGTACTGGGCATTTCCAAGAGAGTGCAGATGATATCCCCCCCTCATTCCACTGGAATCTAATGTGTTTCAACTTTTGGCACAGGTTTTAAAAAGTTGCACTAATTTGAAATTTCGTGACTCCCAGGGTTGACTGTTAAACTGGGACAGATGTAGGTTGCATACAATAGGGATCAGGAAATGGCAGAAATGAACATCATTTAAATTTAAAATTCCATCCTAGCAGTCTGCCCCAATCAGCGTGCGACTTTAGAGATGTGCTGGTTGAACTCTCAAAATATTTTCATCCTCCTCCTCCTCCTGTAGAAATGCCGCTGGGCCACTAGAGAGTAGAGAATAGCACGCTAATTTATGGCGCACATTTTCTTTACTCCGTCTGAAACCTTTTCTCCACCAATGTTACACCTGGTTTTGACAGGAAAACGAAGTTGCTGCATGAAGGAATGTTGCAAGCCTTTGCAGTTTCTGAAGTTCATTTACAAGGGGGTGCATGGTCTGCTCCCTGCCTCCAGTGCCCTTTCATGATCTTAAAATATGCGCAAGAGTCAACTGGAGCAGGATGCACAATGGGCCTGTAATTAAAAGATTTAAAAATACCATATGGGGATAAAAATTGGTCCAGTTTCAAGGACCAACATCCTGTATCTAAAAGGCGTGTGCATTGAGATTGGGTCATGTGTTTTCAGGCATCCCTAGTGGTTCACTCCCGATAGCCAGTTTGTGAAGGAAGAATCCAAAGGCAGTCTTTACTTGAGATAGATTTATTCACAGAGTAAAATATTACAGGTATGTACCTCCTGACTCCTATGTGAGTAGGTGTCTCTTTATTTGTGCTCAGGTAACCATCCAATCAATGTCCTCCGCCTGTGTGTACTTAATTCCAATTGATTCAATTAACCATCTCAAATAGCAGTTAGGACCCTCCTTATGCAAATAAGGGGCCAAATTTCTGTTTTGGGCCTCCTTACAAAAACTAGCTTGTGATCAGCTGGGGGAGGCCAACCAACGAAGGTTGGCTTTTGTTTTTGAATTCCAAAATCGCTGTGTGGCTAAGAGGGGCAGGTGTTCACCCCTTGATCCCACGGTACTTATAAGCTATCAGTGCGGTAAGCAGATGAAACAGTGCGTTGCACATGGAGTCGCGACTTTTGCAATAGCTTTCCCAAGTGTAGTAAGCAAGGCTCAATTTCTGGTGAGTCACGGATCTCCCGAATGACCGCACAAACTCTGAGCATCCTTTTGATTATAAGTTCAAAAATGGACCAAAACTAATTTATAGACCCGCCAACCCTCCTGCCCTGCCCCTCCCCCTGCCTGTCCATGTGTGCGCAAGAATGTTGTGGGTTTAGCAGAAGAGATGCCCGCAGCAGGACACAGTCTTTTGCAAAATGAGGATCCTTTACTTGTTCTTTTTATTTTATTCAGGAGGGAATCCCCACATTGCTCCTGAGAAAAGGCAAACAAATTAAACCGTGTTCCAAAATTTTTTTAAAATGACTGCCAGATGTACAGTGCCATATGAAGCAGGAAACTGCAGAGCTTTATTCCTGGTCTGTCTTCTGATGGCTGATCCCATCCGATGCAGCACTGGGAGCAAATCTTAAAATAAATACATTTTAAAAGCGCCTGGACTGTTGATACCGCTAGCGGATGTATTCTAAACATGTTCCTCTGTGCGCTATCTTAACATTTTCAATCTGTAGATACAGCAGGATAAGAGTCTTGTCACATGGATGCATTAAGCGCATATTCATTAATATTGCTAGCTCTAATTCATTGCCTCACATCTTGCTATATTTTACATTTTATTGACAAATGCAAATAAGATAAGGTAATTCACCACAGACTGTGAGGGACCTTAGGTACCTATCTCTGTTAGAGAGAGAGAGAGACAAATGGTTATAGCTTGAGGCGCACCACTCCACGTGAAGCATGGGGCAAGGTGAGGAGACAAACCTCCTTGAATCACCACAGATGGTACAGAGATTGAACCTGCACTGTTGGCACAATTCTACACCATACTCTAGTCAACCAGCCAACTGAGCTAACCGACCCCAACAACTTTTTAAAAATTCATTCACGGGATGTGGGTGTCGCTGGCTAGGCCAGCATTTATTGCCCATCCCTAGTTACCCTTGAGAAGGCGGTGGTGAGCTGCCTTCTTGTACAGCTACAGTCCATGTGGTGTAAGTACACCCACAGTGCAGTTAGGAAGGGAGTTCCAGGATTTTGACCCAGTGACAGTGAAGGAACTGCGATATATTTCCAACTCAGGGTGGTGAGTGACTTGGAGGAGAACTTCCAGATGGTGGTGTTCCTATCTGTCTGCTGCCCTTGTCCTTCTAGATGGTAGTGGTCTTGAGTTTGGAAGGTGCTGTCGAAGGAGCCTTGGTGAATTCCTGCAGTGCATCTTGTAGATGGTACACACTGCTGCCACTGTGCATCGGTGGAAGGAGTGAATATTTGTAGATGTGATGCCAATCAAGCGGGCTGCTTTGTCCTGGATGGTGTCAAGCTTCTTGAGTGTTATGGGAGTTGCACTCATCAGGCAAGTGGAGAGTATTCCATCACACTCCTGACATGTACCTTGTAGATGGTGGACAGGCTTTAGGGAGTCAGGAGGTGAGTTACTCATCACAGGATTCCTAGCCTCTGACCTGCTCTTGTAGCCACAGTATTTATATGGCTAATCCAGTTCAATTTCTGGTCAATGGTAACCCCCAGGTTGATAGTGGGGGATTCAGTGATGGTAATGCCATCGAACATCAAGGGGCGATGGTTGGATTCTCTCTTGTTGGAGATGGTCATTGCCTGACACTTGTGTGGCGTGAATGTTACTTGCCACTTGTCAGCCCAAGCCTGGGTATTGTCCACGTCTTGCTGCATTTGGACATGGACTGCTTCAGTATCTGAGGAGTCGTGAATAGTGTTGAACATTGTGCAATCATCAGCGAACTTCCCTACTTTTGACCTTATGATGAAAGGAAGGTCATTGATGAAGCAGCTGAAGATGGTTGGGCCAAGGACGCTACCCTGAGGGACTCCTGCAGTGATGTCCTGGAGCTGACTTGACTGACCTCCAACAACCACAACCATCTTCCTTTGTGCTAGGTATGACTCCAACCAGCGGAGAGTTTTCCCCCTGATTCCCATTGTCTCCAGTTTTGCTAGGGCTCCTTGATGCCACACTCGGTCAAATGTGGCCTTGATGTCAAGGGCAGTCACTCTCACCTCACCTCGGGAGTTCAGCTCTTTTGTCCACGTTTGAACCAAGGCTGTAATGAGGCCAGGAGCTGAGTGACCCTGCCGGAACCCAAACTGGGCCTCAGTGAGCAGGTTATTGCTAAGCAAGTACCGCTCGATAGCACTGTTGGTGATCGAGAATAGGCTGGTGAGGCGGTAATTGGCCGTATTGGATCTGTCCTGCTTTTTGTGGACAGGACATACCTGGGCAATTTTCCACATTGCTGGGTAGATGCCAGTGTTGCAGCTGTATTGGAACAGCTTGGCTAGGGGCGCAGCAAATGTAACTAAATTTAGCTAATAATTGGCATAAGAAGTTCCAGTGAAAATAAGCGTAAGGATACAAGGGTCTACACCCAGATGTAAAGTAAAAAGTTGGAATTGCACTTATGTAGCAATTTTCACAACTTCGAGCTGCCCCAAAGTTTTTTCCAGCCAATGAAATGTTTTTTTTCGAAGTGTGATCACTATGGCACTGCGGGTAATGTGGCAGCCAATTTGCACAATTTCTAATTTCCACCGACTTGACTGACCATGAACCGGCAATACTCAATCACTGTGGATCAGCAGATCACTGGATTACAAGTTAAACATGGTGCCTTAATCGAGCAACATAAGGTTACCAGTGGAGCCAGCAGGGTTTTAATTCCTGGGGGGCAAAATTGAACAGTCCGCAGCCAGTGGGTTTGCAGGTGGCCGGTGGGGGGATGGGGAGGGTGGTTGGTGGGTGCCGATAAAATTCCTCGGGTGCCATTCCTGCCGCCTGCCCCTGACCTGTCCACAATTTCACAGGGGGGGGAGGAGGGTGCAGGGAAGGCCTAGGGCCTTCCCTCACCCCAACTGAAGCCTTGCGCCACTTCCTGGTCACAAATTTACGGTCGGCTGGAGGTGGGGGGTTGGAAGGATTCGGGCATGGGGGAAGCCCAACAGGTAAGCCTGCTCAGGCCTCGGGTGGAAGAGGTGGGGCACCTCCATCACTGGCTCCCTTTCCTGATTGCTCCTCCTACCCCCCCTCCACACCAAGGACTGCTCGGGCCTACCTTGTCCTGTGCCCTCCAGCACTTTGGTGCTGGGGACCCGCTGGCTGGCAGCTCTCTGAGCCGGGACCTCCACCTGATCGAGGGGTGTAATTTTCGCCTCTAGCCAATTAACACTCCTCAGGGCATAAAATGTCTACGGGGCAGTGTGATTTGCGAGGAGGCGTTCCCTGCCGACTTCTCCAGTGGCGGTGAGGCACAGCCTGCCATCGGTAAAACTCTGCCCATTTCTCGTGAGTCAGAGTGAATTTCAAATTCATGCTGAAATATTTTAGCGCATTTAAAACAACTTGCAAAAGCTATAAAATATAAGAAATTGACCTCAATCGGTAATCATACATTCAAATGTTGCGTTAAAGCTTTTTGGCTCATGAAACGACATGTGAAACTATTTTTATTTGTAACACCAAAGTTACCGTCTTTGGCTTCTACCTGTGAATCATTCCTCTTGTCTGGCCTCCATCAAGCCCAGGAATGCCACTTCAGGCTTGGCCAAGGGATACTGAGCCAACTGCTTCCTCAATTATGAGCTGAACTGCCTTCTCCATCTTCAATTCTCCACCGAGACTGATCTGTTTCACTTCGAAATAATCTGCCTGCATTTCCTCCTATCACTCCCCCGCCGCTCCTTGCTCATGCCTTTACCCCCTTGAAGCTTGACTTCTGCAATAATTGACATGCAGCCGCCATCCTCCAAACACGATGGCATATCAAGAACGTGAAAGCTCATGTGCCCAAGTGCCACAAAGACCTTCGGCAGCCTTCCCGTCCTCATACCCAACATCACCAAGCTCCACTGGCTTCCCAGAGCCCAGCAAACTGGTTGCAAGATCATCAGATCATGCAATAGTACAGTGCAGAAGAAGGCCATTCGGTCCATAGAGTCTGTGTTGGTTCTTTTGGGGAGATATCCAATTAATCCCACCCCCCAGCTCTTACCCCATATCCCTGTAATATTTGCTTCAATCGTTCCTTTTTGAAAGCTACTACTGTATTGAATTTCGATCCATCACCCTACCAGGCAGTGCTTTCCAAATCCTAACCACTTGTTGCATAAAAAAATCTTTTCCTCATGCTTCTCTTGTCAACCATCTTCAAATCTGTTCCCTCTGATTATCGACCCTTCAGCCATTGGAAACGGTTTCTCTTTATTCACTAAGCCCTTCGTGATTTTAAGCATCTTTATCTAATCTCCTTTAAACCTTCTCTGCCCTAAAGAGAAGAACCCCAGCCTCTCTTGTCTATCCTTGTAACTGTAATAACCTCATCCTTGGAACCATTCTAGTAAATCTCTTCTGCATCCTCTCTAATGCCTTCATTTCCTTCCTGAAGTGTAGTGTCTAGAGTTGGACACAATGCTCCATATGGGGCTGAACTAGTGATTTATAAAGGTTTAGCATAACTTCCTGACTTTTGTACTCTATGCCTATTTATAAAGCTCAGGATTATCAAATTTATTTGCAAATCATCCCTACCTGTGATCTACTTTAAATCCCCATAAATACCCGCCACTCTTTGCTCCCTCTAGTTCATCATCAGTATCTGTTCCTGGAGTCACCAAGCTTCACCTCTGTAGCTCCAGTAATAATCTTCCTGCCTCGTTATTCCTCCGTTTGCTTTGAAAACCCTCTCCCCAATAGTCTTCACCTTAACCAGAGTGCTTTTTCTTGCCCCAGCTTTTGTATCCCTTTTCTGCCCAGATTGATGTCCAACATTTTGTTCCTCCAGCCCAGTAAGCTGCTCCAAGACATGGTCCCCTGCATGAAAGGCACTATAGAAAAGTAACATGTAAGGCATTGAAGTGTTTGATCAGCTGTGACCGTGTAGAATGGCGGAGCAGGCTCGATGGGCTGAATGGCCTTCTCCTGTTCCTATGTCGCCTCGTATTGACCTGTCGTGAACATACTTCCCCAAAATGGCATAGGCGGTTCTTGCAAGAGGCTGAACGTGATGCAATAATATATTATTGTTTGCTTCTGTGAACAAAAGCACAGTTAACCCTACACCATCTAAAAGCACATAGGCTATTAAAGAGGGGAATGAAAATAAATGCAATCTGAATGGTGCCCAGTTCTGACAGCGCCTGAACATTTCGCATCTCTCTTTTACAAGAATGGGTGGGTACTCTCCTTCCACCTAAAACCCATTTGTTGTGCACGGTATAACACAGCCAGTGTTCTACAAGACAAGCATTTGTGTTATGATTTGCATCTCATGTATTCCCGCATGCTGTGCCTCCGCCATTAATTTATGACTGATCTGCACCCAACCTGCCCTTCAGCATTTTTATTTAATCTCTGCAACACAGATTTACAGCAACTTGTCATTAATAATACAAAAATGTGCATGTGCCTTAACAAATTTCGCAGCATAATATGCGGTAAGTCATTTTGAGCATTTGCACACAGATTTTATACCAATGTTCCCCAACACACTGACAATTATCTCAAGTGTCCATTTCCTTCCCTTTATTGACATTCTTGTTAATGTTGCTCCACCCAGAAAACCTCAGAACAAACCTCCAAGTAAGCATTCCATTGCGTAGTTTCAAAATATATCAGGTGAACATTGTGCTTCAAGTTCTGGAGGGTCAGGGGAAATGGATTATACCCCCTGAAAGATCCCCTCTGACAAATGGCATGTTGTTAACCAGTTTTACAAACATACATACAAACAGACAAATTAGGAGCAGGAGTAGGCCATTTGGCCCTTTGAGCCTGCTCCGCCATTCAATAAGATTGTGGCTGATCTGATTGTGGCCTCCACTTTCCTGTCTACTCCCTATAACCTTTGACTCCTTTGTCAATCAAGAATCTATCCAACTCAGCCTTAAAAATATTCATTTGAGACCCTGCCTCAACTGCTTTCTGGGGAAGAGACTAACCACCCTCTGAGAGAAAAGAATTCTCATCTCCATCTTAAATGGGAGACCCCTTATTTTTAAATGCCGTCCCCTAGTTCAAGTCTCCCCCATGAGGGGAAACATCCTCTCAGCATCCACCCTGTCAAGTCCTTTCAGGCTTTTATATGTTTCAATAAGATAATCTCTCATTCTTCTAAGTTCTAATACAGGTCCAACCTGTGGAACCTTTCCTCATATAATAAGTCCTTCGTTCCAGGGGTCGGATTTGTAAGAGAATGATCAATAGCGGGAGAATAATCTGACCAGACAACTATCTAGAAGGCAACAGGAACATGGCTCCTTTCACAAGTCCAACTGATTTTCATAAAGCAGAAAAGAGAAACAAATTACTGATGACATTATAAATATAACAATTATATATAGTTAAGACGTAGTGAAACAACATACTTTCCCGTGTAATGTAACAGTAAATTGGCAGCTTGATTAAACGCTTGTTCCGTCTAGCAACCTAGAAAAGCGCAAGTTGAAAACAGGGCTTAAAGCGGTGTAACCTCTTCCCTTTAAATGTAGCCGTATCCTCCTGACTTGATTAACATTCAAGGATATAAATACATGGTTAGATTATGCAGGAAGGAGTTATATCACTTGGCTCTCTCCAATGTCTCTGTGTAGGATTCAAGGTACAAGTTGGAACCAAAATATTGATGCATTTATCAGAATTCGGTCTGCTGACGTACCCCTGCCTCCAGTTTGGAGTTGCAATCCCGTGGCCTGACAGCAAGTGTTCTGTTTCGACGATATGTGCATTCAAATTGCAATGGGCTGCAAAGCACCATGTGCACTTCTTCCCTATTAGCTGTTTGCAAAGTGCTATCCCATTATCCTGTACTGCTCGACTGCTCCCCCCCCTCCACCACCCACCCACCACCCACCCCACTTACAGTTACAGAAATCGATTGCACAGGGTTGCTGTTAGGTCACAGAAACTGATAACCCTTACAAGCTTCAGTCATGTTAGTCTGCCTGTGTCTGCTAGATAGTGCACTCTGTAAATTAAACCTCCAAAGGCAAATATATTGTAAGTAGCTAGTTATCTCTCGGGTACTGAGATTGAACAATGCTGGGATTATGATGACAGAAATTACATTTTCTGTAATGGGGTTTAATAATATGACAAATCTCTCCCCCAGGTTTGTCCCCTCCCATGTTGGGTGAACAGGGCTTGGTAATGCGGGTGATGTCAACATGGAAGCCCAATTTAATCACTAAAATGGATTACGGTTGTAATCAAAGCTGTAAAATATTAATCCCTGGCACTTATTTGAAAGAACAAATATTTTTTATCTGCTAACTGGCAACCCCCAGAACATTGTGAACCAGTTCTGGCTATTTTCTGCTTTTTCACATCAAAGAGAGTAGAATTTCCTACTACAAACATCCATCTAAAATATTTAGACAATTAATTAGATACAGTTAGTTTTAATGGCTATTGAATTTCGATCCCCAGCAGAATTTCAGCGCTGCAAGTATATGAAGTCTGATTTACAGTGTGCTGACATACAGCAACAAATCATGCCTTGTTACAAGGCTTTGTCACATGGCTGTACACTTTGAGCAGAAAGCGTTTGCTTTATCTGTTGGAGGTGATTGGAAAAAATGTGCCATTTTAGAGGATTGAACAGGTGGCAGCCAGCAGACCAAGTCACTGCGGAGTGCACCTAATGTCAATTTGAAGTTAATGCAACCAGAAGTATTCACACTGGCACCAGGACTGGGTTACACGGAGAGGGTGGAGAAGCTGGGGTAGTCGAGCGACCCCCTTCTGTGCCGTAAATTTTCTGTTTCTACAAACACAAGTTCTTTACTTCCCTTCCTTCAAAACAAGATCACGGTCTCCTTCAATCTTCCTCCAGATGAAGACAAGTTCCACTCAATTCCTTATAACTGGGACTGTAGCTATACTGCCATTTCCAGGTTGATACTAATCAACTTCGTCCACACAGGAGTGTCAGGGTAGCTCAGAAAACAGGATCCAATCAGATTCCTGAATGCGTTAAAGCAAAACTGGTATGTTAACCACCTCCAAGACATAATTTCACGAACTTTCTTTGCACCTCACTCATAGCTCAGTTCAAACTGAGTTTAGAAAGTATTCAGAGTTAGACCTCCAGGTCACTTGATAAGTGGAATGTTGCATTGTTTTAAGGGGTAAACCAATTTGGCCAGTCAACTTATTATGAGCATTATAACCATAAGAATCACAGTGCAGTTCTGCCTGTTCTAACTCTCTCTCTAGACTGGTAGTTGGTGAACCCCAGCTACAGCTAACCCCAGCTAACCTTCCTCACTGTGCTTCATAATCCAGTGCAATAGCAACCTTGGAATCCAACACGGCCAGAACAGAACTGCTCACTCTCTGGCTGGAATTTTCTGGTGTCGAGAGTCATGGCGGGCGGAGGGGGACTGTAGTAATTATAGTTTCGGGAAATGTTGGACTGTAGCTTTAGGAATAAGCCTGCACTGTAAGATCACATGATCTGTGCAAACCAATGCGTTAGCAGCACGGGGAAACTCCAAAGAGAGAGCACATGGAGTTTGATGAATGTGTGTAGCTGCTGTTGCTGTCTTGTAAATAAAGCCAAATGTTTCCACTAAGAAAAGTTGTCTGAAGATCAACTCTATGACAGGGACAATGCGGCAAGAAGGCCAAAATTTGGTTTCAGGCCGACGTGAAAGCACAGCAGGTTCATCTGATGGTGTGCGTCTTGGTGGAACGCCAATCCCACTGGACGCTGGCATGAACCCGCTTTGCATCCTGCTAGTGGGGTAAAAAGTGAGGCCCAGCCAGGATCGTCCTCCACGTCAGACTTACCATTATACTGGTGGGTAAACACGCCGGCCCTGAAAACATCTGGACTAGTGTGGTGTGCAGAAGTCGAGACTTACCGTTAGGGCCTTGCTCAGACTGCGGACATCCGAGGAGACGATGCTGCTGGAGCCCGACAGCTACCGGGTCTTGGAGGAACACGTGCATCGCACGCCGGGTGGATTCTCATGAGACATGGCTCCGCCGCAAAGCAGCTCATGGAAGGTGGGAGGTCTCCGCTGATGTCTGGGGTCTGCTTCGGAACATCACGGTCTTGGCCATGGGCTGCTACAGGTGATCGACGAGGTGGGGGAGAGGAAGGTCCAGCTGTGAGTGCGAGAGGAAGGTGTACTGGGGGTCGGGGCGGGAGGAGTTCCAGGTTTGACTGGGAGGAGAGTGTGCTGGGGGCTGAGGTTGGGGCACATGGGACAAAGTTGTCAGGGGGAGCGAGGTTGGGAGGGAGAGGAGGGTGTAATGGGGGAGAATGCAGCAACTGGGGAAAGTAGGTGTAAGGGGGAAGAAGGTGTAAGGGAAGAAGTTCAGGGGGAGGAAGTAGTTCGGAGGGGGAAGGAGACCAGGGGAGGAAAGAGATCAGAGGGGGGAAGTAGTAAGAGTGGAGGAGGGACTAAGGGTTGAAGAGGTAGTAAGGGGGGAATGTCCAAGTGAACGTTCAAGGGAGGGGTCTGTAGAGTCAATGACTGCCTCCTGGGGAGTGAACTGAGGGTGGGCGCAATATGAATGAATGGCAAGCATGAGAGGAGGCTGAGTGAGCCGGAGGGGTGGGAGGGTGAGGGTGTGAGTGGTAGAAGTGATAGTGAGGGCATTTGGTGGGTACTCAGAGGCCGGCACGGACCCTGGGGGTGGGAAGGAGGAGGTCAGGGACGTCAGTGTGGATGGGGATGGAATTCTCAGGAAGGTAGGAAACGTGCACATTCACCTGGACATCCCGGAAAGAAAAGGGTTGTGACTGGTAGGTGACGGTGGGGAGGTGGAAGGTGATGTCAGAGGGGTCAACAGTGACGGGGGAAAAGACATGGGTGACCAGGGGAGGGGAAAGGATATCGGGAGCTGAGCAGAAACCTGCCGACTACCATTTTTCTCAAAGCGAAAGTGAGCGGAGCTTGTGCTGGACAGGCACAGGTGCTGCATGGGAGTGTGATCAGTGGGTGGGTGGAGGTGCTGCATGGGAGTGTGATCAGTGGGTGGGTGGAGGTGCTGCATGGGAGTGTGATCAGTGGGTGGGTGGAGGTGCTGCATGGGAGTGTGATCAGTGGGTGGGTGGAGGTGCTGCATGGGAGTGTGATCAGTGGGTGGGTGGAGGTGCTGCATGGGAGTGTGATCAGTGGGTGGGTGGAGGTGCTGCATGGGAGTGTGATCAGTGGGTGGGTGGAGGTGCTGCATGGGAGTGTGATCAGTGGGTCAGCGGAGGTGCTGCATGGGAGTGTGATCAGTGGGTGGGTGGAGGTGCTGCATGGGAGTGTGATCAGTGGGTGGGTGGAGGTGCTGCATGGGAGTGTGATCAGTGGGTGGGTGGAGATGTTCAGATGGACAAGTGAGGAGAACCCCAGCAGGCAGCATTGAAAATGTTTGAGACATTAAGATGAGTGTGATAGAGGAGAGTGGGAGTGCATGGGAGAGGTCTTGCATGAGGCTCCGAAAGGCCCCGCCCCACACACACACACACACACACACACACACACGCGCACACAGACACACACACATGCGCACGCGCTTGGACACAGACACACACCTCCCTCCAGAATCACTCGTGGTGTGTGCAGCTGACCTGCTAGTGTGGGGAATGTAGGGGGAGGACTCGCGAAGCCTGTAAATGAAGCCAAAAGGCACGATTACACATCATTCAGTGAACATTAATATATTTTCAGATTATGAAGTGATAAAATGTGTTCACCTGTGCAACCAACTGTGATCATAAATTCTTAACTTTTCCAGGCCTATCACTTCTTCTAGATGCTGCCCCGATGTCTGCAGCAGGGGTGGAGACAGCCTGTACAATGGTTGGCCCTGTTACCTCTGATGACTTTGGCGTGCGTCCCCTGGACAGACGAGGCCTTGAGGGCCCCGGTTTGCTTTGGCTGCCCTCCTGTGGTCCAGCTGCTCCTTCTTTGGTGATAAAGGACGAGGTTGAGGGTGTCACAGGCGTAGGGGACTTGGAGGGAGTGGACAGCCTCAGAGATTCCTGAGTGGATGACCCAGGGGTGTCCAGCTGCCTCTCCTCCTCCCTTCGGGTGCCCGAGGGCCCCAGCCTGACTCCTTGAGGGATGGAACAGGGCAGGTCGAGGTGCCCTGTTTTCTCCTCATGTTGCCACTGCAGGAACTCACCCACGGCTACTGCGATGGAGTGCAGGTCTGTGCACATCTCCGTGTTCTGTTGGACCAGGGTCTCCATGGCATCTGCCATCCTTCCCATGGAGACCTCCATATGCGCACAAGTGGGCACCAGCTCATCAGAAAGCAGGTGCACGCACTCCTCCAACTCACATGCCACTCTGTTGAGGGCTTCCAACAGCTCTGTGTGATGTTCCCCCGCCTTCTGCTCACTCTCCAGGATGAGTTGGAAGGCTGAATCCAGAAGCTCGTCATCTGACTCAGACCTCACAGATGCCTCTTCTCCAGCAGCCTTCTGAGTGCCGGGGAGCTCGGCTGAACCTGCCTCCTCCTGCTGCGGGCACGTGTCCGTGTGGTGACCACCAGATTGTGAACCTGAGCCTGCTCTAGATCCAAGTCCCACCAAGGTGTGTGTCTCTGTGCTGGTGCAGGGTGTGGGTAAGCGCTGTGATGGGTCTTCCAGGCTGCTTATTTCCAGCTCTTCAATGGAGGAGGTGTCCTCTTGGCTGGAGGTGAGGACCTGGATGGAGCTGAGGGACTGGCTGGCTGAGGGTTTTGGTCACTTGGCAGAGCTCCCTGTGAACCAAAGTAAAGACAATTGGTACATGGCAGCAGAGTCAAAAGCAGGAGAGAGAGCACTCACAGTTGCGTTGAGAGAGGGATGATGTGGTGTAGGATCCTCACGAGGATGTTCGCCACCGACCTCACCATCGCCACAGGCACAGTCCACGTCTTCACCAGTCAGCGTGATGGCACACTCCTCAAAGTGAGTGAGGGGCCTAATGTGGCCAACCCACCCATGGTCTGGGACCTCTCCCTGCTGTTGTGAGCCAGCTTCTCCTGCATGAAAACAGATGGAGAGAGTGTGAGCAGGACACAGGGCACTGCGTGGAGTGTTTGTGTGGTGAGCGGAGCCACGGACAGGATGAGGATGTGAACTCCAGAGGATATGAGCCTGATGGAGATGTGAGGGTGTGTGAGAGAGTTAGTGGTGTTGAGGTGTGAGATCCCTGTGGATGTGTGATGTGTTTGGGAGTGTGTGAGTTGAGAGTGATGAGGTGGTTGACTTACCCTGACGGAACGGATGAGATCATTCATCCTCTTCCTGCACTGGATGTCTGACCTCCTCTGTGCTCCAGTGATGCTGAACACCACTTCCACCACCTCCCAGGCCAGAGCCGGGGTAGAGGACGTTGCGGCGGCCTTCCACTGCATCCAACAGGCATCCTGGAGAGACACCACTAAATTTGGGGGCTGCCGTCTTCTTTGCTTTCATCATCTGTTGCCTGGAGCAGTCCAGGTCAGGAGACATGAAGTAGGCTGCGCTCTGGTGCACTTTAAACATGGCGCCCGGAGTGAGGAAGCTCTGAGGTCACAGCGTGGTGGGCAAATCCGAGCCTTTCCACCAGCGATCCGGCGTGTTCCCCGTCAATGCATAATTAATGAGGCAAAATGCACCGGGAATGGGGCAAAAAGCCGCCATTGTGGCTGGCAAGTGAAATGTTCTCTCTCCTGCCCGCTCCCGCACTTTGTGCAAATCTGGGATGATTCCACCCACTGTGTCCAACATCGTGCACACCTACTCCACACAACCTGGATGCCATTTGACACTGTCGACGACTTCCTACTCTTAACAATTTTGGGATTATCAGTCTATAATTTCCAGGTTCTTTTCTATTCTCCATGTCAGGACATCTTCAGATCCCACATCAGTCCCTTTCCTCGGTCTTTCAGGTTGAAAATCACTGCCAAATTCTGGGCATTGCTTTGAGAATAGATTCAAGGCTGTCCGACTCACGTCAGTTTGGAATCATTACAGAGAAGTGCGAATGGTCAAGTTCCAAATGAGAAAGGATAGTGTTCTAGTTCCCTATAACCGCTTCCTCCTGCTAAGCAGAATTTATTTAATATGCTTATTATTCTATTTGCACTTGGGTAACCTGAACATAAATAATCTGGGATACTGATATCATGAAGTAATGCAGCACAGAAGGGGGTCACTCAGCCCATCGTGGCTGTGCCAGCTTTTTGAAAGGGCTATCCAATTAATCCCATTCCACTCTTCTTTCCCCACAGCCCTACACATTTTTTCCCTTCAGCTATTTATCCAAGTTTCTTTTGAATGTTATTATTGAAACTGCTTCCACTGCCCTTTCAGGAAGTGCACACACATATTTCATTGAATAAAAAATGTTCCCATATTGCCTCTAGTTCTTTGCCAATCATCTTAAACCTGTGTTCTCTGGTTACTGACTAGCCTTATTGCTCTATGAAAACCCTTCATAATTTTGAACACCTCTATCAAGTCACCCTATGTCCCCTCAATCTTCCCTAGTTCGGCTCTGTACTGTCTGAAAAGGGGTTATCCAGCATAATCCCACTTTCCAGCGCTTTGTCCATAGCCCCTGTAGGTAACGCACTTCCAGTGCATATCCAAGTGTTTTTATTAAATGCAATGAGGGTTTCTGCCTCTACCACCCCTTCAGGTAGTGAGTTCCAGATCCCCACCACCCTCTGAGTTAAAAGAAAACTCCTCAACTCCCCTCTAATCCTTCTACCAATTACTTTAAATTTATGACAAAAACAGAAACAGAAATACCTGGAAAAACTCAGCAGGTCTGGCAGCTTGGGGGAGAAGAGCACAGTTGACGTTTCGAGTCCTCATGACTCTTCAACAGAACTTTAAATTTATGCCCCTGTTATTGAACTTTCTGCTAAAGGAAATAGTTCCTTCCTATCCAAATCTATCTAGGCCACTCATAATTTTATACATCTCAATTAAATTTCCCCTCAGCCCCCTCTGTTCCAAAGAAAACAATCCTGGCCTATCCAATCCTTCCTCTTTGCTAAAATCCTCCATTTTTGGCAACATCCTTATAAATCTAGCACTTTTTGGCATCGTCAAGACGTCTCAAAGGACTACACAGCAAATGAATTACTTTTGATGTGTAGTCACTGGTGTTACGCAGACAAACATGATTGCCAACCTGAGCACCTGACTATGCAAAATGGATTTAACTACATAAGTAGCAGGGGCCAGGCAACACTGACAATCCAAATGAAAAGGACGGTAGAGGTGACTTTTGGCTCAGTGGTAGCACTCTCATCTCTGAGTCAGAAGGTCATAGGTTCGAGCCCCAGTCTACAGACCACAGGACATAGGCTAGGCTGCCACTTCAGTGCAGTGCTGAGGCAGTGCTGCACTGTCGGAAGAGCTGTCTTTCAGGTGAGACATTAAACTGAGGCCCCAACAGTGATAATACTTTAAAAGTCCTTCATGAGCTGCAAAATAGGTTGGGATGTTGTGACAGTCTCAAATTCCTTCATTCTTTAATCAGCTTTAGATGACAGCATACCTAAAACATATGCGTTGTGGTTCCCCTATAGCCTAGTTGGTGAAGGCACTCTGATATAGAATCAAGTCATTTATAGATCAGCAGGTTCATTTCTAGGCTCTGATGGGTTAGCTGGTCTCAGCCAAGGCAGGAGGTACAAAGACTATTAATCCTTAGGCTAGAGAGGGGGTGAAAAAAATCAGCATGGATTTCCAGTGGCTGATGGCATCCACTTTATGTGTAAAGAATGGCTGCTGGGGTCAGGGAACCAGAGACTGAGGTAGAGCTGGAAGCCAAAGGACAATGTCGCAGCAAGAGCCAGGAAAGAGCTGGGGTGGGTCAGGGTTGTGGTGTGCTGGTGGTGGTTGCAGTCGTAAGGGATTCAAAATACTTTGGGCCCAATTTTAACCTAACTGGCTGGGAGGGAAACACACAGGGTCAGGTGAAAGCATTGATATCGCATCCTGTCCAATGGGGGTAATTTTACCCCCGTCAGCCTGTCAGGGAGCTGATGGGATTGGGTCCAATGTTGTGTTTTACACCCCACATGACTGTTCTCTCTATTAAAGTCAAGGAGTAATATTGGACGGGTGTAAAACCAGTGTTCTACCGGATCCTGTGCACTTTCCAATTGGCAAGTTAGGATATAATTGTCCCCTTTAAGCCTATAATTCGCTATATAGTTGGAACAAAGATAACTTAACAGATGTGGTGGAAACAGAATTAATGACAAGGTTGGTTTTTGGACCATAAAGTGTTCTGCCGCTTCTTTCCTATATAAGTTAATGAAACTGTTACAACTGTGTGGGGCCCAGTTTAAGCCTTGTTAACCAGCACTAAAAAGGTGGCAGTAACGCTTTAAATTTAAAGATCCCATCTCGCTGCTTTTCTTTGCGGTCCAGTGGCTAAGGGCTGAGACGGAGGTTGTTGTAATATCTTTCTTGTATTGTTGCCTTTTTGTTTGCATGTTTCTGCTCCAAGACAGAGTGTTGATGAAATCATTTAGGAATTGGCCAGGAGCGTGAGGGAGCTGAATTAACACACAGCTGAAATGACAAGAACACTAAAGCACCCTGGGTTAATGACTGTATCTACTGAAGGTAACTCAGTTTCCTCGCACATATCAAGCTCAGCACCAGCGACCGCGCCAAGCTATTTCCCTGATGATGCCTTTGCCAATCAGTATTTAAACAGAATGATATATCTGGACAGTAATTCTCTTGACCAACAATGGGAAAAAAAAAGAGTTCTTAAAACATTGCCGTTATTTGCCATTTTCCTCGGTAGGAGACCTCAATCTAATTATTTCGTTATGGATGTCTTTGTTAAAATCTAATTACATTCAACTTCTGCACATATATTCAGAGGAAAATAAAACCAAAGCATAAAATCAGAATAGTCACTGGACTATCTACAGGGAACACCTTTCCTCTGGAGCTATTCCAAGGGAACCCAAACAGCAGCAAGGTGTGTTGTCTTAGTGGAGATCATTAGCTGTGATTTGCCAGAGGCTGCTGTGCTGTCTGTATGTAAACAAAATCAAACTACCTACCAGTTGTTCACTTGTAAAATTGTAAGCCCTGTATCTTGAGCCAGTTGTTTCTTCTGTTCTTCTGATGGATAAGGGTGCTGAAAGATGCCAAAACAAAGAAGCACAATTAGGATAAGGCAATCAGGTAAAAGAGCTTAAAAGCACTGTGAAAATGCACTAAGTTGGAATATGTTCATTAATTAACGCAAGTAAGCCGAGGTACCGTAGTCTCCTAAGCATTAGTGGGATCTGAAATCATCTAATTAATGGCAGCAAATGGGAAGCCAATTATAAAGTTAACTGAAGTGTAGAAACAGCTACATTAATTAAGATGCTGGCTGTACCTGCTCACTCAAGTTTATTAGAGAACTAGACAGGCAATTTCGCAGAAGACCGTAAAAATTAATTAGTATCTGTTTCCCATTTATCCTTCGGGTATGCGATATTATAAAATTCTAATTTTTTGTAAAACAACCACCAAACTTTCCTGGGAATCTCAAGTCCATTAATTGGAATTTTCTGATGACACCATTCTGAATGTTTTCAAATAATAATGGAATTGACCCTAATTTCATATAATAAAAAACAAAGCAGATGACCAGAAGCTGAACTGGACGAGCCATATAAACACTGTGGCTACAAGAGCAGGTCAGAGGCTAGGAATCCTGCGGAGAGGGAGTCTCCTCCTGACTCCGCAAAGCCCGTCCACCATCTATAAGGCACAAGTCAAGAGTGTGATGGAATACTCCCCCAATTGCCTGGATGAGTGCAGCTCCAACAACATTCAAAAGCTTGATACTATCCAAGACAAAGCAGCCCACTTGATCAGCACTTTCTCCACCACCTTAAATATTCACTCCCTCTACCCCCAGTGCACAGTAGCCGCAGTGTGTACCATCTGTATGATACACTACAGCCACACACCAACGTTTCTTCAATAGTACATCTACCCCTGGAAGGACAAGGGCAGAGGATGCATGGGAACACCACTATCTGTAAGTTCCCCTCCAAGCTACACAACATCCTGACTTGGAATATATCGCCGTTCCTTCACTGTCGCTGGGTCAAAACCCTGGAACTCCATCCCTAACAGCACTGTGGGTGTACCTACACCACACGGACTGCAGCGGTTCAAGAAGGCAGCTCACCACCTTCTTCTCAAGGGCAATTAGGGACAGGCAATAAATGCTGGCCTTGACAGCAATGCCCACATCCTATGGACGGTTAACAAATGGCTTTAAATACTGCCTAACGCAATTCTGACCATTGTTAGTATGCCAGAGTTAGTCACCTGAAAAAATTGTATTTCATCTGAAGTGGGGAAAATTCTCTGGGCCACTTTATCTAACAGTAAAAACAACAATGCTTTCTGCTTTCCTTCAGAAGGGGAATAAAAAGTAGTTCTATAATAAAAACACATTAAATTCTCAGATCACTAAAACAACATTCAAAAAAGCATTCTTGCTGTGCATTTCTTATTTTGACTTGAATAATTGATGTGATCTTTCTCATAGCTGCTAGAATTAGAGACCATTACGTACCTATCAAACTGCACCTCCAGCCTGATTGGTAGGTGCAGAATGGTAGGTGTAGAATGCATTGTATAATCCCCAGACCAAAGTTATACCGTGAGCTGCAGAGTGCTGGTAGTGAGCTCACCAAGGAAGTGTTCTAGGGTTTATGCCTTTGGACATGCATCAATATCTGCTCCCTGCCTGATCAATTTTTAATGTTTTGAGAGTGCAAACATGGAGTCCACGCTCTCAATCATTAGAAAAATTCTGCTTAATGAGCTATTTTGCACTGGGCTCAAGTTATACTGCACCCTGTGCACAAGCGAGTTGGATCACCACCCCTCCGTTTCCGCATCATGCATTGATGCCGAGTGGAAGTGGGTATATAACAGCAGCTTGAGAAGTCAATGCATGCAGTGTTGATAATCTTCATTCATTATGATGAATGAAACTCAGACTTATTTCGTTTTACTTCGCGAAACATCCACTGCTTAACATTCCTGTCAGTTACTTGAAAATGCCACAATGACAACAAATGCTATACCTGAGATTTAACCAGCACTGTTGGTAGATATAGAACCTAGGCAGCCTCCCACATTCTACCCTCTGTAAACCAGAGGTCATCCAAACCTCTGCTGCCCATGTCTGAGCTCGCATTGATCACCCCTGAGCTCGCTAATCTACATTGGTTCCCAGTTAGGCAAAGCCTCAAATTTAAAATTCTCATCTTTTTTTTTCCAAATCCCTTTGTGCCTTTGTCCCCTGCCCTCCCCATCTCCACTAGCCCCATAACCCTCCAGGACGTCTACACTCCTCTAATTCAGGTCTCCTGGGCATCCGTGATTTTAATCGCTCCACCAGTATTAGCCGTGCCTTCCGCTGTCTGGACCCTAAGCTCAGGAATTCGCTCCCTAAACCTCTCCTCTTCTCTAGCTCTCCTTCATTCTGTCCGATGCTCCTTAGAACCTACCTCTTTGACCAAGCTTTTGTTAGCTGCCTTATTTTCTCCTAATGTGGCCCAGTGTCAAATTTTGCTTTATAATACTCTTTGTGAAACATCAAGGATGTTTTATAAGTTAAAGGCGCTGCATAAATGCAAATTGTTGTTGTTAAATGAAATGGCAGGTAGGTTAGTGAATTCCTTATACTTCACCCATCTGAACTGCTCTCTCAGCAACAGAATACTGGAAATCCAAAGTCCAGAAACACCAACTGTCCAGAATTTGTTTTGAGTAGACTCACCAACCCGCCACTTGACTGTTTGGGGGATGCAACAAGTTGGGAAAGCATTGGCTCATCTGACGCAGTGTATATAGTGCAGGAAAGCACAGCGTGAGGTTACAAAACCACTATTGATCTCTCTCTCTCTCCTTTGGTCTATTTCTCCCTGTCTCTCTCTCTCTCTCTGACTCTCTCTATCGATCTCTCTCTCTCCATCAGTCTATTTCGCCATATCTCTCTCTCTCTGTTGATCTCTCTCCCTCGCCCTCTTGTTATCAGTTTAATCTCCTCTCTCTCCCTCTATTGATTTCTCCCTCTAGCTGTTTATCTGTGTCGCTCTCTCTCTCCCCCTCTCCTTTCCTTTTGCAACAGTGCTTTTGAGCAGGACCCAAACATTCGCAGGGTGTAGTTTGTTTCTTTTAAAACCCTCACCACGACATCTATGAAAAGTGTAGGAAAATGTAAGTGTGTTAGCTAACAATATCAGAAAATGTGGAAATCATAAACCAGATGCTTCAGTGAAGAAATTGTGTGAGATGTATGATGTGGGTGTCCCGATGGTTTATGGCATCAAGGGTCAGCTTGAAAACATGGGGGCTACAGTATTTGAAGAAGTAAAACAATCTTTATCACTGCTTTATAATGATATACCACTGCTTTATGTTTCAGGTAAATATTTATATCCACAGTGTTTTCCTGTTCGCACACTGTGGTTAGGAATTCTAATGTCATTCTTTAATCCAAATAATTCCAAAACCCAGAAATGACTTGGCCTCAAGCATTCCAGACCAGAGAGGCTACAGCGCAGTAGATTTTGGCTTCTTCAAAAGAGTTAGCTCTACCGCACTAAAGCAAAATGCTGGTGGGAAAAAAGGGCTGTTGATAGTGTTAGTGGGAATGGAACAATTTAAAGTCCTGAGCATCACACAGAGTACTGGAATAATGTTACAGCATACAAATTTAAGTTTCAGCCTTGGATCAATGATAGTTTTTTTGCCGTTCCACAGACCTGAGCACATGACCTAAGACAACAAGTCAGTGCGGTACTGAGGGAACGCTACACTGTTGGAGGTAGCGTTTTTTGGATGAAACATTAAACTGAGGATCCATCTGCCCTCTCAGGTGGATGTGATAGATTCCATGACGGTACTTGCTGATCTAAGTCTGGTGAATTTGTCAACTTTTAGTCCCAATAATTTCTTCCGTATTTTTCTTTTCTAATAATTATATTCCTAAATTCCCGATTATTTCTAGATTCATGGGGTCCGCTGTCATTTCTGAAAGGTTCTTTGTGTTTTCCAACATGAAGACCGGTGCAAAGAATTTATTTACTGTCTCTGCCATTTCCTTAATCCCCATTATAATTTGTCCTGTCTCTGTCTCTAAGGAATAAATGTTTACTTTTGTTAATCTCTTCCTTTTTACATACCTATAGAAGCTTTTACAATCTGTTTTACGTTTCTTTCTGGTTTACTCTCATATTCTCTCGTTCCTCATCAATTTCTTGATCATCCTTTGTTAAATTCTAAAATGCTCTGGCTTGTTACCATCACCAAACACATCTTCCCCTCTCCTGCCCTGTCAGAATTTGCAGAATTCCTCTGCAAAACCCTCGCCCACTTCTCAATCATCCCCAACACCTTGCCTCCTTCCCACGGCACCTTCCGATGCAATCGCAGGAGGCATAACACCTGCCCTTTTACCTCCTCTCCCCATACCGTCCAATGCCCCAAACATTCCTCCCAGGGGAAACAGCGAATTACTTGTACTTCTTTCAGTTTAGTGTACTGCGTTCGCTACTCACCTTGAGGAGACCAAAAACAAACTGGGTGACCACTTTGCAGAACACCTCCACTGAGTCTGCAACCATGACCCTGAGCTTCTGGTTGTTTGCCATTTTCCTTCACCACCTTGCTCTCATGCTCACATTTCTGTCCTCGGCCTGCTACAATGTTCCATTGAAGCTCAATGCAAACTGGAGAAACAGCGCCTCACCTTCCGATTAGCCGCTTTACGGCTTTCTGGACTCAACATTGAATTCAACGATTTCAGACCATGTCCCCCATTTTGATTCTGTTGTTTTTGCCACGTGCCAGTTTGAATCTTGCTTTTCATGTTTTTGCTTTCAGACACCGTTGTTCATTATTTTGCTATTAACACTCACTCTGGACAAATGCTTTGTTCTCTTTACTACAACCATTACCATTCGTTTTGCCTTTTGTTCCATGACATCTTCATCACTTAGTCTCTCCCACCCTCTACCCTACCTGGACCTTCCCCCCTTCCCCCGTTTCAATGGCATAAAAACCCATCATACTTCTACCCTCGTAACTCTTCTTCAGCTCTGAAGAAGAGTCATACAGACTCGAAACGTTAACTCTGTTTTCCTCTTCACAGATGCTGCCTGACCTGCTGAGTTTTTACAGCACTTTCTGTTTTTACCTCTGGCTTGCTACTCAGTTTGGCAACATTATAACCCTCTTCCTTTAATCCAATACTATGTTTAACTTCATTTCTTAGCCACGGGGTTTTTATTCTTTCATGGAATGTATACTTGTTGCAAATACCAAATAATTCTTTAAATTTTTGTCATTATTTATCCATGTTATGTCATATCTTTTAGTCTAGTTTCCTAAACCACTTTAGCCAACTCATCCCTATATCTACATAGTTTGATTTGTTCTGATTTAAGACCCTAGTTTTGGACTTCACTAAATCACTCCCAAAACTCACCATATTCACTATTCCTAGAGGGTCCTTTCCTACAAGGTTATTAATAGTCGTTGTATTGCTGAAAAACTGACATGTCGAAACTTTTCATCTTACACTTATCAGGACACTTTGCAAGAATACCAATATAAGGGGAAAACAACAATTTGTACTGTATGAGAAGAGAGTGCTGATTGGTTGGCAAGTGGACTCTGACTGGCAGAGGCATTGGCACGGAGAATGCACCAATTATTAAATAAGCCTCTTTCATTGTAGTATATTAGATCCAAATGGCCTGTTCTTTAGTGCACTAGATCTAGAAAACTATCTTGTATACATTCCATCAACTTGTCCTCCATGCTATTACTGAAAATTCCGCTTGCCCAATCTATATAATATGCATTATTACTATATTACCCCTCTGTTTTTCTGATTTATACCGTGTCCCAAATGAACTGGTAGGGGGGCATATAAGTTACTCCCACCAATGTTTTCTGCCCCTTGCTGCTTCTTAGCTCCACCCAAACTGATTCCATGTCTTGATTTTTTGAACTAAGATCCTTTCTCTCCACCGTCTTTATCTGAATGCTTTACTATTAGGGCTATCTCTCTTACTTTGCTCTTTTGCCAAAAGTCCTGGAATGTTTAGTTCCCAAGCGTGGTCCCTCTGCAACCACATCCCCATGAGGGTCATTAAACCAAACCTACTCATTTCTATCTGTGCTTTTAATTCACTTATTTTGTTGGGAATGCTTTGCACATTCAGTTATAGTGCCTCTCTTTTTCAAGTAGCATGCTCAATTATTAGAGGGTGTCCAAACCACAGCACATGCCACAATTTTACTATAAGGCTGGGTGAGGAGGTAGCCCCAGTCCACTACAGCCAGAATGGGGATTGAACCCTGCACTGTTGGCATTATTCTGAACCACGTGCTAGCCCTCTTAGCTAACTGAGCTAACTGAGCTCTTATAGTGCCTTTAGCTTTAACTTTTTCTATTTCCCCTTGATGTCACCTTGACGCCCTTTGAAGCTGAAGGCTACATACTAGCAGAAAGAACAGATCGCATATTAGGAAGTCTGCATTCAGAAAGGTCTAGTTTTTCACCACTGTTATCCCAGTTAATATGGTTATCCGTTGATGAGGTTAGACAAAGTGGGATGGGAGGGGGTTCGTGTGCAGACAGACGCAACAGCATGATCCTGTTCCTGTGCTGTGAGTACAAGGTAATACTTGGTAACTAACACCCACTAAAACATATTATCTGCTCATTTCTCATTGCTGTTTGTAGGAACTTGCTCTTTGCAAATTGACTGCCTAAAGATAAATAATTAGTGCTGTTTGAAAGTACTTAATGTACTGTGAAGCATTATAGGAAGTCCTGAGAATGTGAATGGCACTATAAAAATGCAAATTTTTTTTCTTTTTTTTAAACTTAAGTTATGAAGCATCCTAAGGTATATTGGTATATCACCTGTACCACTGAGAAGCTCAGTGACAACAACATATGCAAGACCTAACACGATCCTCCATGAGAAAAGGGAAGATGGTGGTTTAACCCAGAGGCCCAGGATAATGCTGTGGGGGCACAGGTTCAAATCCCACCACAGCAACTGGTGGAATTTAAACTCATTTAATAAATCTGGAATTGAAAGCTAGTCTCGAAACAGCGACCATGAAACTATCACGGACTATAGTAAAAACGCATCTGCTTCACTGATATCCTTAGGGAAGGAAATCTGCCATCCCCACCTGGTCTGGTCTACATGTGACTCCAGACCCTCAGCAATGTGGTTGGCTCTTAACTTCCCTCTGAAATGACCGAGCAAGCCACCCAGTTCAAGGGCAATTAGGGATGGGCAACAAATGATGGCCTTGCCAGCGATGCCCGCACCCCATGCAAGAATAAACGAAAAATGCCCTTTGAGATGTCATGGCCTCAGATAGAAAATGCCGTGTTTATCACTTCCTCTCTTAACATCATATAATAACTCTATCCAAAGCACACCTCTTTTATCATCTGGCTCCAAAAGACAGCACTATAAAGAAAATCTAGAGTATTTCCTAAAGCTTTCTAGTTTCCTCAGTAAATGGTTAGATACGACAATTAATTCCAGCACTGCTTCTTCACATTTCCATTACCTCATGTAACTACAGATTGCAGGGTTCTGTGCGAGCTTCCTGTTACTTATGAAAATAACAGTGTGTTTATTGGAACTCTATCAGGGTCTTTTCCAAGAAACCTGAAGTGTATAAAATAGAGCAGTTTATATCTACCAAAGATTCCCTTTATAATCGTTTTGAATTATGGACTAAATCGGCCACACTGTAGCACCATCTTCCGAGCTCAGGAAAGCCTCTTGTTTATGTTTTCTACAATTGTTGTTAAAGAATTCCAGATCAACACAGTAAACCATTTTATAGTGCCAACTGGCAAACTGAGTCTTCATTAAATGGCTAAGGAGTCACCCCTTGCTGTGTTAGCAGAAACTGCCCTGTGGTCTAACACTGTAAAACCTTTTACACTGCGAACATTGTCACCACAATGGCAGCATTTAAAATTAAACTCTGCATTGTGCCCAGTGCCTAAACAGCACCAGCTATCTGGCTTTAGGTTACTGACTCATCCTCTGTAGTTCCCAAAGGTGATTCTGAGATAACCACTGTTTCTAGATAAATCACTGAACCCAATAAGTGCCCAAAAGGATATGACTCAAATTACCACCTTTAAAAACCTCCACGAGTGTTGGGAGCCTGAGAGCATCTCAACGTCTTTCAGCAAGATGACAGTTTTTTAAAAAAAAAAATCAAATTGGTATGTTTTGAAAAAAATCTTAAAGGTATTGAAATAAGCAACTAATTCTGGGTCGTTATGATCCATACCAGTTCAATGGAATGCTGAAAATAATTGGCAGGCCAAATCAGAAATAGCCTTCCACCCAAAATCTGCTTTCTAGGGAGCTAATTCATTTGTTCCAAAATTATTTTGCTGCCTTTCTTTCTCAAAAATAGACAAATCCTCTTTGTTTATCATTTAATAATTGTTCTCAAATCTGTTACTTTTCATGTGATTTGGTTCTTAGATAACTGCTATAAACTGAGTCTAATTTGATGTGCTAAATGTTAATTGATACATTGCCTCCAGCTATTTGGTTTAAAGAATTCTGTCTCTTGTGTGAAATGGAAAGTATTTGGTGGTTCTTATTAAAAAGACAGGATGGGTCGACAGTTAGAATTAAATTAAATGACAGAATAACATGCCCACGCTAAAAATAACAACAAAAATGTATGGAGACATCAATATGTGGGACTTCAAACTCCCAAGATCAGCTGATTTCTTCTTTAATGCAGTGCCTGTTGCCTGCCAGTATGACTTGCAAATTTAGAAAGAAATAATAATTGCTCTAATCACATGAAAACCATGACTTCACGCAATTACCCCCCTCCCCTTCCCAAAGTAAAATATCAAGGAGAAAAGGAGTACACCATTTTTTGGGTAAAAAAAAATTGATGCAGTATTAAAAGGTCTCTGAAAGCGAACTCTTGTCAAATTAGAAGAAGTGAATGACTTACTGTCCTTGACAGAAACCCATGACTTCACAATGAACCAACTTGCCACAGGCCAGGCTACTATACAAACATTCCATTTAGTGTTGCCTTCCCACCCACAAGCAGAGCAAATCCTGTACCATAGTCCCTGGCAGACATCACATCACCATCCGGAGATAAGCAAAAGGACAAATTTCAAAGCTGCCGAGGCTGTTAGACAACAGAGAATTCATTCTTAAATATGGAAGGTAGCTATCTCGTTAAACTCCTGCATTGTGCATCCAATGCAGAGGCTGACCTTTGTACTTGATGCTTTATCCCCTTGCTTACGCCGCCTCCTCTCACAGTCCCAGTATGGAACCATGACTACCTAAATATTTGACAAAAGATATTGGTAGTCAAATATACTTTAATCACCAGAGTCATCTCACACAATCCAGGTATATTTCACACTGTACGATGTATAATGATTTGGACCTCTAATTTGTTGTGTACATTTGTTTCAAACCACTATCTCTTAAAAGCTTAATTATTTGCAAACAATCAATTCGAATGGGAATTTGAGAATGAATATGCCATAGACCACTGGGAAAGCTGCAATGCATTAGGAGTGCAAACAAAATTAACTTCAGGTCTTACAATACAAATTAACGATTAGGGCAATGTCGAGATGGTGTTGTAATGTTGTGGCCCTGCAGGGAGTGCTTTCTATTTGATCTGCTTTAACACCTCAAGGTCCAATGAACAGCCATCAAGCAGCGATTACGGAAGAAAAGCCCACGTGCCCCCTTTCCAAAATAAATCCACACACTACATGGGCGTCCAGAGTAAAATGGCCAACCTGGTGGCCCGGGTGAGGTGAGAAAATAACATGTAGAAGCAAAAGTAAAGAAAGGCACATGTTTAACACATCACATCGAGTGGGTGTGCATTATTGGTGAAAAATCGATGCTGGCTTCAATGAAACGCGGGTTGAAATGCACATTTACGGTGCATTTAAACTGGAGCATTTGCACCAATGAGAAAAGATTTTTGCTGTGCGTCAGTGTCAAATTTGGCATTGCGACTGACACAAAAGCAAGAAACTTGCTCACAACAATTGACGCCGGCAACCACTTGCATATAAAAAGCAGTTTGAATGTATAAAGTGTCTCAAGGCACTCCACAAGAGCGATTATCAAGCAGAATTTGACACTGGGCCACATAAGGAGATAGGTCGGATGATCAAAAGCCTGGTCAATGAGGTAGGCTTTGGGAAGCATCCGAAAAGAAGAGAGGGAGGCAGAGAGATGAGGAAGTTTAGAGAGGAAATTCCAGAGCTTAGAGCCCCGGAAGCTGAAGGGATGACTGCCAATGGTGAAAATTCCAGTGCTGTATGGATAAAGCATTAAACTGAGTCTGCCGTCTCGGGTGAATATAGAAGATCCCAGGGCATTATATCGAAGAAGAGCAGGGGAGTTATTCCTGGTGTCCTGGCCAATATTTATCCCTCGATCAACATCAGGAAAACAGATTTTCTGGTTATTATATTGTTATTTATGGGAGCTTGCTGTGTGCAAATTGGCTGCCGCATTTCCTACATTACAACAGTGACTATGCTTCCAAAGTATTTAATTGGTTGGAAGGTGCTTTTAGATGTCCCAAGGTCATAAAAGGCAGTGCTTAAGTACCAATCTTTCTTTCAATGAAAATTGGGGATGCACAAGAGGCCAGAATTGGAGGAGTGCAGAGATTTGTAGGGCTAGAGCAGCTTACAGAGATAGGGAGAGAGACAAGGCCATGGAGAAATTTGAAAGCAAATTTTAAAATCAAGGTTTTGTCAGACTGAGAGTCAATGTACAGGACTTGACACGAGTTAGGATAAAGTTTGCGGAGGGGGTAAGATGGAAGTCTGGCCAAAGCACCATTGGAATAGAGGGAACTAGAGGTAGCAGAGGTGAGGTTAAAGAGGTATACTAGAACACTATTGTTGTGACAGGGTCTACCTTAAACTGCTGTCAATCATTACACACCTCAACAGAACGTGATGTATTAGTCCCATTACTTGTAGTCAGTTTGCAAGCAGCAGGGTAGAGATCAGATGTACCATACTTAGCCTCACAGCCATCATTATTTGTATATAGTCTTACCTTCAAATAAAGAACCCACATTATTGTTTACCAATCCTTTTACATGATTGGTATGTTTACATTGAACAAAAAGAAGAACGTAACATGGTGGCAGGGTGGCAGCACAGTTCTTGAAGATTTGACTGTCAAATACACAAGACTCAACTCTTCACACACAGCAGAAGAAAAAAGCTGGTGTGAAGGCCCAGCCAGCGACGCCCACATCCCATGAACGAATAAAATAAAAACAAGCCAGAAGAAGCCTGTAAAAAAAGCTTTTTTCACTGTTTGCTTTCAATTTTGAAATCTTTTTGCTGCCTAAATCACAGCTTCGTGAGTGGAACTTAGAGCTAAGTCCAGGAAAAAAAATCACTCAAGCTGTAACTATTACCAGCTAAGGCAGTGACCACATATTGCATCTCAAAGCCAAATTAACTCCAAAAGAGCCGGGGGAAACTTGCATAACTGTCAAAAGCTCCAGATAGCATTAAAAATCCTGCAAAAAGCTAAAAGATGACCACAAAATCTCCAACCTTCAACTGGAAAGCATCAGGTCTCCTATCTGAATTTACTTTGTTCCGATAATGCTTCAAGCTGTGTTTTCTGGATCTCATAATCTCTGAACCTGATAAACACACCATTAAAATTAAAATTGCTATAGGCAATGAAGCCTCCACAGGCTGAACATGTCAGGTCTGTCTGATGACAATCTGAAAAATCCAAACAAGATATGGTCAACACTCGCAGATCAATTGTGAGTGAAGCCTTAACTTCCAATACACCATCTGGAATTAATGTCCTTTAACAACTGACAAAGACCATTGACAATTCATATGCAGATTCAGAGAAAAGGGACATGATTGCAACTTTATGGCAGCTGAGCTGACCGACAGAGTAATCGATCTTGTGATAGCATCTACCCCAATGGAAGCATTCCAAAAAGATCTCTTGGACCAACCCAAAGGTTACAGCTTGGAAGCACAACTACAAAGCAGGTGCGAGTACGAAGCTACACTAATGGGTTGACAGAATGTACGTGCTATGCACATTTCGTCCACCATTGACATGATCGTCAATGCAGGCAACCGTAGTAAGGAATGCAAGTGGTGCAGCCTCATACATACACCCAGAGTTGCCCAGCTTTTAATGATACCTGCATGTGGCAGCAGAGGACATTGGAAGTGCCACTGCAGAAAGCAAAGGCTAAAAGATGTGGTTCAACATACTGTGAAACCACAAACAGAGGCCAGACAGGTACAGCATTCCGAGCGGCCGAGACCACGTACCAGACAGCATCAAGGCAACGTCCACAAATGTCTAGCCAAGGTATATGATTGGGTGATGAGGATGACAAGACCATTGACACACAAGGTGAGCCAACATTCAGCAGGGTGAACATCAAAAATGTATTGGCATAGTGGTACCAACAGAAGTCTTTGCCAACATTCAGATTATATGCCGATGAAGGGTCAGCATGACCTAGGTGCAAAACTGGGTACAGGTGCAGAGGCAAACATCCTCCCACTTTGCACATTGAAATGTAAATATCCAGTGAGGTGACAATTCAGCCAATCAACACCAAACTCACCACGTACAATGATTCAGATATTCCCTCCCCGGGATCTATTACACTCAAGTGTCGCTACAAAAACTCACCCTGGTCACCCCAGATATTTAATCTTTTGGTCACCTGTGATCACAGGCCTCCGGCCTGCCAGGACCTGTCCTTGGTCACCATCCGTGGTATTGTCAAGACAACAATGAGGACCAGAGACCACAAGAGGCGCCATCAGAAACCCTGTGCTTACGCTGGGAGAAGACCATCTAACTCTGCAACACATAACATCGGCCAACAGGCTATACCCCCATATATACGCCCATTCTGAACATGCACACTTCATAATACTGCAGAGGGTATGGTTCGAACTGTAAAATCCCTAATCATGACGTGCCATCAAACAAAACAGGATTTACATGAGGCTATGCTGTATCTCAGAGCGACACTGCTCAGTGTGACCAAACCCTCACCTGCAGGATTACTATTCGGCAAACAGGTATGCACAATCCTCACCAGTTATCACTCGCCGAGTGACTTCATGACTACATGATGCACTACTCCAAGATCAGGGGAAGGTGAAAGATGCCCATGACCGCCACGCGGGTAGCGAACTACCTAACCCCAACATCGGACAGAAAGTCCGAGTACAACTGACGGCACCTGGAATGCAGCAGAAATCATCAGCAAATGCCTAGAACCAAGATCGTATCAAGTACGGACACCAAATGGCATGACGGTGCGACAAAACAGGTGTCAAATCAGAACAATACCACAACCAGAAACACTGAGTAATCCAATTGTGAACAGAAGACATCCTAAGACACAACACAAACAGAGCACCCCTCACCAGCATTCTGAAAACGTATAGCAGCCTCCAGCAAAGATCACCATAACTAAAGCTGGACAGATAAGCAAACCGCTGATACATTTCAGAAACCTGTGCGTTTATTGCTCTGTGTTAAAGGACATTCAGACACAATGGCCAGAATCCTCCATACCCCCGCTGCAGGTTCCCCCAAAGTGGGGCCAGCGAGCTACTGAAATCTCCGTTCACATTGGCAGCCCCGGAAGATCCCACCGACGTGAGGGGCTGGAAAATTCTGGCCAATGTTATTTTGTTTTGCTGTCGTGTAAATAGTTTGATTCTTCAAAGGTGAACCTTTAGTTCAGAAAAAAGGGGGCTGTTGTGATATGGTGGCATGCACCTATAAGGGAGCATTTCTTAAAATACTGTCAATCATTACGCACCTCAACAGGGTGTGATGTATTAGTCCCATTACTTGTAGTCAGTTTGCAAGCAGCAGGGCAGAGATCAGATGTACCATACTTAGCCTCCCAGTGAACATTATCTGAATATAGATTTATCCCCCAATAAAGGACCCACATCATTATTTTACCAATCCTTGGATATGATTGGTATGTTTGCGTTGAAGAGAGGGAGACTATAACAACCATAATGATGTGAAGCTGCATTTTAAAATTGCCAAGACAGTTTGTTGAACCTCTTCGGAATATGAAAATGGAAAGGAAAACTTCTAATGTCACAGGGAGGCAGGTGCCCACCCTCACTCTAACACTAAACGCTTGCTGCTTTAGGAGTAAAGTGCTTTGTATGGGTCACAGCAAGGCCTGACTGTCACTGTTCTGAGACCCACTCCATTTGGATCAGTGTGTTCTATGACAAGGGTCTATCAAATAGCCAGTGAGATAAGCAAGGATTTTCATAAAGTGTTCCGGTGTGTAATAATGTTGTTTATGGTATTTGAATTCTGAGTGTAAGTTGGAGAGGATCTATATGACAAGAAATGTTTGACTGTTTGGTGGACAGTGAAAATTAGAATTGATGTTCAATATGGTAGCGAGGACAAGGTTACGGGATTCTCCATTAGCACAGAGCATGGCAGAGTCCAGAGACTGAAGGCGCTGTATTCCCCCAACTTAATTAAATGCTTTGCTCTTAACTGCTCAAAAGACTGACAGCAGTTAAGTTTGTTAGCAGAAGAACCTCAAATATCATTCAAACTATGTTTAACCTGCAACCAGGGTTGGCCATCATTTAGCTTATTTGTGGCTTACCAGGTGGGATCACCTGAATAAACCTCCCTCTCCAAACCAAAACATGACCTTTAGCTGGGGAAATGAGCAAAATGCTCAAGAGTTCAAATAAGAGCTGCACATGAGAACTATAAAATAGAGAAGGGGAACTAATTTAGACATGTCAGGCCCTCAGTGGAGGGCCAACCTGAATGTGTTATTTTAATCCTTACTTACAACAAAACTATTTTTTCTCTTTGTTGTTTACATGCAATAGTTTGGCAGAGTTTTTTTTTAAGCTGTCAATGAAATGAGGGCCAACTTCACAAATTAGATTCCCATTGGAGGGCACATGTAATTTTAACTGAATCTCCCAGATTCCTTCAGGAGTTGGGGAGATAAACCCCATAAGATCAAAGTTAGGAGAGAAGGCAATAGAGCAGAGAAATGCATTGCTTCTTGACCTAGTGACTAACTTGATTCTAGCAAGGTGGCATCTAGAATATTTTAACATTGCTTGTTACACTGTGTACAATATGAAATACAGAGCTGAAGCACTGGCAACAGAATAATTAGCAATATACGCCTTTTAAAGGCCAGTCAAAAAGATTCAATTAGGATTCTCCAATCAACAAATGCCAGCGCAAATATACTCGGTAACAAAATAATGTTTTGAAAACTCAATGTGCTTTAGTTTGTGAAAGCTTCCTAAGATACATTGTCACGCTACACTGCTATTTTTGAAATGTCCTTTTGTGAATAACGACAGACCAAGAACTTCCCCCAGACCAGTAATGATGGGAAACAAAGGCAGCTAAGTACTGATGGAAAATTTCCAGCCCTCCTATCTTAATGATACTCCTTGTCCAAATGTACTCCTTTCATCAAATTTTCCACCACAGTCTGCAAAATGTGGATGCCAGGACAGTGATATACACTTTATATCTTATCTTTTGCTTGTAAGCAAGTATCAATAACATTCCCTCCCTCGCAGCCTGCTCACTATGACAGCACAATGTAATGGCTGCAGAAAATTTGAAAATAATCCTGTGCAGAGGCAGCAGCTGTGATAATGGGAGGCTGCGCTTCCCCAGCTCAGGCCTAGGATCTGTCGTTTTACTCGCCGTGGCCATCTCTTACACCAACGCTGGCTGCATAACTGCAGCCAGGTGGCCCTGGGTGGAAACTACTTTCAAGGACTCGTACACAAAAATAAAAACGAAGGAAAAAAAAGAGGACGAGTGAGAGCGAGAAAAAGTAGCTGGAAAAAAAACTGATGTTGTAAAATGTTTTGGGAACAGGCACTTTGAGTGCTTAAGAAGTAGGAGGCGACGTGGCAACTCTCCAATGTAACCCTTATCAGGACAGCATTCTGTTGCTCAACTAAATATGTTGGAGAACAATTTCGGAAGTTCTTTTATCCCTTTTCCTCCAGCCCTCCTCCTCCACAACAGAGCATGATGCACTAATATAGGCTGACCTTGAGCTAAACTCTGGAATGTAACGGCGAGATGGATGCTTCACCTAACGAAAAGAAAAGCGCTTTACAGATTTTCATTACATCCAAAGAACCTGTTTAGTGCTCAGCATGTGTCGGATTGTTCAGCAATGTTAAAAGTGACTTTTGTTTCTTCCCCACTGAATGTGATCAAAGGTCCTGCTCTGTGCCTTGCATTTGCACTTTACAAGTAGTGAGAGTGAAGAGCTGTGATGCCCAGTAAAGGCACAGCTTGAGGTTATCGCAGAAGCCAAGGTGCTTGTCAGCATTTCCAAAGTTTCCTGCTGGAAACATTTCCATTTAACTAGCGTGGGTGGGGGGTGGGGTGGGGGGGGGGGGGGGGGGGGGGGTTTGCGGGGGGAGGAGGGGAATTGGGGGTTTGGGGGGGACCAGCGGGAGTAGGGTGGGGTGCTACTTTCTTTTCCATCGGTATTTGGGAGCGCTGGCTTCCTGTGCTCTTTGAGACAGTCATGTTTTTGTGAAATTTTGGGGAAGGAAGATTTGTTTCAAAACAATGTTATAAGCAAAAACATTCATTGTTAAAACCAACAATAAAATACAGAGGTTAGTGACTAGTCATTTGCTCTGACTCCTGTAATATACTCTACTGTACATACTCTAATGTATATACTCTAATGTATATACTCTGCTGTACATACTCTAATGTATATACGCTAATGTATATACTCTAATGTATATACTCTAATGTATATACGCTAATGTATATACTCTAATGTATATACGCTAATGTATATACTCTAATGTATATACTCTAATGTATATACTCTACTGTACATACTCTAATGTATATACGCTAATGTATATACTCTAATGTATATACTCTACTGTACATACTCTAATGTATATACGCTAATGTATATACGCTAATGTATATACTCTAATGTATATACTCTAATGTATATACTCTACTGTACATACTCTAATGTATATACTCTAATGTATATACTCTACTGTACATACTCTAATGTATATACGCTAATGTATATACTCTAATGTATATACTCTAATGTATATACTCTACTGTACATACTCTAATGTATATACTCTAATGTATATACTCTACTGTACATACTCTAATGTATATACTCTAATGTATATACGCTAATGTATATACTCTGCTGTAATATACTCTAATGTATATACTCTAATGTATATACGCTAATGTACATACTCTAATGTATATACGCTAATGTACATACTCTAATGTATATACGCTAATGTATATACTCTAATGTATATACTCTGCTGTAATATACTCTGCTGTAATATACTCTACTGTACATACTCTAATGTATATACTCTAATGTATATACTCTACTGTACATACTCTAATGTATATACTCTAATGTATATACTCTAATGTATATACTCTACTGTACATACTCTAATGTATATACTCTAATGTATATACTCTAATGTATATACTCTACTGTACATACTCTAATGTATATACTCTACTGTATATACTCTACTGTACATACTCTAATGTATATACTCTAATGTATATACTCTAATGTATATACTCTACTGTACATACTCTAATGTATATACGCTAATGTATATACTCTAATGTATATACTCTGCTGTAATATACTCTGCTGTAATATATTCTACTGTACATACTCTAATGTATATACGCTAATGTATATACTCTAATGTATATACTCTGCTGTAATATACTCTGCTGTAATATACTCTACTGTACATACTCTAATGTATATACTCTAATGTATATACTCTACTGTACATACTCTAATGTATATACTCTAATGTATATACTCTAATGTACATACTCTAATGTATATACTCTGCTGTAATATACTCTGCTGTAATATATTCTACTGTACATACTCTAATGTATATACGCTAATGTATATACTCTAATGTATATACTCTGCTGTAATATACTCTGCTGTAATATATTCTACTGTACATACTCTAATGTATATACTCTAATGTATATACTCTGCTGTAATACACCCTGCTGTAATATACTCTGCTGTAATATACTCTAATGTATATACTCTGCTGTAATATACTCTATTTATCAATTTCTGCTGAGCAATCAGCTGAAAGTAAAGTTTCATATACAAGACTAGAATAAACAGTTGGAGATACCAGCAAGTGTAGACATAATGCATTTGCATTGGCATTCCTCTATTAAAATAGTCAAGGTATATTATACATAAACATTAATTGACTGGTGTTGCTTGCTGATAGTTATTTCTAGTCTAGCGTTAGAACATAGGAACAGGAAGAGGCCATTCAGCCCTTCGAGCCTATTCCACTATTCAATTAGATCATGGCTGATTTGCATCTTAACTCCATCCACCTACTTTGGCTCTGTAACCCTTAATACCCTTTCCCAACGAAACAAAATATATAAACAAGAGTAAAGCACTTGGTGGGTCGAATTCCGTTTTTGGTGTATATGTGAAGGCACATGGAAAAGGATTTCTGCTTCATAATACCAAGACTTTTAAAAACAGCAATGTTTCACTGCTGTCATTAACATAATGTGATTGGACGCGTTAATAGCAATCTCATGCCATGGTGAAAGTGTCTTTTATTCAGTAAAGCTTTCATGTTCTCTTTGCAAAATGGTCACACCCCTCAGCCCAATAGATAAAGCAGACTTTGCCACCCACCCCCTCCCACCACTACTTTCTTGTCACACATGCTGCATTCCCCCACCCCCACCCCCACCCCCACCCCCCTAACCACCCTCAGCAAGAAAATGCTGAGATTGTAGCAAATGGCACAAATGTCCACCTGGGGACTTTGTCCCATCAGGGAGCGGGGGTTGGGATTGCAAAGTGGTTCATTTACTGTGAATGTGAACCAGTCACAGAATGCAGCCAAGATACTCTTATTAGCGCTGTCAGGTATAGGTACTGCGTAAAATTGAAAGAAATAATAAAATACATTGACTGGCACTTAACATGTAGTACTGGTGGAGGGTTTCTGGCCTCACCCTGCCCCTTCTCCCTCTCCCCGAATGACAGGGAGCAGAGAATTCCTAAAGCCAACGCAGTTATTTTATCAGGACACCTCTAAAATGTGTGTTATTTTTAAATAAAATCACAACCATTAACAAAAACTTACCCTTGGCTTATAAAGGGTGTAAAATAGTTACAGGACATTTTTATAAAAGTGCAAACCAAGGACAAAATATTAGATCAGGAACTTCAATTCAGGCTTTTTAAGCCCGAGGCTGTGACTAACAATAGCAGCGGCTGTTGCTCAGAATTAGTAGAAATTATTGAAGTCATTATTGTGTGGATGCTGAGGTTCGCATTAGGAACAAGGCAATGATTTCTTTAGGCAGAGGCTCCTCTCCACTCGCACTGATTTAAAGCCCTTGCAACATAAATCCAACTGCTGGTCTGTCAATTCTCTTGACTCCGAAAGGAGCACCACAGGTACCCAAATGGACACGGGAAGAAGGAAAATCAGTGTTTGCTGAAGAGGAGAGGAGCCAGTGTACACAACTGGAGTTTCTTGGAGCTTTGAGCATGTTTATCCATGTTAAGTTCTCCGTTAAGTCACCAGAGCTCTGCAACTGCATTCCATTAGGGATCACTGCCCCCACCCCTGCCACCAGCCCCTCACCGTCAGCTGCATTTCAGGGGTATTCCACACCTGCTGCTCCGGTTTCTGTGCACTAAGAACCACATGAGACCACTGGTTGGGACCTGCTGGACTGCAACTGATGAGCTCAGGCTAATTCAGGGGTGATTATGTAGTTTACTGGACCACTAAACCTCTTTAAGCTTGTAATTACTGCCTGTTTGAGTAAAGAACATTCAAAGCCAATTCACCACACCAGGCTTGCCACAGCTGGAAGCAGGCTGCCAGGAGTCTGCAGGGACCTAATATCTGTAGGGACGAGGAGAGAGGCACAGTTAGCAGGTAAAAAAATAGAATCAGCAAGGGTATTGAGCTTACAGACACTCAATCTCACTTAAAGAAAAACAGGCTGATAGCTAGGTATATAAAAGACTGCAACATACATAATGAAAGGCATTGTGGATTAAAACTAACACCAAAGTGAAATGAAAACATATCTAAACCTTTGTAGCCTGCTTTACATTCTGTACTCATTAGGGAACCAATGCAGGCACATCATTCAAACCGCTTTCTTGAAACAACATCAAAGCATTAAAGTGCAGCAGCCTCAGTGCAGTCTGTTCATCTCTCATAGCTAGTCTTCATATATTGGTCTTGTTAAACCAAATCTCACAGTTCTATGTGTATATTAAAATGAGAGCTGAATCACCGGGAAACTGCAATACGTCTCAGCTATCTGATGACAGGGAAACAGGTGAAGCCTAATGCTACAAAAAAGGCAAACCCCTACTGTAAAACATGACTTTTCCAAGGATTTTTCCCATTCAAGAACAACTTGTATTTACATAGCCCCGTTAAGACAGCAGAACATCCCAAGGCACTTCACTTGAATGATTCTCATACTGAATCACATAAGGAGATATTAGGCCTGGAGACCGATAGCTTGGTCAAAGAGGTAGCTTTTAAGGAGCGTCTTAAAGGAAGAGAGAGAGAGGTAGAGAGGTGGAGTGGTTCAGAAATGAAATTCAGAATTTAGGGCCTAGGCAGCTGAAATCATGGTGGAGTGATGGAAATGGGGAATGCGCAAGGGATCCAAACCTGAATTGTACTCAATGCTCTAAACTGATGGAACAAACAAGCAGGCAATTTCTAAAGAGACACATTGCTCAGGTTAAACTATTGTTGTTGGCTTCTGCACAGAAAACTTAAGGTGGGAATCAAAGAAAACAAGATAAATTTCAAAGAGCAATTGGATGTACTGCATCTCTATTGTGCTGGACCTAAACTGTGTTTTGGGAATATTCGCACCAATGTGAGTTACTGTCCTGAATACGATTTCATATTCTGGGGTTCTTTTTCTGCCTGAGTTGCAGTTTACATTTTGTTTAAAGGCTTGAGTTATGCTCGACATTTGGGCCTGAATTTTTCGGATGGCGGGGTCTTGTTTCCCGCCATCCAAAAAGTGGGTGGGGAACACATTCCCGCTGACTCCAACTTCCCCGCAGCCATTTCATGCTCCAGTGAGTGTTAATTGGCTGCAGGCGGGACATCCACCCCCTGACTTAGAGAGCTACCTGCCAATCTGATTGGCTGGCAGCTATCCAGTCCCTCGGGAGTTCAATAAGACACCGGAGACTAAGTCTGGGGACCAGACCCCCAGGTAAGTTCAGAGGGTCCCAGGGCAGGGAGGGTTGGGAAGCCAAGGGGGGGAGGCAATTGGGGTCTCGGGGGAGAGGCCGGCTTGGAGGGAGGTCTGGAGGCCACTGGACCTTAACTGGAGGTGAGGTGGGGGGGTGAGGTGGGGGGGTGAGGTGGGGGGTTGCCCAACTTCAGAAGGGGGCTTCTGATGGATGGACCCCACCCCCCTTTCCCTCCCTGGGTGTAACTTTGATGTATTTCAGGCTTCCCCCATGGAGGTTCACTTTTACCACCAACCTAAAAATTGAGGCTGGGCGGGAAATGGCCCGTGAGTGGCCGTTAATTGGGGCAAAGGAGGTCTTGCCCACCCCAAGGTAAAATCGCTGAGGTCAGGGTGGGTGGGAACCCAGAGGAGATCCCGTCCCTTCAATTTGACGCTTCCCCCACCCACCCGGAAACCGACCAGTGGGGGGGAGCGTGAAATTCTGGCCTTGGTTTCTGGGAAACAGCGGGAGTTACGGGAATTTCAAGATGCTTCAACAATGTTTGCCATTTAATCTGTTCTTGCTGATGCAAAAACATATGGCCCCTAGCTGCCAATCACGTGGCCATTTTAGTAGAAGCCCAAAGGAACAGAGCTTCTTTCAACAGATCTCAAAGCCGTGTTAAATATATCCACAGATAAAATATATTAGGAGTTTTGGCAAAGGTTTACAACCATTTCCCGCAAAAATTCTCGATCTTGACCAGTTGTAAGCAATAGTTACATTGATCAATAATTTAAATATTCATATGGCACCATTAATATGTGCAGTGCACAATGATAACAACACTAACTGTGTGATTGATTGTTAAAGAAGCAAGTTATTAGCAATGATCGTGAATGTCTGTATAAACTCAGCTCCACTGCTATTTTGCGCAGAAACAGATGCAGTATTTCGAATTTTTATTAATGCGGCCATTCCAGGGTTCTTACCAAAGGTTCAATCTTAACCATACAGTGACTGAGACATACAATAAGAAGGTTGGAGCCTCGGTTTCTGCCTAGGCCAAGTTAGCTTTTATTTTAAAAGGTATTCATCCATGGGATGTAGCTATCACTAGGAAGGCCAGCATTTATTACCCATCCCTAATTGCCCTTGAGGAGGTGGTGGTGAGCTGCCTTCTTGACCCGCTGCAGTCCATGTGGTGTAGGTACACCCACAGAGCTGTTAGGGAGGGAGTTCCAGGATTTTCATCAAATGGCAATGAAGGAACAGTGATATAGTTCCAAGATTGGAAGGGGATCTTGCAGGTGGTGGTGTTCCCAACTGTCTGCTACTGTTGTCCTTCTAGATAGTTGTGGTCGTGGATTTGGAAGGTGCTGTCGAAGGAGCCTTGGTGAGTTGCTGCAGTGCATCTTGTAGATGGTACACAATGCTGCTACTGTGCGTCTGTGGTGGAGGGAGTGAATGTTGAAGGTGGTGGATGGGGTGCTGATCATGTCTTCATCAGGATTCCCACTGCTGATTGCGTTTACTGGATGTTTAATGAACGGATTCATAATCAAACAGATCCTTTGATACACACAAAGACGAATGCTAGCCATTTGGGTAAATTCCTGGAGGATACTGAACGGAACCTCAGCAGGAATGTCACAGCTTTAGGAAGCACCCTCCCTAACAGCACACTGGGTGTACCTACACCACATGGACTGCAGCGGGTCAAGAAGGCGGCTCACCACCACCTTCCTCAAGGGCAACTAGGGATGGGCACAATAACTGCTGGCCCAGCCAGCGAAGCCCACATCCCTAGTAAAGGGTAAAGGGAATAGGGGAGTTTGTAATAAAAAAAGCACACTCTTACTTTTGTGAGTCAAACTATTAACACTCTCACACTTTAATTCGGGAATGAAGGAGTTATTGCAAATCTTGTATCCTTATTGCTCAGATGTATCACATTGACAGCTCAACATAAATGGATATTTCAAAAGCTGTTTAGCACCTAGTCAATTCTGCTATTTGTATAATATTAGATTAATACCATCTCATTATGCTTTTGGCAGTGTACAGCTTCTGACACAGAGGCACAATCAATTCAATTACAGACTTTCAGCATCAAAAAACAAATGAGCAAGTACTGATATAGGCAATTACCAATAATAAATGAATTACAGAAGGCAGCACATAGTGAGAATAATGGAGGGGCGCAGTCTTTTAGCACTGTCTTTTGGATTTCTTGACTGTCTAAACTGAGACTGTGCGTAGATTATAAAACCTGCAAAACTGTTAAATCATATTGACATAATCTGTCCAAAAGCAAAATATTACAGATGCTGGAAATCTGGAATAAAAAGAAAAAAATGCTGTAAATACTCAGCAGGTCTGGCAGCATCGGGGGAGAGAGAAGCAGAGTTAACCCTTTGGGTATGTGACCTATTATCAGCCCCAGTTCTGATGAAAGGTCACAGACCTGAAACGTTAACTTTGACATAATTTGCGTATTTTAGGGGTGAGGATATCATTCGTGAAATCAAAAAGTTAATTTATTCTGATGGCTTATGGGGCAACTGAGCAAAGAAAGAATAGAAATCACAATACAAACAACTTATTGTAACCATTGCAATGTTTTTAAAGTAAGTGGGGGTGAAACTGGGATACACCAGTAATACCAAACAGGCCCACAGGCAGTTCCTCACTGTGCCCAATCTCCTTCCTACCAAGTTCACAGAACACTTGTTCAAACTCTCTTTGGAGACTCATTTCATACTTCAACCTCACTTTTACTTGGTTTGAAATTAAAAATCTTGAAAATATTTTCTAAGTCAATGGAAAGTAAAATGTGGCACGGTGAAGAATCAGCTGCTGATTCTCCCGGAGTGTGTATCATGATGCTGGCTCAGAGCGACTTCACAGCCAGCATCACTATTTCTCTGAAGCAATACTGTTTTAAGTAGTTATTAATAAGGGTTGCACTATTTATAAATTAGCCAGCAAAATATAGGCTTGTGATAAATAACAACATGATTTAAGAGATTAACAGTAATTTTAGTTTGGTTTTAAGAAATATGCGGCATCTAAATGAGGTCACTTTAGATAATCCTGTTCTAGATTACGTTCTCTCCTCAGTTTCTGCATGTGTCTTGCTTTCCTATCCCAATTTTACGTGAATGTTGCCGTGTTTCTCTCCTCCGTAATTTCAAGCTCTAATGAAATAAAAGTCCTCTGAAGGAGAATGCTTTGCAGTCACGTCTGGTATTTGCAGAGCACCAGACCACAGGAACATTCGAATGGTACATTTTTAGAAGATGTGTCAGGCCAAAGATGGCAGCTTGTGATTAATGGCTGCCTCATCCGCAGCCCTGGCCATGAGCTGACAAACATAGCTTTCGTCCACGGCCAATCAGCAGATGCAAGCTCATCGGCCCTGTCAGCTTGACATATCATCCAAACGACAATGTCAACGGGTATTAATGTTCAATTATCTGTCCTAGAAATAACCCTTGTGTTTTTTAAATTATAGAACTGCATGCGTTGCACAGCAGTGATCCCGGCAACTGGACAGATATTCCCCACAAAAGCCAAATAGGTAGAAGCTGCCTGCAACGAGGGTTGTGCCATGTCTGACGAAGGAGGCAGATAAACGCCATCCCGATGCACAAAACCCATGCTGCATTCTCCCGTCATCACCTTTTATGCATAACATTTTTTTGCCACTGGGTGATCTGCACATGCCACATCTGGGCTTTCTCCACACAGAGCAGTGGATTCGATTTGAATTCACAAATCTCTTTTGCCTCCCTATTAAGGCCACACTGTTGCTTTTCCCCCTGGAACAGGCAATGATGATGTTGCTGTCGGTTCAGTAATGTCTGACTGAACCATTATGTAAAGGTTATCAGTGCCTGCTAACTCTCCACATGGAGCTGCTAATGAAAGAGGGGCAATGATATGATAACCAGCACTGGCTTATAGATAAGCCCTTTTTCTCACAATCTCTTGTTTATTTGCACACCGCAACAGCAGTAATTCTCAAAGTCTGTGCTTAAAACAATCAGTCAGGAGAGATAAGCCAAGCCCTCAGTTCCCAAAATCATGTCTTTGGAAATATGCCAATAATCATGGTTCAGAATATTAATTACAACTACTGAGCAGCTAATATACAGGAAAATGAATTCCACGTATTTGATCAGACCATTTCTATTATGGATAAATGTTAGCGTTTTATTACCTCAACAGTGTATCCTCAAGTAGTTGGCAACACTTGAAATATTAAAAAGAAATCCATGTTAATTTTAAATGATCTTTTCTCTTTGCTGAATTTATTTTTATTGCCAAAGTCTTCTAATTATTACTTGAAGAATTAAGTGGATAAATACAAATGGGGTATCTTGGGTTGGTACCTAAAATTTACAATACGCAGTTGCCATTCCTACTGGAGCTGGTTAATTGAAACCAGCCAGAAACACCTCGACCCAGTTTCCCTTGATCAAATCGTTTGTTGTCCATTTCTTTTCTAAATCAACCTTTGATAATTTGGCCCTGCAGTTTATTCAATTGGCTTATGAGGGTGGAAGTGATGAATGTTGCTGAGTGCCAGCAGTTTTTGGTCTATGGTGAATAACCCCAGAGGAGCTCCTTATACAATGTCCCAGGGGCCTGTCAGTCTTGTAATTGATGATGTTTTCACTGTAAGGTATGGGATTGGGATGCACCAGGGCTCAATGGGGAGCTAAACTGCATGAATTGACTCAGCTGTGCCTTTTACTGGTGACTCCTGTAAGTATAAACTCATTAATTCCAACTGCTCTTTCATTTTTTTTTTCGAAAGGGGACGTATTATCACTGTGCATATAGAATGGCTGGTAAATCTTAAACCAGTGAGCTGACGGGGTTTAGTGACTATACCAATTTGAACTACTGAAAGCCCTTATTCAGGAACATATTGTGGCAAAAACCCTGAACAAATAAATGTTCATAAAACCTGTTGGCAAAAACGTTGAATGTTTCTTATTTCCCTTGGTGTGAGATGATTCTGCAACATATAATCTTAGAATTCATCACCAAGTGCACTTAGCAAACATTTTCAAAGCTAGGTCCATTCTTGTATATTCCAAAACATTCTCTTCAAGATTTAAACTGGATTACATCAGGGTGTGTGATCAATTGCCCAGTAAAATTTAGACTAAGCAGATGAATGAAGCAAGACCAGGAACAGGCTCATAATATGAAGGTGAACTGGTAGTATAAGAAACTGGCTCCCTGCCAAGTCAGTGACAGCATGCCTTGCCCAGGTTGCTATGGGTGACCAGTGCACTGACATCCTGGGGCTCAAGCAATAAACATCCAATGACTAATGACTTCAGGAGTCTGAGTGACCTTTGACTCTCAACGGCCTGGACAGTTTGACAAATGATTCAGTTCAAGAGGCAACAAAGTCAAACGAGCAACTTGTCCGCCCGTCTCACAAAAAGTAGCATCTGTTGGCAGGCGGCCATGGCAACGAGGGATCTTCTGCTTACAAAATGGTCATATCATGATTTTAATACAGAGGCGCGATTTTAAAATCAACAGCTTTGTAAACGTCAGTGAGATAAGTAAGCAAGGGTGACCACTGAGGCAAAGACAATTAGGCTGGAATGCGTCCCACCTCACACATCACTCGAGACACGTTTGGGATAATGGTCAAACGTAGGCACCATTTTGAAGGATGTTTCAAAAATGCAACAGTCGCCACTGATGAATAGTTACAAGCACATGCCGGAAGCAAATAGACCTGGAATGGCATCCTCAGTAGATATCTGGTCCTTGGCTCGTACAATGACCATCATTTTTAATACACAGCAACAAGGAAGCTTCTGGTTACATTAAAAATACCATGCATGCTGTACATTCCTTAATAATAACTTTCATTATGGTGCATGGTCACCATAGCAATGGAAATGGATATGAGTAACTGAAAGGGTTCTGATATCACTGTGCTCCAGGTTACATCGCACGGGCCTGGCAATCTCCCTGTCTGTACGCCTGCATCTCCTTTTTTAAATACATTGCGATTCAGCAAATAATTTCTCCGCGAGCGACCTCACCGAGAGTGGGTCTGCTCTTCATTACCATCGGTTTTGTAGGCAATGTTACGGGCAATGCGAGGGCAGCTTTACATAAAAGATCTACCTGAACAGCACAACCCTCAATCACTGATCCTCGAGGTAACCTGACTGAGATAACTGCCCATAAATCAATCTGGGAATAAGAATGAGACAAGTCTTTCAAAGGCGGTGCTAGTTTCTTATATAAAATTCACAACAGTATGCAAATGTGTCTTTCATAAATGTTTGCCTGACCTATTAAATATTGGATTTTTATCTGGTGACTGTCAAAGCGAACACAGCTGATAGAAACCCTGAAAGACCAAGTCACAACATAGCACTGGTTCTCACTTGGATTGATCTATTGGCCATATCTTAGGCTCTGGCCAACTTGAATGGCAATGGTTCTAAACCACCATAACCTCCACACCCTCAAACCAGATGACATAGCTTGAAAAAGGAAATAAAGAAGGTAAGAAATGAAACAAATACGAGGCATGAGTCATTAGGCTGATTTATGTGGACAGTTCCTGCAGTGACAAACTGGCACTAAAGTCATGTGAATCCCGTCTACGGATGAATGACAGTTAATAAAACTTTCATCATGGGATTCAATGGCTGGAGTCATTCGATGACGACGCATGTGCGTGCAGTTCTGTGTGGGCTGTGTTAGAATAAGACCTGCCACTACAATGAAACATCCAACAGGAGATTCTACCAGCTTAGTTTTAAAGGCTGCCTCATGAACTTTACTGGCGGAATGTTAAAGTTTGAAGTTGGAAAAAGAACCTACAATCATCAGAATTCCTGGTTAGACAGAATTTGCTGAAAGATTTTGTCAAAAATATTACACAAGAGAAATGTTTTTATCAGTTGACTGTGCTAAAAGCTGCTATTTTCAGTTTTACAGACTTAATAAAACTTAGAAAGTAATGATAGTCAATCTGATTCAAAACTGAATTTGTTTAAGCTTAATTTTTTTTTGTCCTGTACACAGATGAACATTGTCATACATTTAATGGTAAATGTATTCTTTTCCTCCTTTTCGCTCACTGTTATATATTCAAACAAATTGCAGTTTGAGACTATGTACAAATCTGATATTCTTGATCAAATACATTTACTGTATTGTTAGACAGGCAACTTAGCACATAGAATATTACAACAACATGCCTCAAGTGTTTGCAACCTGGGTGTTGTATTTGATGCTGAGGTGAGCTGCTGATTACACATGCACGTCATCACTAAGACCACCAATTTCCACCTCTGCCTCAGCTCGATTTGCTGCTGGGACCCTCTATCATCTCCTTCACCCCACAACCCTCAAAGATAACTGCACTCCTCCTCTAGCCTCTTACACCTCCCCGATTTTCATCGCTCCACCAGTGGTGGCCGTACCTTCAGCTGCCTGGGCCCTAAGCTCTAGAATTCTCACCCCACGCCTCTCCGCCTCTCTCCTTCCTCCTGTAAGACACTCCATTAAGCCTACCTCTCTGACCAAACATTTGGTCACCTGCCTCAAAACCTCCTTTTGAGGCTCAGTGTCAAATTCCGTTTGATAACTACTCCTGTGAGGGACTTGGAGCCTTTTAAAAGGCTCTACCTAAATACAAGTTGTTGTTGTTATGTTATGTTATAAAGCGAGAGTCCAACCCATCTGGGAGTGCTTTCGGGGAGGCTTGGCTGCCTTCAGCGGTTGGGCCTCATTAGCTTGCCAACTTTCTCAACCGGGGTGCTGAGGTGGTAGGGAGGAAGCCCTGGTAGGGCTTCAGGGTGGGGGGAGGGGGTGTGGTGGGAGGGGGGTGGGGAAACAGTCCCCGACACAACTTAAGTGGAGCGGACGGGTGCAGGTGGGGTGGGGGGTGTGGAGGGGTGTGCAGGGAGGGAAGCGTGGGGACAGGAGGAGGCCCAGGGGGTTCCCTTCTCATGCTCGGAGGAACAATTCATTTGTTGTCTTCCAGCCCACGGTGCAACTCCTGACAGGTTTGACCCGGCGATGGCACCATTGCTTCGCCCAGTTCAGGCCTGAGGTTAAAATAGCAATCAGGCCCCTCATGATGTCACTGGAGTCTGATCTGCACATTTGAACAACGAACCCGCCCACCAACAGCGAATCTGATTCGACTGGGAACAGAGTGGGGAAGTCCCCTGTCCCATTGCCCCCATTCACCCGGCGAAGTTAAAATCAAACGTCAAGGACTTAAGATTCAATTCCTACTGTAACGTGGTGGGCCTACAATTACCACTCAATGCCCTCAGCCCAAGGGCAGTCTCGCTGTTTCTTATCACTATCCAGGTCTTACTTCTGCTTGAGGTCAGTCTGTGTTGTAGGACAGAATTCAGTTTGCTGCTGATAACACACCGGCAAAGAGCTCACTGACTCTCAGGCCTTGCTTTCCCTGTTGTTGATGAGGTGGCAGCGGGATGGGAGCGCTGTAAATTCAACCCCTTTTCCTGAATCCAGGCTCAGCACGTGTGCCCGCCCCCACAGGGGCAAGGTTAACCACCTCTCTCAATGTGGCTGCGAGGAGGGGCAGGTGGTGGTTAGGCCCCCAATGACCCTCAAAGAGGAGAAACAGGACTTTTTTTCAGCTTCAGCCTAGACCAAGGCCTAGGAGGGAGGTGCTTGTTTGGGGGTGGGGATTAGTGTGGGGCGGGGGGAGGTGGACGGAGCTCACTGTTTGCCCCTTGAGGACATCACCGCTTACTCCAGCCACCACTACAATATTCCTCCTGGTGATTTCTGGGGGGGTTAATGATGCCAGTGACGGTAAACAGGAACATGTGGCCTCGCTTGGCCCCACCTTCTCATAAGGCCATAAGAAATAGGAGTAGGAGTAGCCATTCGGCCCCTCGGAGTAGCCATTCGGCCCCTCAAGCCTTCTCCACCATTCAATAAATTAGATTATGGCTGATCTGATTGTGGCCTTAACTCCACTTTTCTACCTCCACCCCACCCCAAAACCCTTAACTCCCTTGGTGATCAAAAATCTAACTCAGCCTTGAATATATTCAATGGCCCAGCCTCCACAGCGCTCTGGGGAACAGAACTCCACAGACAAAGACACCCATGCTGAAGAAGAATTTTCTCCTCATCTCTGTCTTAAATGGGAGAATCCTTATGTTGAAATTGTGCCCCCCCACCCCCACCCGGTTCTCCTCCGCGAGGGGAGATATTTAAATGGAATGGGTGATGAAGTGTGCTGCTATTGGCCATCCCAGCATGGGTCAGTGTAGGGTTGCTAACTCTGGTTGGACGTATTCCTGCAGGTTTGGCACCAATTGTCCCGTACCCATGCCATCCAGCCATTGCTCGTCCACTGCCAGCTCAAGGGGCATCACCACCCATTCTCACACACACACACCCTCACATTTCCACCTGCTTCCTCAGCCCTCACCATCTTGAACCCACTGGCACGGAACAACATGTGCCCCCACACACACACACACACACGCTGGGTTGACCCCCTTCCCCAGTACAGCCCTCACCCTGCAGCCTCTTCCCTTGCCCGAGGCCACTTCTCCCCCTTTCCCCAAGCCAGCCCTAGCCCTGCAGCTGGTGTAAAATCACCCCCGCCTTACAGCTGGTCTGGTAGGTAGAGACCTGCCTGTGAACGCCGCTCCCCCCACCCCGCCCTAAAAAAGGTGATGTGGTGCTGCCTGTGTGAAGCCTGGCGCTGATGACTGTGAGTGCTGCCCGAAGCAAGGTGGGCAAACACACCGCAAAGCCCTGAGTGAAGTGCAGCCCGCCAGGTGCATGCCGCTTATGTGCCGTTGTGAAACACATCGGCGTGCCCTGATGATCCAGTGTTCGGGGGGAGGGAGGAGGGGTGGTTCTGGTGAGCTGGGTTTATAATGATATGCAGACATATTACAATGAGGCTCCCGACATGTGGCGATGGGAAACACACCCCACCATTGACGGGTGGAGCGGACAATTGCAAACTGGTTTCACGACAGCACGCATCCGATTTTTGGCTGTCTCGCCATATTGTATGCCCCACCCCCGCCCGCCCGTCATGATGTCCAACGCCAATGGGGCTGGAAAATTCCAGCCTTAGTCAAACGGTTGTTCAATATTTTAATACCTAATTAGCATAAACACCCAAAGAAAATGAAAGGACACCTTGCGCCTTTGACTTCTCGATGATTTTTCTCCCCGTCTTTGCCTGCAGCGTTGCCTTAATTTCCTGGCGGATTGGCACCCTCAGTTGAGGGAGGGAAATGGAGGGTGGGGGTGGGGGGGGTGCGCGTGCATGGCGGCAGCTCGCCTCATGGGCTGGTTTCCTCTAGATTTCGGCCTTCTGAGCTGAAAAGGCTGCTCATGCCCCAGCAGCAAGAACAGCAACCTGAGTGAGGCGTTAGACTACAGCCCGTGGACCATGGTTCAGCGGCCTGACAATTTAACCGCACCCAAAAAGGGGCTCAGAAGGGGTTCCGGAAAGCAGTCCCCACGCCTGAACGGATAGGCTTGAGGCGTATGTCATATTGGGCCTCAGGCCTCGTTATCATCGGTTCGGCAAGTGCTGGACACTGAATGGGGACCCAAGGCTGGAGAAAAAAAGAGGACCTGAATATTGAGACTCTGAAAATTGTAGCATTTACCCTGAAAACAGCTTCTGTCATGAAAACCTAAAGTGTCCTCAGTCAATTACACTTAATGCTTGAATCCAATACTTGAAGTAGAGCAGATTCTCGGACAAAACTGGTGACCAAAGGGGACAATTTGAGAATGGAGAGGATACTAAATTAGAAATGCGTATTGTGCTGCAACATTAACTGTGTGTCTGAGAGCAGATTGTGGACCATGGAGTTTGGGGCTCCAGTCATAGCAGTGAGTTCCCACTCTGGACTGTCGAGATGCAACAAGCAGAGCTCAGGCCTGTTACCAGAAGAAGGGGGACAAATAAATCAGCCAGCTAGACTCCATTGAGCCCTAACCGAGCATCTCCAAGTGAGCAGGTCAGGACAGTGTCTGTGGGATCCCAACCAAGCAGCACTCCACCCAGCCAACCGTTGCTTCAGCTGGTGAGTAGCTTTGGCGATATTGCGGAAATGGGGGAAAGTCGTTTGGCCTCCGATAAATAATTTTTTTTTTAAAAAAAAGGGTTGCTGGGGAGGGGGAATAAATATTCCATTAGCTTAAGTAAGGCGTAGTTCTAGTTAATCTCGCAAGAGCTGCTGACTGGATTATTCTGAAAAATATTATTATGATTTCTCTTCACCTCTCACAAGTCAATTTGTTAATTGCTGCACATTAACTATTAAAATCTGTCGAGCTAAATTTTCAGAGTTGGAGCTCTTGGCACTGTGCTTCAGTTGTCGTGAGGGCATGTCGGGGATTCACGCCTGCAACTCCCATGATTTTCCATTCATTAATTTTAATGGGTAGAAAATTGCAGTAGGCCTGAATTCTCCACACACACTCTTGACTCACATCGCTCTCTGTGCTGGGAGCACTGAAAATAGGCATTTGCTCCCTGAACTTTCCTCAATATTAAAAATATAATCTGCTTCGGCCTTGCTGTGCTTAATGTTTAGCTGATTGGTGCAATTGAGGGGATGATTGCTCCTGGCATGCTCCCATTATTAGATATAATTTTTTACAACACTGAAACCTACCAGTACTCTCAACGCACTTTGCCTGTCTGTGCACAGTGGATCGTAACAAAATTTCTTTGATGCAGATAACCACAGAAGCCAAATCAATTCTTTTAGCGACTGATGAGAAGGATGCACTTATTTTGCAAAGGAGGGGAGAGTTCAGAGTAATGCCTGCACCCTCAAAGTTAACAATTTTGCCTGGAATCCAAGTTCAAAACATGCTATGTGGTATATTGATAGGGTCAGGTGAAGAGAGGTGCATGGAAGCTCGTGTGGAGCACAAGGGCTGGCATAGACCTGTTGGGCTGAATGGCCTGATTCTCTACTGGAAAATTCTATGGGAAAAGTATGTTGGTTCCCCTCCATTTCTGGGTTACTGCGAACAAGTCTCCAAAACTCTCAGCTCACTGCTTAGTTGCAGTTAAAAGGACAAGTTAATTACCAAGTCATATCAGCTGAAGTCTCAAAAAGAAAGGAAAAACTTTGCATTTCTGTAGCACCTTTCATAACCTTGTGATATCCGAAAGCACTTTACAGCCAGTGATGAACTTTCTGAAGTATCGTCACCATTGTAATGCAGGAAACACAGAAGCCAATTCACACACAGCAAGCTCCCACAAACAGCAAGGTGATAATGACTAGACAATCTGTTTTTGTGATACTGATTGAGAGCTAAATATCGGTCAGGATGTCAGGGAAAATTCCCCTGCTCTTCTTCGAAATAGTGCCAAGGGACCCTTTATGTCCAAGTGAGAGGGCAGACAGGACCTCAGTTTAACAGCTCACCCAAAAGATGGCACCTCCAACAGTGCGGCACTCCCTCAGTCCTGCACTGAAGTGTCAGCCTAGATTTTTGTACTCAAGTCTTCGGAGTGAGGCTCGAACCTCCAACCTCCTGACTCAGAGGTGACAGCGCTACCCACTGGGCCACAGCTGGCACGTTTGGTGATACTGGGTGGAATCTTCTGTCCTCGGCGAGTCTCGCGCGCGGCCGGAAAAAGCGGTGAGACGCCCGTGCCGGCTCGGGGGAGGAAGGCCCACCACATCTTCCGCCCATCAGGCAGTAAGTGGACAGCAGCAGGCCCTTCTGCAGACCGAGGACCCCGGAAGACAACTTCCCGCCCGCCAAGAGCTGCCAGCCAATCGGGAGGGCCAGCAGATCTTTCACTCGGCAACACCGCAGAAGGGGCTGTAGCTGCTCTGCCGGGACAACAGCCCCTGGAATCCCAGGATCACAGAGTGACCAAGGAAAAGGGTAAGTTTACTTGGAGGGGGTGATGTCGTGGCGGGGGAGGGGTGGTCTCGCGGGGGGGGGGGCGGGGGGTTGTCTCGCAGTGGGAGGGGGGGGTCGCAGGAAGAGGAGGGGGGACCATGGGGATCAGCAGCAAGACCAGGCGCCTGCTCCCCCCTGTCCTTGCCCTCAATCGAGCACAGGTTAATGGAGAGGGGCACTGCCCCCGCCTCCCCACTCCAGCTGATCTGCAGCCTGCACAGTTTTATCAGGCGTGCAGGCCCGATGTCAGTGGGTGTGCCTGGCTCTGGAAAGATCACAGTGGAAGTGGGAAGAGGCCCTCAAGGGACTCAAGTGTGGGCAGGGCAGGAAAGTTGAATTCGGGCCTCCCCGCACAAAACTCACTTCCTGTGGAGGTGGGAAATTTTCAGACCCGCCCACCTCCTTCCTCACCCCTTTTTGGGGGGGAGTGGGCAGGAGATTCCAGCCACTGTTGCTGTTTAAGACATTAGCCAGACCTCATCTGGGATCATGCGTGCAGCTCTAGGGGGCGGGGGGGCGGTGTCTTTATTTTGCTATTTGTGTTGAAATAGCAAATGTAAGTATAGAAGAAATCTTCTCCCAGTTATCTTATCATGGGTGGATATTATTGCCCTTTAGATGTAATAGTGCAGGCAATTTGAATTGTGGGGTAAGATAAAGCAATTTGGATTTCCTTGGGAAAAGCACAAGTCTTCAAGGTGACTTTCCAGAATCCAATGAAGGGAAATGAGCAGGGTGATCCAGGAAAGTTATTCTCAATGGTGAAAAGCTGAAACGTGGGAGTACTTAAAATGTTAGAAAGTTAAGAGTCAAGTGGTTCTTTTTTTTTCAGGCAAAGAGTGACAGAGCTCTGGGAAATGTTATCCGGAAGGAAAATTACAGCAGATGGAATCCATTGAAGGAGATAGCAGGAACGGGTGCTCATTGCATTGAATTAATTTGTATAGAAGGAAGGAATTTGTGAGAAGGTGGGGCAGTGGGGTTGGGATCTATCTTAAAAGAATGGGTCGGACCTGCTCAAGGGCCTTTTGCTGTTCTTACAAAGTTCTGCTCCGACATGTTCGGGGCTACTTGCTGCAAGTCAAGATGAGAACAGCGGCTGAATAAGAATTGCTTCAGGAATCAGCTGGAACATGCACCTGGAAGTTGAAATTGGCAGCGACATTGAGGTCTGTTTACTATAACCAAAGGCTCATAAACGAGAAACTCCAAATATCAAAGCTGAACTTCCTGAATTCCCCAAAATATCCAAAAATAGATGGAATGCTGGAAACTCTAGCAGTTTAACGAATAGGTTCTAAGAGAAAATCCATCTAGCCTGTTATCTAAAACCTTTTTATTTGTCATTTCTAAGGTGCCTTAATTTGCAATACAAGATTAATGAAATCGTAATTTATATGAATTTTCTAACAACCTGTTAAACTACAATCTAGCCCTCTGAGTATTCGCTGAAGTCTGTTTCCATGCTATCAATTTAGCATGCAAAATGAGTATTTTGAAAAGAGCTTTTATTATTTGCTTCACACCTATGTCATAATACATAATAAATTACAGTCATTAGCAAATTAGTGCTTGAAATGGCCACAACAATCTCCTCCTCCATGCTGGAGAATGCCCAGTATTAGCTCCAATCAGCTCCTTCTCTCAGAGTGTAAGGGATGTAAAACCAAGGACGGAATTTTTACGCCAGCGGGATTTTACGGTCCAGCCGAAGTCAGTGGAGTTTAGAATGACGCGCCGCATTTTTACAGCCCTGCCCCCGCCAGGGACTGGGCCGAAAAATTCTGGCCCAAATGTTCGTCAACACATTCCAGCTGCTGTAATGCCGGAACCTAAGGCAGCTCACCAACACCTTCTCAAGGGCAATTAGGGATGGGCAATAAATAAAGGCCTTGCCAGAGATATCCATGCCCCATGAACGAATAAAAGAAGAGCCCTAATCCATTAGCACCTAAACAACTTTGTTCCTTTTGAAATCATTTCAGCCGGCTCACTCACTCACTCACTCACTCGTGTTAGCTGCCCTCCCTCACTCAGTTCGTTGATGCCCCCAATCCAACTCCTTGACCAATCATGAGGAGCATGAGACAATTTTCTTCAAGACAATCCAATTGGAACTGGCATTGTCTCTAATCTCACTCGGAAGCAGATATTGAGCTTGGGGGAAATGTACCAGAATGATATCTGGGTTAAATTACAAGAACAGATTACACAAGTTAAGCTTGTATTCACTGAAATTTTGAAGGTTAATGGACGATTTGCTCAACATTTTCAAGATTTTAAGGCGGGATGAATTATCTGAATAGGAGAGTTTAGGACTAGGGGACATAGCCTTAAAATTAGAACTAATTCTCTCAGGAGTGAAATTGGGGAACACTTCCTCACACAAAGGGTGGTAGAAATGTGGAACCCTATTCCTCACGTGGCAGTTGATATTAGATCAGTTGTTAATATTAAAACTGAGATTGACAGATTATTTTTTCAACCAAAGGTATTAGGGGATATGGGAGAAATGTGGCACATGTGGTTAGGTCGCAGAACAGCCATGACCTCATTGAATGGCAGGACAGGCTCAAGGGGCTGAATGGCCTCCTCCTCTCTGTTCCTGCACTCATCTAGGTAAGTGGGGAGTATTCCATCACACGCCTGACCTGTGCCCTGTAGATGGTGGACAGGCTTTGGGGAGTGAGAAGGCTTATGTCTTGCAGATGGGGGCAAGAAGCTAGATATTAGCAGGGCCTGGCATTTAAATCATTCCATCTAGTTCGATGACGGGAAACACATCTCAAGCTTTTCAGGAGCGTTTCTGCACCAGCACCAATATTCAAATGAAAGAACAGTACTTTGCAACATTTGATTTTTCAAGTGCTCACACTTCCAAATTGAAAAGATCATTCTCCGATGGAATTCTGCAAGTTTCAACATGGCTGAATGGACAGAATTTTTAAATCGCTCACAAAAAAAGAGTGAATAAATCAATATAAGAATTTAGACAAATTGACATAGATATATAAATGTCTATACAAATCTGTCTAAGTTGTTCGATATTAAAATAGGTATGTATATTTCTTTTGTTTTCAAATATATAAACAATTAGAATTTAATGTTACAAGGAGACCTTTTTGATAATTACAATGGGTTTGCAGTTTCAAGCAAAAAAGATTCTGTGAAGGAAAAAACAGTTCAATGTGTGCTTAGTACTACAAGCATTAATTCTTGGCGAGGTCATATGCAGAACATCTGTCATTCTGTCTATACTCTGCGAGCCTCAACCAGACCTCTGCATGGCTATTGATTTTTCTTGCATTTGCCTTAATTTACTTAACCATCACAAAATCCATCAGTAAGTAAAGGGCAACTGTCCATTAACATGTCATTTACCGGCATTCTCATTTCTTTCTGCTATGTCCTTTTGGTAAATATTTCTTTTAAACTGCTCTGGTGTTTATAGTGAAGAAATGAATTAGGGATTCACACACCTGTTTCTGTTCAATAACTGCTTCACAGAGGTACATGTAATGTGCTTAAGGAGAAAATAAATATCTAGACGTTATTACATCTGTGTGCAAAGGGTGGTAAATTAGATCCTAATTATATTATAAGAGGCATGCAGCTTTTTCAGCTCGGATTTTACATGTGCATTTTACAGATCTCAAAAGCTTTACTGTGACTAATTCATGAGGTAGTGTTTTGAGTGCTTTCATCTGTGGTTATCTTGCCGTCTTATTTACAAATAAACCAGGGCACTTTTTGCAGCCTGTTCGCGTACTCCTGCAGCATTTAAGATGCTTTCAATGTGCGCGCATGGCAGCAATCAAAAAGCTCTGGCTTTGGCTAATTACTCTATCACATAATTTCACAAATTGGCGTTCTACTGTGGGGACTTGTGTGCAAAAACAGACTCGGGGAATGGGAAGTCAGGCATTGCTTCATGTTTACTATTTATCTCTCAATAAATTCGACACGAGAACAGAAACCTGCGTGGGGGTGGGGGTGGGAGGGAGGGGGTGAAAAATGGGAGGGAAGGCTTCTCGGAAAATGATTTCTGACCAAGTGTAACCTCGTAGCAACCCTGCTGTTATAACGCTAACTACGCAAAACAGAATGAGCTCATATTTCTAACATTCACTTTCTGACTAGTGCAGTAGATTTCACACGTTGGGAGTTGTTATTAAGATAAAGAGGTGGTTATTGTCACAAATTTGCACCTGCAAGAGGCACACGGGCCTTTCTTCAGTTGCTACAGGATATCTCAAAGGAGAAGTCCTCCAGCCAGTGCTTGTGGCATGGTTATAATTTCCAGCTACCTGCTTATTTGCTTTCACTCACATTGAGGGCATTAAAGAAAAATCCTGTGTAACAGGTTCTGCCTGGTGTAAACCACAGCCAAAAAAAAACTGTCTAAAGGTTTCACCTTCCTCCCAGCAATTCCACAATAACTTGTTCTATTTTATTCCAAAAAAAGCTTTTGCTAAATCTCCCTGCAATTTAAGAACTGTTTCATTTACAATACAGTAGAAGTTATTTTTGTTGCAGTGTTGAATTACTGAACCTTTCCAGTTTTCCAGCAGGCCTGGTAAACTATGCTGCCAACAGGATGAAGCACCACACAAAAAGCTCTCTGGGTTCTGACAAGATACTGTAACGTCTGACCCGACATAGGGAAACTACAATCTAAGTCAATACACTAACAAGCAAAAACATTAGAATTAAAACATCCAGTTAACAAATGAGTGCTGAGTTTGTCCAGTCTTCTTGCTTCAATCATTTTTTGGAATTGGGCAGGCTTTAGTATGGCACCAGTCAATATAAGAGCTGTTATTTTCAATTTTTTCTCTTAGTGTGTGTGCCCTGTCTTGTTCACCACATGGGTAATTACCATAAGCTGAAAGAACAATGGCCTTCCTCTCTGATTTAGTAAGTCAAGAAATTGGAATAGTTTCCACAGCATCCAATAAGTCAATCAGTGGAGGATTAAAACATTGCAGATTAAAAACCAATAGATTTTTTTATTGCACTGAAAATAACAAGCCCAACGGCATTGATCTTTTTGCAATGAGCAACATACCTACAATGTGAGGTTGCAAGTACAGCCCTGTGTATCAGCAAATCTGTTGATTGCTGTGCTATACAAACATGTGAACATCCAAAATAGGAGCAGAAGTAGGGCATTTGGCCCCTCGAGCCTGTTCCGCCATTCAATAAGATCATGGCTGATCTGTTTGTGTTTTGAATTCCACATTCCCATCCAACCCCGGCAGCCTTTCATTCCCTTGCCTAACAAGAATCTATCCACCTCCGTCTTAAAAATATTCACTGACCCCGCCTCCACCACATTCGGAGGCAGAGAGTTCCAAAGTTGCACAGCCCTCGGAGAGAAAAAATTTCTCCTCATCTCTGTCCTAAAAGGACAGCCTCTAGATTTAAAACAATGCCCTCTAGCTCTGGACTCACCCACAAGAGGAAACGTCCTTTCGATGTCCACCTTATCAAGGCCGTTCAGGATCTTGTATACTTCAATCAAATCACCCCTCACTCTTCTAAACTCCAGTGGAAACAAGCCCAGTCTGTCTAACCTCTCTTTATAAGACAGCCCACTCATTCCAGGTATCAATCTAGTAAACCTCCCCTGAACCGCCTCCAATGCATTTACATCCTTCCTTAAATAAGAAGATCAAATCTGCACCCAGTATTCGAGATGTGGTCTCACCAATGCCCTGTATAACTGAAGCATAACATCCTTACTTTTATGTCTCGTAACAAAGGATAGCATTCCATTAGCCTTCTTAATTACTTGCTGTATCTGCATACTAACTTTTTGTGACTTGTACTAGAACACCTAGATCCCTCTGCACCTCGGAATTGCGCAGTTGTTCTCTGTTTAAGTAATACTCTGCTTTTTTGTTCTTCCTGCCAAAGTGAGCAACTTCACATTTCCCACTTTATACTCCATCTGCCAGATTTTAGCCCACTCACTCGACCCATCATTTTCCACAATAGCCTTTGATGTGGCACCTTATCAAATGCTTTCTGGAAATCCAAGTACAGCACGTCTACAGGCTCCCCTTTATCCACTGTGCATGTTGCTCCTTCAAACATCTCCAATAAGTTGGTTAAACAGGATTTCCCTTTCACAAAACGATGCTGACTCTTCTCGATTACTTTGAGTTGCTGAAAGTGTCCAGTGATGGAACCTCCTTAATAATTGATTCTAAAACTTTCCCCACAACAGATGTCAAGCTAACTGGCCTATAGTTTCCTGTTTTTTACCTCCCTCTCTTCTTGAATAGAGGGGTTATATTTGCTACTTTCCAGTCTGATGGAACCTTTCCAGAATCTAGCGAATTTTGGAAAATTAACACCAACGCATCTACTACCTCATTAGCCACCTCTTTGAAGACCCTACGATGAAGTCCATCAGGACCCTGAGACTTGTCAGCCCGCAGCTATGCTTCCCTCGTGATTGTAATTTCACCAAGTTCCCCTCTCCCTTCCACCTCCTGATTTACAGCTATTACTGAAATGTTTTTGTATCCTCTATAATGAAGACAGAAGCAAAATACTTGTTCATTTCTTCCACCATTTCCTTATTATCTACTATTAACTCCCCAGTGTCACTCTCTAGAGGACCAACACTCACTTTCCTTGCTCTTTTCCTTTTTAAATACCTGCAGAAACTCTTGCTATCCATTTTTACATTTCTAGCTATCTTCCTCTCGTACTCTAATTTCTTTCTCCTGATTAACCTTTTAGTCATTCTCTGCCGTTCTTTATATTCTGATTAATCATCTGACCTGTCACTCATCTTTGCACAGTTATATGCTTTTTTCTTAAGTTTGATGCTTTCCTTAACTTCTTTAGTTAACCATGGATGGTGGGTCCTCCCTTAGAATTCTTCTTAATAGTGAGAATATACTTATTCTGAGTATTCTGAAATGACCCCTTAAATGTCTGCCACTGCTTCTCCACTGATCTATCCCCTAGCCTAGCATCCCAGTTCACTTCAGCTAGCTCAGCTTTCATGCCCACCTAGTTACCCTTATTTAAGTTTAAAATACTAGTTTTGAACCCACTCTTCTCCCTTTCAAAATAGAGATCCAGAAAATATTACCTTTGAGGTTCTGCTTCTTAATTTGGCATCTAGCTTCTCATACTGACTATGCAGAAACTCTTTCCTTGTCCTGCCTATGTTTTTGGTACCTTCATGGACCATGACAACTGGATCCTCTCCCTCCCACTGCAAGTTCCTCTCCAGTCCAGAGCAGATATCCCGAACCCTGGAACCAGGCAACATGGCCTTCTGGGCTTTTGCTCTTTGTTTCAGAGAACAGTGTCAATTCCCCTCACTATACTATCCCCTACTACCGCTACATTCCTGTTTGCTCCCCCACGCTTGAACAGCTTCCTGTACCATGGTGCCATGGCCAGCCTGCTCATCCACCTTTCAGGCCTCACTTTCATCCACACAGGTCGTGAGCACCTCAAACCTGTTTGACAACTTGCAAAGTCTGAGGCTCCTCCCATTACCTGCCTCACTGACAGTCACATCCTCCTGTCCCTCACTGCTGACCAAAACAGATGACCCAATTCTAAGAGACATGACCGTCTTCTGGAACAAAGTGTCCAGGTATTTCTCCCCCTCCCTTATGTTGCGCAGTGTCTGCAGTTTAGGTTCCAGATCAATACTCCTGATCCGGAATTTCTCTAGCTGCTTACACTTTCTGCATTTGTGTTTGTCATAGGTCACCTTGGCATCCAAAAGCGCCTACATTCCACAGCTGCAACATAACACCTGTCCTGCCATTCTAATTTATGTTATTTAGTTAGTTTAATGTAATTACTCACTTAATTAACTTAGAATAATTCCTATGTATGCCACACCTCTTTCCCCTGTGCACCTCGTGAAACTAATTTGATACTCACTCAGTCTCTGCCTCACTCAGGCATAGTTGACTGTCCCCTCATGTGCCCCTTACCACCAGTAATGTTTGTAAGGAGGAGAGGTTTGAGCAGCACTGACAGTAAATGTCACAGCCTGAATAAATTAACACTCACACCCACATTCACAACAACAGAGGAATCACTTCAAAGTCGATGCAAATACATTACTCTGGAGCTGACAATGGCTCAAACCTTGGTGCACCCATGAAAGGTAAGGCACAAAAATAACAATTTTCGAACAAATTAAATGTCGCCATGAAACCTTAAATTGTTATATCCCCTTTTGATTGAGTGTTATTTTTTTGATGCTTAAGCAATCTTATCTCAGTCTCAGTCAAACATGCAAATTCAACAAGTATGTAGTCATCAGCTAATGCAGGGTGTATAAAAACCACTTTAACTCCTCTCTGATGGCACAAATATGCTGCAGCAATGGCCACAGTCCCAAATTATTCAGATTAGGGGGAGTTGAGTAGGAAATTTTTCACCCAGAGAGTGGTGGAGGTCTAGAACTCATTGCCTAGATGGGTGTTAGAGACAGAAACCCTCAGTGCATTAAAAAAAAACAGGAGGTGCTTGACCAATAGGGATATGGACCAAAAGCTGGGAAATGGGATTAGACTGGATAACTCTTTTCCGGCTGGCACAGACATGATGGGCTGAATGGCCTCCTTCTGTGCCATAAGTCTTTCAATGTTTCTCTGCTCACTTGGCAGACAATCTAAACATTCAGAATTACCACACAAATGATTAGTTTTCCACAAAGCGTAGTTAAAAACCAAAGCATGCATTGCAGGCTCATGCCATAGCGAGTAGATATACCACATGGTGTTATGGTTGAGCCACAGAGAGCTGAGGGGTCCTCACCTTTGAGGACTAGGGGAACAAGAAACGAGGGAAGCTCAGCAGGTTGTGCTGCTCCCCTCATCCAGTGACCCCTGCTGGAAATACACATGTGAGTATCAGAATAAGATAAGGTACCACTTGGCTCCTGTGGCTGCCATAATCATGGTGCAGAATCAGACGTGAAGAATGTTCACCATCGGGAAGTATCAGAGGGCTACTGCTGCCGCCCATACCCCAACATACGACATCACAACAACAACAACTTGTATTCATACAGCGCCTTAAACATTGCAAAACATCCCAAGGTGCCTCACAAGAGCATTACTAAAGCTTGCTACTGAGCCACATAAGGAGATAGTAGCACAGGTCAAAGAGGTAGATTTTAAGGAGTGTCTTAAAGGTGGTAGAGCGATACAGAGGTTTAGGGAGGAAATTCAAGATCCAATTGAGGAGCAATTAAAATCAGAAATGTATAAGAAACTGGAATTGGAGGAGGGCAGGGGTGTAGAGCTGGCAAAGGTTACAGCAATAGGGAAGGGTAAGGCCATTTGAAAGCAAGGAGGAAAACTATTAAAACGAATGAGAAAAATAACGGAGGTAGCAGGATAGTGGCTGCACATATACTTTACTGCACTATGTATCTCTTTATTCATCGCTATGTTTTTTTATTGCTGCAAATAACAATGATAAATAAAAATAAATGGACTTCAGATCACAAAAATCGATACATCGACCCAATTGGGTTCACCATCTCAGGCTAAAGATTCATTCAGAAGTGCACTAAGGAGACAATAATCAGACAAAAGGCAATATCTCAGGGATTCTCCAACACAACCACAATCAACCAAAGCATTGTTAATGATTTCACTGGATTCAAAAGTAGTACTGGTTAGCAACAATAGGAATCATATTCTCCAAATCATTACAGAGCTCAGCTATAATAATATCTCTGCTAACACTACCTCAGTAACTGACTTTTCTATGTCAAATGATGGTGGGGATGATTTTATGTCTTTTGGGGATAGAAGAATTTTATTATACCTCTAGTTAACTCTCTTTCAAAGCATTCTACAGTCATCGGTTGTATGGCGTATGCCCTGTTGAATTTAGCAAGACACCCACTATGTCATGTTACCACTCTTTATGTGAAGTTTCTCTTTAATCATGAAATGGGAGAGTTCTTATCTTTCTACACGTCATTTAGCTTGGAGGAATCTGCTCTTCGAACCACACAACTTCTGAAAGCGCAATTCTGTTACCGAGCTATTAAAAATGAAAGAAAAAGGCATGTTCCAATTTTTGTCAAAAACTGGGTTTCGTACATAACAACTTTTACACAGCTCTTATCAAAATGAGGCATGTTCACATTGGCAGATGGAACAATTCCTCATTTCAGAAATTCAGTCTCAGGATCAAGCACTGTCAGGTCAGAGCTAGTCCAGACGGATTCCCCTAAACTCCTTCAAAAATGAGCCTCAGCACCAAGCTGACACAGCACCCATTGCTGCACCATTGTGACATTTCACAGTTACTTGGTCATTTGTAGCATTGTGGGATCTTCCTGTGCACAAAGTGGCTGTGGCCTTTCCTGCATTATATTGGCGATTATGCTCCAAAAATGCATAGTAAGGTCATGCAGACTCGGAACGTTATCTCTGTTTCTATCTCCACAGATGCCGTCAGAACTGCTGAGTTCTTCCAGCATTTTCTGTTTTTATAAGCACATCACACAAATAGCACAAAAACTAAAATTAATTTGATCCACCCACCCACTTATGATCTTAATTAGTGTTTTGACCTGCTGGCTCCAAAAAAACATTTCTCCTGTTTTAAATCTAAAGTTAAACAGGAACTACCATCATCGCTGCTCAGATGAATTACTCTACATGTAGTGTTGCATTTTCCACACAGTCACAGATGGACATCAAAATGACCAGGACACAGAAAATCATATTAGTTCGCAGGGTATTCATAATAATAGGCACCTCATTATAACACATTTAGGACCCTGTTAAAGACAGGGCCCAGCGGACTGCAGAGTAAAAATGTTAAGTTCTGGTCAACTCTAACTATTATAATGTGTTTCTTTTAGATTCTGCCACTTAGTTACTATGACTTTGCTTCTCATTTCTCATTGTTAACTATGTTATTCGATCACGCTGTGATTTTGTAGTGGTATTCTGAAGCTACTTGCTTCCTGTATTTTCATTTGCCTAATATTTGCCACTTGTAGGGTGAGAAGATTGTCCTGTGGAGCAGCATGGAGCAGGTGGGCCAAAAGGCCTGTTTCTGAGCCGTAACTTTGATGTAATATCTGAAATGTTGGCCGCACTCTGTAATCCACATCCAAATGATTCTATTTTTCCAACTGAGATGCTGCTGCCATTCTCTGATATTTCTGCACTTCTTTTCCCAATTCGAATAATGTGCCACATCCCCTAAATCAAATGCATGTGCCACGTGCAGAGATGTGTCAGCACACAAAAGGGTTTGAGCAGGCAGGGTTGAGGTTGAGGAGAACATGTGGTACCAGGAAGCTTTGTTCTCATTGGGTTACTGATGGTTCAGCTTGGCTGTAGTGCCATAAGTGATAAGAACTGGAAAACTGTGACAGAAGGTAGTGGGCCGAGAGTCTGTCGAAACATTCACGTGTTAATCGTCGGTCTTTGTTCACATGCAAAATTCAATCGCCTTGCAGCATCACAATGGGCTGGGTTTTGCCATCCCAATTGTGGCTTAAATTACCTGAACATGTAGGCGACTTTTTAATCAATATCTGACCTCTTCGATGTTTCTGAGGGAACAGGAAGAGGGTAGTGAAGGAATCAGAGCTGCTTCCCAGCACTATACAGCGTAGCAGCAGGGTGAAAAAAGAAACAGAATCCAGCTCTGAAGGACAGTGGCATTGGAATTGAAACATTAACCTTTTCTCTCTCCACAGACGCTGCCAGACCTGCTGAGCAATTCCAGCACTTTTTGCTTTTATTGCAGGTTTCCAGCATCTGCAGTATTTTGCTTTTTGATCTTTGACGCTTTGACTCTTTAATAAGATTGAAGTGACTTTTAAAAGATCTCTAAATGTATATGATCTTTTAGTAGCATTTATCCGAGTGCTTGATGTTTCAATGTAAAATACTCTTTAGCAAGATTGAGGTGACTTTTAAAAATGTTATCTGATGTTTTAAAATCCTGCTGCATGCCTTTGATGTTGCAAGATGACTTCCAAATAACCTTGCAGACTTGCATCCTCGATTTGGAAGTGCACAAGAGTTCAACTGCACATAGGCTGAACCAACAATGCAACTTAGCATTAACATGATAGTGGCATGTTTCATCAGAAAATTTGGACAACACCTTGAATTGAGCTTGATACCAGTGGAACGATAGCACCATTACAAAACTACTATGTACTATACCACTGACTATAATGAATGACTAGCAGCCCAGTGTTTAACATTCTCTCACCCCCACATTTGAGGCTCAAGCTACATTCTTAAAATATTCAAAAATTACTAGGTGTGCATGTGCGGCAAAGCGATAATAAAAGTTTGCTAACTGGATTAATATTTTGTCATTTCGCTTCATCGGTTAATCCATACATGAATTTCTGTAACAGCTTACATGTGGCCGCAATGTTATCTCTTGAGTATTTCAGAACTTGGGAGTGGATGGAAGCAGTCAAAACACATGGTACAATAAACTCTTATTCCATTTTTACCAGGCACCAAGGTCTACAGAGAAAGAGCTGAGTGCACAATGTTGTTTTCCTTCACGTTTATGGGAAAACTGTGACAAGCTTTGCACATCGGAGCTGGAAAGTAGCAGTCAGACAAAACTACTTTCGGATGCTGGTGAGGGATCAATCAAAGAGCTCGGAGGTGGAATTTCTGCCTTTCAAAGCCTCGTCGTTTTGTCATCCTTAATTGTTTCGTCCAAGGTATTCTTTCATAACTGACTTTCCCCAAACAATCCATTGCTATCAAGGTATAATTCCCTGTGTTTTGTTTTGAAGTTGACATCTGAAGATTTTGAACCTGTTTTCAAAAAATTGCAGGCTGTGTGTGATTTGGAACAGTCATCAAGTTGTAAATTCAGGGATAACTTGCCTAGTAATGCTAGTAAATATTATTAGAAATGCTAGTAAATATTATTAGAGAAAGTAGTTGGGCTGCTGGAAAGTTTATTTTTCTTAAGAGGACCGTGAGCTGAACTAACTGGTTCACCATAAACTTGTAATTCGAGACAGGACAATTCTCAGAGTTATTGTCACTTGCCTATTTCACCAGCTGCTGCCCAATGTAGGCCACACAGAAACTAATTCCAAACAGCTTTGCTTGATTTTTAAAAATGTTTTAGTAACTGTTTCTCAACTAACTCTTTCTCCATAATCTTTAGAACAACAACTTCTATTTATGTAGCAGCTGTAACATGAAAAACATGCCCCAAGGAACTTCACAGGAGCATCAGAAAGCAACATTTGACAGCCAGTGACATGTTAGGTCAGATAACCAAAAGCTTGGTCACAGAGGCAGGCCTTAAGGTGCCTCTTGAAAAGGAAAGGTTTTGAGGCAGAGAGGTTTAGGGAGGGAATTCCAGAGCTTAGGACCGTGGCTGCTGAAGGCACAGCCACCAATAATGAAATGATTAAAATCTGGGATGCCCAAGAGGCCAGAGTTAGATGAACGCAGAGATCTCAGAGGGTTTCTGGGGCTGGAGGAGATTACAGAGGTAGGGAGGGGCGAGGCTATGGAGGGATTTGAAAACAAGGATGAGAATTTTTAAGATGAGGCGATCCAATGTAGGTCAACGGACACAAGGGTGATGGGTGAAGAGGACTTGGGTGTGAGTGAGAAAACGGGCAGCAGAGCTTTGGAAGACTTCAGGATTACAGCGTTTAACTTTTAATGCTTTCTGCAACATCTTTGGAAGTTACTCTACAGGCAGCAAGAATGGATGACCAGGCTATGCAGATTACAGAGGTCAATGCTGACTCAGCTGATCCTCAGTCAAGGCGGCAATAATGAAGGGGTGAACAATTGGTCCTGCTGACTTTAGATTGAGAAATGGAAAACCAGCCAGGATTTTGGCTTCTGATCACTATCACAACATTACAAGATAATTATAGATAAAGAAGGTTGTTCATTCATCCAGAATGACCCAAAAGCCCAATCCCATACCCCACTGCAGGATCCATTGGTTCTTGAATGATTCCAAGGTTTTCTTCTCTACCACGCTATCTGGATATCCTATTCTGCAGGCTGATCCTTCTCTGTATGTAGAGAAACCTCCTGATATCTGTTCTAATTTGCCTTTTAATAAATTAACTCTGAGACCCTTTATCCTACTCTCGCAATTTACTTCACAGTAAGCCATGTTGTGCTGGTGATGGAAGAAATTGATATTTAAGGTGGTGGATAGACTTCCAATTGAAAGGGCTGCTTTGTCCTGGAAGGTGTCAAGCTTCTTCAGTGTTGTTGGAGCTTCACTCATCCAGGCAAATGGACAGTATTCATCTCACTCCTGACTCATGCCTAGAGGGTGGACAGGCACTGGGGAGTCAGGAGGTGAGTTACTCGCTAAAGGGTTCCCAGCCTCTGACCTGCTCTTGTAACCAGAGTATTTATATAGCTGGTCCAGTTAAGCTACTCGCCAGTTGTGAACCCCCTCCACCCCCAGGATATTGATTGTGGGGGATTTGACAATGGTAATGTCATTGAATGTTATATGAATGATAGTTAGACCCTCTCTTGTTGGAGATGGACATTGCCTGGCACTTATGTGGCACAAATGTTACTTGCCACTTCTCAGCCCAAGCCTGGTTGTTCTCCAGAGTTTGCTGTATGCAGGCACAGAATGCTTCATCTGAGGAGGTGTGAATAAAACTGAACACTGCACAATCATTAGCAAACATTCTCATTTCTGGCCTTACAACAGAGGGAAGGTCATTGATGAAGCAGCTGAAGATGGTTGGGCCTAGACACTACCCTGAGGAACTCCTGCAGTGATGTCCGGGGACTAAAGTGATTGACCTCCAACAACAACTTCCTTTGTGGTAGGTCTGACTCCAACCAGCGGAGAGTTTTTACAGGTCCCAATGACTTCAATTTTACTAGGGTTCCTTGAAGCCACATTCAGTCAAATGCTGCCTTACTATAAAGGAAAACAACTTTCACCTTGCCTAAAATTCAGCTCTTTTGTCCATGTTTGGACCAAGGTTGTAATGAAGCTTAGAACCAAGTGTTGCTGGCAGAACCTGAACTGAGCATTGATAAGCAGATTATTGGTGAACAAGTCTGCTCGACGGCACTATTGATGACACCTTCCATCACTTTACCAATGATCGGGGGTAGACTGATGGGGCGGTAACTGGCCAAATTGAATTTGTCCTGTTTTTTGTGGACAGGATCATTTAGATGCCAGTGTTGTATCTGTACTGGATAAGCTTGCTAGCAGTACAGCTAGTTCTGGAGCACAACTCTTCAGCATTACAACCAATGATGTTGTCAGGGCCCACTATCTTTTCTGTATCCAGTATGCACAGCCATTTCTTGATATCACATGGAACAAATCGGATTGGCTGAAGACTGGCTTCTGTGATGCTGGGGACCTCAGTAGGAGGCCGAGATTAATCAGCCATTTGTCGCTCCTGGCTGAAGACAGTTACAAACGCCTTTTCATTTGCATTCATGTACTGGATTCCACCACCGTGCAGGATGGAGGTGTTTGTGGAGCCTTCTCATCCTGTTAGTTGTTTAACTGTGCACCATCATTCACGAGTGCATTCTGCAGGGCTGCTGAGCTTTGGCCTGATCCATCGGTTGTGGGATTATTTAACTTTGCCCATTGCATTCTGCTTGCCCTGTCTAGCGTGCATGGGTGATTTTTAGGTGTGTTTGGTGCTGCTGCTGAAATGCTGTTCTGCACTCCTCATTGAAGCAGGGCTGATCTCCGGGCTCGGTGTTGGTGGTAAAATGAGGAATATGCCAGGCCATGAAGTTACTGGCTGTAGTTGAATACAATTCTGCTGCTGCTGTTGCTGGCCCACAGAGCCTCATGGATGCCCAGTTTTAAGCTGCTAGATCTGTTCTGAATCTATCCTCTTTAGATGGTGGTAATATGGAAGATGTTTCAGTGTGAAGACAGTCGTAACGTGCCTTTAAGGGATAGCAACACATCACTATTGGGGGAGTGTGTCATACAATCCAGTTTTAGTTTCACTTTGCCTATGAACAGAACACAGCACAGCTCTGATGCGTTCAATCTTTCTACCTTTGTATAAATGTTCTCATGTGCCTAGGCTAAATTAGCAAACCTGCAACATGATTTACCCAATCCCTTATGAGTGATTGGTGCCTTCATTTCATTATAACAACACTACATAGTGCTCAGTGGAGGTCAAACAGTCTGGCAGCAAGATTAAGTGTAGGTACGATATGGTGAACAACCTCAGATTGTGCTACATGGCAAGAGACGGCCCTCGACATTCCGGTCAGAACTCAATGGGGGTCGCAGCGTCGGAGAGTGTTGAACTCGCGGCGCGGTGACTGCACAGAAAAGCTTTGAAGACACAGCACCAAGATAGAGCTGGTCAGCAGAACATCCCTCGTGGTGAGGTCGCAGCACGTAGCCTGTCAGTTCCGTGAGTGGGACAGCGTGTCGAGAGAACGGGGTTAGCTCAGTCGGGAAAGGTGAGTGACCGGGGTGTGGGGGCCGGATCGATGGCGAGTGAGGGAGAGTCAAACAAAAATAAACAGAAAACCACCATAAAAATCGGACCAGAGAAGCTTGCGATTATAATGGGTGGAGCTTCGGAAAAGCGTGCAAAAGCAGTTACAGCGACACTCATCTCAGGTATTATAGGAGATGGAAGGTCAAAGGGAGATTGTCAGAATGTCCACAAAATTCCCCAGTTTGAATTGGGATGCAGCTGACCTAATATCCAAATTCAAAACGTTTAAACAGCGTACAGAGCTATGGTTTCTTGATTCAGGTATGTCTGAATCAGACAAGCAAGCAATAAAAATTCGCCTAGTGATTGGGAATGAAGGTCTACGCAGGCTGAACACATCAGGAATAACAGCAGAAGAGCTAAAGGATCCCCAAAAGATATGGACTACATTGGAAAACTGATTCAGAATCAGGTTAAATTTCCTTATTCATTGACTAGAGTTCATACAATTTCGACAACAGCTACAGAATCCATAGGCTACTTCATCAGCAGCTGCAGAGAAAAGAATACGTACTGTGATTTTTCAAATGCAGAACTAGCAGACAGAATTCAAAAGTAAAATACTGTGGATGCTGGAAATCTGAAATAAAACCAGAAAGTGCTAGAAAAACTCAGCAAGTCTGACAGCATCTGTGGGGAGAGAAACAGAGTTAACGTTTCGAGTCCTTATGACTCTGTTTTGCATTTTCTGTTTTTTTTATTATTATTATTATTATAGCAGGCAGAATTGTTGAGTTGCTGATCGCATCCACTCCCACGGCAGTATTCCAGAAAGATCTGGTGACAAGCCCAAAATGTATAGCATCGAAGAGCTACTCAAGGATGGACATAAGTACGAAGCAATCCTTGCAGGTCGATAAAGCTTACAGGTCCTAAGTACAACCCCAATTGTTGACGCAATTACTGGAAAGTCTAAGCCTAGTAAGACATGTGGAAGGTTTGGTCTTTTGCCCGCACCAAGGAAATTCCCAACTTTTCAGCCATTCTGCCATCAACATTCAGATCAATTTCTTCAGTTCTCTTTATTCCAGTGTTGGCATATGTTCCAATCCAGGTAAGATAGAGGATATTAAAGCCATGCCAACTTCTCAAGATAAGGACAATCTTTGATGATGTCTAGGTTTCTTTAATTTCTTGTCTCCATACATTCCCAATTTCGTTCAAAAATTTTCATCTTTCCGCCAAGGTTGCAACATCTCTTGATAAAGATTCAAGGTTACGACTGTGAGATCAGGAACAAGCCAGGTAACTCGATGGTCACATTGGATACACTTAGCAGATTGCCTGACCCAGTGAAAACAGAAAATATATCCTTGGATCTACAAGTTGACTTCATTGACATTGAACTTGAAAGTGTTCTCCAAATTAATTTGATACATTTTCCACCACACAAATGGCAGCAGCTACAAGAAGAAACGGCAAAAGATTCTCCACTACAGAAACTGTGGAAGCCCATCATCGACGGGTGGCCTGATTCAATTCAGCATGTCCATGCACACGTGAGACCGTTTTGGGCCTTATCGGGATGAGCTAGGCATCTCCCGGGGAGTCATTTTTAAAGCCAGGCAGGTCACCATACCAGAATCTATGTGATCTGATACTCTTCAATAACTTCATCACTCACACATGGTCACAGGTCAGATAAGAAGACTCAAGAGTGACAGTCTATTGGCCAGGTATGAACAATGACATTGAAGTTGCTGCCAAGAAGTATGAAGCATGTCAAGAGCTATTGACGAGCCAGTACAAAGAACCACTGATTCCACATGACGTTTCTACCCATCCTTGGTCCAAAATCACATCTGACCTCTTTCATGTCCAAGGCACTGACTACATCATCAACATTGACTACTTTACCAAGTACCCCATTATTCGACAATTTCACAATATGTCAAGCACACTGTCATGCACACTCTAAGTGCTATTTTCAGTTTATTTGGTGCACCTAGAGAGATCATTACAGATATCAGTCCGCTATTTATTGGTAAGCCATTTCAGGAGCTGAGAAGTGGAATATCAGTCACACTACTTCTTCTCCTCATTACCCTTGATCTAACGGCCTAGATGAATGAATGATGTGCACAGTGAAATCTCTAATTTTCAAATGTAGACAGACAAGCAAGACCTACACGTTGCAATGTTACACCTGACAGCGTCACCTTTAATTGCAAGTATCCCACCACCAATAGAGCTCATGTTTGGCAGACCAGTGCATAACAATTTACCTACTCTTACACATTCTACTCTCTCAGAAACTAGAGGGCATCTTTAAAACTGCAAGAGAAGATGATCAGTGTGTATGAAAAAAATGCAGGTGCAGAAACGCCAGATTTGCAGTTGGGACAACAGGCTTGCGTCCAGGATCCCACAGAATGCACACGGCAACCAGCCGAGATGACAAGGATTTGTTTGGATCCATGGTCCTATACAGTCATTGCACAAAAAGGCGGAATGGTGAAGTGTAACCGAGAACACATCAGATCCATTCCAGCTCCTCAACCACCTACAAATACAACTACCAATACAGTCCTATTCAATCCAGAACAAGATCCTGAATTAAACTAGGAACAACATCCAAGAACGACAATCCCATGAATCGCTGTGAGAAACTGAAGAAACCTCCTGACAAGGTTACCATTTCAAGGTCTGGGCGTACCAGCAGATTACCTTTACGCTTTAGTGAATCATAGATTCAGCAGTCCTATGCACTTATGCAATGGTAACTAAACATGAACGTGTATTATAAATAGTTATACTTCTTTGGAAGGGGGAAAGTATCTTTAAAAAGACAGTAATATGCCTTTCAGGGATAGCAGCATGACATCACTAGAAGGGAAATATACCATGCGACCTAGTCTTAGTTTCACTTTCGCCTGTGAGCACAGCACAGCACAGCACAGCTCTGATGTCTGCTCAAGCTTTCTACATGGGTTCACAACAATCTGGTAGCTTCATGGCCACCATTACTGCTGCCAGCTATTCATTCCAGATTTATTTAATTAACTGAATTTACATTCCCCAGTTGCTGTGGTAGGATTTGAACTGATGTCTCTGGATAATAGTCCAGGTTGGGGGATTACTAACCCAATAACATAATTACTAATTTACTGTACCCCTATAAAGCCTAATAAAGGTATATCAATCTCAGGCCTCAAATTGACCCCAAGGCATTATTTGGGAAGAGAGTTCTTGATTTCCACTATCCTTTGGGTGGTATTCGTCCCAGATTTGCACAAAGTGCGGTAGCGGGCAGGTATAAAAGGTGCTTTACCCGTTGGTCGCAATGGCGGGTTTTCCGCCTCAATAATTATGCAGCCACAGGAAAGACGGCATCTTGCTGGTGGGCAGCCTCCGATTTGCCACCACACTGTTGCCTCACTGCTTCCTCAGGCAGGGCGCCACATTTAAACTGCAGCCGTGCACATACTTCTCAATGCTTGCAGCCCAGGACTGCTCTGGTGAAGACATGGCCCCAAAAGTCAAGAAGAGCGCAGCCCCCCAACCCGATTCAGTGACACATCCCTGGGACGCCTTCTGGACGCGTGGAGGCCCGCCATGATGTCCTCTACCCCCAGCTCTGGCCGCAGGAGGCCCATCAGTCTCAGTGCTCAGGCTTGGGAGGTGGTGACAGAGGTGGTCAGTGCCAACGCTGCACACAAGAGGTCAGCCATCCAGTGCAGAAAACAGATGAATGATCACATCCGTGCTGCCAGGGTAAGGCAAACATCTTATCACTCTAAACTCACACATTCACAAGATAATCTCACTCACAGCACATCACCACTCACTCTCTCACACACCCTCACATCTCCATCTGGCCTCATCTCCTCTGGAGGCTGCCCCCTCAGCCCTCACCATCTTGAGGCCACTTGCACAGATCAACTTGTGTCCCCACACACACCCTGGGATACCCTCCTTTCCCAGTACAGTCCTCACCCTGCAGCCTCTTCCCTTGCCTGAAGCCACTTCTCCCCCTTCCCCAGGCAAGCCCCAGCCCTGCAACCATTGAAAAGCCGTCCCTGCATTACGGCTGGTCTGGTCGGTAGAGACCTGCCTGTGAACCCCCCGACTAAAAGCGACATGGTGCTGCCTGTGAAGCCTGGGGCTGATGACTACGAGTGCTGCCCGAAGCGAGATAGGCAAACAAACCTCGAAGTCCTGAGCAAAGTGCAGCTCGCCAGGTGTACGTCACTTGTGTACAGTTGTGAAACATGTCAGCGTGCAATCACACCGACATGCCCGGATGATCCAGCGTGGGGGGATGATTCTGGTGAGCGGGGCTTATAGCGAGATGCTAAAGTGTTGAAATTATGGGCAGAATTTAGCCCTTGATGGGCGGGCGGGCCCCACCGGCTTGGCGGTGGGCGGGCAGCCGAACTTTGCCGCCGAAGCGGGCCCTGCCACCATTTTGAGTGGGCAGGCCAATTAAGGCCCCGTCCAGCGGCCTGCCCGACGGGAAGCACTATGCTCTTCCTGTGTGGGAGGGAGGGATTCCCCATCTGTCAAAGTGCTCGCACTGCTCCCTGAGACTAAGTGCTGTCTCAGGGAGAGCACTGACAGTTTGATAAACTTAAAAAATAGAAAAATAAAAAAATTATTAACATGTCCCCCTCATGTGACAATGTCACACGAGATGGGACATGTTAAAAAGTGTGACTAAAACTTGATTAAGCTTTTTTAAAATGGACATGAAACCTCATCTCCCCAGTGGATGAGGTTTCATGCTTTATCAGAAGCCCACTGGGGCTCCTGGCCTGCCCGCCGGCCTTAAGGTTGGACGGGCAGGGCCTTTAATTGGCTTAATTATCCTGTCAATGGCCTCAATTGGCCATTGACAGGTTGGCGGGCGGACAACTGATTGCACTGTCCGCCCGTCTTCCTGAATATTTAAATGGGGCGGGATGATGTCGGGGGTTCCCTCCGATGTCATCCCGTGTTATTTTCGTGTCAGCGAGCGGGCCCCGCCCCCAACTCGCTGACGGGAAAATCCTGGCCTATGTTCCTGACGTGTGGCAGCAGGAAAACGGCCCCGCCATTGATAGGTGGAGCGGACGATCGCAAACTGGTTTGACGACGGCGTCAAACCGATTTGTGGCCCTCTCGCCATATTGTCCCCCCACTCCCCCACCACCCCCGGGGCTGGAAAATTCAGGCCTTTGTGTGAAGAAGTGCTTCCTGATTTCACCCCTCTAAGGCTCAGCTCTAAGTAAGGTAGAACATGCCCTCCTTTTCTAGGCTCCTCTACCAGAGTATGACATAGTTCTTCTGCAACTATCCTATCTTACCCATTCATCATTTTAAACATCTGAATTAAATCACTCTTCAACCTCCTAAACTCATGGGAATATGAGTTTTATGCAGTTTGGCCTCACGGTTTAACCCTTAAAGCTCCAGTGTCATTTGATGATTACACATTGTACCTCCTCCACAGCCAACATATCCTTCCTGAGATTTGAAGCCCAGAGCTGAATGCAGGATGTCAGATCAAGACTCTGTCCCCCCCTGAACCATCACTTCCTTCCCTTTACAATCCAGCCCCTTTAAGATAAAGGCCAATATTCAATAAATTAGCCCTTTTGATTACTTTTGGTACTTCTCCACGAGCTTTGAGTGATTTCTATACTTGGACACATAAACTCCTTTGATCCTCCAAAGCTTCTGGTCTCTCACCAATATGAAAATATTCTGATTTTTCTTTCTTGGATGCAAAGTCTTGACCATATTGAACTCTATGTGCCACTGTGCTGCCCACTCGCTCTAAAAACTTGAGTGTACAACTTTCCCTTCCTTCCTCCAAGTCAGTGATAGATATGGAAAAACTGAGGCCCCAGTACAGGTTCCTGGGGAACACCGCTTGTCACATCCCATCAAAACAGAATACATTCCCTTAATCCTGACCATATATCTCCTATCTCCCAGTTATTGACCTGAGAACCAATACCCCAACAAAGGGTGAATGGGAGGATGGCAAGGAATTGTCATGGTTAAACAAAAAAGACCCATTTTCAATCCTGCCATCTTCTTAGCAACTATAATCATTTATAATTTTTCATTTCCCTTACATAATATTCTAGCTTACTGCACTTTTCACTTCAACTCATCATAAATTAGGGATTTTTAAATTTATTTTCGGTATGAACCTTCCCAACGCTCGATTTTGCTGAGCCTTTTGAGATCTTGCAAATTTCAGGTTCTAAAGTCGTGTTCAGAGTCTAAATGCCAGGAAGCCAATTTGTAACGTCGTTGTTTGTTGAAGGTAGTCTTGCCATGCTCCACCCTCCTTTGAAAATGAGCCCGCCTCAAGTCTTTGTTTTACCCTCATTTCCCTCTTTTTTGAAGACAATGTAATGAATCGGCTATGTACAGGGTAGACATCAGAAGACTTTGGATATACAGCACAGAAACAGGCCTTTGGGCCCAGTAACTCTATGCCGGTGTTTATACTTCACCACAGCTTCCTCCCATCTTTTCTCATCTAAATCTATCATCCTAACCATCTGTTCCTTTCTCCCTCATACGCTTTTCTAGTTTCCCCTTAAGTAAATGTACACAATTCGCTTCAACCACTCCCTGTGGTAGCTAATTCTATGTCCTTCTTCGAGTGAAGAGCTTTCTTCTGAATTCCTCATTGGATTTCTTGGGCTATCTTATAATGACAGCTTCTAGTTCTAGTTCTGCTCTTCCCCACATGAGGAAACACTCTCTCTGTATCCACTCTATCAAAACCTTTCAGAATCTTAAAGATCTCAATTAGGTCACCCCTCAACCTTCTTTTTTTTCAAGAGAAAAGAGAGCCCGCCTGTCAACCCTTTCCTGATATGTAGGCCCACACATTTCTGGTATCATCCTTGTAAATCTTCTCTGCACCCTCTCCAATGCCTCCAAATCCTTTTCATAATAAGGCAACCAGAACTGCACACGGTGCTCTAAATGTGGTCTAACCAAAGTTCAATACAGCATAATTTCCCTACTTTTTAATTCTATCCTTCCAGTAAAAAAGGCTAGTGCATGGTTTGCTTTCTTATGGCCTTGCTAAGCTGTGGTGCAACTTTTAGTGATTGATGTAATTGTAGTCCGAGAGATGTCAACTGGCAGGGAAAAGAGTCCATCCATTTTCTACCAAGCTAAACTAATGAGCAGATAATTGGGTGGGCTCCAAAGTAGCTGTGCAATCCTTCCCACCCAGTTTCGCTTCCATGTGCTCCATCTAGACGACCCTTTTCTATCAAAGCGCAAGAAAAATCTGCCCTCTATTATCTATAAATCCATCGGCATCTCAAGGCGTATCAAGTTATGTTTCACTTACTGTGAGGTGTTGGAACAACCATGCTCGCATGATGTTTGTGGCTACTTTTGGAAAGATCCCTCGTTTTTTCTGACGTTTTTTATCCTTGTCTGGATCATCATCATCTCCTGTGCTTGGTGAAGCTACACTGTTGTCCAAGCCATCACCTGTCAGTACATTAAAGATGCAGTTTTAAGGCAATCTTTTTGGTCATTTAAGACTTTTGTATTGCTTCTTTAAGGTTGCACAACATCAGGAGTTTTTTTTTAAATGTCAATGTTTTCCAGGTGTTTTGGGTCCAGGTCATTTAATCTTTGGGTGATAGTCTTGTGATCTCTTAGCACAAATTATTAGATACATCAAAATAAATTGTCTATCATATTCCAGCACTGGGGTACAAGTGCAGTCTTGTTTGCAAAGTCACACAGAATGAGAGCTGGTTTGTACCTGAGTTCCTATGATCTACTTCTCGTTCAGTGCAGTGTTGTGCTCCGTATGATGAGCACTGTGCCCCCGCAAGGCACTTTATTGATTACCTTGAACTTTGAACCTGGGGAAAAGGTCACACAGAGACCTGTTTCCAGCAAACCCCACTCCGGAAAACTAACTGTTCCTTTCTGTTCTCCATTATTTTAATAAAATGAGGAGACCAGTGTGCACCATCTGTGCCCTGATCTTATTTAAACACAAAAAAAAAATGTTTGCGTCAAACATCTGGGTGGAAAACAGCTGGACGGGCCAGTCATTCACCTGCCCTGGGCTTGTACAATCCCCCTCGCTGCTTCAATGCCCCACTGCTGGACGGGGACTGAGGAGAAAATAACATTACAGGCATAGATGCAAACCATCTGCCTGTGCTTACACCGGGCACATAACACACAGTTTGGTTGGCACTAATGGCTCCAACGCCTGTGCCAAGACAGAAGAATTGAGGCCAATATTGCTCTCACCTGGATTTCCAAGCTGCAGTTAATCGCAATGCTGCACACAGTGCACAGACTGTACAGCCGCACATATAAGTACAATCAACAATACAGTATTTGTAATTCCTACGTAGCTGGGTGGCAAGAGATCCCACCTGTAGTGTGGGAAACAGGTACAAGCTATTAACACTTTGACTACTCCAAAAGCACTTGCCACATGGCTCCAGGTTCTCTTTTAAAACTCTGCAATGAAAATTAGGTTGGGGGAAAGGTGTTGATTTTCAGTCCCCCTATCAATGTAGCTTTAGTGCAGAATAAAACTAATACTGTTAGCACTCTTTCTTACATTATTCAAAGTTTACAGTGCTAATGAACTGGCTGAGTCAGTGAAGCTGACTTCTCAGTTCTCAGACAATGGACTGAAAAGTGTCTGCGCCCTGCAGACTGCTAAGAACCCTATTTAAATTTGAGTTTGGGACTGCTGCGGGTTTGCCCTCTGTGGATAGAAATTCACAGCACGGGACTGACCATAAACTCAATACAAATTGACATTAAAGTGTGAAAACCCAAAAAAGGCCAGCCGGTATGGGAAGTGAAAATTCCACACTGGGGCAGTAGGGGGTGCCATTTTGAGGCAAAGGTTAAGTCCCAGTGAAGAGGAATCCACAATGAATCTGACCTATATTATTTCTGACCTAAGATTACTTGAGGCAGACATTGGGTGCAAAGTGAACTGTGTTCCATTTCCCCAGCATTGTACTTAGTCTCATCCTGACAACCATTAAAACATGTGGCAAACACAAAATGCAAATGAGTTGCTGAGATGAATGCTGGGGTGTTCCTGTTGTAAGGCAAGGCAATTTATTCCATCCCATTATAATTTATTAAAGAAACTCGACTTGAAAAACAGATCAACAGCTGTTTAATTCTGAATATAAACACTGCAAGCAAGGCTGTTCACCACAATTAAAAATAAAAGTCCTGGGTACAGATTATTGATTAAAAATCTGTAGCAGCTTCCAATCTAATGATGTACCCTCCCCATCTTAGCATCTCTGCATCAGCCCTCCTCTTTACACATAACTTTCCATTTGTGCCAAAGAAAGCCTTCAAATTCATTTACTAGCAATGCCCCACTGCCTCACTAGAGAAGAATTCATTGATAATTTATGGAAATATCTACTATAATCCAGAGATGACTTTTTCCAGCCTTGCGCATCAATAGAATAATCAAGGCTTTAAAACAGCCTTTGCTTCCCATTACCTCAGGCAAGAGAATCCCTGAAAGCATGCCTTCAGGGCACCTGCATTATACACACCATTAGGAGAAGGAAAGGCTTTCTGCATTCCATATAAAACACTCGCCAGTACTTTTCCTGTTTTTCTTATGTAGCAAAAGCACCCACACTAGAAACAGAAATTTTTAAGTAAAGACTTATGTAGATACAACGGCGAAAGCTTTCAAGCGAGGACTATGCCCCTCAATCAAGCTGTAGAGAGCGGCTTACCCCAAATAACAGGTTTCTGTTACATCATTAGCACCAGCCCAAAAAAACATAGCCTCAGCTTTCATGCACAGTTTGCTCTCCCTACTGTTTTAGGCAAATAGAGCAGCTCTGCTTTCATCTGGGAGGGGCGACTACACTGCTGGCTTGTAATCTAAGACAAGATTTTCATTAGGAGCAAATGCTTTCAGTCCGCTGCGAAATCGGGTTGTGTTCAGGGATGCCTAAGAGAAAATAGAACTTTGTCTCTCCAGAGTGAGCTGAAGATATGGGTAGGAAGAGGTGGATATGCTAACCCACCAGATGCCAAAAGAAATTGTTGTGCCCGTACAGACATTTCTTCTTTATCTCTTCCCCCAAACACATTTTTCACCTATTCTTTTCTCACTTTTCTTGCGTACTGACCTCTGAGAGTCAAAACCTTGGAGAAAACTCTAGAGCATCAATTTTATTGGCATTCCCATTTTCGCTGTAATTTGATAGCATCTCTGTGAGGTCTGGGGCTAATTTCTTTTTCTCTCTCTCTTTTCAGACTCCAGCGAGATCACTCGCAGGGAGCCATATGGTAGCGGCTATGGGCCACATTTGCAAAATATCAGCACTGGCTTCATTTCTAGCTTTGACTTCTCCTGCTTCCAAAGCGAAGGCAAATTATGAAGGGAAAACTGAAAAGGTGGAAATAATCATAAAAATGATGCTAGTCCATAAACAAGCTTACAGCCTCATTAGTACAGCAGCAGGCTCCATTGGGTGATTTATGCTCGTTTTGCGGATGCCACGAGGAAATGCCACAGGGCAACTTTTGCCAACTGCTAACAGTTTCTGACAGATTCTTAGCAACTAGTGTGAGCTGTGCTGTGGCTTTCGCTAGTGACAGGAGCTGAAAATGTCATATCATCTGCCCATGTGTCACGGACTCCATGTGGCAATTAAGCAGCAGACCAGTGAGTTAGGCGGCCAGAGGCGTTCTTCAATCGCCTCTGGCTATTTGAGGGGGTGGGGGCAGAGCCTGCACACAGGCCTTGCAGTCACTCCACACATGTGCAACACACTTAGCCAGCCATCATGTGAGCATTCCTACTGTCTTAGTTCTGATGAGCTTGATCCATTCAAATGGTCTGTAACTTCTCTCACCATCTCTCTAGGCATTGCATGACATTATCAGATGAATTTAGGGTAATCTCTTTTGATATGATTGTTTGAAATGCCACTTTAATTGCCGATACCTGACTCTGTATAAATGGCATATTGCAAGTCGAGGTGCAAGCTGTCTTTGTGCTTATCACAATTTAGTCAAAATACGATTTAAAAATCAGTGGAGCTGACATATTGCTGCTTTACAGCTGCAAGCACCAGAAAGGAGAGGAAAAAAAGCACAACAACCAGGCTTTATTTAAGAATGCCATTGGATCTGTAGCAAGCATTGCTGAGACATGGTCCCGCAATTCAATTTTCTAGTAATGAAGAGCATGAACTGTAAGTCAAAACTGTCAAACCTTTCATCACAGTCGCTTGCCCTTTGAAATATTTTTTTTAGAATTGTTTTTACAAAATTTTATAGGCCATGGTCTGGTGAAAGAGGCCAGTCAGTAGAGAAAGGAATTTGTATTACAATTCAACCATGGGCAATTTCTTGTAAGGTCTGCGCCTATCCCCATGGAGGGCAGCAGGTGACCTGTGGCAGCTCTTAGTCTGTTGGATTGCTCAGATTTCAAACACCCACTCAGCTCAAACATTGCACAGTTGTCCATTTAAGCATGCCCAGGCATTTAGGCCTCTCTATCTTGTTCCTTTCAAGAAAAGATAAAGCAGCATTTATCGTATTCAGACCATTCAATGGGTCAGAATGGTTATGTCTGCAGGGGGTTCCCCTTCACACAGGTCAAGGCACTCTTCCTCTACTCCTCCTCTCGAAAATCTAGCTATGCTATGAAAATATTTTAGTTGTCTGTTTTTTCATGGCTGCAAATGTGTCACGCTACTGTATTTATAACTCTGTGTGTGTGTGTGTGTGTGTGTGTGTTTTGCACCTTATATTTTAGCCCCTCCTGCCTATGTATCTGCAGGTTTTAAAATTAGCTTCAAAGCAGTTTAAGTTAATCCAAATATGGATGCTGGTAATATTATTGATTTTTTTAAAATTCCCTTTAGCATTTTTAGTAACTTTTTTCTTGCTAAAACTGCTTAGAACTGAACTGTAAATAAAATATAGTTCCTTTATGCCATACCTATCCTTCATATTTTTACTAGTCACAAGAAAATGGAAAGGTCCGTACTTTTTCTCCCAACAAAAACTGAACAAAGGCTGTAAGTATTGATGTTTTCCGCGTTATTGTCTTTGACTATTGAAATAACCCAGTTCTCTATGAATAAACCTCGCAAAAAAAAAAATTGTAGCAAGTTGCAAATGATGGTGGAAATGTCTCATTGGGTTTCCTGGGTAGGTGTTAATAAAAACAGCAGCCTCATTTGTCCTGTCACGCAGCACTAGCTGTATCTCAGATCAGCGCTGCTGTTTTGTTACGGTACTGGGCTAGGAATACAGTCGATTCAAGGGTTCAGTCATATGCCTGAGTAAGGCAAACAGCAAAATGGCCATGCAACATTTTCGCCACAATATCATGACGTGTGAGCGGTGTGATGCTGTCTTCTCCCCACCATGGTCCATTTTGGCTCATCTCAGCAGGGTGTCCAGCAAACACACCAAAGAATCTGGCCACCATTTACTGTGGAAAGACCCCTTTAGGGTCATCTGCCTTTCACTGTTATATTGCAGCATAACCATGATTTAATAACCATATACCTATGCCTACAGCAACTGTGCAGGTTTCATCATTTTTTCCCAATAAAAGAATGAAGCATCATTTTTCACAGATTTTGAAACCCACAAGGAAAAGGGTAATCATATATAGGGTTACAAGGAAGTTTCGTTATATATGGTGTTGTTAGCAGGAATGACCAAATACCAGCCATTCACATGTGCATGCGATAACTGTCCTCTAATGTTGTTGGAGTATTTGAATATCATCTTAATAATACACGAATGTTATTTTCAATATTTTCTGGTTGATGGGTGTGCAATAGCTGTACAGACTGGTTCAATGAAAACTGGAAAGAAAAACCTCCGGCGTATTTAAGCGCCCCTAAATATATCGATTGCCTACTGGCACTACTCTGTCAGCCAATGAGTTGGAGAGGTGGAGACTTGTGCAGGACACACAACAAATGGTCTATTTCAAAGCAAACAAAGTCTGTTGAAACAGCACACCAAATTTAACAAGAGCCTCCACGAACTACAGCAAGCAGAACTCATAACCAAAACTGCAGCAACTTCTCCTGATAAAAAGCGTGATGTGGGGAAAGAGCAAGGGAGTGAGGCCAACTGCATTGCTCTTTTAAAAAGAGTTGGGGCAGACTCAATGGGCTGAATGGAGTCCTGTGGTGTGTACTGGCCTATGAATTTCCCAGTAAAATGCAGTAAGTGGAGGATAGCAACATACAAACGATGTGAGCAGAATCAATCCCAGTCCTTTACTGCAGCATGGTCTCTAGATGTGATTGACAGGAGAAATTATCCAATCATCTACAATCTGGCGTCACTATAAGCAGCCCTGCCTCTCATTTCTTTTGCTGAACCCCTGTTCCTCCTCCAATTTCCAACGCAGGGACTTCCCTGGAGCTCAGCACATGCTAATAATGGTCCGTGACATAAAATTCAGACACATGGTAAGCTGGACAGGGCACGCACACTTCTGTGGAGATCCACCTGTCCAGCACTCATGCATGGGAAAATAATATTGCGGCCAAAGCCCCTGGCTCTAGCGACAGTATTCATTCGAAGTTTACAGACAACAGAGGCAAAATCACCCTGGACATTCCCTGGCCACGGGCCCACATTGCTGGTTTGTAAACAAGCTCTTTTTACGGTCAGTTTATTATAAAGGGATAATTTCACAGTTTATATTGCACCCAAGATTCCAGATTGGCATTACAGAGCTGATGTTCTGAGGATGTGTACTGGAATGCTGTGTTGGAGCTGCTTCAGATTTTAGGAGTAATGTACTGTTCAATGTGTCTCACATGTATTCAACCTTACCTGCACTGATTTAATGGAAAAAAAAATCAGTATCTTTAGCACAAAGTTCATACTCCAACCTGCCAGACAACACCACAAAAAGTAATATCTTTTTTCTTTAAATCACTAGGCTTTTTTTTAACATGTTCGCGTTCTCTGCAAAACATTGGACGTGCTTTTCTTTTCTCTAATGTCAAAATTGACAAATTATTGTCTTCTAGAAAATGTAGCGTTAAGTTAATGGTCAAACCTTTGCCAGTTATAATAGTCTATCACTCCACCATTGGTGGCCACGCTTTTAGTCGCTTGGGCCTCTTCAGTTCTGGAATTCCCTCCCTTAACCTCCTCTGCCTCTCTCTCTCTCCTCCTTTAAACCTACCCCTTTGACCATCTGCCCTCATATCTCTTTGTAACTCTCTTTCGAGTTATCAACAGATCGCATGTAACTCTTTCGAGTACAATCACAGTTCTTGGTTTTCCGGGAGTGAGACATGAACCCACAACCCTCTGATTCAAAGGTGAGGATGCTACGAACTGAGCCACAGCTGACACCTCCTAATATCTCTTTGTGTGGCTCAAGTGTCAAATTTTGCTTTATCCGCTCCTGTGACATGTCTTGGAACGTTTTTTATTACACTAGGATCAAAAGCAGGAAGCACAAGGGGCCAGAACGAGAAGGGGCACTGATATCTCGGAGGTAGAGGGGAGCTGAAGGGGGTTAGGGAGATGGGGCAGGGGGGAGGTCCTGCAGGGATGTGAAAACTAGGATGAGAATTTTATCCCCAATACTTCTTCCTAAATCCCAATTGTTTCATAACCTTAAATGCTCAGAGAAACATTTGGCTAAGACTTTGTGGACAGGAAACTATAATTTGTCAGTGTCGACTTACAGTCCAAAACAAAACTCCAATTATTTACTTCTTCATTTCCAAAACTTTTATTTTTAAGACCTCCTGCACATTACTGTTTTTAAAAAAAAAAATCACCTCGCGCGAAAAAGAAAGCTTTTTAATTCACAGAAACGTTTACGCCAATTTCAACGCTGGTTTTGGTAGAAAGAGTTTTTTCTTGGTTGAAAAATTGAAGTGGTTTCTGGGGGGGGTGGCAGGAACTCCCCCCCCCCACTCTCTGCTGTTTTGATAAGCCTGTCTGTGGCTCAGTGAGTTACTGCAAGTCTGGATGCCTCCACTCAGTGGTTTTGTGCATTCAGAGGTTAGCACTCCACTCTGGGGACCACGCTGCACACGCTGTGAACGCTCATTTCAGCTCCTAATCTCGGCACAGGTAAAATCAGAATCATTCTGAACTATCTGACTTGTGCAGCTCACCATCATGAGCACGGTCTCTGTGAGGCTTGGATGCCCAATGGGAAGGTGACAGGATCGGCTGCAACGCTGACTTCGGACCCCAACCACCCCCCCAAAAAAAAACCCATTTGACAACAACAACAACAACTTGCATTTAGGCAGCACCTTTAAATGGAGCTGACTATCCCAAGATAGTTTTCACAGGAGGGCTACTTCCCAGGGACGTCAGCAGGTGGTGATAGCGGGCAGTCCGTAAAACCAGCGTTGCACATGATTCCATGGGCATCCTGCCCAGTGAGGAGGTTAAAATTACCCCCAAAAGACAAATGTTGCATTGCAGTTTGTTCAGTAGTTTTTTTTCAGGGAGGAAGTGAAAGAAGCCCACACAATAGCTGTGAAAATGTTTTCCGTCAGAAATTTTGGCACAGTTCCTTATGTCATTTAAGTGTGCGCTTCCCTCACATGGGAGGTGTGTAACGTTGGCTTTTTGAGATCATTTGATATATTCCTTATTTGAAAGGGAAAAAAAATTCCACCGTTCAGATCCTTGGCCATACAGGCCCGAGCCATTCCTGGGGGTCAATCTGGGACTTATTCTGAATGAGCTGGTCTCAGTGGGGGCACCGGAATTTGCTTCAAGGTTCCTGGGTGAAGCGCAACTCACCTGGGTCCCCCGACTGCAGTTTGCTGCCTACCAAGTTAGTACGTGTGGACATTGGGAGCGGGACCTTACATTTCCCCCGTTTCTTTTAATTGGCAGCAGGATTGTAAAGGAATGCAGTTGTGTCGCTGTTATAAATAGCAAAGACCAGAGCGCTCTCCAACCAGAGAGAGGACAGAAGCAGGGTCAGCTGCGGTGCCTTCTGCAGTCAAATGGAGGCGAACAATGCTAGCCAAAACTCCCAGCTGACTAACAGCTACTTCAGAAAAGCAGCCATTAGGTGCCTACAGTTCCCCATCCAAGTCACACAGGGTTCTGACTTGGAAATATATTGCCATTCCTTCATTGGGTCAAAATCCTGGAACGCCCTCCTAAGTGCACTGCGGGTGTACCTACACCACATAGACACAGAGCGGCACAGTCTCAGAATAAGGGGTAGAATATCTGGAACTATGATGAGAAGGGATTTCTTCACTAAGAGGGTGGTGAATCTTTGGAACTCTCTACCCCAAGAGGGTTGTGGAGGCTCAGTCGTTGGGTATGTTCAAGGCTGAGGTCGATGGATTTCTAGATATCAAAGATCTCAAGGCAGTGGGGATAGTATGGAAAAATGGCATCGAGGTAGGAGATCAACCATGATCCATAAGACCATAAGACATAGGAGCAGAAATTAGGCCATTCAGCCTATCGAGTCTGCTCCGCCATTCAATCATGGCTGATAAGTTTCTCAACCCCACTCTCCCACCTTCTCCCCGTAACCTTTGATCCCCCCTACCAATCAAGAACCTATCCATCTCGGTCTTAAATACACTCAATGACCTGGCCTCCACAGCCTTCTGTGGCAATGAATTCCATAGATTCACCACTCTCTGGCTAGATCCAGCTGGATGGTGGAGCAGACTCGAGGCTATTCATTCTTGGGGTGTGCTGGCGACATCAGCATTTATTGTCCATCCCTAATTGCCCTTGAGAAGGCGGTAGCGAGCTACCTCCTTGAACCGCTACAGTCCATGCGGTGTAGGGAGGGAGTTCCAGGATTTTGACCCAGCAATAATGAAGAGAGAAAGAAGCATTTGCATTTATATAGCATCTTTCATGACCTCAGGATATCTCAAAACATTTTCCAGCCACTGAAGTACTTTTGAAGTGTAATCACTGTTGTAATGTCAAATATGTAATGTAATGAAGGAACAGTGATGTATTTCCAAATCAGGATGGGGTAGGGCTTGGAGGGGAACTTGCAGGTGGTGGTGTTCCTACGCGTCTGCTGCACTTGTCCTTCTAAACGGTAGAGATCATGGGTTTGGAAGGTGCTGTCGAAGGAACCTTGGTGAGCTGCTGCAGTGCATCTTGTAGATGGCACACACCGCTGCTACTGTTCATCAGCGGTGGACGGAGTGAGTGTTTAATGTAATAATCTCAAGCAAACTTGGCAACAGTTTACTTCAAAATCTATGATCATATCTTTAAAAGGTTCAACACATTTATTGTACTATTTGCAAAAATGTTTCACAAGACTGACACCGTAATATAAAACACGACCTATTGACTTCACAAGAGGTTAAGATGCTGGAGCATTCATCTCGTTCAAGAGTAGTTATCCCATCCAACAAAGCAAACACCATATTCAAAAAGCTCAATATTAGCCTGTACACCACAATGAAACCTGCCCTTGTAGTCATTCCAATCAGACAGTCACCTCTACCAAGTGTTTGGATTCTTCAATGGAAGTGAATAAGGATTGCCTCTCCAAAAAAACAGACATCAGTCCTGAGGGTGAACCCAGTAACACAGTACCGCCATTTTCTAAGATCAATACTTTTATGAATTGATGCCATTTCATATTTTTCTCCCTCTCTCTCTTCTCTAACCTATTACATCCGCCATTCATCTCTGTTCCTGCCATTAAAAATCACACATCACTAACTGGCCCGCATCACTGGTTGCAGATACTATACTTCCAACCGGTGGATGTGGCCTTGGTCAATGTGTCATTTAGAGTGCAAACCATTTTGATTTATTATTTTAATGCGTAATTCTGATTGCAATGTTAGCATGGATAATAAAGTCCTCTTTCTTTTCAGTCTCAAGAGTGAGTGAGAGAGAGAGACAGAAAGCAAGAACACACCAGTGGGCCATTTGAAATTGCTGGTGATTGTATTCCAGGCCTTTTAACATGTTTCCAAATATTTCTTTATTCATTGTGTAAACTCAGCTCTGCAATTTACCAAAATGAGCTCCTTTTATTAACTATTGACATAGAGGATGAAGATTTTCTTATATACCACTTATCTAAATGACACAGGCTGGAGATAAGTAAGCGTCATGTGTATGGTTATTTCCTGTAACAAACATGTCTTATGCTAAATTCAAACAGCAATGATGATACCGTGCAAGGATTTAGACTAACGCCAACGGTTCTCATCAATTCTTGACATTTTGGTTGAACTGAGGAGTGGGGGTGCAGGGTGGGAGGAGGTTGATTTTTTCTGACACATAGTAAGTGCGGTTTTTTTTTATTGTCTCAGCAGCTGACCCAAAACAACTCAGAAAAGATCGCTCAAATGACTAGGAAAAGCTGCAATCTATGTTTCAGTTTATTGCACGAGGAATCTTTCCATCATTTTTTTGTTCAAGTTTAAAAATGCAACTGAGTGTTAATAAATGAGATGGTATGTACTTGGCATGGATTTTACAACAGCCGGAGATTGTTTTGACACAGGAAAAGGCAAGAGCTAAGAAGGACCCTAAACCAAGTTAAATGAATGTTTCTAAATTCATTATTACCATTAGACTGTGAGCATGCAGATCACTTTTTAAAATTTATGTGCAGTGGCTTTCTACAATTTTTCTTAAACGCACAGCGTCAGTGCTGAGGCAGAATACAGCAGAACAATGAAAGCTTCTGAGTTTAGTGGGGAATTGACAATAATTGCCATTCTTTCCCTCAGATGAATGTTGCTCCCACAAACTGTTCTTGTGCAGTTCCTAAAGTTTCTTTCTGGTGAATTGTGTGACCCATTAATATGAAGGAGGCTAATGCTGGAAAATGGAAAATTCTCCCACTTCTCTTGAGTGGTTTTATTAAAGCGTTCAAACATAAAGCCCTAGGTGTACACTTTTCTATGCCTCAATCCACATTGTGTTAAACCAGGGAAAAATTATTATTAAAATTATAGTAAAATATAGACTTGAGAAAATGTGGCATTATGTGGCTTGTAGCAAATCAATTGTGTGATAAACTGAAATTAGAGGATAATTGCTCAGTGAATCATCTATTTTTATGCTGTCAGTGTGGTACAAATCACTACTTTTACTGTCAATAAAATTATTAACTCACCTAAACCATGCAATCTTGTAAACATATTCCCCTCTTTTTTTCCTTGAAACACACAAATGGTTAAAATTTAAGGATTCCTTTCTTAACTTAGGTACCATGTAATTTTTAAAAATATTTTCACATTTTCTTTTCTCATTGCATCACATCAGGACTTAACTCTTGAAAGTGCACAAGATTCTTGAGGCTTTCAGAGTGAGAAAATTACTTGTCAAGATACAGAAATTGATGGCTCAGCCCTAGGGCATAGGACTGCTTCTCTGCAATACTAACTCCTAAGCAGTGGCCAGGCATGCAGGGTTAGCAACAGTACATTTAGGAATGGTTATTAGCATAAAGCTTCATCCATTTGTCCCCGTCTAGGGGCTGAAATATGTTTGTGTTTTGTGCTGGGAAAAGAAAGTGTAATTTCTTACAGATGAGTCAAGTGTGTAAATCTGAACAAATCTCATGTAGGTGACTCCATACACTCCCTGTGAGTTTTCAATTCAGGATTCAGAGCGAAGTATATTTGTATTTCTCTCAGAATAACTTGGATAACTGGGATTAATAGCTCTCGCTGACCTACATTGGGCAGCAACATTTTGATTTTAAAAAACGCATCCTTGTTTTCAAATCCTTCCAAGGCTTCAACACCCTTCCCTATCTCTGTAACCTCCTCTAACCGCTACAACTCTCCGAGATCTCGGCACTACTTCAATTCAATCTGGACCCTTACACGTGCATTCCTGATTTTCATTGCTCCACCACTGGCGGCCATACCTTTAGCTATCTGGGCCCAAAGTTCTGGAACTTCCTCCCTAAACCTCTGCGTCTCACCGCCTCTCTCCCCTCCTCCAAGGAACTCCTTAAAATCTACCCCTTTTGGTCATCTGTTAGAATTTCCTTAAATAACTGTGTCAAGCTTTGTTTGAAAAATATTCCTGTGAAGCACTTTCGCCGCATATATAAATGCAGCCTGTTCTATCTATCACGTGAATTAAAGCGTTTACGGGAGACACTTGGAATCTTGCTGTGCTTTTTTGACCACCCACCCCCCCCCCCCCCCACCCCCACCTCCCCCAACCACCTGCTCTGTGGCATGATCATAGCTCTTAGGTATTGTGACTGTTCCCGTAGCCATTTAAGAAGTTGCTTTATCTTCCCACCATTTATTCAATGGACTTCAGAATCCTGCTGAAAAAACTTGTGTTAAAAAGGCAGGCAACAGGAAGCTTTTACACGGGGAAATTGCAGCCTGTGCTCTTAGCAGCAAACAATAAGTTGGAGAGATAAAGATGCAATGGAAATGGTATGCACCAGCTTTTTCAGCTTCCTGCAGAAGTTGACTTGCGAGCATGTGTGCTGCAATGATACGGGCCACTGCTGTTGTTTTGCTTTTATTTACTTGAACGTATTTGTTCCCTGTGGAAAAGACCCTATGGAGACAAAGAGCAGGGATAGCAGAGAGAAGATCTGACATTGCTTAATGCCAGACCCTTTTTAGTCAGCACTTATCAAACATATCCATCAATGGAGCCCTGCCTATTTTTCAACTCCATGAGCTGCTGCAAGGATCAAATTACCTGTTAAAATATGTGCACTTCTTCATCCAGGAGATGCAACTTAGCAACAGAACTTACTAAAATTTTCCACCACCTTGTGTCTGCTAAAGAATGCGCCTTTTGCACTAACCTCTCTCTGCTAGTATTTAATATCTTTACACTACCTCACAACAATTTAATTCCTCCAAGTCAAACCTGGGGATACCTTGTGTCAGGCATTTTGAGTCCCTGGCAATCCGTGAGGGTCGGGTTATCTCTCTGCTTAAAACCCTCAATGGGTATCCGTGTCAAAAGGAGCCTCTTCAGCTCTGCGTTTGTTTGGCCAGGGTCACCCACGGGTCAAACTCTTTGCCAGTTGTGAACACAAAGCTTTTTACCCACTCTCCAAGCCCTGCAACAAGGCTCACTCCATCTGCAGTGTCCACACCGGGGAGGGTTCTCAGCTTAGCAGAAACAAATAGCTCTCGCCCTGTGAGTGCTCTCAGTTACAAATAAAAAGGTCAAACACTCTTTATAGCTGTAACTGTAGAACTAAAATTCCCCAAATATGGAACCATTCCGTCGTCTGCTTGGAAAAATCACGGCTTTGCTGGAATTTCATTTCAACCAATAGATTTTAACCCATTCAAAACCTATCTACTTAAACCGGGTTAAAATCGGACCCACTTTAGAGAGGGGCGGGGAGGCCCAGACAGAGAGCGTTACACTAGGGGAAGCTTTTCGCAGTCTGGACTCCGTTGGGTTCGAAAACAAGTCAAACAAATTTGATAATTTTCTAGCCAAACAAACGCTGAATTAAATCTACGCCTCAGTCCTTTCAGATAGGCTAATGCATTGATACAATGAGGCTAATAGCATTACAGGTTCTAATACTTGCTGCATGTGCTGAAACAGAACAAAACAACGGCATATATTTTGTAAAACAGATTCAACAGGCGTTCTGTATTATGAAAATTATACTCTTGCATCTGAAAAGATATAATAAAGTAACAGGGGCATTATTCACAGGGTATTGCACAACACCGTATTATCACTGGCATGGCATATGGAGCCTAGCCGTAGTCAGTTTATCTTCATCCTCTTTTCAAGTTAAAATTAGCACAACACTGCGGCATTAGGGCCATGATTCTGTTCAGTCTGATATTCTGCATCTCAATAATGCAAGTAATAGCGCCCGGCACTCAGAGAGCTACACTTCAAACAGTATTTCCATCATTACTCTGGCAACTAAACTGAGTAAAAAGTGAGCAATTAAACTTTTGACCAGAATATTTATCACAATCTCTGCGGCTGAACCGCGTTTTTTTTTTGCTGAAAGATTGGAATTAGCTGTGGTGTTATCTTGAAATGATTTCATAAAACCCAAAGCGGCTGGTAAACATTTTGATGTATCATTTAGGACGAAGATGAAATAAAAAAACATCCGCAGCAGGCCAAAGTTTTTGTTCAAACAGCAGAGGCAATAACTAGCTTGTTCCCTTATAGGATTCAAAGCTAGTGAATGATAATACAGAACAATTGAATGAGGATCAAATAGATACAGCTCATTCAGTTGATAGTTACCCATCTAATCTCCAAGTCAAACACGAAAAACAAACCCAGTAGGATTAGCCGTATAAAATACGGAGACAAGGACGGAGAAAAGAGTTAAATTCTCTATCACATCACATCTACCACCATGAGATTTCCCCTCTCTCTCACCATGCCTGCTCAGCATTGCTATCCCAATCAGTTAGAGATAAAATACAATGTCCACATGCTATCAGATCTTTCCCTGAAAATGTGGCTAACGTGTATCAGATCGTGTCTCTCAGCACCTCTATGCCTTTTTGTTGCTTGTAGACTAACTCCCATTCATCGCCACTCATTGCTTTACCACAAGATGCAATCCATCATGTCAAACAAAAAGATGACTTTTGGTGATTTCTGTCAACAACAAAAAGCCGACACAATGTGTGCCCAAGGTAGTTAGATAGCAACGTGTAGATTCTTTTTTTTGAAAACTTCTGGTGTTAGGGTTGACGTGCAATAAATACCAGGGCATACAGGCCTAGATTTTCCATCTCAGCATCTGGCCAGCTAACGGGGACGGGAATTCTGCCCGCCTGAGATTGCGCTGATTTCAATGAGCCAAGGTATTTGAATACTGTTCGTGACTTCCTGGAGTAATCCTAACCTGCTTTAGGGAGTCGGTTGAGGACTGGGGGGTGGGGGCAGAGAGTTGAGAAAGAAAATGTCTCCCAAGTTCCTTCAGGGTCTGGGAACCAGCGGCATTTTAACTGCCTCCCTTGGGGAAGGCGTTGGATTATCTTGAAAAATCCAACAAGTTCTGCCAGTGTGCAAGAGCGCACCATGATAGACCGTAACAAGCGCAGGGTGGGGTGACTTAAGGTTTAAAATTCTCTCCATAAAGCTTAGCAAAGCTGGATTTGGTAAAATGCTGGAGTCACTCATGTTAATGATGAAAAACATGACATGTGATATTTCTCCATTACCACCGTATTTACTTTCTCCATCCTTCTTTTAGAGAACTTGACTGCAAAGAGTGCCAAGGGATCTTTTACATCCATCTCAATGGGAAGACCAGGCCTCGATTTTAACACCATCTTCAACAGTACAGCATTTCCTTACTGCTGCCCTGGAGTGTCATTCTAGATTATGTGCTTAGGCCTCTGGCTTTGTAGGAACGATCATTGCACACAAAGCCTTCTCTTAATCTGCATTCACCGGGAAACTTACCTAGGTAAACTCTAGTTTTGGAATATCGCATGGTTAATACTTCAAAATGACCACTCAAACAAACATTTTCCTTTTGCATTTTCTTTACCATAAACTAGCACTGTGTGAAGAGTGATAAAATGTTTCCTCTGAACCAGTTATCTACAAACAACTTTACAATTTCACAATAGAGGAAATGACTCCCCCCCCCACCCCCCACCCCATATTCTTTGTGCCATTATTCTATCTTCTAAGCTGAGCAAAATATAAATTGTTTGGTGGGGAGGGAGGATCCTGTGTTTGATGCTATATATTTTGTAGTTTTCAGTCATATATTTTTGGCTGCATGAAATCTGAGGTGCTTTCAATTCTGCTTTTGTTCAGCAGTAAGGCCAGTTGCAAACAAGAACGTTCGGAGGACCACGGTTCCATTCCTGGTCACCCAGTCTCGGGCTCAGCTCTAAGTCAACCAGAACTTTTCCTCTGTCTTGCAGCTCAAAGTAGGGAAAATAATGTTTTTCTTTTAAGAAAGCACCATTGTCCGAAACTTAATGCGTATGTGGCTAAACTGTTTTCCTATTTATCGACGCTGCTAACTTCAAAAATGATCTTACCATTTAAAACTAAAATCGGGAACCCTAATTACATTTCATGAACTATTTGTTATAACTGAATATTGAGTTTGTTTTAACTTGTGGGCAACTAATTTAAGAAGCTTTCAGGGAAACTGAGTACTTTTGCACACTAGCAGGTTGGAAACATACTTGAATGATGCATCACTCCTGGGAAAGGCAACAGAACTGTCGCGCAGTCATTCTACCCCATTATGTCTCAAATATTTGCCCTCTAAAGCTTTGAGATTACACTGTAGTCATTTCAGACGAATACAGTTAAGCCTAGAGATACTTAATATGTTTGTCTAAAATTCCCTTTCACAAACTAAAGAGGAATTTCAGCTCAATTCGACATCAGCCATTACAAGCAGAAATACAGAACTGTCTCCCCCAAAAACCTCTTGAGGCTGGAGTTCAATTGATAGTTTCAAAACTTGAGAAAGATAGATTTTTGTTAGACAGAAGCATTAAGGGTTAAAGCACCAGGTGGACAGATGGAACTAAGGTACAGATCAGCTGGTCTAATTGAATAACAGAATAAATTTTCAGAGGCTGAATGGCCTCCATATGTGTAACAGGTTGGAGGGCTGAATAGCCTCTTCCTGTCCCTGTGTAGCAAGCTTGAAGGGCTGAATGGTCTCTACCTGTCCCAGTGTAATAGGCTTAAGGGGCTGAATGGCCTCCACCAGTCCCTGTGTAACAGGCTTGAGGGGCTGAAACGCTTCCTTCTATTCCTGTGTAACAGTTGGAGAAGCTAAATGGCCTCCTCCTGTATCTGTATAACAGAGTTGGAGGGCTGATTGGCCTCCTCCTGTCCCTGTGTAACAAGCTTGAGAGGCTGAATAGCCTCCACATGTATCTGTGTTAACAGTTGGAGAAGCTGAATGGCCTCCTCCTATTACTGTTTTACAGGCATGAGGGGCTGAATGGTCTCCTTCTGTTCCTGTGGAACAGGTTGGAGAAGCTGAGTGGCCTCCTCCTATTCCTGTGCAACAGGTCCAAGGGCTGAATGGTCTCCTCCTATTCCTGTGTAACAGGTTCGAGGGCTGAATGGATTCCAGGTCCTGTGTGGCCTTCCTAGTTGTTCCTAGTACACATTCCAAATGGCTAAATATTTTTCCCTTTAAAAGCTTTCTGTATTTTGCTGTAAACTATTAGTTCATAGAGTGTATAAAATATCAAGCTGTTTGAGTTTAAAGGCTGTAATTCTTTTACTGCAGAGCCTTGCTCCACATTGGCTGAAGCCCCTTTGAAAATGAAGCTGTTAAAATAGTGCCATCATCTTTTGTCTAATTTTCCCACAGCTCAGGTGGATGTGGACTTTACTGCTTCAGCACAGGGACCAGTTCTCAAAGCAAACCTGTATTTTTTTTTCCCTCTGGGAATTAAAGCTTTTTCCTCTCATAGCACAACATTTCAACTGTTATCAACTGAACAGCAATAAAGCCATCAACTCCAACAACTTGTAAAAACAAGTCAAGGTCAGTAAGTACTTGCATTTTCGTTTATCTTTGGGTGCATTTGCTACTGATATTCAATTAGGTAATAAACAGTATGGCTGACAATTGCTCACAACAAACAAGTGATTTGAAAGCTAACACAGGGAAGGAGGCAATTTCCAGGTAATGAAACAATCCTGTTCCAACAATTATAACTTGACGGCCAGCGTTTATGGAGACAATCGCCTGCCAGTCTTTGCCGGCCATCGTCAGCCCGTTCTCACAAGCGGATCGCTGAGAACTCACAGTCCAGCCACAATCTGAGCACCAGATTTTCAAAAGATATTTTGCAACGGAGGATAATAAAAACCCTCACAAAAGGTCTTAAAATTGTGGTTAAGTATACAAACTGTCCATCGTAATAAAGCAGTGCTCTCTTCCGCACTAACCATTTGGCATTTTTCAATGCATTCTTTGCAGGTGTGGCTTTTTTGGGAAGTTTGTTGAACTCAATTAAGTGCTAGTCAAGTTACCTTGAGTTGAAAGGAAATCTGCTGATCAGGGCATTCCACTGAAGCAACAACTTAAGAGCATTGTGATAATATGCAAATATAGGTTCTGTAGGGATTCCAGGCCATATGTTGTGTTCTTGCTTCACTGAAATCCTTAATTTTCTGTTGTTAATGCATTTAGAAAAGGGAACTGGTATTTTAAAACCTGGAGCTCAATGGCATTACTGAATAATATTTTTAAAAATAGGTGACCTGGTTTAGCTTGTAAATGTGAATTTATATCAGGACCTTGTCTGCAAGTGACAGGCACTGAGAAATATTAGCCGCTGCTGTGCAAAATAAAGGCTCTGCGTGGATGGGAGATACAGAGAATTAAAATGGATGGAAACTGAAATCAATGACTGAAATGTCCAGACAGCGGTCTTGGTTGCTCATACCATGATCGCATAGAGTCCTCATATAGAATACGGCAATAGTCCCTTCAGTCAAAATGTGTCAGAGTGTTGATTTTAGGTGAGGAAATTGTTTCTCCGTAGGTGTCCTATCTGTCAGATGCAGGTCAGTATGATCTAATCGAACGGAAGAACAGCTTCGAAGGGCTGAACGGCCTCCTTCTGTTCCTGCGTTCCTAATTGAGAGTCCAGCTGACCTTTGACATCAAGAGAAGAGGGGTGAGAGTGGGAATAAAAGATTCTCCCACCTTCCTGTAATGTGGTCATTATAAAGCATGTCGCTAAAATCCACAGTGGTGCCCTTTTGGTAGGTTTTACTGTTTGTACTGAAATGATAAACACCTTAAGGTTCCTGGCGATGAATTTTCCATAATGCAGATCAGCATTGTTTAGCCGACTGGCAGAAAAATACTAATTTTCAGGCCCTCACTTCTGCTTTAGTGATTAAACTTGGTATTCAGCAAAATCTCAGCAGCTGAATGTTATTATTCACACCTGCAAAATCTCCATAAATGGGTTTTGTGGACAATTTTCTGGAAAACACAATTTTACAGATCCACAAATGCGTACTGAATGGGAGTCTAGATATCTAAACTACAAGGTAGTGCACCATGAAAAATGAATTGTAACCATAAGCTGAAAACTCAGGAACTCATTTGAGGAATATTCATATTTCAGATTTGGGATTTAATACTCTGCATATCAAATATCTTAACCCCTCACTATTAAAATCACGTATCACAACTTCATTGACCATAACCTCATATATAAAGCGCAGAACTTACAACTCTACCTTTAATTTTTAAAAATCACGCAAACACCATTTTCATAGCCTATGATAACATGCTTCATACTGAGCTCCCAAAGCATCATTTGGAGAGGGTGCAGATTACGTGTGTGTGCACAATTTTATAAACGCATTACGTTTAAACATTTAGAATTTAAGCATTTGTCTAGCCACCTCATTTCCATTAACAGCTGTTACCAGGGAATTGGGTAATGATGTAACGAACGCATGTTCAATAACAAGCATTTAAGGCAAAGGAAACAAAGGCCACTGTTGATTATTGAGATTGGGGATGTTTTAGTGGTCAAAAAAAGGCTCTGGGGGACAAATTGGTCTGTGATCATTTTCAGACATGAACAGGTGCTGCACACGCCAGAAGAGGGCCACCTGAAATTGGTCTTCAGACCTCACCGTAGTCATCCAAATGATCTGTCGCTGTCTGTCATGCCTCCAGAGGCAGCAGGCTACTCTGCTCCCCTCTAATTAGAGCAGCGGTCCTCAGGCAAGTCCTGAGGGAGGGGCAGAGAGCATCAAGGAAGGGGGAGGGCAGGCGCCGAGCAGTGTGGGCAGTGATCTGCAGCCGTGATAAGTAGCAAGAGGAGCATTTTAGCTCCCCCTGGCTCCATATGCAAGAAAGTAATTTCTTTTCAAAAATGTACCTTTCCAGGGACAGTCTCCAGCGGCTTTTGTAAGAAGCGATGGTTTGACCACACCCAGGCCAGGTAATCCTGAGCTGACACCTATTCTGCTCAGGACAAACAAATCTCCAGAATGTGTCCTACAACATGCTCAAAGGACCTAACATCTGCACCAGGCAACCACCAGAGCTACCCATACAGTGCCCAAGCCAATTTAGAATCAAACATATTTCCAACACTGCTTGGGAGCAGGAAGACTTAAATTCGACCACTGTGCCCTGGGTTTATACCCAGAAAACTAGCTCAACCAGGCCCAATTTCATCTGCTCTGTATGTTCCCCAACCCTGGAAATCTTCCGTTTGGTCATAGCTCTGATCTTCATCATTTGATTAATGACTTTGATCACAAACTTTCTTTTCTCGCATGCAGCAAGTGTAAACATAATGCGAACCTCATTATCCTTTCAGACTGCTTGGGATCACACTTATATCTTGTGCTATAATCCGGATTCTGGAACTTAAACTTGCTGCTTCTAGTTCCTTGGATACTCTTAGACAGCCTCACCAAGCAGAAAGCAGGGGTAAAGATGCTCTCATCTCTCCTGACCTCCTGCCAATGGCTCCATCCCCAGTTAAAACTACATCATGGTCTCATTGACATAATAGGGGCTCAGTTTGCACAACCTCCTGCATAAACTCTGCAGGTGACTATTGGAAATGGCTGGGATGCTAAGTAAGTGCACTGTTGGGTTTTAAATTACTCACTCTGACCCTTTCGTCTTTCAGCAGTTGGTGCTCAGCAAAGCAGAGGCAGAAATGCAAACCCCTGCCACGATAAGCAGTAGATGCCAGCTCAGTTCACTAGCTTAAATCTGAGATCAATCGAATTTTTGTCGGGCAAGGGGATAGCAAGATATGGAGCTAAGGCGGCCGACTGAAGTTAAAATACAGATCAGCCATGATCTCATTGAATGGTGGAGCAGACTTGAGGGGCTGAATGGCCTCCTCCTGTCCCTATGTTCCTAGATGCTGGGCGTGTACAGTAAGAGTTAATGGACATTTTGTATATAATGGAATTGAAGCCAATATAGGGCTTTTCCTGTTGACAGCGAAAGGGTTGATAATGCCACAAGGCAGATTTATCAGGAGGTACCCACAAGCACTCTTACTCCCTTATGATGTCGTCACGTCCGCAAAAATATTTAGGGAGAACTGGGGTGCTAAGGGCCAGCTGCATGGTGGGAAACTGTGTTATCCTCAGAGCAGGGTCATATTGAGCTGAAAACAATCCTGTGTCTATAGCAGTAGTAAAGGTTAATCAAAGACAGCCTAAAACATCCGCAGTCTGGATGACCTTCTAAGCTTGTGACAAATTGCCATCAGTCGATGTCTGCTAATGACAACTGCACTCATGCTGATCAATTGTTTTATTTAAAGTGGCCAAAAGCCTGCTTACAGGTCAGCCTATTTCACCTCTGTACTTGCTCAATGTAAAAAGCTTATTTTCCTCAGCTTGTTGGAAGTACTAAATCATCGGCAAGTTCTTTCTCCTCCTTGTTCCACTACCCGCATCCCCCCCACTCCGCCACCCTACCACCCCCACTCTCCCCCAGTCTCTCTCCCCCCCTCCCCCACCCCAGAACCACCCCACAACCCCTCCAGGCTTCTGCAGCAGCTCAAATACACACAGCTCTCTGTGTGTATATATATGGCGAAGAGAGCATGTATCCAGCTCTACTGATATCACAGCATTACAGTATATAGCTTCAAACTGATGAAAGAGTGCTAAGCATACGGATGGTTGCCCATCAATAGTCTTGTCGACACAATGATTTCTGTGATGTTTAAGTGGCATCTTTTGTCGGCTCTGTATCTCTATTGGAACCCTTCAGGATCACGGCCATGGGGATTTCCCTTTATCTGATACCTGCTTCTTCTTCTCACCAGGAAACCACTTTCTTCCATTACTTTACGTCTACAGCCCTTGTACAATAACACTCCTTCTTATTCCATCCTGTGATTATCGAAGGAGGCCAGGCCGCACTTAGCACTGTGGGAAGTAACTGCAGCATAGCCCCGACACACAGCCAGATCAGCCCAGGCACCTGAGTGTGTCCCAGGTTGCCACGCTTTAGCTGAATGGGCCACCACCTCGCCTGTCCCCTGGGTCCATTATAATTTTCTCTGCGTTTTAATATTTCAGCGTTAATTAGTCTGTCAAATGTCTCTGCGAGCGTCCCTTTGACAGAGAGGCTGAGCAGAAATCAGAGGGTTTGGCTTTTAGATCATTTAGCTGATAGAAATGTAACTTCTTGTATAATCCTTCCACTGTCCCCCACATCCTCGCCTTCTGTTGAACTGACCTCCAGGAAACTGGTCCAGACTCCAAGTGGACTCGTGACAAAATGAAAGTGGGTCGGCTGTCGAATTTTTTTTTGAAACAGGTGCATCCTGGTCAGGTACTCGTGCAATCTGCCCAGGTGACATCCCTATTCTCTTCAACGGAAGCATATTCACAATATCAATACTGCACCACAAGGAACCACAGGCTGGAAAACGGAGCAGTCAAACTGTTTGGGTTGTGTTCCTGCTGCATACGGACCCAAAATCTAAGCCCGATAAATATAGGACAGCTACTAACAAATCCACTGGGGGAATATGGAGAAATTTCTTTACTTGGAGAGTAGTTAGAACGTGGAAATCACTACCGCAGGAAATGGCTGAGGTAAACAGCTTAGATATTTTCAAAAGGAAACTAGATGAGTACATGAGGGAAAAGGGAATAGAAAGATGTGCTGAAAGACTGAGATGAGGCAGATGGAATGGGGGAGGAGGGAGTCATGTGGAGTATAAGGGCCAGCACTGACTAGCTGGGCCGAATGGCCTGTTTCCATGCCATATGTTCAACGTAATCCCGCGTGAACCCATTTTATTTAGGTGCTGAAATAGACAGTACAAAAAAGTACTTTCACCTTTGCAGTGGCATTTTGCTTCTGATAAATGTACCTAATTGAAGAAAATATACATTTTGCAAGTGTGACATACAGGCAAATTACCTGGGTTTCTTGCTTTGATAAGGTTCAACTTTGTGAAACTGTGACACCAGTTTCAGATTTCACCCTGAAACTCAATTGCTAGTTTAGCAAATTAAAAGCCCTTGATGGTCTAATTTAAGCTGCTCACAAGTTCTCCATAATGGGGGAAACGCAGAGTGGGGATAGGGCAACCGGTTAGCTAAGCGATAATTGGAAGAATGTGAAAAATGAAGTGTCAGATTGGTCGATAAAGGGCAAAGGTCAAGGGGAACTGCAGCCTAAACTCTGTACGAAATGTGCTCATTAAGACATCCAATCATACTGCTCCTTTCCACCTATCCTATTAGTCATTAGACATCTGACTGTTTCTGTGCTCGCCCTGCACTGTTATTACTTTCTTCATGTAAAAAGCAAGCTGCTATCTCCAGTAAATCGCTGCTCAGTCACCTGGAACATAACGTGGACGCTTTTCCTCATCCAGATCCGTCTGTTAGCTTCCCAGGGCCTGAAACAACCGTCTTAATGTTCCCTTCAATAATAAATGGAGTTGCTTTTTGTCTCTAGTTTACTACCCACCCCGTGCACACACACACACACACACATTCACACTGTCTGTCACCCACCCTCCACACACACAAACACACACTATACACACACACACACACACCCTCCACACACACAAACACACACTACACACACACATGCTGCACACACACTGTCTGTCACCCATCCTCCACACACACAAACACACACACCCCACACACAAACACACACTACACACACACATTCACACTGTCTGTCACCCATCCTCCATACACACAAACACACACTATACACACACACACACCCCCACACATACAAACACACACTACACACATTCACACTGTCTGTCACCCACCCTCCACACACACAAACACACACTATACACACACACACACCCACCCCCCCACACACAAACACACACTACACACATTCACACTGTCTGTCACCCACCCTCCACACACACAAACACACACTATACACACACACACACACCCCCACCCCCCCACACACTCAAACACACACACACCGTCACCCACCCACCCCCCACACACAAACACACACACACAAACACACCGTCACCCACCCACCCCCCACACACACAAACACACACTACACACACACACAGACACACACTGCACACACACACACACACAGTCACCCAAACCCCCACACACTGCGCGCGCACACACACACTGCCACCCACCCACCCCCCACACACACAAACACACACACACACTGCCACCCATCCACACCCCCCACACACAAACACACACACACAAACTGCACACACACAAACACACACTGCATGCACACACACACTGTGCGCACACACACACACACTGCGCGCACACACACTGTCACCCACACCCCTATACACACAAACACACACACACGCACACACTGTCACCCACCCCTATACACAAACACACACACTGCACACACACACTGCACACACACATACATATACTCTCACACTCACAAACACACACAGTGCACACACATGCACAATGCACACACACACTGCGCACACAGACACATACAACCACACTACACACACACTCACACTGTACACACACACTGCACAACACTCACACACACCCTGCACACATACACACACTGCACACACACACCCTCACATAGCACACACACACACTGCACAAACATTCACACTGCACACACACACACACTGCACACACACTCACACTGCACACACACTCACATGGCACACACACTCACATAGCACACACACACACTGCACAAACATTCACACTGCACACACACGCACACTGCACGCACACTCACACGGCACACACACTCACATAGCACACACGCACACACTGCACACACAGTCACACTGCACAGACACAATGCACACATACATACACACACTGCACACACACACAACTGCACACACACTCATACTGCACACACACAAACACTGCACACACACACTGCACAACATTCACACTGCACACACACACACACTGCACACACACTCACACGGCACACACACTCACATAGCACACACGCACACACTGCACACACAGACACACACATACAAACACCCTCACATAGCACATACACATACTCATGCTGCACACACACAAATGCTCTTTCACACTACACACACATGCATTCACACTGCACACACACACTACACAACATCCACACACACCCTGCACATACACACATCCTCACATAGCACACACACACACACACTGCACTCACACTCAACTGCGCACACACACACTCATACTGCACACATGCACAATCACACTGCATACACACACCCTGCACACACGCACACACACACACTGCACGTGCACACACACTGCACAGACTCATGTTGCACACACAGTAACACACACCCGACACCCCAGACACACATTCATGCTGCACACACACACACACCCTCACAAAGCACATACACACACCCTCACATAGCACATGCACACACACACTGCACACACACATGCATACACACACATACAATCGCACTGCTCACACAGTCGCACTGCACACACACATACTCACGCTGCACACACACTGCACACATGCACAATCACACTGCATATATACATACACACACACACACACCACAGACTCATGCTGCACAGACTCATGCTGCACACACACAGTCTCACATACACCCTGACACCACAGACACGCACTCACGCTGCACACACATGCACAGCACACACAATCGCACTGCACACAAGCACACTGCAAACACATTCACACTGCACACATGCACAATCACACTGCATACACACACCCTGCACTCACTACACCTGCACACACACACACACACACACTCATGCTGAACATAGTCACACACACTCTGACACCCTGGACACACACTCACACTGCACACACACACACATTGCACACACACAAATGCTCTTTCACACTGCACACATGCACTGCATACACACATACACACAGACACACAAACACACACGCACACTCACACTGCACACACACACACCGCACGCACACACTTATACTGCACACATGCACAATCACACTGCATGCACACGCCCTGCACACACACTCACACTGCCTACGTGCACACACTGTACCCAAACTCACACTGCACACGTACACACACTGCACACGTACACACACTGAACACGTACACACACTGCACACACAGTCACACTGCACACACATACACAGACACACTGCGCACACACTCACACTACACATGCACTCACACCACACGCACACACTCATACTGCACACATGCACAATCACACTGCGAGCACACACCCTGCACACACACTCACACTGCACATGTGCACACACTGCATACAAACTCACACTGCATACGTACACACACTGTACACGTACACACACTGCACACACATACACAGACACATTGCACACGCACAAACATACTCTGTCTCTCTCGCTCTCACACACCCACACACACACACCCACTCTCGCCACTCTCGCTCACACACACCCATACACACACACACCTCCTCCACACACATACACACACACATTCACGCACCCCACCCCCACATACACACATACACACACCCCCAACACACTGCAAACACACAGACACACTCAAGCTGCACACACACACCCATACACACACACACACCCACCCCACACCCACACCCCAACACACTGCACACAACACACTCACTGCAAACACACACACACATTCACAAAGCACACACACTCACGTTGCACACACACACACTGCACACACACTCACACTGCACAATACTCACAGACGCCCTGCACACACTCACACAGCACACAAACAAACATACACACACTCTTTATCTCTCGCTCACCCACACACCACACGCCCTCACTCTCGCCACTCTCACTCACACACACCCACCCCCTGACACCCGCACGCACACTCACACTGCACACACCGCCCCAACACACAACACACACACACACCATAACATACACCACCAGAAATACACAGGCATATACATACTGGGCAGGGTTTATACCTCGCAGGGTGGACGTGGTGGGTGGGCCTGGGGGCAATCACAAAACCATCGGACCCCAACATCAATTTCACGCTGGCTGGCCAAGTAACGACCATCCAGTGTGAAACGTGCACGCGATGCGACGCTGAGTACTGTCGGGTGGGGAGCGGGAGGAGGGGAGGCGGGAGGAGGGGAGCCGGGAGGAGGGGAGCCGGGAGGAGGGGAGCCGGGAGGAGGGGAGCTGGGAGGAGGACGAGCACGGAGGTATGTGAATGCGCGCGGGTGCGTGCATTAAAAGCACGGAGCTGCCTCAGGGAGCTGAAGATTTCTAAAATCAAAAATAAAGAACTTACAAATGTTAAAAACATGTCCCATCATGTGACTCTGTCACATGAGCAGGGACATGTTATAAACAAGATTTCAAAAGTTTGATTTTATTTTTAATCCCTGTTGGAAACCTCATCCCGCCTGTGGATGAGGTTTCATAAGAAATCCAAAGGCCACTTAGCCTTTTCAGCTGCCCGCCAACCGGCAGCAAAAAAATTGCATTTAATTAACTACTTTCATGGTCTTAATCGGCCTTTTAATTGTCGGCAGGCGCGCTGATGACTCCTGCACCGACTGAAATATCGCGCCAGTGCGCGATGACATCAGGGCGCTTGCCCAACGCCGTCGCACGTCATTTCATGCTCGAGTGGGTCGGGGGCGCGCACCCGCCCACTCAGCGAGAAATGCAGCCCACTGTAACATACACACCAAATCCATCAGCCGTGTTTGTGCGATGGAACATGGGAAGCGAGGAGATCTCGTTTGGAGGTTTAATATTACCTGTGCTTTCATTCAGGAGGTAAACACACCAATCAGAGTGAAGTGTAGTTTGGACAAAGCACTTGAAACACATTCTCAGCAAAACACTTGTCTTCTATGTGCTTGTATGTCTATCTCATGCACACTTCTAACAACCTAAAAACACTGGGGGAAGAGTTCCTCTGTGTAAGCATATTATAAACTATTCTGTATAAACAGATTTTCTATTTAGCTTCTATATGACACAGATAGGAAATCTTTTCTCGCTGTTGTTATTTCTGGCAGTAACCCTTATTTGTTGATTGAAATAGCCCTTATAAAATTCATTCCCTCAGAAAGCAAGTCCTGTGGTTAAACCAAGTAATCTATTACATGTGTCGAATTCAAGTAGTGAATAATTGCATTTTTAAATTTGAAACTAAAAGGTTAAAGGATTCTTCATCTACCTTTCCAATTCACTGGAGTTTTAATCCCAAAACATATTTTTCCTGCTTTGAACACCTCATGACATTACAATGCTCTGAAACCATCATTTTAAAAAGTCACAATTTCACATCTTCCCAAACAGAATTTATTTGTAGAAGCATTAGGCTGCCACAGAAAGTTAACTAATGGATTTCGGAAGTTTCTGCAAAGTTCAGTAGCATAAAAACAGATTTAAAAAGTAATGACTGAATGACATTAATCCTATAATGCAGACTGAGCTTACTCAAGCAGTTCATGAACAATCTACACCATCACACTTTACTAACAGTGCACCATTTGTGTGTGTGGGTGTGTGTGAGCGAGAGTGTGTGTGTGTGTGTGTGTGTGTGTGGCTAACTGTATGTGTGTGTGTTTATCTGTATGTGTGTCTGTATGTGTGTGTTTATCTGTAATTGTGTGTGTTTATCTGTATATGCGTGTGTGTGTGTTTATCTGTATGTATGTGTTTATCTGTATGTGTGTGTTTAACTGTATTTGTCTGTGTGTGTGTGTGTTTACCTGTATGTGTGTGTGTTTATCTGTATGTGTGTCTGTATGTGTGTATTTATCTGTATGTGTGTGTGTGTGTTTAACTGTATATGTGTGTGTTTATCTGTATGTGTGTCTGTGTGTGTTATACAGGGTCTCGGTGCAGGCTGGGTGTAGTACATCTTGTATTTAAGGGATTACTACAGTTAACAATTAAACTGTTACCATATTGTGAAGTGGTAGGATCTGTCACAAACAAGTGTGATATTATATATTTCATTATGATCAAAATTCATATAAAACATGTGCAATGATCACCCTTTCTCCATCCACACTAGGTAAGTGTATCAATTTGTGTTGCACAGACACAAACAGACATGAAGTCCTCCAATTTGATTCTTAACATGTTGTGTTATCTGATCTCAGAGGGGATAATGATGCAAACAGTAAAACTGGCTTGAGTACTCCTCAGCTAGTCAAGGGGAAGAGCTTAGTCAGCATTCACACACTTAATTGCTACGCAACAGCCTTTGCCTTTCCATGGTCAAATTCCCCCTCCCCTCCCCCGCTCCCTCCACATACCCCTAGCTCCTCTCCACTCCCCCTCCCCTCCCGCTCCCATCCACTGCCCCTCCCCAACTCCCCTCCACACCACACCCTCATCCCCTCCATTCCTCTCCCTTTCCCTCCCCTACCATAACATATCCCCCTCCTCTCCACTCCCCCTCCCCTCCCGCTCCCATCCACTGCCCCTCCCCAACTCCCCTCCACACCACACCCTCATCCCCTCCATTCCTCTCCCCTTCCCTCCCCTACCACAACATACCCCCCCTCCTCTCCACTCCCCTCCCCTTCACTCTTGCTTTCCTCCACTCTCCCTCCTTTCCATCCCCTCCCCTCCTCTCCACTCTCCCTCCTATCCACTCTCCCTCCTCTCCACTCCCCTTCCCCTCCACTCCCCCACCTCTCCACCCCACCCTCCCTCCACTCCCCTTCATTCTCCCTTCCATCTTCTTCTGCTAGCCCACCCTCTCCACGTTCCCTCCCCTCCACTCCCCCTCCCTTCCCCTTCATTACCCCCTCCCTCTCCCCCAGCCCACCTGCCCCCCCACCCCTGCTCTAATTGAGAGCTTTCAATGGACACATAATTCACCAGTTGGCCCTTAATTCTTACACCTCTGCTAGAGGTTCATTGGGCTATTTCAGAGCCTTATCACACTGAAGAGTTATCATTTTGTCTCTTACCTGGTTCACTGCTGTTATCCCCACTGTGTGACGTGTGACCCCCGCTGGAGGGTCCAGGTGTCCCCCCTGAACGCGTTGATGCTGTATCATCGTGATCTCTGTTCCAGGTCTGAAGGAGGGAATGGCACAGATCAGGGAAACTGAATGCCGACAGCAATCTCACCGCATCACACCTTATCTCAGGCACCAAGTATGGGCAGAAAATGTCTCCTATTCTTGAGCAGCGTTTCCCCGCCCTTCACTAGAACATCACTGCAGCCTTGCAGCACAGAGCATTGCACCCGTCAGCCTGTCTCTGCGAAGCCACACAGGTGAGTTCCCGATATCAGGTGGGTATCAGGGCTTTACTGCTTCACTTCACCTATGTAATGGCAAAGGGCTTTCTAGCAGCTGGTTATATGGGGCCTTGGCACAGCTCGGAGTCATTTATCCTGCCCATCCTCTCAAGGAATGATCATGTTAAACAGGGGCAGCTGACGGAGGCGATGGAAAACAAAATCGCCATCTCTCGAAAAAGCCATTTATTCATTAATAGAAGATTATTTTTTACCTATTCATGCCAAGACCTGTCTTTACATGTCCCATTTACGCTCTCACCCACACACTCCATGTGCCTTTGTCTATTTAATTAGATAAAACTGCAACTTTAACTATTGACCAAGCTTCTGATCACATTCCCTAATATCTCTAGGTTCTTTAACTGTTCTCCATTTTCTCTGATTACATCTCTGTGAAGTGCCTTGGGGTGTTTTTCCATATTAAAAGGCGCTACAGAATTCAGCTAGCTGTTGTTCTAATGCATACTTGAATATGTATCTTCCATTTTATCCCTTTGCCCATATTCTGACACATGCAAAACTCAGACTTCATCCTTTGTGCAGCCTGATAATGGAGGACCCATGCACTAGCTTGCTCAGCATCACAGAAGTGAAATCACATCCCCATTTTTAGACGGAGATGAGGACTCTTTTTCTCTTAGAGGGTCATTAGGCTGTGGAATTCTCTTTCACAGAGGGGGACATTGAATTTATTCAAGACTGAGTTTGACAGATTTTTGATAGACAGGAGAGTCAATAGGTTGTGGGGGACAGACGGGAAGGTGGAGTTGAGACCACAGTCAGATCAGCCATGACCTTATCGAATGGCGGAGCAGGCTCGAGGGGCTGAATGGCCTTCTCCTGCTCCTAATTCTATGTTCCTCATCATTACTATGCAACAATTTCACATAAAGCAAAAACTTGCATTCTTTAAGTATTAGAAATGACTAACAAGAAACAACAATAAAGAGAATTTTTAAACTTTTCCTTTGTTATTTCCATTATTGACATGCATTTTCAAACAAATTCTGTACTTAATCAGCAAAATAATTTGGCTTTAGCATAGGCAGAAGGGTACAGATGCAAGAGGCAACTTTTTATTTATTCATTTCACAGGATGTGGGTATCGCTGCCAGGGCCAACATTTATTGCTCATCTCTATGCAACTGAGTGAGTTTTTAGGCCATTGCTGAGGGCAGTTAAGAGTCAACCACATTGCTGTCATCACAGGTAGGCCAGGCCCGTTAAGGATGGCAGGTTTCCTCCCTTAAAGGAACCAGACGGGTTTTTATGACAATCCAATAGTTTCATGGTCACAATTACTGAGACTAGTTTTTTTATTCTCATCGTCATGTTGGGATTTGAATTTGTGTGTCTAGATTATTAGCTAAATCTCTGGATGACTACACCAGCAACTTGGTTAAAATGACTCCGACCTAACATTCAAGATACAAACACAGTGTATTAAAAATAACGAAATGGTCTGTAAATTAACACCCACCACCACCCCCCACCAGCACCTCGCCAACATTTATTTCCTGTCCCCAGCCCCCACTGTTTCCTTAGGTTCACTCATATCACAAACTATGATCCAAGTAGAGATCTATTACACACATTCGCCAATGCTAACTTTGAGCTGGTCGTTTGGAGGTGTGCAGGAGTAGTGTTGTGCACTTGATCATCAGTTTTTCTGTGGGGAAGTGGCTTGTTATCTTTTTGTGACAGCCTCCCAGATGAGCTGGTTGAGATTAGGTACTCACTGCGTTGGAGCAAGCTATTCTTTTTGTTTTAAGCCCCCCCCCCCCCCCACCAACCCTATCCAGGAAAAATAATAAAGCGCACTTTTCCTAAGTAGCAGATTACTTCATTGCCTACAAGGAAAAAGTTGGTCTTTTAGCTTTTTCAATAATTAATGCCAACAGTTGTTAACTAATTGTCTCCACAAGTTGATGTTTTACATGGTAGCATGTAGTGAAATTGTGAGGCCTTAACATTGGAGCAGATATGTATGTAATCCAACCACTATGACGGTAATGTTTAAGCCATTAACTAGTCCAGTGATTTACTGCAAGTGGTTTTGGTCCTGTGGGTACTTTATGCTGGAGAGCTGTTTAAATGACATTCAAAGCTACATATAGGTTAATAGTATTCAGAGTGAATTTGTTCAATTTAGATACTTAAATGGTGATAGAGTGCCATTGATTGCAGATGTGTGGCCGTCCTGCCATTGGTGGCAGTTTTAGTGTGAAGCTGGGGATTTGGAATCTCGTGTTTTTTGGGTACTTGTGCAGTTGTACCTCCAACAGGCTGAAAAAACGTTTTGACAAGAACTAAAGGGAATAAGGGGAGAGCTCTAAACAGATGCTGCAGTCCTCCATTCCAGTGACCCTCTTCTTGGAAACCCCCCGCTTAAATATCAAGGTCCCCCTTTTGGGAAATGACTGTGAAGCGATTTTAAACTCGTCCGCTCGCTTGGAAAGAAGCTGGTCCTACTGATCATGGCGACTCGCGTGCTGCCTTCCCCATGGGTTGGAGCGGGTGACTCAGAGAGTTGCCCAAAAGCAGCAGGGCCAGGTTGCAATTTTAACCTCCGGCCTGTGCGTGGGCGAGAAGCCACTGTGCTCTCCTAGCCTGGCCAACCGGCCAGCGAGAGGAGCTGGAGCCTGGAGAGGCCCAGACAGGCGCCTGCATCATCTCTTTTCTCGGTTCCCTGTGGAAGCGGTTGGAGCAGGAGCATTCCTGTGCACCTCCCAAGGAAACCCTGGGCTTTCCACCTCCATCTGTCCTGACCCCAGATCAGCCCATCCTCTTTCCCTCCATCCAAACGCTTAGCTGAGTGCCAGGGACAGTCCTGAGTCCCTGGCCTGCCTAGGGTCAGTCTGCTGTCCCCACCAGGCTCAGATGGAGGATTGACCGGATCTAGGCAGGTGAAGCCTCCCGAAAGTTAAAGTCTCCCAGCAGAGTGTAGGACGGTTTCCATCCAGAGTTAACATCCAACCTTTAAAGCCTGCACATTGCCGTTGGGACTCATAGCGCTCTGAACAGAGCAATTATTTGCTGTGCGGGCTGAAGGTTTTATGTAGCTTCATGTATAAACCTTTGTTGGTTTTGTACATTGTGAAGCCAACTAGTTGGCAGAAAAGATCCATAATTTTCCATACAAATTAAGCTTCAAGAGAAGATATGGCAGATTACCACATACAGTAGTTCACCAGGCTGTCAAGCTGACTGGACATGATTCTTCTGACCTACCACTCGTACAAAGGGTTTATTAATGCTGTTTTGCATATCATCAATTTTATGGACTAATGATTCCAGGGCTAAAAGGGTTAAGTTACGAGGATAGGGTTGCATCAACTAACCTTGTATTCCCTCGCGTATCGGAGATTAAAGGGGGATCTGATTGAGGTGTTTAAGATGAATAAAGGATTCAATAGGGTCGATAGAGAGAACCTATTTCCTCTGGTGGGGGTGGGGTGGGGGTGGGGGGGGGGGGAGGGGGTGGAGTCCAGAACAGGGGGGCGGAACCTCGAAATTTGAGCAGGGCCATTCAAGGGTAATGTCAGGAAGCACTCCCCCACACAAAGAGGAGTGGAAACCTGGAATTCTCTCCCCAAAAAAGCTGTTGAGATTGTTGGGTGTGGAGGGGGAGTAGGATCTATGGAAAATGTCAAAACTGAGATTGATAGATTTTTGTGAGACGGGCATTAATGGTTACAAACCCAAGCCGCATATCAACCATGATCTGATTGTCTGTCAAAACAGGCACAAGTGGTTGGATGGCCTCCCCATTCCAAAGTTCCTTCCTCCAGATAAATTAATTTTCAAATGTGTATTTGCCTCAAAAAACAACAACCAAAGAAATTATATCAGCTAAACAATCTATCTATAACAATAAGGCTGGACAAGCACAGTAAAGCTAAACTGCAGAAAGAGTGATAATCCTTTCATTTTGAGCATGTTAATTTAGCAACAAAGACATATATGTTGCCCCCAGCACCTACAAATGGTTAAGAGTATTTAAGATTTGTTATGGTATAAACCTGGACGGGATGAAATGAAGAGTGGATGGGAAAGAGATTTGAAATTTGCTACAGGATCAAACCAGGACTATGCAGGTCACACAGATTCACCTGCTTGTTGACTGGGAAGTAGCAAAGGGACCAGACAAGGGCTCCCATTGGACTCTGTCACCCTGTACCCAGTTACCTTGTGCTATTTGGGCAGAGAAATAGACGTTGCTTCTTATCACTCAGTACGTTTCAAAGTTACATTCAAATAGGAAATAACTTGGCTGTAAATTAAAATTTGGGAGGGTGAAAAATAAACAATTACAGCTCCCTCTCCTCCCAAAGTCGTACTAAGGAACCAGAACAAAAAACATCTAATTAGTTTTCAGGACAAGCTTTTAAAAAGCAACAATAAGTTGCAGGCCATTCTAGATAGGCTTTTATATGTAAACGGTAAACTCACATGCAGTGCAGTATCATGCAAGGTCACCTGAAGGGAGAATAATTGAACTATTTTTGAAAACTCTCTAAAATATCTCACTTTTGCAACGCAGGAAGCATTTATTCTCCTTTAGAGCTCTCAATCTCAATGTGCCTGGCCAGTCACTAAAGATTACTGGCCAATACATTCACAATATGCTAATAATGAAAGTTACTACCTAGTGTAAATTGAATCCTGTGTTAATCTAGATTATTTAGAATTTATTGTATTACGTTTTTGGACAAATCTAAGCTGTACTTCAAAATAAGTTTGGTCTTTCATTGTCTCAGGTATATTTCATTACTTTGAGAAACATTCTTCCACAGTACCTATGAAGAGGATGAGTAACAATTCAATAAAGCTCTTTTACCACAAAGCTATGCTGGTAAGGAACTATTCCCAGTAGCTGCTTGTACTAAATACACACTTTCTTTTAATATGGCAGTGGATGGAATTGATGTGCAAACAAATAACCCCTTTAGAGGAATGTTGTAATAACAACATGCTTGTATGTGCTGTATTTACTTGCATTACCTGCACAGTTTAAGATGTCCCAGTGCCCAACCACCACCAACCACTCCCCACCCCCCCTCTCCTCAAATGCATTAAGCAGCTGAGTGCAAACTGCTCTGATTTCCACCGATGTGAAATGTTAGGGCTCTGAGGAATAAATTTAAATTTTAAGCTAATGGAATGATAGTGCGCACATATGTGTGCTTAGCACCAATTTCCAGAACCCCCCCCACTGGAATTAAACCCAAACACAACCCATTCAAGTAAGAGGCCTTTGTACACATCAGGATTTTTTTTTTTTCGTTAAGAACTGTTGCTTATTTTCAGAATCTCAATCCTGAAGGGACCAGGAGTCACTTCTGCTTTACTCTTTTTTTAAAAAATTCTAATATATACTCATAGAAAAGCCTATCAGCAGAGATAAAAAATCATTCCAGACAAGATTTCTATCTGCCCACAAATCCAGAAGTCTGCTTGAGGCCAACTCGCAGAGAGAGAAACTATCTTGCCAGTTGTGTTTTTTTACTTCTGCGCCTATTTGTATGTGTTTGCCAGCTTTCATAAACCTGGGCACTGGCTTCTTAAAATCTCGTTAGTCGGGGAGTATGGGGTTGAAAATACTGACCCAGGTTCATACATAGTCTTCTGCTTGCCATGGGGACAAACTCTATTTGTGCTAGATGGAAAGGGGAGCCGATAACAATGTTATTATATATCAAATGCTGTTGTCACAAAGGGGAGGCTTTTATTTGCTGCCCCTGCTGATTCAAGAATCTTAACCTTATACCTCATGGGATGTTTGATCACTGAACACGATGTTCACTTTTTATTTTACAAGTGGCCAACAAATGCTCCAGCACCTCTTCTTTTTTTTAAATAAAAAAAACACTAATTATAAAACGAAAAATTAACAGGTGGCAAAAATAGCTCTGAACAATTGGATGCCGAAAGCCATTGAAAATAAGCCGCTTGCTGTAATCTCAAACACATATTCAGTGTGTGCAGGGTTAAAGTATTTATTGTCAGCTTGCACCATCGCAGGTTTTAAAAGGGGGACTTGTTTATTCAGAGCTCTGTAGAAAGAATAGTACAGCACTCAGGGGACTGACAATACGAGACACAAAGCCTTGGTGCTTCAACATGTAAAAGGATGTTTTTTTATGTGCTACAAATCCCACTTGAAAATATAATTAGAAGGAGAAAATGGCAAACTATTGCATTAACTGTAATTGAACAAAAGACTAGCAAGGCATGTGGGAGGTTGCAGAGACTCAGGGGAGTTCCAGGATACATCAGATCCTAGAAGTGACATCTCTAGGGCACTCTCATTCCATTTATTTTGTCCCTTACTACTCTTGTTGATTGGCAATACAACTTGTAATTAATAGAAAAGCTGTGTATAATATGGGAAAATATGGAGAAACAGACTGGTCTCAGCAGAAAAGCTTTTATTAACCAGATTAAGTGTATGACTTCAAAAAAGGTTGCTTAAAAGAACTGTGCAATGATTCACTGGCAACTATCCTCTGCCACACAACTGGGCTGACATATTCACTATCCCTTAATGAGCTGCTCCGATTTATTTGTCTCTTCCTACTCCTTTCCCCTCCCCCCCCCTCCTTTTCTCTCTCTCTCTCTCTCCAATGCAGGCTAATTCAATGCTTAATTGTTTAGTAAATTCAATTTTCCACGTTCTATTCTTTATAGCCTTCACTAAGGTTCTTAAATCTTCCACCACTGAGCTCCCAGTTCAGCATTTGTGAAACTAAGCATACCTTTTTTCATCACTATTTTTCTCTTCCACCACTTAATTCACCATGAAAAGATTTTCCTCGCTGGAAATTCCGATTCCGCTATGATCTGTGAGGCATTCCGATTCATTGCATTTTCATTGTGTTGGGTCTTAGATGCTGGACACCCCCCTTTTCACACAGCTATCTCCACATTATACAGGCGACCATGCAAGAGATGTTGGACTCCATCTCAGCTTATTACAATTTCTGCTACAGTCACTCTCCAATGTGTTCTCAAAAAATGGTCAAAATGTTTGCAGCTCTGCTCTACGTGCGAAGTGAGCGGTGGTTTAAACTGGAGCTCTCCACAACAAACTGATTGCCGGACAGTCAAATTAAAAATCTAACCAATCTTTCATTGTCCAGTTTCGACTAAGTGTAATTAAAGTTGAAAAAAAAAATTAAACGCTGCTTTCCATGACAACTGCTGTGGTCAATGCAACTTTTATTAATGTAATTCTGCAACAATGAAACTCCACTGAATCAATGGTATTAAAAACATTTGTAACATTTCAGCAAACCTTAACCTCTTTTGAATAGAGAAACAATGAACCTCATTCTGGTACCGGTATAAATGGAAAGAGGCGATTTGTACTGGGACCTATCAGCCTCCCCATCACTGAGAGCCCAGAAAGCTAAAGGGGAGAGAGAGAGAGAGAGAGAATATAATTCAGTTCTGAAACCTCTAACTTTCCCCCTGGTTCGCGGTACAAAGCACAGGGCAGAGATACTGAAGGAAGCTGTTATCTCCGTACAAATAGAGTGTTTTGTAAAACAAATTATGTCCTCCCCCCCCCACCAAAAAGGAATCAAGCGCCTGTCCAAAGCCGGGTTTCTGCCCTGCCTGGATTGCAAAATGGCAAAAGAAAGCCTTGTATTTTTAAAAGATGCAACACAATCAACTTTTTGATCCAGTTTCTGCATTGCAGTGTAAACAAGCACAAATACCCAAATGAGCAAGAAAATGCATCAAATAAATGGCTCTCTAGATCGACTACATCCAAGTCTTTCCCAGCATCGAACCACCAGTGCGGTTTTCTCCCCATTAAATCATACGATTTTACTCTGTAAAGCGCTTTGGTCTTGGAATGCTTTACTGCTGGGCACCTGGACCCCACTTGCAGCGCATATCATTTGTAGCTTAACTCCCTGCGCTAATGTTACATATTCAACAAATTGTTTCATATTAATTGCTCCATTCTACCCACTTCTGATTTAAGGCCATTACTTGCGATTTACACTTGTGACTGGACTGCTGTAGCGACTGAAAGGCAGTCGTGATTTGCAGTCACACTTAAGATTCCCCCAGTGAATAAAGCATAGATGCGTTTTAGGAGAAGCGAGATACGGGAGAAAGGATTAGCAGATGGGGAGGAGTCTGCTGTGCGGTATGTAAACACCGGCGTGGACTCGGTGGACTGAATGGCCTGATTCTCTGCTCTCTGTCACGGCATTTAAGTTCAAGTAACGCCATGTGACCTCCTTTCACGTGGTTTTGGAGGCAGTGAAATGAGCGCGGATGCGGGGTGGGGGGATGTTTCTTGCTCTAATGCGAAAGGGCGATTGTAAACGAATCACCCCAGGATTTGCATCGATAGTGTTCCTGGCAGTGTATGCTGGCTGAAAGGGTTAGCGTTTATCATTGAAGAAGACAGTCTAGATGTGAATGCCAACTTGGAGAAAGATTATGGAAAAGAAAGGAAGGAAGGGAGGGAAGGAGCCGGGAGCAGGAGACAGAGACAAATACAAATTACAGTCAGAAAAGGTAAAGTGCAACTCTGAAAAATTCACTCAAAAGACCATTAGAAAAATCAGAAGCCTAAAAAGGAATTAAAATAAAAATGTAATTGCATAGAGATGATAAATACAACTTAATTAAGCTCTTTCCAATAGTCAAATGCACATAACTTGATACTGAAAGTGATACATTTCATTCCTCCTAAAACCCTTAAAATATTCAGCACTTAAAGCATTTTCTTTTATTTATTCAATCAGCCAGTAATTGTCACTTTGTCCATTTCTCTTTTAACGATGCAAGTTACCATCATGGCAAGTGTTTGAGTCTCAGCAGGGCAAGGCAATAAAATAACTCGGGCTGAGATTTTCCCCTTTGAATAAAAACAGGAGAGGTGCTTGTTTCGTAATATAGTTTGCAGCCCCCCCGCTCCCCCCTCCAAACATCATGGGAAATGTGGTTTTGAAACATGCACTTCCCGAGAATATGGTTTTACGACTGTTAGTAAAGTAGCAACTAATCAAGATGTACCTCCAGTAATGACCCTTTAACACTTAACAAACAGCTACCTGGCCAACTAACCAATATACATGTCAGTAAGGTTTGTTATTGCAGTTGTTTCAGTACAATTCTGTTGGAAAATGGTGACAAGTCGTAAAACCCTTGATTTACTGATAAAGTCCTGCATGTGATGATGATACTCTCTTAAGTTATGACGAAACGCAAAACAGAATTTGGGTGGGAGAGGATATCCTTCAGCTCTGAGACTAGACATCAAGAGTCTCGCACAAGGAGTGAGCAACTACTTGGGAGGACCAGGCTGAAGTTGCAGGACATGGAAAGACAGGGACCTTGGTGCAAAGTAGAAACAGCAGACGACATATATGAACATGAAAAGAAAGCTGTAGGTGCTAAACAAATATGCAACAAAAAATGTTGCCAAGATGCAAAGTAATGTTGGCAAGGATGAAGAATGGTACTAGAAGTAAAAATAATGTGGTTATGCAAATCATATTATGCATGCCATGACAGAAGGAGAGGAAGTGCCACAGGAAGGGATTTTGCTGGGTAAAATCTAATGGTTAACATTTCAATAACACCCTTCACAACCTCAAGTACCACCAAAGTGTTTTACAGTCAATGAAGTACTTTTGAAGGGCAGTTATTGCAATGTAGGGAATGCAAAAGCCAATTCCCAACTTGCACACAGCAAGATCCCACAAACAGCACTGTGACAATGGTTAGATCATCTGTTTTTGTGGTTTTGGTTAGTGGATAAATATTGACCGGCACACTTTAGAGAACTCCCCTGCTCTTCTTCCAAATAATGCCCCAGAATCATTGACTGCCAACTGAGAGGGTAGATGTGGCCTCAGTTTAAACATATCACCTGAACGATGACATATGCAACAGTGCCACGCTCCCTCAGTACTGTGCAGGAAGTGTCGGCCTGGATTTAGTGCACAATTCCCTGGAATGAGACCCGAACCCACAACCTTCCTTACTCTGAAGTGAGGATGTTACAGGGCAAGTTGCAGGTACCACCTAATGCCCAGTGCTTTTGTGCTGAAAGATGAAAGATGTGGTGTCAGTCATGGCACAGTTGGCAGCACTTTCACTTCAGAGCCAGAGTCACAAGGTTCTGGGTTCTAGTCCCCTTCCAGGGCCGATACTCCTGAGGGAGTGCTGCACTGTCAGAGGTGCTGTCTTTTTGATGAGATGTTAAACTGAGGCCCCATCTGCCTGCTCAGGTGGATGTAAGAGATCCCATGGTATTATTTTGAAGGAGAGCGGGTGAGTTCTCCCCAGTGCCCTGGCCAATATTTATCCCTCAATCAACATCACAAAAACAGACCATGTGGTCATTATCTCATTGCTGTTTGTGGGAGCTTGCTGTGTGCAAATTGGCTGCTGCGTTTCCTACATTATAACAGTGACTACACTTCAAAAGTGCTTCATTTCCTGTAAAGTGCTTTGAGACATCCAGTGGTTGTGAAAGGTGCTATGGAAATGCAAGTTTTTTTTAACAGGTGCTGAGCCCTCTGTGTGAAATGACTCTCCACCACAGGAAGTGACAGCTGTCTTTTTTTTGGATCAGAGGATCTAGAAGGTGTTGGGAATGAGGATATTGCAGAAATGTGGAGAACCATTGGTGCATAACATGTTAATCACAATGATGTGCATAATTCCTTGTATTAACATGTTCACATACACTAATGCTACAAAAGTTTATATTGGTGCTGGCAATAAAATACATTAATTAATAATTAATGTGATTAAGTACAGAAAATGCCCTCAGGTACACCTGAGGAACCCCACTCAGCTGAGCAGCAGGTGTCTATTCCCAGTGAAGTAAGTGGCACCATAGGTAACACACTACTGCAGAGAGTGATCGTGAGGAGAAAGCATAGCGAGAAGCACTGATAGCACAGAGCTGCCAAGGACAGGAGTTGGTACGGGGCCAGTTAGTATAAGGTGGGACTTCAGCATGCTGAGGACCACTCCCTGGATTGTAAGGGCATGTTTTGCAATGAAGAGGTTATTTGTAGCATGCACACTGACTGCATTGGACAATGAGATGCATGGAGAGAGTCCAACACATCCAACACCAGATCATTGATTAGATGTGTTCCATTTTGACACGGAACTTGTGGCAATTCCAGTGGTATTTGCAGTTGTGACCTTAGTTACACTCGCCAAGCCACAGTGCAGCATCCCTCATGAATACTTGCCTGTTGCTTTGGAGGCTTTTGTGGTCAAAAATTCCAAGATGAAATTCCAACATGGTCTGCTTCCACCTTTGGTGGAGAACTGTTTTGGGCAACCATAAGAGTTTCCAAGATCAGTAGGCATCATGTTGAGATGCCATATGTGAAGCAGAAATAGAGCAGTGAGTTGACATTCATGTCTGAGCAATAACCTCGCCTGAGAGTCAGTGCAATGCTCTGAATGCATTGAGTCCAAATAAACATCAGCAAAGGAGATCCCTGGCCATGATACAAGTCAGCAGGGTGAATTACAGATATAGGTATGAGAACTGTTATGCCTGCAACTTGTTAGTTAGCTATGTGGTCATCCACGAGTGCAGCCTACAGACAGACTTAGTAGACCAAATGGATCATCAGCTCAGAGATTTAATGAGTTTTAGGCACTTCTTTCACTGCCGTGGTGATAACTTTTAACTCTTCCTCCTCACTAACAATGGGGGTAATTCTAACCAAATCCATTGACGTTAATGGAGCATAAAATTGGGGTGTAATGAGGTGTAAATTGGGGTATCTGAACTGAACCATCCCATTCCCACCAGCCAGACTAGGTTCAATTTAACCCCATAAACCAAGTGGCACCTGGAATAAAATCTTTGTTCTTCAATTGGCTGTGCAGCTAAAGAATATTCCACAAATTCAGTGACCCTCACAAGGCCATAACAAGCAAATCGGATGATTTTCATTCATGTTAAATTCATGTGTGGTTGGAAATAAAAACTCAGGAGTGCTAAACATGCATGAATGATTCTTCATATTTTCTACCAACATTATTACACTTTTAACTAAAATTATATAACTAGCTTCACCTAGAATTTGTTTCTGTCCTCTATGGAAATGGGCATTTTAATTCATACTGGCTATATTCCAAGACCTTGGCCAAGTCACTCTTCATGTATGAAGCAAGAACATAAGAATAGGAGCAGGAATAGGCCATTTGGCCCCTCGAGCCTGCTCTGCCATTCAATATGATCATGGCTAATCTTCAATATGAACTCCACTTTGCTGCCCAATCCCAATATCCCTTAATTCCCAAAAAACTCTCAATCTCAGTCTTGAATATGCTCAATGACAGAGCATCCACAGCTCTCCTGGATAGAGATTCCAAACATTCACAGCCCTCTGGCTGAAGAAATTTCTCCTCCTCTCAGTCCTAAATTAGCGACCCCTTATCTTGAGACTGCCTCCTAGACTCTCCAGCTGGGGGAAACAGTCTCTCAGCATCTACACTGCCAAACCCTCTAAAAGTGTTATATGCTTCAGTGAGATCCCCTCTCATTCTTCTAAACTCTAGAAAACATAGGCCCAGCCTGGTGATGCTTGGCTGACTATTTTAACCAGAACAAATAGCCAAACTTTCTTAGGGATTGAGCCAAATTCCCTCCATAACTCCAGGGGCGGGCGAGTAGAATCGCCACACAGACAGTCTAGGGGTTGAGTCTCCACCTTTTCCAAGATATTCCATGCTACTTTGTAAACGGTGGACTCCCTGACCAATCATTGTAAGACAAATGACAGACAGGGAGGAGAGCTAATGGGGAAGGTCCCATCGGGCCATGGGTTCTCACTAGGCTTGAAGGGAACCCTGAATACCAATGGTGCCCATATCTGGGATGAGTGAAGGCATTCAGCCTCCAGAGGAGACACTTCAAATTTATTTTTATTTAATTTTGTAAATCAGTCTCCTTGCACGGGAATCCCAGGAGAGCATAGCCAGTGTTTGATGGGAAAACTCTGGGCAACCAGAAGCTGAGGGTTCCAACAGTCATAAATAGATGGGCCCAACCCACCCTTATAACCCACCCTTATCAATAATGTGTCTTCCCACAAACCCTGCAAATTGTGGCAGAGCCAGTGCTGGAAGCTATTGCTGGGTGTGAAGTCAACATAACAGATTGGATGCCAAACCAAGGAATGATATGCTATAATCATTTAGAACACCATTGAGTGACAAAGTATTAATTTGCAGACATCACTGCTGTGTTAACCTCCAGCCAGTGTACTGATGGATTTCCAACTCAAAAAAGATTTTTTTTTAAAAATCACACCTAAAACCAGCTACAAGGATTACACTTTTGGTTTGGCTGGAAGGACTTTCCCCCTATGACTCTGAAGTTGGTGGCTTCAAGCCCCATTCCAAGGCTTAAGCGCATCATTTACTTTGATATTTAAAGTGCAGTGCTGAAGGAATGCTACATTGTCAGAGTTGCTGTCCTTCAGACAACTAATTTCCTGCTGAGCCGTTCCACTAGTTTAGGTGGATGTTAAATATAACATAGCAGTACTCAAAGAAGAGCAAGGAATTCTCCTGATATTCCTGGCCAATATTTCACCCTGTAACCAACACCACCAAAAATAGACACGGTATTTACTCATTGCTATTTGTAGGACGTATGCTGTTTACAAAATGGCTGCCTCATTTTGTTTTCACAACTAAACTGATTGTGTAACTCATTGTACGTGAAGTCCTGTGTATAAAATGCAAATCATTTCTTAAAAATGACAAATTCTTCCAACGCGCAGAAAGTAAAATCCGTGCCTTAGCCGTTTAACAGATCTCAGAGTTACAAAGTATTTACAGCAAAGAAACAGGACATGCGCCCCAACTGGTCCATACTGACACTTATGCTGCAAACGAGCCTCCTCCCACTCTAATTCACCCAAACCCATCAACATTTAATTCTATCCCTTCCTCCCTCCCCCACTGTACTCATCCAGCTTCCCCTTAAATGTGCCTGTACTACTCGCCACAGCTGCTCCTTGCGATAGAGAGTCCCACATTCACACCAGTCTTGGGAAAATAAGTTTTTGCTGAATTCCCTATTGGATTTATTAGTGACTATCTTATACTCATGGCCTCTAATTTTGGATTCCCCACAAATGGAAACATCTTCTCTACATCTAGTCTATCAAATCTCTTTCATAATCTTGAAGGCCCCCATTTGGATACCCCTCAATCTTATTCTTTCCAGAGAAAAGAACCACAGCATGCTCAATTGTTCCTGATAGCTATAACCTCTCAGTACTGATATATCCTTCTTGCACCCTCTTCAGTGCCTCTATATTCTTTCTAAAATATGGAGACCAGAACTCATCACAGTATTCCAAGTGTTGCCTAGTAAGCTTCTGTACAAGCTTAATCTAATATCTCTAGTTTTCAATACCATCCTAGTGCCCCGTTTGCTTTTTTATGGCTTTTTTTGGCCTTATTAGCCTGTGTCGCTAATTTTACAGATTTGTGTCCCCTTGTTCCCTCTGTTCCTCAACCCCATTTCGACACTTACTTTCCAAGGAGCATATGACCCCTTTATTTCCTCTGTCACATACTTATTTATATTGAAGTTAATTTGCCAATTACATGCCCATTCTGCAAGTGTTGATGTTTTCTCGTATTTTGTCACACTTGTTCTCTGTATTAATTGCACCACCCCCCCACTTTGGTGTCATTTGCATAATTGCATGATTTGAAATTGCTGAGTTCAGGTTCTTTAGGTAAGAGGTGGACAGCAGTGGTCCCAGCATTGATCCTTGTGGAATGCCATTTCCCACCTTTTGCTAATCTGATTAACAGAGGATGTTGTTCTGCCTATTTCTATAGTATTATCAGTTATTAAAATTGCATGGATTTCACAATAGCACGACAGATAGTTCCCCAAGGCAATTCAAAGAAAAGAAATGGATGCAGAACAACAGCAGACTCATAGAATGATACAGTACAGAAGGAGGAAGAGAAAAGAATTAGGCAGGATAACTACAACCTTGGTCACAAAGATAGGGTTTGAGGAGGTGTTTCAATGCTGAGAGAGAATCACTAAGAATTGGAAACATATAACAAGGAATAAGGTCACTCGGCACAACCAGTCTGAGCTGAGTGGTTGTTTTATTTTCTTGAGGAAGAATACAGGTGGTAGGTTCGAAAATGATGGGAACAATTCCCATGCAGATGGAGCCAATAACACGGTCAGTGGGCTTAGAGGCAAGGACAAGCAGTTGAATGATCAGGAGTTGGAAGGGGAGATAGTCGAGGGAGCAGATACAATAACATTTATTTGAACTAGACTGGATCAGGTTGTTAACTTAAAATATGCATAATATATACTGCAAATAAAACATTAAGACCTTATCACTCAATGACACTGGTTTCAAAATCATGTAACATAATAATCCTACATGTACACACACACACACAACTCTCACACTCAGACTTCCCTACTGAAGTTGCATTAACCAAAGGGTGATGTGCTTTGACTGATAAGTGCAGTTCAATATTACATGGTTCAATGAAGGTTTATGATATGAAACTTAAAATAACATCCACACCTTGTGAATCATCTACAGCCAATTCATGAATATGTCCATTAAGCAGAAAAGTATTGGATCTACAGTATATAAGCTGATTTGATTTCTGCACTTATACATTGATACATGTCATATTGCATGGGCTGTCCCTTTTAGTTATCACCAATAGACTATTGATTCTCCAAGCCAAATCTCCATCATTAACCGACAATTCGACAAACCAAAAGAGAACAAGATAAAATTTTGCAAAACAAGATGATTAATCATGTTTATACTCGGAAAGTGAGTATCATGATTTAGTGATAAGCCCTGTTTTATATGGTTCCATTTATGTTACTCTACCTGTAGCTGTACTGGGTTTGAATTGAAAAAAAATAACCAAAATGAGTTCTGTGATAATTTGAACGTGAGAAGAAAAATGCTTTATTGCTTTCTAGAATTTCCAGCAATTTATTTTTTTCATGCTACATGATTTGCCACATATTTTGTATTTCATAGAAAGCTTTTAATTCCCTGAGACCATGTTAGTAGTATTTTTTTATTCATTCATTGGATGTGGACGTCGCTGGCTAGGCCAGCATTTATTGCCCATCCCTAATTGCCCTTGTTCAGAGGGCATTTAAGAGTCAACCACATTGCTGTGGGTCTGGAGTCATGTGTAGACCAGACCAGGTAAGGACTGCAGATTTCCTTCCCTGAAGGACACTAGTGAACCAGATGGGTTTTTATGACAGTCGACAGTGGTTTTGTGGTCATCATTAGACTTTTAATTCAAGATTTTTGTCCAATTCAAATTTCCCCACCTGCTGGGTGGGATTCGAACCCTGGTCCCCAGAGCATTACCCTGGGTCTAAAAATCCAGTGACAAAGCCACTGCCTCCCCCTCAATATAACATTTGTTTGCCTACCCCTTTGTATGTATAATATACTAATCATAATGCTACATTTAATAAGCTAATTATAAGCTAACAAAATCTATATG